>NC_143550.1:130518750-131139375 GCF_054136105.1 Typopeltis vanoorti
GGGACGGGGAACGGGGGAGGAATTGATTATTTTTTTGATACTGTGTTCGCTGTAGCCATTGGAGAGGAAAGTTCTGTGTATGTGGTTAAGCTCAGTAGTGAGGGCGGTTCTACTGGAACAAAGATTGTGGGCTCTCTTGGTAAGAGTTTTAATGATGCCATATTGTTGCGAGGGGTGGTGGTGGGAGAGTTTGTGAATGTATATGCCTGTGTGTGTGGGTTTTCTGTATACAGTGAAGGAAAGTGTATCATTAGGCAGGCGTGTGACTAAGGTGTCTAGGAAGGGTAAACAATTGTTCTTTTCCTTTTCCATAGTAAACTGGATTCTTGGATGTAGGCTATTGAGATGACTGAGGAAGGAGTCTAACGTGTCTGGGCCATGAGGCCAAATCGAGAACACATCATCTACATATCTTAGCCAGATAGAAGGTTTGAGTGGGGCTGAGTCTATGGCTCGTTTTTCGAAATCTTCCATATAGAAATTGGCAAGGGGTGGGGTGAGAGGGGGGAACCCATGGCGGTTCCCTCTATCTGCTTGTAGATTTTGTTCTTCCAAGAGAAATACCCAGAGTTGATGGCAAAGGAAAAGAGATCTAAGATGTCAGAGGGAAAAACGTTTTCTAAGAGAGATAAAGTGTCAGATAAGGGAATATTGGTAAACAAAGAGGAGATATCAAAGCTTACTAATATGTTTGTATTATTCAAGGTTAAATTTTCTGTGGGGGCTTTAAAGTGGGTCGAGTTTTTTATATAGGAAGCGGAATTTCCGGTGAGGGGGCATGGGGGAGGAATCTTGGCTATTTTTTCCGAAGTGCCACGGATGTAGGGTATGGTGATGGCATTTTTAAAATCTTGTTGACGAGAGGGACGGGGAATGGGGGAGGAATTGATTATTTTTTTGAATCTCTCGCAACAATATGGCATCATTAAAACTCTTACCAAGAGAGCCCACAATCTTTGTTCCAGTGGAACCGCCCTCATTACTGAGCTTAACCACATACACAGAACTTTCCTCTCCAATGACTACAGCGAACACAGTATCAAAAAAATAATCAATTCCTCCCCCATTCCCCGTCCCCCTTGTCAACAAGATTTTAAAAATGCCATCACCATACCCTACATCCGTGGCACTTCGGAAAAAATAGCCAAGATACTAAAAAAGTATAACCTACACACAGCATATAAGCCCTACTGCAAACTTGCTACCCTTATCCGTTCTACGAAAGATCAGCTCCCTCCTCTCTCTCTCTGCCTGGAGTTTACAAAGTACCCTGTTCCTGTAAGCTTGCGTACTTTGGACAGACAGGCAGATCATTAGCATCCATCCGCCTGGAGGAACACAAGTCGTACATCGTTAAACACAACTATGGCCATTCAGGCTTGGCTGACATTGTTTTGGACACCACCCACAGAGTATCATGGAAGAAAACCACCATGCTCCACCACAGGAAATTCAAGAAAGAGAGACTTTTCTTAGAAGCAGCAGCAGCTTTCAGTAACCAACCAAATCTTAATAAATATGGTTGTATTAAACTTCCGAAGATTTGGGAAACACTCATCACCAGAGGTCCCACCTTACATTCCAGGCCACCTAGATAGGACTTTAGTGTCACCCACGTGGTTGGGCTTAGTATTGTAAGTTTTTGTGTGCATGTTACATTAATTGTTTTTGTAATCCCCGTAGATGTCCTAGTGACTAGGACGAAATATAGGAAGTATTAAATTCTATTTTAATTCTTTTTGAGTGTTGTAAAAAATCCATTAAACCTCCAACATAATAACCTCTTTGGGGGTCATATGCACAAAGTTTCATTTCTCCATTTTGAAGTTTGGCCACATAACTCTACTTGAAATTGCCTTCCAATCAAGAAGCTTATCTTTATGTTCAGTGCTGAATGCTACCACTACTCCCTCCTTTCCTTTCCTTGACTGTTATTTCCTGAATACAACATCCTATACTTATTATTTTGCAAGATCTTACCTGTTTATGTCTTTGTCTCAATAATGCTAATTATATCTAGTTAATACTTTTCCAGTTCTTCTGGAAGTTTGATTTCCTTTCCATTAAACCAAATGACACATGGTGGCATTAAACCAAATTAGTGTTACTTTGACATACTGTTTAAACCAGGGGTCGCAAATGGTGGCCTGCGGGCTGGATATGGCCCACGAAGGCTTCGTATCTGACCCGCAACCTTAATGATTTATTTTCTAAAAATCAATGTTTCTAACATCCTGTGGGGATTAAAACAGAAAAAATTCAAACTTCTAAATGTTTTATGACCACTTTAAACAAAAGTAAAACTTATTGCTATAATTCTCTGAATTTTATATCAAAAAAAATATATAATGAAGTTGGCATACCAAATTTTTATAAATACTTCGGCAGTAAATATCCCAAATATAAAATTTATTGTGCAAAAATGTCGTCAATCTTTGGAAGCACCTATGTATGTGAGCAATTATTTTCAATTATGAAACTTAATAAGTCAAAGTTCTGCTCACAGATAAAAGATTCTAGATTAAATGCAATGCTTCATATTGCAACACAATCAAAATCAAATTAAAAAAAGGACTCGTAGATAAAAATCTTTACTTTTATAAGTCAATATGTATTTAAATAATTTTCTTAAAGTATGAATAAAATGTAATTGAATGTATATTTTCTAAACTTGTTGTATTTTTAAAATTTAAAAATAAAAATGATTATAAATTTAAAATTTAAATGGTGGTGTAACTGTTTACGTAAGTCGTAAAGGCCCAGCAACAAAAGGGCCTTTGTTAGAGCCTTTCTTTTTTTAGTTTATGTTTTGATTCACAGAATAATATTGAATATGGCCCACATCTGATATACATCTAATTGACTGGCCCTTTGCTGCATTTGAGTTTAAGACCCCCTGGTTTAAACTCTGATGATGATGATATAACTTGTTTCTATATATATATTATTATTATTATTATTATTATTATTATTATTATTATTATTATTACATGACACCTCCAGGGAGTCCAAAGACTCCCTCGACACACACACACACGTGTGTGTACTCCAGATGGTGACATTAATATAAAGGTAGAAATATCAGGAAATTAAAGTTATTACTCTTAATACATTAGAAATTTCCATAATTCTATCATAATTTTGGAGATTATGGAAGCTAAAAAAACGGTTGAAGATATTGTTGGATCCTACTTCTTCTTAATCTATACTCTGGATCCGACATGTTATTTACTACGATGTTCTTAACCTAAAAATAGTTGCTAGTTGGTTTCTAATTCAAATATAGAGAAAATTTATATTTATAGACTGCGCCACTCTATATCTGAATTAGTTCAAGAATTGAAGGGAAATCAACCTTCAACTATCTCTCCTTAAAATATATACTGGCCGAGTATATTTGACTTACTTAATTTACCCGCTTTGGTTCGAATAATTTATGAATGGTGCAGTAAAAGAGATTCAGGCAAAATACAACTTTTGATTAACAGAAACAAACATTTAATTTTAAAATCATAAATTTCACACTTAACTTCAAATCAGTAATTAAGATATCACAAATTCTTCAGCTTCTCCGATAAGTACAATCATACAAACTCTGACAAGATAAATCTGATACCTCTATATTACAGTCTTCTCACAGTTTCTTAAGTTCCAAGATACAATAAAAATTTCAGTAATTTTTCTTCACAAACAAACAAACACTTTTAATTTTATGATTCTTTTAATTCTCCGCGATAGTTACTGTTAATATCAGGGAATTCTAAGATGAAACTCGCACACTTCTCTGAACAGAAATATTAAAGTTGGAATAATCTTACTGTTAAGCTTCTACCTTCATCAACATACACACAAACACTTTTTATAACTGTAAACACTTTTAACAATAAACAGCACTCATTAAAATAAATCTTCTAGCATTAACTGAATTAATTTACGGGCACAATACATATAATCAGATGTTCTTGTATGAAGCACTACTGATTACTCTTGAATTAGGGCAATACACAATAATTCTTTAACTTGGGGTTTTATATGTACAGATGTTCATTCCTCCGGCATTCAAATAATTCTTTAGGCACTATAATTCTAAACACCGCTATCATTAAACGCAACCCTGTTGCCTCTATTTATTCTCTAGTTACTTCTTACTATGCTTCACGTTTCAGTGTGTCCTTGACAGGTCGGCCCTGAAAATAAATCTCAACTAAAATATCGCTAGTCATTCAGTAGTCACTCAGCTATCTTCCGTTGCTTTATTTGTTATTCAGAAACTTATTAGCTAACTGCTTCTCAACTTGTAGACTTTATTTAGTTGCTTGAGTGACTTGCCGACTCGCTATTATTGCACTGTGATTGCCGAATGCTGAATGCCCGATTTCAACCTAATACCAATCTTCTCTCTCTAATAAATCTCTAATGCTCTACTCTCCTAATTAATTAATGATTCCAGTGTTCGTTGCTTATATATCTGTTTTTCCCGCCTAAATTGTTCTCATGATCTAAAACTCTTTTCAATAACTCTTCTCCTCACGTTGTATTCCAATTCTCGCGCTCGCTTACTTACGTTTCCATGACAACCAAAACAAAATATAATAAAATTGAGGTATTGCATAACGTTAAACTTTCACAAACAGGAATAAATAAAGAATATTTATATTTCAATTAATGCGCAGTTAAATTATCAAATAGAAGTTCTTATATTTCTAAATAACTTAGGGAATTGAAACAACGTAGATCCGAATATAAATTAAATAATACTTTAATAGATATTTCCGATATTTCGGCAATGTCTCATTGCCATTTTCTAAAGGAACTTACAAAAGGCAGGAGCACAACAGGCCCTAACAATATTTCCAGTTACTATATTGTTAGGGCCTGTTGTGCTCCTGCCTTTTGTAAGTTCCTTTAGAAAATGGCAATGAGACATTGCCGAAATATCGGAAATATCTATTAAAGTATTATTTAATTTATATTCGGATCTACGTTGTTTCAATTCCCTAAATTATTTAGAAATGCATAACCAACGTATAAGCCTATCTACGAGAAGTTCTTATAATATTAACATAGTAATAACTAAAATAGCTTAATAATATTTAATACAGTCTTTTCATTATTAATACATATATCTTTGATTAAATAATTAGATATTAGACATAATTAAAGTAGTTATATGAATATTAAAATGTAAAATAAGTTGTTTACATTAAATAATATTTACAAGTCTAGCCTTTGTGATGGAAGATCATGTTGGATTCTGAAGCAAATAATAATTACTCCAATCTCTATATATTCAGAATCCAACAATATTACCTAAAAACAAGTTAATTCTGTCAGCTCACCAAGCAACAGCAGAATGTGAATCTCACCATGCGGACGTGGATGTTTGTGAATATTTTTACATAGTAGATGAATTTTATCACCAGCACAAAAAAAAGCAAGCTCCTGTTTTCCGAGCAGAGTTTCTGGTTATCTAATCAGATTTTCTAATCATTATCTAAGGATTACCTAATTATTAGTCCACAGTGCAAATGTACTATAGGAAGTGAAGAAGGAAAGAAATCTTCCCCCTCTCCACTTTACAATTGTCTTGCTGCTGCTAAGATAACATCGGTGTTTGTGGAAACACTAATTACAACTGCCTTTGCTGAATATTGGTTTTAATTCTGCATTATTCAGCTGATGGGACAACATTGCAAGAATCTAAACGTTTCCTGCCAGCAGCAGTGGATCAGGATGAGATTCACCTCCTCTCTGGATTTGAATATATATATTTAATCAAAACATGAATAGTGTCCTGTCATCTTGAGTTTGTACTTGGATAAGATGCAATAACAAGAACTTCAGAGTAGGTTGTCATAGTATAGAAACTTTGGCTGTTGTTGTAGAAGTGAAAGTTATAGAGAATATAGGTTGAAGAATAAAGGCCATAGAACTGTGTTAAACCAATTAGAGTGAGAAATTCTATCCTTGTAGTAAAAGAGAGGATGGATTAATCATTATCAAAGTACAGATTATTGGTGTTGTGCAACCATTCCCTAACCCCCATTGTGAAAAAGTTGCCTGTTTTGCTGAAAACCAAGCCATGGTGCATAAGAAGGCTACTACACTGTACAAAAATTTACTTCTGGAGATGTATCCTTTAGAGTTTAAAGATACTTTCTTTTCATTGCCTTGCTGGGCACAGTGTACTCTCCAGAAAATGATTTCTAAATTTACCAAATCTGTTCACTTCTAATTTTTCTCAGAACTCTCATATCTGTGGCCTCTACTCTTTGATCAGCTGATTTATTCTAACTCAGCTCTTACCTCCATAAGTTAAAAATGGTTTGAATACTGTCTTGTATATAGCTAGTTTAGTGTTTTGACTCATTTCTCCCTTATTCCACAAATTTATTTGGTTGACTCCCAACTATACCACTTTGCTTACTCTGTTGTATTATCTTTTTTATAATTACTTTACCATCTTCACGTACTTGAGAGGACTGATATATTTGTTTTGTAGGTTCACCACTGAGAATATAGTTCATATTTTCCATGTTCTTTTATAGTTCTTTCTATTGCTGATTTTCATGCCATATTTTTTATGACAGTTATTTATTTAAAGAATCCTAAAGGTGTACTAGATTTAAGAGTATAACACGATGCATAAAGTAAGGAGGTGAAATTGACATCTCCAATTTTGATACCAGATTCCTTCATTATGAATGACAATGGAGATAGTATGCACCCTTGTCTCACAACTTCCTTCTTAAAAGCCTATGTATTGTTCAATATAATCTCTAGTTTACACTATATAACTAACATTTTGACTAGCTTTTCTCTTGGTGCTTTATCTTTCATAAATCCTACTTGAACTCTTAGTAGTGAAATTCCTCTCTACTTCTCACACATTGTTTTATTTCCCTTTTTATCTGGAAATGGATTCAGACCATGCCTTCTAAATTATGCATTGCAGCCATTTAAACCTCCATATGTGAGTGTTTATTTCTGGTTTAATATTATCTTGAGAATGTAATTTGACATACGTTGGGCAGACAGGTTGTTCCATAGAAAAAAAGAACTAATTAATGTACATCAGTACTACATTGGCTATGTGAAACCTTAAAAATGTGGTCTGGCAGAGCATAGTATTGACACTAGCAGTATCCTATGGGATGAAGCTCGTCTTTTTCATAGAAGCAGTTTTAAATATGAACACTTTTTCAAAGAAAGTTGTGAAGCCCTTTTACATTGGCCAAACTTGAATCAGAATGATTGTCACTCTCTCCTTAACGTTTGGAGTGTCTCATTTTCCATGTGTACTTTGTATTCCTGTTCTTTGATTTGCTTTTTTTCCATCATCATTACAGTGTTTCCGCACTCTAATGATGATGTACTGTTATTTTCAGTATGAAATATTTGTATTGTCATTAAAGTTTATTACTGTGATTATTGTGTAATTTTTATTGTTTTATAATTATGCCACAGGTACCTTTGAAGATTGAAAAACTGTGTTAATAATAACTTAGTGATATTCTGAACCTGTGGTTCATGTAGCTACTTTGACTGAAGTACAAAATGAAAGCAAGCTTTTGTTTAGTATGGAGCTCCCTACAGTAATAAATTATTTTTTTGGCTACAGCTGCTTTAAATTAAATTAATGGGAGCATTGCATTTAAATGAAAATGCTGGTGTTGTGATATCATTAGCCTATCTTTGTAGTGTTTACTCTTTGAACAACAGAATTCTCGGAAATTAAATTACATTAGCTTCCTTTGAAGTTGAGATGCATTTGAAGAGAGTCATTTAGGTACAAGATTTTCAATTAAGACATAAATTATAGGATAAAATATTACATTAAGTAAAACACAAAATGGTGAGACACCTTTTGACTACTTCTATATGGAAATATGACTTCTGCATTACTCTTCAACCTTGGTATCATTTCTGGGTCTGGCTCCCACTGATTAGACCCCAATAAAGGTCGAAACCAGTCCTGATACTAAAGCAATTTAAGGATACTAATGATGTGAAGTCTTTTAGCCTCTATATGCAAGTAGCCCAGTCGTGAAGCAACTTCATGCTCAAACTTTGTTAGCTTACACTTTGGATAAAGGATGAAATAAAGAATATAATTTCTTGGCAGCTTTAATTTATAGTATAACCAAGTGAAAAAACTTTCAAATTTTTAAAAAGGACATAAGAAACCTAAAATCATAGTAAAAAATAGTAAAAAGTGTATACAATTTAAAATGCTGATATCACTATGCAATTATTTTTATTAAATGCCTTCCTTCCATTAATTTAATCAAATCAACTGCAGCTAAAAAGCATATTGTAAAGAACCCCATATTAAACGAAAGCTTGCTTATAATTTTTTTACTGTGTTAATAAGTTAACATCAGCTTGTTCATTGTTTTACGTGCTGCTAGCTTAATTTTGTTTATTTAGAACCCACCACACCATATTAGCTTTCTTTTTTCAATTATCTCTTTACAAATTTATTTTCCGTCTTCACTCTTCACTAAAAATTGTGCATAAATAGTTGACATATGTTACTTGTTCTATAGGTTCTCCATTGAAAATGCAGTGATAATTTCTAGAAGTTTCAATTTAGTTATACCTGATACTGATTTTGTTTAGATTTAACTGCCTAAATTAAAGAATTGAGTGGAATATATTTCAGTTTTTTTTTTTTAACTAGGTTCAAAATATTCTCCTCTTGCCTCAGTACTGTGTTCCAAGCATTTTCTGTAACTGTTCTAAAAGAATGGTAATGAGTTAATCTGTTGCATTCTGCTTACTTTCATTTTATGTCCCAAACCCTCATCCTTTAAGTACAGATTTTAGCTTAAGGAGTAAACAGAAGTCATGGGAGCCACATTTAGTGAATAGAGTGAGCGAGGTACAACTGTTTTCTTTTGAGCCAGCAACTCACGAGTTGAAAGAGCTGGAGTTTCAGCACAAACTTTGCAGCAATCCTTACTTCCAAATCTCCTTTCAGAATTTTGTGGCAAGATAAAAGTGAGATTTCTGTTTCACAGGCAAGCTCTTGAATAGCAATTCATTGATTGGTAATGACTTTTTTTTTTTCTTTTTTTTTTTTCTTTTTTTTTTCTTTTTTTTTTTTTTTTAAACAAACAAGCCACCAAATCATGAGCGTGTTCCTGACATTGGGACACTCAGGGCAGGTGTGTGTGTGGGGGGGATTGTGTTCATTCATCGAAGCACTGCAAGTGACTTAGGTGATATGTGACTTCAGGCTTATTTCATCATGTTAGGATCTGCCTGTATACATATTCTGCTTAAAAAAGCAATATGCTAGCATGTCCAGTTTTCTTTATAATAATAATAATTGTCATGGAACTTTTTGAACAAACCTGATAAATCCTTTTTCTTACACTTAATTTTACATCAAACCATGTTATACCTCCTTCAGTAGGCTATATATTCCTTTGTGCAATGTTTTATTTACCACATAACTGTAGTGTTTTGAGATCTTTTCATTTGTCATATGCTTTATCATATGTCTAACAGATCTATGAAAAACTCAACTATAAATCCTTCTTATAGATTTGTTGTACGGTAAAAATCTGGTTTTGACAGCTCCTAGCCAGTAGTACCCAGTCTTAACTGTTTCTCTTCCACAATTTTTGGTAGTCTGTTCTCAAGTATGCTTTATCTGGAACACACTATAGGGAAATTCCTCTAATTTTCACATTCAGTTTTTTTATATATATTTTATTTTTTTTATTTTTCATAGATGGATTATATGAAAATTCTATTCCAATCATATGCAATGAAGCCACTGTATGCTTTTATACCTCTATATTTGAGCATTTCTGGTTGAGTATCATGTATTCCAGATGCTTTTCTACATTTTAAGTTTCTTTACCTTTGTCTCCCTATAGCTCCAATTGCATTTCTATTTAATATTGCCTGTCCCCTCTTTTGTCAATATGTATTTCATTGAACAATCTTTTAAAGTAATTGCTCATCATCCAGAATATCTTACCTTTATCATGTTTCTGTATGTTACCAAATTCAAATTTCTCTGTCACTCTTATCATATCTGTTGTTGTTTCCTTTTATTGCTCTTTCCTCTTCTTTTAAAATCCCCACCAATGAAAGGCAGCAAATCTATATATAGTACATTAGTAGCATGGATGGACAAGGGATAATTTCCTATTTTTTTAACTTTATACATTTTTTTGTATTTATCATTTATTTTTTCATAATGTGGAAACCTTGCTCTAATAATCAAATTTGGAGCTTTTTTTAAGGCATTTTAGGAGATCATTTCATCATCTTATAGGAGATCCATCCCCACTGAAAGAACTGGAATCATCCATGTCTACAGCAACATTCAAACCTGCAGTCTGTTGGTTGGAGAACACATTAACCAACGTTTTCACTGAAGTCTCCCTATATCTTTTGTTTGCTACTTTTTCACATAGCTCATGTTTCTTATATTTTTCAGCAGATACTCTGTTTCCCTGAGAGTATCTGCTGAGTTATTTGGGAGAAACTTTTCTTCTGTGCTGGACTGTCTCTTTAACTTTTTGAGTTTGTCATAAAGTTTGGATTTTTCTATCCTTGAAAAACAGCTTCACCACACACCTCCTTGGTTGAACAAATCAAATATCTTCACCTCTGAAAGCAGAAAACTTTCATACATGTTTTTCTATGCAATATGATAAGACATCTTAATGTCTGTAGCCATATAAAAACTAAATCCTGTTTATGTGCTCTCTTTCTGTTGTGCATCTTCAGTGTGTTCACTTATTCAAATTTCTTCCAAATGTCCTGTTTTACTTTACACAACAAATATCACAATATATTTTGTAAATGTGTGGCTTCTTTAACAATAGTTGTTTAGTTTTGATTGAGGAAGACAACTTTTACATTATGCAGTTTTACTATACAAGATAATATCTATAATTGCTGTTTTCTTTGAGGATCACTGAAGGGTCAAAGCTAGATAATGGAAGTAGACATCCACATAAAAGGAATGTGAACCAACTAGGGCTTCTGACTTAATGTTCAGTTGTCACCCTCACTTGTACATCCTGTTAGAAGGGTATCCACTGGATGCTAAAAGAATTAGGATGGGCTGGCAAGTTATCAGCAGATGGATCTATTCAGTTGTCTCTCTATATGTTTGAAACCTAGGTGACAATTATCATCAGACAGTAGTCCATATGTGATCTTATCAAAATCATATAACTTGGGTGAATAACAGTTTGGCCCCTAAACTTACACTTAGAAACATTAAACACTTAAACATTTCTCCACAGAATTAGGCTGTTCAAATTAGTCTGCAGAGATTTTGTATCAGATATGTTTTCTTATCATCATTTGTCTAACTTGGCATCATAACTGGATATCATCCTCTAGATCATCCAGAATATCATTTATACACAAATTAAACAACATTGGCCCAAGTATAAAACCATGTGGCACATCACTAGTCACCTGCCTTCTCTTAGTATCAACACCTCCGTATATCACTTTCTGATACATGTCAGCCAGTCAATCTCCTATGCATATCACAAGCTAATTTGCAAACCCTCTGAGTTTGTATAGTGACTTTGAATATGGAATCCTATGAAATGAACCTTGGCAAAATCCAGAGATATCATTTATATCCATTTCTCTTATCCTCCTCTGCTGTCACTCCATTATAGAATGTGTGCAAATTGCTAAAACTAGATTTATTTTAAACAAACCATGCTGCTATCTCCCTACTGGTGAAAGTGATTTTTGACCAACCTTTCCAATACTCTGATGATCACAGCAACGATAATCCACTGATGTGATCATCATATATGTCATTGCTTCCATTCAGTGGCATAGCTAGAGCTTTTGCCACCCCTCTCAAAAATACTAGAAAAAGTCAAAACAATGTATAGGGAAATAAATTAAAACACTATGTTTATTTTTGAAGTAAAACTTTAATTTCAACATTTTAAAATGTTATTTTTCTTGCTTTTCTGTTCGCAAAATCGTCGATGACAATGGCGAAGTCTATTTCAGAGTAACCTAGGTAATTCTTAATCTATTTTATTTAGAAAAACTCCTCTCACAACTAGCAACACTTAAAGCAATTGTGAGGAAAATTCGCATTAGTATTACAATATTTGGAAATGAGTTCTCGAAACTGTATTTTAGAATTAACTGCAAAAGTCCAAAAAGGTTCAAAGTGCCGCCCAGGGCAGACCGCCCCCTCCGCACCCCCCCTAGCTACACCACTGCTTCCATCCTTGTGTAATGGAATTATCTTGTTCTTCCACTCATTTCAATTATGTATGTGATGAGACTCAAGTTAAACAACAATAACGTGAGCACTGACAATACAAATCTGAAGAAATGTGCAAGATTTCTGTTGGCAATGCTCATAGCCTGATTTTTTTTTTTTATTTTATTTACTTTTTTTTTTTTTATGTTGGACCCACACACAAGAGATTGGTTGGTCAGCCTATAGCACATTAGTACCATGTGTGGGAAGAGAATCGGGAAACTAGGAACTTGTTCACATTGGATTTGAAGGCATGTGCATTGCATTCCTTGGGAAACACATGCGATGGAAGGCTGTTCCACAATACAGCAACAGTAGAAATGAAGGAGGAGGAAGAGAAACTTGTTCTATGAGTATGGAGTTTGACTATAAAGGGATGTTGGGTGGTAGCCACCTAACATCCACTATTTCAGTGACATTTCAGTGAATATTAACACTATTTAGTGAATTTAGTAGGGGAGAGGGAATTATTGAGGATAGTTCTGATGAACATTTACCATGGAAATATTTATAGAAGATGCATGCAGTAGATACTAGTGCCTGTGCAACAGTGGTTGGAATGAGTTGGTAGGAGATGAGTCATTAGTCAGTCTGACTGCTCTCTTCCATATCGTGTTGAGTATTTGTAGAGAGCTCTTAGGGGCACTCCTAAGATGTGCGAGCAGTACTTGCTGGATGAATGGATTTGTGATTTGTACAGGGTTAATAGCTGTTCAAAAGAGAAATCCTAATTTTTTGGATGCTGAGGAAGCAATGGTGGTAACATGTTTATGCCAAGAGTACCTTGATGTCATGGTAATCTCAAAGAGAGATCTCATCTTGTCTAGAAATTTGGGTGTTGTCAAAGGTAAGGCTGGGATAATATGGTTCTTTTTTTTTGTGGGAAATAAGGCAGAACTGAATTTTGCAGGCATTAAAATTAGCAAATAAATTACAGGTAACCCTCGTATAACGCGGATGTTAGGTTCCATAGAAATGCCACGTTATATAAATCGCGTTATATGAGGCATAGATCACATAGAAAAAGTAGGGTTAGGTTCCGAAGTCGTCTTTTTTTAAAATTATATAAACAACAATGACATATCCAACAAAAACAATATTTTTATTTAATTCAGGTAATTCATGTAAGTTAAGAAAACATAAACTATTACAAATACGTAGTATAAAATTATAAAAATTACAAATTGTACATAAATTTCATTGCACATAATGCATAAAATGTTTTAGAGACAATAAAATAAAGCACATATTTTAATCGTCATCACTGTCTTCAGAAATAACATTTCATAGATGTTCTTTAAGTGGCCGGAGGTCATCACCACTTGGAATCTCTTGGACATCATTTGTATAATTCTCATTGAATACTTCGGCTGGTTTAGTCATCAAGAAGTCAGTAATAAGACTTTGCTTTCCACTATGTTGCAATTTTTTATAAAGTTCATAATATGGTTCTAAACAAATATCCAATTGTCTCGTGAATTTTCCCGAGCGCTCCATTGAGGGATCATTATCCGTAAAATAACTTCCTAACTTTCTTGCCAAGTCCAATCCTTCTGCTAATTTCTTTAAACTGATTTCTTTAACGGATTCATCATAATCAGAATCTTCGGCAGAACTTTCCCCACCATTTGGTTCGACGCCATCTATTAATTGTACTAGTTCCTTCTCATTTAAATCTGTTTCTCTGTCAATTAATTCACTAATTTCATTCTCAACCATATCGCAAAGGCTCTCTCCACCAAAAATGTGTGCGACGTTTATTATACGACGTAGCTCGGCATCCACTGGAGGTACAAAATTTTGTTCCATTACGTTATTTTTTTCCAGCAAGCATTCAGCATAGAGGGTTGTAATTCCTTAATGGACAGAGAAATAATTTTTACACAATTCAATATTGAAAACTCTTTCCACGCTTGAGGCAGTGTCATGTTTGGATTAGATTCCATTTTTTCCAAAATTAATTGAAATGTTTGCCGAATATAATATGACTTAAATGTTGATATTATTCCTTGGTTGAGTGGTTGAATAAGTGAAGTAGTATTAGGCAGCAAAAAAGTTATTTTAATATTCGGATGGCTTAAATTTGTTGGGTGGCCTGGTGCATTATCTAAAATTAGTAGAATTTTGAAGTCCATATTCTTTTTCTTTGTGTAACTTTCTACATCAGGTACAAAACACTTAAAAAACCAATTTTCAAACATGCTAGCTGTAACCCATGCCTTTTTGTTGGTCTGCCAATAAACAGGTAGGATGGACTTGTCGAGCTCTTTCATCGCACAAGGATTTGCAGATCGGGTAATAAACATTGGGTTTGTCATGTAATCACCTGATGCATTACTACAAAACAGTAGAGTAATTCTATCTTTGGAAACTTTGAATACAGGAGCTGATCTTTCATTTTTCGAAATATAAGTGCGTTTCGGATTTTTTTTTCAATATAACCCAGATTCATCCACATTGAACACCTGGTCTGCACTGTAACCACCTTCTTTAGTGATTTTTAAAAGTTCTGCTGGGTATTTCTGGGCAGCTTCAACATCTGCTGATGCTGATTCTCCCTGGATTTTAAGATTATACAAAAGAAAACCGCTTTTTAAAGTTTTCGAACCATCCCTTGCTGCCAGAAAATCCATGCTGAGTGATTTCTTCTGAAGAATCTTGATCGAGTTCTTTTAAATGTTTATAAACTTAGAGTTTTTTGCTTAATAAGGTGTCCATCCAAAGGAATTTTCTTTTGAGTGCAATCTTCTATCCAAATCATTAGAGATTTCTCCATTTTTTTCTATTAGAATATCGTGAACACGAGCAACCTGCTTTGCACTTACTGTTGACCCAGCAATAACACTTTCTCGGATTTTATGTTCATTTTGTTTGAATGTCCAAATTGTTGATTCATTGAAATTCAGAGTCCTTGAACAACTCCTGGTTGCAAGGTTTTCTTGGTTTTCTCCAATTTTCAACCGATCCAAGATTTTAATTTTTTTCGAGAGAAATGAATTTCCTCTTCAATGTTGGTTTTTTCCCTTTCATTGCAGTTTTAGTGGCCATTACAATAAAAATAAACTTTTACATTAAAAAAAAAAGCATTACATATGTAACTCACCAGAAAATAAACTGGTCTGCTTGAATAACACACTCATGATTTTAAATGCGCTTTCCTGGCAGAAAACAAAGACAAGTTTCAACAATAAACACTTTACAGTAAACCCTGGATGGCTAACCTATGGCACTCGTGCCAGAGGTGGCACGTCAACGATTTACAGGTGATATCCTTTTATACGCTTATAAATTATTCAAGTTTTTTTTTTTAATTGTTACAATACGTAGAAGCTGAATTTTGTTTTACACAAGACAGCAGCTATAAAGACGTACATATGATTGGTACGGTATTAACAAAAGAACGCGCGACCCAAAGACAAAAGCAACCGACAAGTGTTGAGTTGAAATGCTAATTCTCTTCAATCAAATCCCATAATATCTCAAACTGTCATAACAACATTCACTATTAGTTTTTACACATTCACAACAGGGTGTCATTTATCGTTCCGTTGGAACTTGTCATTACTAACTGGCTCAACTCACACAAACGTTTCTATCCTTAGTTGAATTTTATGGCTTCTTGTTTGCGTTTGAGGTAGCAGGCGAACTCACACATTCATTATATGGCATGTTTCAATTCTTGATAGTCTTTAATTTTAAGTTAGCCTTTGTGATCTGTCATAATGACATCGAGAATTTCAACTGCAATAAAAAAACACATTTCATAATTGAAAAACTGGACAATAGTTTTTAGTTAGATACTGTGTTTCAGTGCAGTATGGTTTTTGCTTAAGTCTACACATTTTTACTAAATAATTTAAGGAAATTACAACGTAACTAGGATATACATTAAAATAAATTTTAATATACTTCAATATTTTGGCAACGTCACATTGCCATTTTCAAGGAACTTAAGAACAAGACGTGCACGCAGGCCCAACAAACAGTAAGTGAGGAAGAAGCACGAAGCTATTATTTCTCCTAAAGTCCTGATGGTGCACCCTAGCGGGAAATGTTGGTATTCTTGGGCGATTGGGCTGAAGATCTTCTGGTGGGGGTTTCCCAAATTTCAAACAGTCTCATGCAGCCAAATTTGTTGAGGTTTGGATTGTTTCTTAGGGCTTAAGCTGATTCCATGAAAAGCCTTTCATATTTGTGTTTACTACGGTGTATTATCGTGGCTATCTTCCACCGTATTCTATGGCAGATATCAAGCGCATGGTCAGCAAGACCAGAGTGCCTGTATTGGTGAAACCGGATGTAGTCCTTGTGTTCTGAAATTCTGATATTTGCTGTCCTGCCTGTTTGGCCAAAGTAGGACAGCTTACATCTACCATAGTAAATACAAATATGAAAGGCTTTTCATGGAATCAGCTTCAGCCCTAAGAAACAATCCAAACCTCAACAAATTTGGCTGTATGAGACTGCCTCAAATTTGGGAAACCTACATCAGAAGACCTTCAGCCCAATCGCCCAAGAATACCAACATTGCCTGTTGTTGGATACCATCAGTACTTTAGGAGAAATAATAGCTTCCTGCTTCTTCCTCACTTACTGTTTGTTGTGCCTGTGTGTGCACGTGTCTTGTTCTTAAGTTCCTTGAAAATGGCAACGTGATGTTGCCGAAATATTGAAGTATATTAAAATTTATTTTAATGTATATCATAGTTTACTTTGTAATTTCCTTAAATTATTTAGTAAAAATGCAACACCAACATCTAAGCCTTTCCACTAGAATTACGATAATCCACGGAAATGATATCGCACGTAAAGCATGCCATTACGGTAAAATGAAGTTAAAGATATCCAGACAACTGAATCATCTTGCGTTCCTAAAATGCTGCTGGGTTAACCAGGTAATTCCTAAAATTTCAAATTCAAGCACCGTTTCTCTTCGCAAAAGCTCTTCGTTTTTATAACCGTGCCAGCCAAGCTGTGCTCAGGGAACAAATCGCTACGACTCGCCATTTCCTGAATGATGCTAACTTAACTATCCAATGCCTCGAAGATGACCTTTCAAGCACCTTAAGCCACAAAATTTGGTCTATTTTATACGAGATCGACACATCAAAAAATTTGAAAATTTAAAAAAGATCTCGATCTCGAAACCACAACTTCCTACCAAAACGATAGTCAACCTTTCGTCGTTTAGTGTGAAACCTGAAGCACTCGATGCCCTCTCACGTGGCCACAACTTTGCCATTGCACCCAGAAGAATACCTGCTGAAGATATTATGATACGAATTGAATGCAGGATACGACACCTTCCAAACCACGTTCCCAATAATATTAGACTGGATGTGGCTTGTGTTCTGACCAAAGCTAAACCACCAAAAGCCAACATGCCCAGTGAGGAAATTAAATCTCTACTAGAATTAAAGAAAAACAAGGAAATAATAATCACTAAAGCTGATAAAGGGAACGCCACAGTATTGCTTAACCAAAAGGATTACACCGGTAAGCTGAAAGCTCTATTGTTAGATCGGGATACTTACTTCCCTATCGAGTACAATCCCACCAACTCGCAAATTAGAAAACTCCACAGGCTCCTTAAAGTCACTTCTTGGCCTGTGGAAATAACTCACAAATTAAAACCATTTAACTCCATACCCCCCTGTATTTATGGACTCCCAAAAATACATAAGGAAAATGTGCCATTACGTCCCATAGTGGATGCCATTGATTCCCCCACATTTGGCCAAAGCTCTCTCACATTATACTGGCAACACACCTTCACACATAAAAAAAAACTCAGCCCACTTCAAAGCCAGCATAGAAAACCTTACACTCAAACCCACTGACGTAATGGTCAGTTTTGATGTCTCCTCCTTATTCACAAATGTCCCACTCAAAGAATCCTTAGAGCTAATCCAAGCTAAATTTCCTCCCGATATCACAGCCCTATTTCAGTTCACAATGAACTCAGGCTATTTTGTTTGGCAAGGAAAATTCTACAAACAAATAGAGGGGACAGCCATGGGTTCTTCACTCTCCCCACCCTTGGCCAACTTTTATATGAAGACCTTTGAAGAGAAAGCCTTAAACTCTGCCCCACAAAAACCAACCATTTGGCTTCGCTATGTTGATGATGTGTTCACTATTTGGCCACATGGCTCCGATGCACTCCTCTCCTTCCTAACACACTTAAACAACCAACACCCCAGAATCAAATTCACCCCGGAAGAGGAAAAAAAACAACTGCCTTCCTTTCTTAGACACACTAGTCACCCGCCAACCTGATGGAACCTTGGTTTTCTTAGTCTATGGAAAACCCACCCATACAGGCAGATACATTCACAAATAATCCCACCACCCCTCATCGCAACAATATGGAGTCATTAAGACACTACACAACAGGGCTAAACTTATCTGTTCAAATGACAATGCCCTAACCACAGAACTAACATTCTCAACACTTTCTCAGCCAATGGCTACCCCCCCCCCCCCAAAAAAAAAATAAAAAAAAATATTGCAACCTCCCCCCCCCCACACACACACAACAAGGATTACTCTAAATCCATCACCATACCCTATATCCGAGGCACCTCGGAAAAAATTACAAAAATCCTAAAAACACATGACTTCTTGTTACAGACCATATAAAAAAATTGGCATCCCTTATGTGCTCTACTAAAGACCAACCCCCCCCCCCCCCCCAGACCTACCTGGTATATACCAGGTCCCTTGCAGCTGTAAGCTGTCCTAGTTTGGCCAAACTAGCAGGACAGCAAATATCAGAATTTCAGAACACAAGGACTACATCCGGTTTCACCAATACAGGCACTCTGGTCTTGCTGACCATGCGCTGGATACCTGCCATAGAATACAGTGGAAGAAAGCCATGATAATACACTGTAGTAAATACAAATATGAAAGACTTTTCATGGAATCAGCTTCAGCCCTAAGAAACAATCCAAACCTCAACAAATTTGACTGCATGAGCCTGCCTCAAATTTGGGAAATCTACATCAGAAGACTTTCAGCCCAATCGCCCAAGAATACCAACATTTCCTGCTAGGGGGCACCATCAGGACTTTATGAGAAAATAGCTTCTTGCTTCTTCCTCACTTACTGTTTGTTGTGCCTGCGTGCACGTGTCTTGTTCTTAAGTTCCTTGAAAATGGCATCGTGACGTTGCCGAAATATCGAAGTATATTAAAATTTATTTTAATGTATATCCTAGTTTACATTGTAATTTCCTTAAATTATTTAGTAACAATGCAACACCAACGTCTAAGCCTTTCCATGAGAATTAAGTCTACACAGCGTAGTTTCTGTGGGAGGGGACATGATTTATTAGTTAGTGCCGTTTTTATTCCATCTGTCTCTAATTGCACTATTTGTTGAGAATGACACAGACTGCAAAAGCCCTCTGTACAGTACCTTATTCAGTGATACAATAAAACTAAATTCGATACTTATAACTACTTGCACGATACAGGCAGACACAAATTTAACGAAGATAAAATTAGATTTTTAAGTCCCGCGGTGAAAAATATGAAAAAAAAAATAAAGGGTTAGGTTACTAGAAATCATAGACCGCGTTGAACTAGGGATACTACAATTTGTAGACTGCGTTGTATAAGTACTGCATTATACGAGGGTTACCTGTATATATTTAGTTTAATCCTTTATCCAAGTGTAAGCAAACAAAGTTTGCACCTGAAGTACCTTCAGAACTGGGAAAACCCGTGGCAAATGTGGACTGAGTTCTCTTCACTTTGTTTAGTATCCCATAATACAAAGCATCTCCTTGCTGGCATGTATAATGCTATGCATTATGGGAAGGGTCACTATCCAGACTGGTTTTGACCTTTATTGAGGTCTCTTCAGTGGGAGCCAGGCCCGGAGATGATACCAAGGTTGAAGCAATGCAGAAGTCATATTTCCATATGCCAGTTGCCGAAATATGTCACACCGTATTATTAAATTACTCTGGAATAGAGAAAGGTGTTGGAATTTTTTTTTTCACTCAGTTAGAATATATATAAATTATATATTTAGTTTAATCCTTTATCCAATTGTAAGCAAACAAAGTTTGCACCCTTCCCGTAATGCATAGCATTATACATGTCCACAAGGAGATGTGCTTTGCATTATGGAATACTAAGGAAAGTAATGAGAACTCAGTCCGCCTTTGCCACGAGTTGCCCCAGTCCTGGAGATACTTCAGGTGCAAACTTTGTTTGCTTATACTTGGATAAAGGATTAAACTGAATATATATAGTCTAACCAAGTGAAAAAAAACTTCCAACATCTTTCTCTAATCCAGAGTAATTTAATAAACTGGCATATGGAAATATGATTTCTGCATTGCTTCAACCTTGGTATCCCCTCTGGGTCTGGCTCCCACTCAAGAGACCTCAATAAAGGTCGAAACTGATCTTGGTAGTGACCCTTCCCATAATGCATAGCATTATACATGTCCACAAGGAGATATGCTTTGCATTATGGGATACTAAGGAAAGTGATGAGAACTCAGTTCACCTTTGCCACGAGTTTCCCCAGTCCTGAAGATACTTCAGGTGCTAACTTTGTTTGCTTACACTTGGATAAAGGATTAAATTAAATATATAATTTTTAGTCTAACCAAGTGAAAAAAAAAAAAACTTCCAAAATAGAATTAGGAAAGTTATCCAAGCCCCATCAAAGAATGGTTTGGAGATCAGAATTTAGGCTTGCAGAAGTTGTTTTAAATTGTTGTGGTTTGTTTAGTGCAGGGTTTGTCAAGTGAGGAGGAGGAATGTAGTTTACTGTCATTGGCAAAACTGTGTATTGGATTGGTGATCAACTCTGGAGCAGATCATTGATGTATAGAAGAAACAGGACTTTGTGGGACACCAACATTAGTTGCACAGTCAGAAGACAGGGAACTGTCAACCATCACACACAATGTGCATTGAGTAAGAAAACTGGCAACCCAGTTGCTGAATGATGGAAGGTTACTTAATAGGCCCCCTTGTACAAGACCCAGTCAAAAGCCTTGGAGATATCTAGTGCAACCACACTTTTCCATGGTGCTTATTGAGATGTTTGTGACATAGGTGAGCAGATCCCCTGTTGAATGCATTGGTGGATTGAATGCAAAATCCATACTGGCAGTCATTTATTAGTTAAGCACTTTTAAGATAGCTTAGAAGTTGGCTGCTGATAATTTTCTCCATTACTTTAGAGAAGACTGAGGTGAGAGAGATTGGGTGATAGTTTGATAGTAAGGATTTGTCACCCTTCTTGGGAATAGGTTGGACATGGCTAATTTCCAGGGTGTAGGGTAGATGCCTGTGGAGTAAGAAAGCATAAAAAGCCAACATAGGAGTCAACTATGGTGTACAAATCTTCAGGCCAATTGGACAAATGCCGTCAGATCCAGGGAACTTTTTGGTATCTAATTTGGATAGTATTTTTCTTATCAGGTTCTGGTGAAAGGTTAGAGGAGGTGTTGAGTGTTTGGAATGGCTGGGGACATTTACCAAAAATCATCTATGTAGGCATTTGGGGAAAAGTATGATGCAAGGAGATTGTCTTTCTCTCTGGGTGATTGATGCAATAGACCCATCTGGGTGCAAGAGTAGTGGGAGCAGTGTTGGACAAAAATTTTGGCCAAAATGCATAGCTGCGATTTAGCTATGATGCAAGTTTCCAGCTTTTGACTCTTTGGAAATTGGTTTTTGATGGATTGATTTTCTTGCAGCTATTTTCAGGCTTTGCTGTAAGTGGTGAGAGAAGGCAGAGTTCTTGATGATAGCCAGTTGCAGTATGCTTGGTTCTTCATTTGCACAGCCTTGGGGCATCTTTTGGAGAACCAGATGGCCCTTCCACCATGTGCTTCTTAAGAGATTTTATTGTCTATTACTAGCTCTATCCCTTTTTCCCAACAAAATTCATTTCTTACTCTGTTTTTAAGCTTTCTAAAAAAAAAAAAAAAAAAAAACTTTATGCTTTAATTCATTGCTCTTTCTAATGACTCGATTTTTTTTCTTAGAAACTAATAAATAACAGCATTACTGTAAATGTGCATACTTAAATTGGATTCAGTGAAGTTCAAGCAGATGACTTATCATTGTTAACTCAACACTTCTGGGCTGGTGAGGTTTTGTGTGATATTTGATTTATGTTGTACCATTAGAACATGATGATTGTTAACAATCAAGTTTTGGAACCAATATAGAATGCAGTTTAAATAAGTGTGTTCCAAAGAGTATCCAGTATCTGGTCAGTAACAAAGTGGAGGTCTTTCAGAGTGGTGTAAGCAGTGAGGATGAACATTGGATTACTTATCATAGTCAAGGTCTCAACTATTTGTAGCCTACATTCTCTTGCAGGTAAACTAAAAGATTTTGTAAATGTTTTTTATGTATTTATTTTCTTACATACTTGAGAAATCCTACTCTATAGACTACAGAGAACTATGGATGTTCACTATAATAAATTCTTAAGAACCACAGGAAATAGTTTGTTATAGGTTGCTGTAGTGAATTTCTCTTAGCATAAATAGCATTATATCCTATGAGGTTTAGTTGGGACTTTTCAAGTAATTGGTTATAATGGGCGGCTTGCTGTACAATATATAACTGTATTTAAATACCAAATTGATATTTGCTTGCAGTTAAAGTAAAAGTATAGCATCCACAAGCAAATATTTTTATATTTGCTTGCAGATGTTATATTAATGTATTAATTATATGAAGAGCCAAAGGCTTCAATTCGGCAACATAAACTTATTTAAGTTAAGGGATATTACATCCCATATTGTTTCATAGCCGAATAAGAAACTCAGAGTTTCATGCCGAATATAGTAAATATATAAAGTTCGGCAAGTCCGAGCATAAGCAAATACCTGGATAGTGTTACAACTGACCCTTTAGGGAGTGCAACACTGAGGCAACTCATGGTAAGGGTGGAGCAAGCTCCAATCACTATTCTTGATATTTCCCCATAATGTGAAATACATTATGTGAAACCCAGCTCCTATGAGCTGGGTTTCACATTATGGGGAAATATCAAGAATAGTGATCAGAGCTTGCTCCACCCTTACCACGAGTTGCTCCAATCACTATTCTTGATATTTCCCCATAATGTGAAATACATTATGTGAAACCCAGCTCCTAGGAGCTGGGTTTCACATTATGGGGAAATATCAAGAATAGTGATCGGAGCTTGCTCCACCCTTACCATGAGTTGCCTCAGTGTTGCACTCCCTAAAGGGTCAGTTGTAACACTATCCAGGTATTTGCTTATGCTTGGACTCACCGAACTTTATATATTTACTATATTCAGCATGAAACTCTTTGAGTTTCTTATTCGGCTATGAAACAATATGGGATGTAATATCCCTTAACTTAAATAAGTTATATTAATGGTTATATAACAGTTATTTCTGCATCTGCTTTCATTGAATCTTTGGAAAGGTTAGAGGCAAGTTTTGCAGCTTGTTGTAACCTTTTAATTACAAAAATTATCACAAGACTTACATACAAAAATGCTAATTTTCATTAAATACCTCCTGCTATAAAGATATCTAATCATTTCCTCTGTAATAGAGATGTCCTCTGTCATTGGCTAAAATTACAAGAATGTTAAAAACAATAAAAAAAAAAAAAAAAAAAAAAAACTTTAGTTTTTGAAACAGTTTGAGATACATGTAACTGACAAACTAATAGATTATGCACGGACATAGAGTTGACTTATTCAGCTAATTACTTGGTATAAGGAATCCGTAATAGGGGGGACTCCAAAGCATATGTGTGTGTATGTTATCATCATCATAAAACAAATTATAGAAATCTGTTTTACTGTATTTTATTTTTTAATCAAAATATAACTTACTTTTTCCCCCTCTCTAGGTGGGTGGAAGTGATAAAAAGTGCCACACTACGAGATGCATAACATCATTCCCTGAACATATCAGGCATCTGTGAAATGTAATGCAGCTCATCAATGATCAAATCATCTTTTGTGTTGTTGAAATTATAATGTTGCTATGAGAAAAGACTCAATTCATACACTTTATTGAAGTCTCAACCGAGACATCTGTTCTCTATAAGGACCCTACTTCCTAGAGTTTGGACAACTATAAATTTTTATTTCTTTTTGGCATGACAACTTTTAATTCTGTAAAAATGTTGATGCTGTTTACACATTGTCAGTTTATAAGATTATGGTATTTGCATTTATAACAAATAAAATGGTGCTGATATAGTGGCAGGTTACTGAGCTCCAGACAGTTGTATTTTCTGTAATGTGTTGATTTCTACCTGAAATTTACTTTCTACCTAAGATGGAATACCTAGTTCTTAGATATGGCTTATAATAAAGTGACTTAAATATCTTCTGAATAAAAGAAATTTATTTTGTGTGTAAAAACAAAACCACACTCTCCCACTCAAAAAAAAAAAAAAATAAATAAATAAATAATCAGATTTATCTACAAATGTCTGTCAATATATGTAATGGCAGATATGAAATCAGAAACCCTAATGTTGGAAAAGGAAAGAATAGTTTTCATCATCGTATTTCTGTTTTGAGCCTCATTTGAGTAATTCACACGATTCCTCTTCCATTTTTCCATTCATAAAGTAAATAAGAATTATATTAATAATCATAATAGTTCTATAAAAGTCCTTCCATAAAAATCTACATCAAGCAACTAATTTTTTATTTCGCTGAGTAGTAGTAGTAGCATATCAAATCAAGGTCTGTCTCATTCTTGAGGATCCCACACAGGTGATGGGTTTAAGACTACTGAACACTGTTCTACAGATCAATAATAACATTTGCAATTAGCCAGAATTAAAAGTTAACAGCTGTCTAATTTTAATGTCTGTGCAACTTTAGTTATGCCACCTTAGTGTACTAGACATAATATTAGACTTTATTACACATCATCAGAATCATGCAGATTACATTGTTTTATGTCACATTACTTTTGGTCTGGAAACTTTCTTGGGTATATATCTTAAGAAATACCAGTATAATTAACCACCTTACCGGCCATATGGATCAAATACGCATCCTTATACGCTTCGTATCCATCATATATTTCAATGTAATATCAATGGTGTTACAATTTTAATATGCACTTCGCATACATAATAAATTGGACGTATATATACGTCTTGGCCGGTTAAGATATGGAAATAACCATAGAACATTTGTCGTTTCATCTTTCTCTTAATATGTTAGATATGGATGGTTAGATGTCCTGCCATGGTCACTAAATGTTTTATACTATACTGAAACCAGAGAAACAGTTTGTTATATCTAGCACAGAGTTTGCTATAGTGAATTTATAGGGAAAAAAAAAACAATCTTTCACCTCATTATCTGGAAATAAATACACAAAGTGTTACATTTGGTAGGGTAACTGTTGCTTTATCTCATACCAAGATTTAGCAAGTATCTTTAGATTATATTTCTCCCTGCTCCACAGGACTTTAATTGGTCCTTAATTTATACCCCCACCACCACCACCATCAAAAAAAAAAAAAAAAAAAAATGGTAGTTTCAAGTTGGTAGCCAACTATTATGAAGTAATTTAAACTTCAAACAACTAAGGACTAAACTATATTCCTTTGTCACAGTATACTGTGACAAATTTATATTGTTTTTCAGTAAAAAAAAAAAAAAAAATCAAATATTAATCAGAATCATTATCAGTCTTTATTTTCAACTTTTGCATGGAGAGAAGCATAAATCCAATTCATGTTGTGAATCATTTTTTAAAGTATGGATGAAAACATCAAAATTTTACTAGAAATAAAAAGGGAGTAATCTCAGGAAAAATAATTCAAGCCAAATAAACTAGCATGCAATGGCATACAGAATTTGAACTGCTAGTTTAATGCACATTTGGTGGTGTATGGAAGGTGTTCAAGGGATGTTTGAAGAAAGCTGCATCAGATTTATATTTCCACAGTCAGAAGAATAAATCAGATTGGAGTTAAATAGATGAACAGCATCATTAAACAGGAGTTGCAGACAGAGAAAATGTTGTGGAGAGAGAGTATAAAGAAAAAATAATCAGCTTGTCCATGACAGTACAAGGTACAAGCAAGAAGGATGACTTGTATGGGTAAGGAAGGCTACAGCTAATTATGAGAGAAAGCTCTGATGAAGCCAAATCCTAAAGAGGTCATTTGCTGTGTGGCAGGTAAAAGGAGAAATGACTATGGAAGGATGAATTTTAAAAATACTGATGGTAGAGAAGTCATTAACGCAAAAAGATAGATTTGAGAATCTTTGAAAGAACTTGAAGATATATAAAGTCACAAAGAATAGCATGATTGGGGCATATAGAAAGAATGGAATAAGATAGAGGAGTTAAAAAATATTTGAATGGAAACCATTAGGACAAAGGAAGAAAGAAAGACCAAGAAAAAGATGGATTTGATGATGTACAAAAAGATCTTAGAACTCTAAAAGTTAAGAATTGGAAGAATATTGCACAGAAAAGAAAAGAATGGCTAAAAATTGTTTTGCAAGCTAAAACTCATAAAGATTTGTAAAGCTAGAAGAAGAAAAATATAGTAGAGAAGTAAGAGAAACAAACCAAATAGTTATTAAGCAATGGTTTTGCTAGAGTGTATCATCTAGGTGGTGATATTGCAATGTCAAATGTGACCGATAAGAGAAGAATAAAGATTGAAGAACTGGAGGTGCTTAAGATATCACAGAATCTTAATGCAAACATGGCCATGGGATTAGATGGCATATTGACCTATGCATTACATGAATATGCAAGGGAGTTTCAGCTTCACTTACCAAGCAGTTTAATTTAAGCCTAAGTACCAGGAAGGTTGCCAATGGAATGGAAAGAGGCAGAAAGGAGACTAAGATAGAAGTAGCAAATTATAGGCCAATCATTATTTCGGGAATGGTGGTTAAGGTATTGGAGCAACTCGAGAAAGACCGAATTCAGGACTGGGTGAATAGCAATATGATAATTTATAAGGGACAACATGGCTTTGTGAAGGGTAGTTTTTGCCTTACAAATTAGCTAACTAAGGCAAGAACTACCCTTCACAACAGAGTTGGATAAGGGTAATGACTACTTGATGATATTGCTGGACTTTGCAAAGACATTTGGCAGGATACCATTGAACTTTGTTACATAAATTGAAGCTAATGAGAGAGATAATGCTGATGATTGGAATAAGAGAGTGTCTGATGGATATATATCAGTAGAATATAGGAAAATCCAGAAGAAGGCCAGTGACTAGTGGTAACCTCAGTACTTGGTTCTCTGTTGTTTATTTTTTTACATCAGTGATATATGAAATGATTTGATAGCAATTATTCAATTGTTTCTAATGATGCAAAACTAGAAAGGGAGAGAGGATAGAAAGAACACAACTAAAATAGTAGTATGAAATTATAAAAATTCAGGAGGAAAAATTAAGTTGCTTCAAAATCATATAGTTTAATGCTAGTTAAATGAAAATCTTCATAATAACTAAATATGCATGATATAATCAAAAACAAAGTAAAAAATATATAGAGAAACCATACTTAAGGACAGTAAACAGACAAAATGGTGGGGAAACATTGAGGGTATTGGAGGAGTAAATGGTACATCAAGGGAACTGGTGAGGAACTATTCATCAAGGACAATACACAAAGAACAGAAAAAAGGGAACAAATTCAAAGAATGATGAGAAAAACATAAAGAAGAACTAAAGTATGAAATTATAAAAATGAAAATTCATAATTAAGATGCGAGTTGTTATGATAGTTTAAATTAATGGTGTTTACCTAAAATCTTCATAATGAATTAAATATCGTTGCGTGATTTGTATCATTAAAATGAAAATTAGCGTCAAAATTGGGTTCTAACTTGCAAGATGTCAAGAAATGAATGGATAGAAATTCTATCCTGTATGGTTACTACAGACTTCACTTCAGCAGTAAGTCAACTTGTTAATTATTGGCCTCAGTCATATGGAGGGGAGGGGGAACACATAATGATTATTATGTGGTATCTCCATGGTGGGAAACCTAAACTAAACTATTAAGCACACAAAACCTATCATACCTCTCCTTAAGCTCATTCACTGTCAGAGGAACTCGCAACTAATTTGAGCAATCCATTCCACTCATTCGCCATGCAAAAAATCTGGTCTGCACACCCCCCCTACTAACTACACTCTTATGCAGTTTCCACAGATGGTTCTCTATTTGGTATATATTGAAAATTTTCCTCTCCATCAATTTTATAAATCCACTTTAATATCTTATAAGTTTCTATCATGCCCCCTCCTTTCTGCTTGTCAACTAAACTTTGTAAATCCACAAACTTGCAACCTATCCTCATAGGGAGCATTCCACAGACCTGTCACCAGCTTAGTCACTCGTGTCTGAATTTTCTACCACCTTCTGGTCCTTAACCCTGTAGAGGTCGCAGCTGATTTGACAGATACAAACAAATTGTTTTAATATAAATATTCTTACGCATATCCAGTTATAGCTTGGAGGTCATGACTAGCTGTGCATACATATATTACGAGTGATATTCCGCACTGTTTATGCCATCAGTTTAGTTTAACACGTGTTATGTAAAGGTTTGTGATATTTTATAGTAAATTGTATCTGAGAGATACCGCGAACTCTGATGTCAGTATAGTATTGGTTTAGGTGTTGTTTTTTCTTTGTTTAATAATTTCTAGATTGCAACTGAAAATAAATAAACCATCATGTATTATATTTGCAGTGTTTTTTATTTTTTTCATTTTATTTTTTTTTATTGCATTTCAGCACATACTAGTAATGAATGTATCTCTCGGATACATGTGACCTAAGCCGCAATTTTTTTGATCGCAACCTCCTCACGGCTAAGAAACCCAGGACACCTGGACAACCTGTTAAAATAATTGATATTGTTCTCTAAGAACTGTAAATTACATACAATTAGATACTGTATGACATATGTTAGAGGTCTATATCAGTAACAGCTATTTGTGTATTTGAAAAGTTAAATTAATACTTTATCCACAAAGTAAAAATTCAAACTTTTTGCTTGGTGAGAACTGCACAGGCTTTAATACTTTTCTTTATCAAAAGAAAGTATTTTAATTTTGATATCTATAACAGAAAATTATCTTCTTCATGAAGCATCCTTTTGACATGACATGAAGAACTTCATTTGCAAACTTTTGTTTACTCACACTTAGGTAAAGGATTAAAACCGGAATATAATTTCTTGTCAAATTTACTTTCTAACCAATTGAAAAAATCTTGCTACATTTATAAGAAGAATGTTTCACTATGTACTGATTCAAGTTGGACCCTTGATATTGATATATTGAAAACAAATAAAGAATTTTCTTCTAGCAAGGAAACCTCAAGTATTGTTGCTCTACTAGAAATGTAGAATAAGCCATTAAAAGAATAAGTTTTAATGGCTTATTGTAATTTTTTTAGTTGAGAGCAATAAAATTGCTTTTAGAGCATCTATAATTTGCAAAATTTTCTAAAAAAAAAATCTTATATTGTTATAAGATTTTACGTATTACGTATTAATGTTATAAGGTTTATAAAATAATGGTGTGTATAAGCATCAAAATGGGGAATTGGCAGGGGAGAAATTTTTGCTTATCATCCCTCAAATATGGAGGTTGCAGATCTCACTATCAAACTATGTTATCTACAAGAAAAACTATGTTTGATAGTGATATCTTCATGCTAATTTACAATACCAAGAATATATATAGGGGATTTGAAGTAGGAAATGATCATTTAGTTTTGAGCTGAATAAAACTGAATATCATATTGAAAAGAAAAATGTGTAAGAAAATTTTAAAGAGAATCAAAGTAGAGCAGCTTTCAGGTTGAAATATAGACTCAAATATACAAATATTATTGGAGAAGCAACTTTTATGCAGTTATTGTGGCTAAAGATTTTAATCTTATCTATTTAAAATGACCTCAGAAGAGAGGACAAAATTTTATCAGAGCCTAAAATGACAATCATTTGTGTGAATATAGAGGGCCTCTCAACACATAAAGAACTCTTGCATAAACTTTGTCAAGAACTAAATTGTGATATACTGTGTCTACAGGAAACACACAAAGATATAAATCAACGACATCCGAAAATTCCAGGAATGAAATTGGCAGTGGAACATCCCCATAGCAAATATGATAGTGTCATTTTCATTAGACCAGACCTTCAGATAATCACTGTAGAATTGAGGAATTCTGTCATCTATTCAATCTACAAACCCCTGAGTGCATCTTTCTCCTTTAAACCTCCTGCCAATGTTGACAGGCAGAAAGTGTCTTTCTTTATTGGTGACTTTAATAGCCACAGTAGCGTCTGGGGTTACCTGCAAGATGATACGAATGCAGAGGCTGTATTGGAATGAGCTGAATCATACCATCTATCCCTTATCCATGACAGTAAACATCCTCTTTCATTTTTACAGCAGAAGATGGAAACGGGCTATAACCCAGATCTCATCTTTGTAAGTGACAAAGTAGCCCACCAGTACGTAAAAGCTGTTTGTATGTCTATTCCAAATTCACAACATCGACCTATAATGTGTCAATTACTAGCAGCGATTCGACCATAAATTGTTTGCTTTAGGCGAAGATATAATTTTAAAAAGGCAAACTGGGAAAAATTTTCCAACCTATTAGATGAGAAAATCAAGAACATTAACCAATTTCAGATGCCTATGATCGATTCATTGAAGCTGTTCGGAAATGCTCCCAAGAAGCCATCTCAAGAGGATGTAGAATTAACTATTTCCAAGGATTACCTCCCGAGATAACTGCTCAACTTCTATCAGTTATCTCGGGATTTCAAATAACCACAACTTATTTGAAAGAGATCCTTTTAGTGATGAAACTATAGCAAGCGGACAATAGGTTGTTGCATCCATATCTGAAGCAAAACAGGAACAATGGATAAAGTTAATGAATGAAATAGATATGGGAAGGAGTAGCCAAAAAGCCAGGAGGCTACTTAGGTGCCTCAGCCATGACCCAAACAAAGCTTCGACACATTCTAATGTCTCGGCAAATCAAATACCACACCAGCTTCTTAAAAGTGGCAAACCTATAAATCCAATTCAAATACAAAAGACAGGACTTCAGAGGGAATACGGAAAAGAAACAATTATTTTCTCAAAACCTCTTACAATGGAAGAACTTAATGGAGCAATTAAAATTTGTAAGAAAGGAAAATCTGCAGGGTCTGGATGAAGTTTGTATTGAGCAAATCAAGGAATTTGGTCCTGTGACCAAAGACTGAATGCTGAATTTATTCAACAATTGTATTGATACCTGCAAAATACCCAAAGTTTGGAGAAGAGCTAGAATTATTACAGTTCTCAAACCAGGAAAAGATGCAAGTGATCCCAAAAATTATAGACTTATCTCTCTATTGTGTCATCTATATAAGATTCTTGAGCAAATGATCCTCGAAAAACTAATGAGGATAATCGATCCACTCCTTTTCGAGCTGGGAAAAGTTGTACATCACAAGTTCTTCAACTAACACAATATATTGAGGATGGTTTTGAGAACCGGAAAATAACAGGGGCAGTTTTTATAGACTTAACTGCTGCTTACGATCTTGTTAAGTAAACTGTACAAAATGATGAAAGATTATAAGGTAGCTCAACTAATTCGATGCCTTTTTCAGAATCAAAGATATTTTGTTGAATTTCAAGGACAATGTAGTCACTGGAGGAATGAAGAACGGCCTCCCTCAAGGCGGTGTTCTCGCCCCAATGCTTTTTAACATCTGTGCAAATGACCAGCCTCTCCCCAAAGATACAAAAAGTTTTATCTACACTGATGATCGTGCCATTGCCACTCAGGCAGATCATTTTGAAAGTGTAGAACAAAAGCTCTCTGAAGCACTGATTGAACTTAGCCATTACTATAGTTCAAACCAGTTGAAACCTAATTCCCTAAAAAGAATAAACAGGCAAACAAGGAAACTACAAATAACTTGTAGTTTCCTTGTTTTGTGATGTTAATTATGTGATGTAAATGGGATCATATCAAGCAGTACATAGTCTATACTTGTTCTAAATATAGACTATGTACTATATATATGTACTATGTAATATATATTCCTAAATTTTCACTAAGAATTTCTTTTTCCTTGTATCATTCCTTCTAGAAGTGTTTTTTTTTTTTTGTAGGGATTCATGCTTTAGTATGTGACCAAGCTAGGTGGTTTTCCTTTTCTTAATGGTTTTCAACAGATTCCTATCTTCTCCAATCATCTCTAATATTTCTAAATTAGTTTTTTTGGCAGCAATAGGACTCTAAGAATTCTTCTGAGGATCCACATCTCAAAGGCTTTTAGTTTATTTTCACAATATTTTGATATTGTCCAGGTTTCTGCTCCATATAGCATAAGGAGCAGAATGAAGGTTGATCTAGCAATTTCTATTCTTCTTAATATTTCCTTATCACACTTTCCCATTCTCTGTAATTGGTTGACCCAAATATATATAACTCTCTACACTGATCTTAATATTTATATCGGGTATTTTCCCTTTTTCTCTTGTTACCAGCATGGTTTTGGTTTTTTTGAAGTCGAAATTAAGTCCATAATTTTCACTTAGCTTCAACGTCTCTTCTAGTAGGTTTTGAAGATCTTTTTTATGTTCAGCTAGCAGTACTGTATCATCTGCATATCTTAAGTTGTTTATATTCCTGCCTCCTATGTTGACTCCTTTAAATTCTTCTAATTGTTGGAAGATATTTTCAGTATAGAGGTTAAACAATATAAGAGAAAGAACACAGCCTTGTCTGACATCCTTCTTTACTGGGAATTCCTCTGAGATTTCTCCTGATATTTTTATTGAAGCAGTTTGCTCCCAATATAGATTTATCAGTAATCTGGTATCTTTACCATCTACTCCTAAATTTCTGATGCATTTGATTAGTTGTTCATGTTGTATATTGTCAAAGGGCTTTGTGTAGTCAATAAAACATAAGTAGACTTCTTTCTGCTTCTCCAGATATCTTTCTATAATAGTTCTAATGTTGAAGAGTCCTTCTCTAGTTCCTTTATTTTCCTGGAAACTAGATTGTGTTTCATTAATTTCCATTTTGATTTTATGTTTATTTCTTTCTAGGATGATCAGACTGATTGTTCTGTATTCTTCACATTTGATTATCTTCGATTTTTTAGGTATTGGTAGGAACGTTGAGTGCTTAAAATCTTTTGGCAGGTGTCCAGTTTCGAATATTTTGTTACATGTCAGTCAGTGATCTTATAGCCTTATCATCTAAAGCCTTTAGATATTCTGCCATAATTCCATCCATTTCTGGAGCGTTTCCTGGTTTCAGTTTCCTAATGGCATTTGTTACTTCCCAGGTAAGAATAGTTGGCCCCTCCAAATCTTCTTGCATTGGCTTATCTATTCTATCACGATTGTAGAGCTCCTTTGACTACTCTACCCATCTATCCCTTATTTTGTTTTTCTCCATTAGGATGCTTCCACTGGTATCTTCAATGCAATGAGAGCCTACCCCTTTTGCAAGATTTGTTAGTTAGCTCCCTAACTTTTTCATGAAGTTCCCTGGTTTTATGCTTTTTGTCCAGAAGTTCAATTTCCTTGCATTTGTTGTTGAGTCATGGTTCTTTTGCAATCCTACATTCTTTCCTGATCTCCTTGTTTAAGTTCTTGTATTGAAGACGATTTTTGTGTTTCTTTCTTTCCTCCGTCATTTTCAGTATCTTGTCATTCATCCAGGGTTTACTCATTTTTTTCTCAAATTTGGGAATTGTTTGCTTTACTGCCTTTTTTATTTCCTCTTTAAATTTCTACCATCTATCCTCAATCTCATCTTTAGGGTAAGGATACTTGGTGGGATCAGGAACATTAACTGCAGTGGATTGTGCCAGTTCCTTTAAAAATTTATCTTGTATTTCTTGATTTTTAAGGGAGCCAAGATCATATTTTTCTATGTTTTCTTTAATTTTATTGCTACTTTAATGACCACAGGATTGTGGTCTGATCCAATATCAGCCCCTGTATATGTTTTGGCTTGTAAGATGTTATTCCGGAATCTTTTTTTTAATCATTATATAGTCAATCTGGTTCCTACAGCTGTCTCCGGGACTTTTCCATGTGTAAAGTCTTCTAGGAGGGTGGCTAAATAAAGTATTTGCTATTACCAGATTGTTTTCTAAATAAATAAACATAACCAGATATAAATGATAGCAAGTGGAGAGACAAATTGGTGGAAAAAAAACAGAAATAGCATGTATTTTGTTAAGGAGAGAGAGACACACACACCTTTATTAATCCAGTAAAATCTCCTTACCAAATGAAACATTTATCATCTTGCCTCTTTTCCAACTGTGCACTAAATTCTACAATTTACCTTTCCTCGACATCTCTCCCAACCAAATTTCAGTGACTTACTACTGCCTTAGTCGGTCATTTGTCTCTGTAGAGGGTCCAGTCTCTCCACATCACAACGGAAACTGAGTAACCAAACTTGAGTACAGTCCGTGTGTGTGTGGTCTGAGCAAGAAACTAGATAACCAAATTTCAGTACAGTCTGTGTGTGGTCTGCCTAATGCCAGTCTCCACATACAAAAGAGGCCTTTCTTCTTCAACCCATCTTTCCTTTAGGATGGGTAGAGTTCCCTGATTATGAGGTTAAGATGAATTAATGCAGCTGGCACATCACCCTCTGCTACGTCTCCTAAGGGCCATTTATTTATTGCTGTAGATCTGTGTGTTCACGGGACTGGTTTGCCTGTTCTGAGGGATGAAAAAACAGAGTTTCCAGGAGAGACGAAACCTCTACTTCTGTAAGAGACTAACTCACCATTTGATTGATTAAAGAGATTGAAACGATTGAATCCATGTCCTTCTAACCAAAGAGCTCATCTATACCAACTGAGCTATGGAGGCTAGGCAACCAAATTTGAATCAAGTCCATGCATCAACCCATCTCCCTATCTCTACTTGTCAGTGTGCTCCATATCATATAACAGCAATGCACTGTGTAGTTTTCACACTAGCAGTGTGCCCTCTGAACTGTGGGTCACTGTGAACCATCATCCCCCTCATCAATCCTGAATATTATCCACCATGAAGCACAGCTCCATCCATACATACAGTGCACAGCCTTTTACTTTTGCTTCCACATCTTATCTATTTAAAATGACCTCAGAAGAGAGGACAAAATTTTATCAGAGCCTAAAATGACAATCATTTGTGTGAATATAGAGGGCCTCTCAACACATAAAGAACTCTTGCATAAACTTTGTCAAGAACTAAATTGTGATATACTGTGTCTACAGGAAACACACAAAGATATAAATCAACGACATCCGAAAATTCCAGATAAAAATCTATTTAAATCTTCCTGAAAGGAGATGACATCAGCATCACTTCTTAAAATTCCCCAGTTTTACATCAGCAATCAATTGTAATATCTCCTGTCAGTTAGGAAGAAATATCATTAAATAAATTAAACAGCATGGAGGGGGGGGGGAATAGAATCCTGTGCACATCACTGGTCACCATTCTTTTTGGGAACTCTATCCTACCATATACAACCTGCTGGTATCATTCAGAACTAATCTATTATCAATATCCAATCTTCTGCAGCAAATCCCATCAAAGGCATTTGACATGACAAATATCTGTCAAATGCCTTTGCAAATCTAAGAATATCACTGTACTACATAAGTCTCTTATCTGATGCCTTTGTCTTTTTATGAAATGCAAGTCAATTGCCAAAGCAAGATCTACCCTTCACAAACCAATGCATGTCACCATAGAGAATCCTATATTTATCAATCCAGTCCTGTCTGCTAATATAAAGACTGGTCAATAACTGGAACCATCTCTCCTAACACCAATATTGAGTAATAACACTATTTTGTCTTCCTTCACTTATGGACCCTTCTCATTTAAACAACTGGTCAACTCTTTTGCATATTCCCTAAAAATATGTGGTGATATGTCATTCATAGCCACAGCATTACTAATATCTAACCCCATCAACATGTAACACACCTCAGATTCTTTCACTTTCAGTCCCTCTAGGATTTTAGGAATTACACTTTTTGCATGTGTAATTCTAGAAAGATTGTGTAAAATCACTGTGTAGAATTTATGGACACAAAAACACATCTGTTAGAGCAATTACTATACTTACAATTAAAAAAAAAGTAAAGTAATTGTTCCATGTATATTTTCTCTTGACAGTAATCTTACTCTGAATGACCACTTCCCAAATCAGTATTCATGATCACTCTCATGAATTGGTAGCAGTGTTGATACTTCAATCACAACTACATTGTTTAAGGATATTACCAACTATCTTAAGTTATTCCTCAGAAAGTACAAATTCACTCTCTTACTTACACTCACTATCTTCTTCCAATTTTTACAATTACTCTCTCCAGGGGCGAATGCTGGTCTTGAAATTCACACTTGCTCTTGTTATCATTCAGGGAGTGAGAGGTGTGATTGAAGTCTGATTAGCAGAATAATGAATTACTGACCATTTAAAACTATATATTTAGAAATTTATGTACATTTAATCATACAAATACAACATTTATTTTACAAATGATATTCTATCTTTTTCAATTTAGCTACTTGAATACAAATTCTACCCTATGGTTCTTCTTTATGAACTGGTCAATAACATTATCATAAAAAAGTTGGTTGTAACTTTTAAATGCATATTCATAGAGACTGTCCCAGTCTCTATGAATATGCATCCGAGGAAATTGTATGTTTCTACTTGTTGTATGTTATGACCTAACACTTCTAATTTGCTTTTTATTGTACTTCCTTTATTTATTATCATGTGTTTGGTCTTTTTAAGGTTTAATTCTATTCCATACTCCTTTCCATTTTGGATTATCTTGGTTAGCATTTTTTCCAATCCTGTATTTGAATCAGCTATGAACACAGACAGTATCATCAGCATATCTTATATTATTTATGTATTTTCCATTAATCTTGATTCCTATTTCAATTTCCTCAATGTTCTTCATTAACTATTGATGTTAAATAGTATTGGGGAGATTACGCATCCCTGTCTTACTCCCTTTTAATGTCCGTCTTCTTCTCATCTTGCAAGCCAGTTTTCTGTCTGCAGTATACAGTTGTGAGATTATTTTCAGATTTTTTTTTTTTCAATATCATACTCTTTAAGGATTTCAAATAATTTATTGTGTTTGAGTCTGTCAAATGCCTTCTGGAAGTCTATCTCTAAAGCACAGATGCATCAATCTGCCTAATTCAATTGTTCTTTCAGTTATACAAGATTGGTTCCAGATGGCATTCATTGTGCCTTTTCCCTTCCGCAAAACCATTTATGTTTCACTAATTTGGTTCTTTATTTTTGCATGTATTCGATTTTTTTATTATCTTCAATATAATCTTAGATGTGTGTGTGAGATTAGACTTCTTGAAATCCTCTGGTATCTTCCCTGTGTTGTATACATTCGTTATAATGTCTCTCAAACAATTCCTTCCATCTTTTCCCAAGTTTTTAATTATTTCTGCCAGTATATTATCATCTGGTGTTTTCCCATTTGGCAAACTACCTGTTGCATTTTTTATCTCTTCATTGAGTAGCTCTGGTCCTTCATTCCCTTCTTCAATTTTAGGGATTTCTGATCTGCTTCTGTCATCGTATAGTTCTGCAATGTATTCTCTCTATCTGTTATTAATATCTTTGGGCTTGACAATAATTTTTCCATCTTTTCCTTTGACTGATCCTTTAATTCGATTTTTCTTAAGGTTGAGTTCTTTAATTTTGTTATATTTCTCTGGAATTTTATTTTCTTCATCTAGTTGTTCTATTTCCTTATATTTTTGATTGATCTATTTTACTTACATTGATTTACTCTTTTACATTCATCTTTAATTTGCTTATCCATTTTCTTATATTCTTCTTTCTGTCCTTTTTTTATTTTTTACTTTACTTCTTTCCTCCATTAAGTCCAGTATTTCCTGACATCCGTGTTTTTTTTCTGGCTCTTTCTTTTTTTACTAATAACATTTTTTGCTATTATTTCTTTAATGCTTTCTGAGTTAGGGTTTTCTTTGTTTTGCAGTTCTTTACTTATTTCATCTTGGAATGTTTTTTATTTGCTTTTAAACTTTCTAGATTCCACTTCACTGTCTTTGTTGTTTTCTTTGTTATCTTAAGTTTTATTTTAATTGTCATTAACAGTAATCTGTGGTCTGAGCCACAGTCTGCTCCTAGCATTACTTTCACCTTCTTGGTAACATTTCTGTATTTTCTGTTCATCAGAATGAAGTCTGTTTGATTTTTTGTGATTCCATCTGGAGCAGTCCAAGTGTGTCTTGTGATTTCTTTTTGTTCATAGAACGTGTTTCTGATTATTAGGTCATTTTGGTTACAAAAATCCAACAGGTTCTCCTCTGTCATTGATTTGTCCTAATCCATATGGTCGTATAAGTTTGCTTATCCTTGTCTTCCCAATTTTTGCTTTCCAGTCATCATCACAATTACAACCTTATCTTTCTTTGCTCTATATTCTTCTATTATTTCACTTATTTGATCATAAAATCCTTCTACTTCTTTGTCTGGATCTGTGCTAGTTGGTGCATTCATTCATTTATTTCGTATGGTGATTCAACGGCCGTGAACCCCTTTTACGGGGAGGTATGACACCACCTCAATCCCCCCTATTTTTATCCTGGCTCGGGACCAGCATAGCTGACAATTCAGGCCTATGGCTGGAAGGATTGTATTAAGTATTCCTGACTGTATCCGTGTGTGTGTGTTCACAGGGCCGGTTTGCCTGCTTGTGGGATGAAAAACCTCAGATAAACTGGGGTAAAAAGTTGGTGCATATACTTGCATGATGATGAGGTCTTTAGGGTGTGATTTTGTAAGTCTAGAGATTACACACTCTGATTTCCTGTATATTGAGATTACAGATTTTTCTAGTTCTTTTTTTATTTTTTCAGAATAAAGGCTACATCCCTCGTTAGGTGGTGCCTGCGAATAACTAACGTTAAACTTGTGCCCCCACATTTTATCGTAATTGCAAGTGTTTTTTGTGCAAAATAAGCAGTAAATGGAAAAGTAACAGAAGGTATTAAGCAGCTGATTACTTCAGCAAAACTCATAAGTACCCATAGTCCATTAAAATCAGCTATTTTTTACAACTAAAAAACAGCCACGTGAAAGCGCTATGCCTACCGTACGAAGTAAAGGCGGCGGCAATAAAGGCCAACAACGGAAGATTACCTCGAGTCACGTCAGTGTAGCATCGCCAATCACCAACAAACCGAATGACATTACGAAGTGCTGCAGCTCTGAAACTGAAGTCAAAGAAAGAAAAAAAGGTATATTGTGCAATTTCTGTTGCAACTGGCTACATATTTCCTGTGCAAAAATAAATGAATCGGCGCACAAGCTTTTTACCGATCTTAAACAGCCCTACTTCTGTATGATGTGCCTCCCTTCCTCAAAACAGATACTAAACCTAGGCAAAAGAGTTGAAAACCCTTGAGCAACAGCTTAATACTATGATCAATACTTTCTCCTCCAAAATCGGAAAGTTGGAAACTAAGCTTGAGTTGCTCGATGACCAGCACCCGTGCCTACTAACGAACTTCGTGAACTAATCGCCTCAATGGTGTGAGAGTCACTCGAGGCCAAAAATAAGAAACTCAATGCCGTTATCCTGAACTTTCTGACGAAAAACGGTAAATCGTTAAAAGAAGATGTCGGCAAACTAGCAGGAGAATGCAATTTCGATCCCAGAAATATCGTCAAATGCCATCGTATCGGGACCCATAAACAAAAGTAATGACGGAATGAACTTTCCACGTCTCGTGAAAGTGACCTGTGACTCAGCAATAAACACATCCAAATTTATAACAGCGATAAACAACAACTAAAGGACACTTCCACCCAGTCATGCATACATACTTGACCTGATTTAACCTTTCCCAGAGAGAACAAAGACGACAACTAGAAGAAAAATGCCAAAATGGAGACAACAGTTGGATAATAGACTACAAACAAACCAAACTAGTACAAAAACCAAGTGACGCCACTAGTGGCCACCAAGGACACCAGTATGCAGGCACTGCATAGGAAACGTGCAAGACCCTTGGAGTCAAATCCATGCCTCACAGAACCTTGCATATCAACTTCACCAACATCCGTGGCCTCAACTCCAACCTTAATAGCATCCACTACCATCTGCAGTCCACCAAACCCCACCTACTCTTTTTAACAGAAATTCAAATCTCACCTTCCCCCAGCGCTATTCATCTCAACCTTCCTAACTATATACTATTTAACTCCTTTCGACCCAAGGGTGGCATTTGTGTATATATCCGCTCTGACATACCCTGCCAGAGAGCAACTAACTTAGAATCGCCCAACTTCGACCTTCTTTGGCTGAAGATATCCCTCCCCCACTCAGTCAAATTCATCTGCTGTCTCTATTGCTCTCCTAATACCACCAATCACTCTGAGCTCTTTCATTTCCTCTGCTTAAAAGTTGATTTTCTCCAGTCCCACTCTCCCAACAGTGAACTCATTCTCCTGGGTGATTTCAATGTCCATAACACCAATTGGCTTTCCTCTTCCAGTTATACAGATCCTGCAGGCAGAGGTGCTGAAACATTTGCAGTCACTAATGACCTCACACAAATTGTTCAAAAACCAACCAGAATACCAGATAACCTGAACCACTCCCCAAATACCCTAGATCTCTTCCTTACTAATGATCCCTCCACATATGCAGAATGTAGTGAGCCCCCTGGGTAATTCTGACCACAACTTAGTGCTCATCTCCCCCCCCCCCCCATGCAACGCTTACACAATCACTCCCACACAAGAGTAGTCTGGCATTATTACAGTGCCAGATAGGACAGTCTCTGAGACTACTATGCTTCATTCCCCTGGTTGGACTATTGTTTCCAGTCCAAACATATGCATCGAACATATCACCAAAGTAATCCTCACTGGCATGAAAACATATTCCCCACACTACTCAGAACTGCCGTACCCTAACTAAACCCTGGTTCTTCAAAACAGTGCCAAGGCTGTACAAACGAAAAATCAGGCATACCACAACTGGCTCAAATCAAGAACCCCATCCTCATTCAAAGCCTATACTGAAGCTCGAAACAGATGCAAGAAAATTATCAATACTTCTAAAACAGAATTTGAACAGGCAGGAAGCTTGCAACCTGTCCAAACAGCAGCCATGCTTTTTGGTCTCTTGCCAAGGCAATTATTATTATTTGACACCTCCAGGAAGTCCAGAGACTCATTGAGGGAGAGTGTGCCAACAGCATTGAACGATTGGTCCCCTTCCAACTACTTACCATGCTCAAACTTACTTAACTGAGCCATTAGTAGCAGAGACTCTACCAATCGACCAACCTTTGCCGGCTTTTTTGCCCTACACTATTCGCACTTCTATCATACCCAGATGGATCAATTGCAACATCACCCACAGAAAAAGTTAACCTCCTAGCTTCACACTTTGTCTCCAATGCACACATAACTGACAATGGCAAATACCTTCCAGTCATTCCAACTGCCAAACATACAATGCCCCCTGGATCCTTTTGCCAAAAAGATATCACAAACCTGTTGTCTAAATTAGACACAAAAAAGTCTCCTGGCCCTGACGGCATTCCTCCAATTGTCCTGAAGATCTGTGCACCAGAACTGACTCCTATCCTATGCCATCTGTACACACTCTCTCTCTCTCTCTTACTCCACTGATATGTATATCCCAAAGCCTGGAAACTGGCCTATATTCAACCCATTCCTAAAAAGGGTGACAAAAAAAAAAAAAAAAACTACCGCCCTATCTCACTCACTTCAGTCCTATCTAAAGTAATGGAGAAAAACCATCAACTCTCAACTCCTAATCTACCTTGAAGGTACCCGGCTATTAAGCGACCACCAGTATGGATTCCAACAAAGCCGTTCAACAGGAGATCTACTCTCATACATCACCCATCACTGGACAAATGCCATGGAGAAGTTTGGTGAATCCCAAGTAGTTGCACTTGATATCTCCAAAGCCTTTCACCGAGTCTGGCACAAACATTTACTAAGCAAACTCCCATCATTTGGACTGCCTCAGGACTTCTGCAGATGGATTGCCAGCTTCCTGTCTGGACGTACACTATGTGTGATGGTAGACGGCTTCCTATCCTCTCACCATTCAACTAATGCTGGGGTCCCACAAGGTTCAGTTCTCTCACCGATCCTCTTCCTTCTATATATCAAACCTACTTCAGTTGACCTCTAACCCAATACACAGTTTTGCAGATGACAGCACATTACATTCCTCCCTTTCCTTTGACAAACCCTACTCTACACAACTCACTTCAACCCACAGAACATCAACCACCACTGCCCTCAATTCTGACCTCCAAGCCATTCGCCAATGGGGCTCAGATAACCTCGTCAACTTCAATGCTAGTAAAATCCAGTTCTGTCTTATTTCTCACAAAAAAAGAACCATTTTCCCCCAGCATTGTTTTCGATAACACTCAAATTCCCAGACAAGATGAAATTTCTCTTCTCAGAATTACCTTGACATCAAGCCTCTCCTGGCATAAACACACATCACAACCATTGCATCCTCAGCTTCCAAAAAACTGGGTTTTCTCTTTCGCTCAAGATGCTACTTCACCTCTAAACAGCTGTTAACATTATACAAGTCACAAATCTGCCCAGCTATTGAATACTGCTCTCACATCTGGAGTGGGGCTCCTAAAAGCTCCCTTAAAATGCTTGACTCAATACAGAGGAGAGCGATTAGACTAATAAATGGCCCATCTCTCACCAACTTGCTCCCCTCGCTTTCACATAGACGCATGGTCTCTGCAATCTGTATATTCTATAAATATTTCCATGGGAAATGTTCATCTGAAACAGCATCAATAATTCCCCCACTCTGTACTAAGCCCATTGGAACATGTACAGCTGCCACCCAACACAGAACAAGTTTCTTTTCCTCCTCATTCATCCCTGCTACTACGGTACTGTGGAACAGTCTTCCCCCTGACGTATTTCCCAAGGAATACAACATACAGGCATTTAAGTCAAATGTAAACAAGTTTCTCCTTTCACAACCCACCACCCATATACGGTACTAACATACTATAGGTTGACCAGCCAACCTCTTGTATATGGGCCCAACATTAAAAAAAAGAAAAAATTCCTGTTTTGTCCTTTCCTGCAGTACCATATTTCACATGTCCAGCCTGACAGGCCACTGGATCACACTGATGGTGAATCAGATCGCATGACATACTTCTTATGCTTCTGTGTCGATCCATAATACAACACTTGGGCTTCAAGAACCAAGTGCAGGGGGAAGAAGTTCCCTATTTCATTGGCAGCTCATTTTGGATCAATCGCTGTTTGGGGCTGCTCATTCTGGATCAGACACTCCTGAGTGCTTGATTGGTTGGGCTTAGTATTGTTTGTTATTTGTGTATATGTTACATTAATTGTTTTTGTAATCCCCGTAGATGTCCTAGTGACTAGGACGAAATATAGGAAGTATTAAATTCTATTTTAATTCTTTTTGAGTGTTGTAAAAAATCCATTAAGCCTCCAACATGAAGGACTCCTGAGTGCCTGTTGATCTGCGGGAGGTATTTCATTTCCCTCCTACCACCTGTATCTGGGAGCATCCCCAGATCCACCACCTGGGGATGCGCTCTCTAGGGATTACAGGCTTCTCCCTGAGAGGCTCCCCCCAAATCAAATTAGGAGAGAAAATTAGCTAAGCAGGCTATAAATCCAAAAGTTCTTTTCATTATGTAGCAAGTAAGAGGAAAAATTACTTTGGAAAGATGACTTTACTCAGTGCTAATGGTAGGAAGGGTGACAGAGGCAAAAGAAATAGTTCAGTTGTTGAGTGATTTTGCAAAGGTGTATCATCCAGGTGGAGATTTTGCAGTTGCTGATGTGACAGAGATGCATGACAAAATTGAGATAGATGAACAGGAGATGCTCAGTATATATTGAAAAAGATTAATGCGAATACAGCAGTGGGCCTGGATGGCATATCAGCCTGTGCATTACATTAATGGGCAAGAGAATTGGCACTGCTTATGATGAAATTGTTCAATCTAAGTCTCAGTTCTGGCAGGGTTCCAAAAGAATGGAAAGAGGACAGTCCCATTACACAAAAGTGACTCATAGACAGAAGTAGCAAATTACAAACCAATTAATATATCAGGAGTGGTTGTTAAAGTATTGAAAAAGTTGGTTAAAGACAAAATCCAACAGAGGATGAATAGGGATACAATACTCTATAGTAGGCAGCACTGCTTTGTAAAAGGTAGGTCTTGTCTAATTTATGGACATTTTATAATAAAGTGACAGCAGAAATGGATAAAGGAAATGACTATACCATTATACTGTTGGACTTTGCAAAGTTGTTTGACAGAATACTACATCAAAAACTATTACAAAAGTTGGAGCAAATGGAAATGAATATAAAGTTGGTAGCATAGATAGGGATGACAGACAGATACTAGAGATTAGTATATGGTGGAGTGGAATCTAGGAGAATGAGGGAGACCAGTGGAGTACCTGAGGATTCTTTACTAGGGCCACTATTTAATTTGTATATCAATGATATAATGAAATATTTCAGGAGAGGATATTCAATTGTTTGCTGATGATGCAAAACTGGGGAGAGCAGTAGTTGATAAAGGTGATATAGATATCCTGCAGGATGATTTAAGTAAATTGGCATTGTGGACAAAGGATAATGGGATTGTCAACATAATGTTGTAAAATGTAAGGTTATGAACTTCAGGATGAAAAGGTTACATACTGTGTATCACATTGATGGTACTTGATTGCAGGAAATTGATGATGCTAGGGACTTGGGCATAATGGTGAACAGAAAATTGAAGTTCAGAGGGATTATTGCAAAAGTTGGTAAAATAGCTCAAAGGATTACCTGGATGTTGAAAAATACACTAACAAGTAAAGATGGGGAAGTGATTATCCCTCTTTACTAGGCTATGATTCAGCCACATCTTGACTAAAAGTAATAGACAAAAAAACGAAAACAGTGATATGTTTCAATTAATATGATGTTAGTCCATGGGCATCTAGTACAGCCTGTATTCTTCGAGGGAGAGACTGTCAGTGCTTCGAACTGAACAGGGAGAATTTTATACCATTTGTCCAACAGAAATTGGATCAATTCGCCTTTGTTCTTTGGAGGTGGGAAATGTTGCATGAGAGTTCACTCCAAAATGTCCCATAAATGTTCTATTGGATTTAAGTCTGGTGACTAGGATGGCCATCACAGACAGGACACTTCACCTCATGTTCAACAAAACCACTGAGTGACTGCATTTGCTCAATGAATGGGAGTATTATTCTGTTGAAATGTGGCTGGCTGCATAAGAGAAAAGTGTGTCAACATGGGATGAAGATGATTGAAAGATAACATGCAACATCCACATTGCCTTCCAGTACAACAAATGGACCTAAACCATGCCATGAGAATGCATTCTGGATCATTGTTAGTACAGAACCACCAAAACCTTTTACAGTTGGAAACAAGCACTCTGGCTAGTAAGCTTTCCTTCAGTTGATGCATGATGCAAACAGACGAATACACATGTATTCGTCTGTTTGCAGAAAAAAGTGAGAATGTGGATTCATTGCACTATATCCCTCCACTGTTGTGTAGTCTACCACCTGTGATCTTTGCACCATTAGATGTGCACTGATGGGAGTGATCAAAGGCTTGTATAAGGCAACCTGACTGTGATATCCAACTCTCTGTAGTTCCTGACGCAGAGTTTTTGTTGAAATGGGTTTCTCACAACCGGTGTTGAATTTTTCATGCAATTGCTCAGCAGTAGCTCATGGTACAGCTTATTTTTTGTGGTACAGCACACCAATGCTCTTGCAGTAAGCACTTTTGTCCACTGTTGCATTTCACTGATGATGTTTGTCCTGTTGACTGCCACAACCTTAGAGACTGTTCCTCGACTATCATGTGCAATTTCAGCTGCCAGCCTGGCTCCAACAAACACACCCCCTTTCAAAGTCACTGAGGCCCTCTCTGAATTCCATTCTAACATGCAATAAACAGCCCCAAGCCTCCATTTGCCTTTATATGCACATCCCTAGGACTATTTGTCATATAATATATGACAAATAGTGAGAGAACTAGGGGTCATCTGTGGAAGTTGTGTAAGAGTGGTTAATAAGGGTGTGCAAACTAGATTTTTTGCATGGAGAGTTGTCATTGAATAGAATGGATTACTATAGTTGTGAGTGCCCTGACAGTGAGTGAGTTTAAGGAGAGGCATGACAGGTTTTATTTGTATAAAAGTTAATGTGGGTCTCCCACGATAAGCTCTGGACTCCATGGAGATAATGTAAAATAATAATATCAAGCTACTATAAGGTTAATCAGTAATTAAATTTATTAGTATTTTAAATTTATTTAAAAATTTGCTTTGGTAGAATTCCAAGTTTTCTTTATTAGTATTACGCCGTTATCTGCCTAAACTGATAAGTGCAATATAAATGTCTTTGAGTGGCTGATAACTATCCCAAGAGTGCACAACTGTTTACCTCTGAAAGGAATTAAAATAACTACAATAACCCATAATCGAATAAAGCCTTTCAACATTAATGATTGAAATGGGCATTTTTTTGATATCTTTGGATTATGATGAAACCATCAATACTCTCTTTCAGATAAGAACATTATATGGTATTTTTTTCCAACTAGGGTCACAACTATGATAAATAATTTTGTTTCTTTTCAGAGGTCCACTATTGGCAAGAAATTAAATATGTATATTCCGTAAAGTAAATTTGCTGACTATTATTATTAAGAGAGACCTCCAGGAAATCAGAGACTCATCGAGGGAGGCCACATACTACACGCACCAGCTACCATACTTATTCTTGAATTCATTCACACTGCTTGCACTCACAACATCCAGTGGCAATCCATTCCAATCATGGCCCACCTTACAAGAGAAAAATTTAGCTCTCACCCCCTTCTTGGCAGCATTCATTCATTCTCGACTTCCAAGGATGCCCTCTTGTCCTTTCCTCACCCTCCATAAATTGAAAAATTCCATCAATTGAAATCCTGTATGACCCTTTCAGAAGTTTGTAAGTCTCAATCATATAACCACTGTTTCTCCTGCTTGCTAGGTCTGCAGTCTACAAATTCTCAATCTGTCTTCATAATTCTGATATCATTTTTAACACTGTTCTTTGCACTCTCTCCAATATATCAGAATCACAACAGAAACCAGGAGACCAGACCTGCACACAATAGTCCAAGTGAGGTCTTATCAAGACCTTGTAAAGAGGCAAAATGACATCCTTATCTTTACATGTGAACGTTCGTTTCAGCATTTCAATTTCGAGTTGTATTTACAATCTTTGCTACATGGCCCCCTGAACTTCAACTTCCTATCTACTGACACTGCAAGATCCCTAGCATCATCAGATTCTTCTAGCATAATCCCACCAATATAATACGACATTGGATATCTAATTACACAGAAGCGAATGACTTTACATTTACTGACATTGAAATGACATCCATTTTCCCATGCACACAATTGCAGCCTATTCAAATCATTCTGCAAGTACTGCATATCAGCAGCATTCCTGACCCTACTTATCTTTGCATCATATTCGACATACAGCAAATAGCTGTATGTCGCTTGTCAAATCCTTCTCAATATCATTAATGTGCAGATTGAATAACAATGGACCAAGCACTGATCGTTGTGGTATACCACTTACCTTAAATCTTGCAGACTCACATCCCCCTGTATACCGCATTTTGATATCTGTCAGTCAGCCATCCTCTTATCCACACTAATATTCTATAACCCAAATCCATATTTTCCAATTTATGCAACAGTCTACCATGCTGGATTCTGTCAAAAGCCTTAGCAAAATCCAAAATTATCATGGTGTATCCATTCCCCTTGTCTAGTTCAATGGTAACGTTGTTAGGAAACATGACCTTCTCTTAGTAAACCCATCTTCTTCGTTGCAAAGTACAGATTCTCTGTCAACTCATTTCTGAATGCAAGACCTAACCAAATTTTCCAAAATCTTCACCACCACTCCTGAGATACTGATTGGTCGATACTTGGATACATCATTCTTTGCATCATCTTTGCGCAATGGAATTAATTATTAATTTGAGCCTTTTCTAAGACTCAAATTATATAGCCTGGTCAAGGTAATGTTCTGCTTTGTAGTTCAGCATGTAACCATTTCTGAATTGAACATTCATTAACTTAGTCACTTCCCTGCCACTTCAACTGAACACTCTTTTAGCACACATGCTGATATCCCATCAGTCCCTGTTGCTGAATTCTTATTCAGTTTTTGCAACAGTTCTAAAATCTCGTCCTCATAACACCTGAGTTTCTGCATCCAGTGAAGCAGTAGTAGTGAGCTCAATGTCGCGTACACCAGGTTGACAGCTTTTAACAAAATGGGCACTCTTTAACCGAACAACCTCTTCTGCATCTGTAACCCCTCATGGTATCTGCATTTAGAATTATTCTTTCATATTCATTCTTTCTTTTACTTACAGCATATCAATAGAATTCTTGTGGGTTATCCTTAGCATGCAGAGAAGTTTCTTTTCATACTCAGACTTTGCTTTCCATACAGCAGTTGTGACTATTCTAGCCTGCTCCTTATAATTTTCATAAAGCACACCATCCTTATGTACACAGTATTGCTTCCACATCATCCTTTTCTTATGAATCTCTTGCTTAATAAGAATACACATCCATTTCATTCCTACCATATTTATTCTTTGAACTCTCAGGATACATTCTGATATCACATCATTTAAGTATTGTTTAAATGCTTCCCATGAATTGTCGATATTCTTCCCATCCAGCAACTGATCCCATTCCACTGAACTCAGTATACTCCTCAGTTGGTCATAATGTCCTGCTTTGTAGTTCAGCATGTAACCATTTCTGAATAGAACATTCATTAACTTAGTCACTTCCCAAGTGAGTATTGCATGATCACTGCCACCAACCAGAGGCAGAATAGTGACATCTTTAACTGAAACACCCTTTGACACTATAATCAAATCTAACACTCTTTGACCTCGAGTTTCTTCTGCTTGAGGAAGGTGTCCCGCAACAGCTCAATAAATGCATTTTTATTCTTCTCATGAGATTCTACTGCTACCCAATCAATATTTGGATAATTAAAGTCTCCCATTATGATTATTCTTTCCACACTCATCTTTTCTGTTTAGTGATGCATTTCTTCATCACTATCAACTGATCAACCAGGTCTGTAACAAAATCCCCCTACGTAATTGATCTTGTTAGATTCCACCTTGGCTTCATTAACGGCTACACACCAGACGGCTTCAAACTCACTGCCACATGAAATACTGTTAGTAGTAGTAGTAGTGCAATGTCTCAACTCTAACTGGATTCAAGTCATCCAATATCATTAACAGCATGCCCTTCTCCTCTCCTATCCTGGTCAGGTCACACAAATGCCTACAATCTGAGGTCCCAACATATTGATTAAGGCAACAAACTATCCCTTTGTTTCTGATACTCCTAGCATTCGTGTATTGGACATAGTAATCTACCTGTACGTTCTTTTGTATACTCTTGTCCGCAGAGTGCATGACACAATTGCTTGCAGAGCTCTATTCTTTTCTAGTGCCTTATACATGTAGACATCTTTGCATGTTTGATGGGTCTGAACCAAACAAACACAAAGTCGAAATCATTCTTTCCTCATCAACATTTCCATGACAAAGCCCATTCTCGTCATTAACACAGTTATATAACATTGTCCACTCACATTCTCACCATTCCTCCCTTTATAATTCTGACTCTGTGTGTTGGGTCTCATACCAGTTATTAGTTTTTCTAGACTCCTGATACCAAATGCACTCAGGCATAGGCCATCCCTCGTATACAAATCCAATCTTCCCTCAAACTCACACCACATAACCAAAAACTCGCATCCATTCCTTCTACACAGTCTATGCATCGAATTGTTTGCCATCATAGCCCTTCTTCTTAATTCATTTTTATCATATATATATATATATATATATATATATATATATATATATATTCATTTTTATGACAATAAAAAAATTCATTGGTTATGAAAATTGATGAAATATGTAATATCTAAAGTTTCCACAATAACTGCTTATGAATTCCAAAAACTTAAATCCAGAATAGCTATAATATGCACAAATAGCACACATGCAGTAGAGTACGTGTATAGTTAGCACCAGCAGATGTCTATTCTTCTTCCCTACTATTGATGTAGTTTTGAAAGGATCATGTTTCAAGTAATTAACAAAAAAATTAAAAAAAGAAAGAAAATTTTTCTCTTTATGACTACATTTTGTCTACTACATAAACAAACTCTCTTCAGATTCTTTATTTATAGACATCTCTATAAATAAAATATCTGCTTTTAACACTGAAATAAATGTCACCATCACATTCATTTTTGTTTATGCAATCTGATTGTTTATAAGTAGAGAAAATGTTGCTATAAACTTTTTATTATTTACTTGGTCATTTATCACCTAGAGTTTAAGCCATTTAGTAGTAGTTGACTGTCACTGCCTGTGAAACGCCTTGCTTAGTAGTGGCCTGCTACCATGTTTGACCTCCAGAGCAAGGGTTTCAGTTTTCTCTCCCTTTCCTCTTGCATGAAGTGCGAGTATCCTTCAAGAGTTTACCAAATAACACTGTAAGGACTTACACCCAGATGCAGGCCAGCTGCTAGATAGTACATAAAGTAAACCTAATAATAATAATGAATCAGGAGGCTTGCCAGTCAGCCAATGAATAATTCTGCTGCCACTTACTATTCCAGATAATGCTGTAAGGAGTCTCTGAATATTGTGAGTATGAAAGTACATTGTAGGTTATAGGTACATTGGATTTTGTAAATCCCCTGGGTGGGCCAGGTGTGGAAGAGGACCTTTGGAAGAGTTAAGTAAATTTCTTAATTTTGTCGGGGGAATTGAAGGTGGTCTTAATGTTGTATTTGAGTAATATTCTGTACCCAAGAAATTTACTTCAGCTAAAGTACTCCATATTTATGCCCGTTTAGAAAAAACATTGTTAAGAGAACAGATTCACGAGGCCCATAAAAACTTAGCAGTTACCCAAGACAGTGTTTTCCAATAAAAATTAGAGCTATCCAGTTACATTAATCCTGATATTTGGGATATTCTAGACAGGATTACAGATGACTCGGCCAAGCACATGTTACTTAAAAACAAAGAAAAATTAATAGCAAAGTTTCAAGCATTAAAACAACAAGAAAGCAACAGACAATCTAGACACCATATCCAGAGGAACAGCAATTGCAAGCCAACAATACGAGGAGCAGCCAAGTTATTAACAAATCAAACTACAACCTTAACAGAGGAGAACTCGCACTTCTGGAATAAAGGTCTCAACTACGTCATTGCACTAAGGTCAGTTAACAAATTAGATTTCATTTATCATATCAAAAGAGGTTTAAGATCACTCCACTCCAATGTAACAGACAAAATACAAATGGAAACATCATACATATTAAACTCTAATAAACAAGTTGCAACCTAACTAAAGCAAAAAATTTGTCTGTTAAATCCTTAAAAAATAACAAAAGACGTCGTAATTACAAACGTGGATAAAGGTAATGCTACCATTGTCCTTGATCGGACAGCAAACCTGGATAAAATGAACCTGTTCGTATCCAACAACAACATGTACCAAATGGTAAACTACAACCCTACAAGCCACATCAAAAAGAAACCAACAGAATTTGGTGACCACGTGGCCAGAAGAAACAACCAAAAACTAATACTGCGTTATGCCTGCGCTCCCAGAATTTATGGCCTGCCACTATGACACACACCACTACGGCCGATAGTTGAAGGGATCGACAGTCCTAATTATCAATTAGCCAAGAAAGCAGCCACACTCAAGGAGTTGTTAGGTCATTCCCCCTCCTACATAAAAAATACACACTTCATAAACAAGATTAGAAACATCACACCCAATGACAAAAATTTATTAATCAACTTTGATGTAACTGCCCATTTCACTAATGTCCCTATCAATGATACTATTATTCTCTTACAGAACATATTTCCGCCCGACATTATGGCCCTCTTTGCCCACGTACTATGCTCCGGGTATTTCGTGTGGCAAAATAATTTTTACCTACAAAAAGAAAGTACAGGCATGGGTTCATCACTCCCCCCCCCCTCAATAGCTAAATTTTACATGGAAGAATTCGAGCAATGAGCTCTAGATTCGGCCAGCCTAAAACCCAAAGTCTGGCTCAGATATGTTGATGATGTTTTCACCATTTGGCCCCATGGCTGCAAAACATTAAATACATTCCTAAGCCACTGAACAAACAACACAAATGTATCCAATTTACCACTGAAATCGAAAACAACAACTCTCTTCCTTTTCTAGACACAATCGTCACGTGTCTTCCCTCAGGCTGTTTCTCCTTCACAGTCTACCACAAACCTACACACACGGGCCAATACATACATAAAAATTCACACCACCATCCAACACAAAAACTAGGAGTTATCCACACCCTCAAACACAGAGCCCTAACAATTTACTTTAATGAACAAGCTCTGAATCAAGAATTCGAATTCATTAACCAAACATTTGTAAAAAAATGGCTACAATAAAAAAAAATGGTTCACAAGATCCTCCATAAAAATATCACTAAAAACAAAAAAGATTAAAAGAATGCCATAGCCATACCCTTATATTAGAGGCATTTTGGAAAAAATAGACAGAACATTGCTCAAATACAACATTAAACCACCTTCAAACCCCCAACAAAATTAAGAAATTTACTTAGCTCTTCCAAAATCCTCTTCCACACCTGGCCCACCCAGGGGGGTTTACAAAATTCAATGTACCTGCAACCTTACATAGGAGAAACAGGACACACTATCCCAATCAGAAAAGACGAACACAAACGACACATTAAATACCTCCACTATGGAAAAACAGGCCTATCAGACCATGCACTCCAAACATGCCACAGAATCCACTGGAAAGGCACTAAGTCCCTACACCGCACCAAAACCTGGTTTGAGAGAAAATTCAAAGCTCGTGAAATGCTGAAACATTATCCAAACCTGAACAAAAATGATGGATTAATCATTCCAAGAATGTGGAGGACCCATCTGCAACCCTTACAACCAGAACAAGCCCAGAAGAAATGTTTAATGTAGTTCCGTTTTTAATTTAATTTAATTTATTTATTTTTATTTTTTTCTTTTATTTCATTTTTTTTTTTTTCCACGAGAGGGCAGGCTAGGTTAAAAGATTAAACAAGCACCTAGATTCATTTTACCTTTGTATAGTGTACTGTCATGTAGTTTGGATCTTATACATATGTATTTTTCCTGATGATGACCTCAATACAGAGGTCGAAATGTCGAATGTTACTTTCCTAATGTTCAGTAAATCTTCACTATGAATACCTCTTATTCTGATGGTCCTTTCTTCCATTTCCTCATTCCTACATTTCCGACATCGGGGAAATTCTTCAAGATATTGATGATTTGAAATTATTTTAGTTTTATTTTATTATTTAAATTAAGGGGATATTAAATCCCACATTGTTTTAAAACCGAATAACAAACTCAAAGATTGGATTCAGAGAGTTTCTTGCCGAGTATAGTATAGTAAACTATAAAGTATCGGCGATCACTAAGCGTCCGCTAAATGCAAGTGACCCTAGCACGTAGTGAAATTGCGAGATTTCCAGTATTGCACTGCGTGCTAGGGTCACATGCATTTAGCGGACGCTTAGTGATCGCCGATACTTTATAGTTTACTATACTATACTCGGCAAGAAACTCTCTGAATCCAATCTTTGAGTTTCTTATTCGGTTTTAAAACAATGTGGGATTTAATATCCCCTTAATTTAAATAATGTTTTTGTTGCCGAAATGAAGCTTATTAGCTCTTTATATTTAAGTAATTTTATTATTTATTTATATTTATTTTAATTTATTTTATTTTTTGTAACTCAGAAGGAAACAGTGGACATTCTATGGTTAATCAAAAGAATTCTTGATTAACCATAGAAACTTAATGTTTTAAGCTGGCATGACTGTGTGTGTGTATATATATATATATATAGTAAATAAATACTGTATATTGCAAAAATAAATATTGTGTGTGTGTATATGGAGCCTCCATAGCTCAGTCAGTACAGACGAAGCCCTTTAGTCGGAAAGACATGGGTTCGATTCCCGTGAGGAATTCTTTATCTGGTCTCTTTCGACTTAAGGTTAGTTAACTGGTCTCGTATGGAGGTGGAGGGTCTTTCTACTCCCCACCCCAGTAACTTGGGATTTTCATCACTCAAAACAGGCAAACTTGTCCCATGAACACACACAGCTACAGTCATAAAATATACTACAGCAAGGAAGGCAACGCTAAACCACCTTGCTCATAGCCATCTACTTAGTATGGTAGCATATAACAATCCCCACCATCCGTATGGCTGAAGAAATAGGATAGGATATATATATATATATATATATTTATTTATATACGTACACACAGTCACACAAGCTTAAAATATTGTGACCAGTAAACTGCAAGTATATATATACTCCTGAAGACATACCCAACAAGGAGGCTGAAATGTTCAGAGCAACTGTGTCTCTAGATTGCAGCTGAATGCACAATCCTTTTATAATAAATAAAATTTTTTGAGAGTGGATATTAATATTGATTCATGTTCAATATAACTGTTGTCATGTTTTCAAATAACCACTGTTACATATTCAGAAATGCTGTCAATTTATTCTTGACTTTATAAAAACAAACCATTTCTAAAATAAAACCTGCTATGTATTAAAAAATTCCCATGCATAAAAATTACATTATTTTCACTTCCAAACACAGCATGTATTGTCTTTGCTACCTGTAACAATATAAAACATATTACAATTTGTACAAGATATTTGGAATCTAATCTGAAAAATAATTTTACAATGAAGTAGAAATTTTGTCTTAAAACTTATTTTAGAACACATAAAAAAAATAAAAAAAACTGAATGTATATGTGTGTTTTAATATATACAGTATATATACATATATACATATATATATATATATATGTATGTATGTATATGTAAAAGATGCCAAACTATTTTAAACCTGGTTTTACTACATTTCCCAAATAAGTAAACAGACAAATATGCGCCTGCACATAGTGCAAGTCTAGGTGACCCACAAAGTAGTGCAAGTTTACATCTTTCTACGTCTATCTCTCATCCTGAGATTTTTATTTAATAAGGTCAAAGCACCTTATGGTAACTTGTGTTGGTAAAATACTTATAAGCTCTGTATTACTTAACCTTGGTATTTCTAAGCTTGGCTCCCACTGATGAGACCTCAATAAAGGTCGAAACCGGTCTGGGTAGTGGCCCCTTGCCTTTAATGCATAGTATCATACATCTCCTCAAGGAGATGGGCTTTGCATTAAAGGTAAATATTAAGAATAGTGATCAGAGCTTATTCCACCTTTACCATGAGTTGCCTAGACATGCACTACTTTGTGGATCACCCCTAGACTTGCACTATGTGCAGGCGCAAACGTGACTTATTTGTCTGTTTGCTTACTTGGGAAATGGAGTAAAACAAGGTTTAAAATAGCTTGGCATCTTTAACATATATTATACCCAAGGTAAAAAACTTTCTACATATATATATATATATATATATATATATGAAAGTTTATTATAAACTATATCAGACAACTAAAAAACAGAATCGCAGAAAAATATTCTGCTGTGGTTTATATTATTTATATTTATTTCACTGAACCATTTAAATAAATATAAGTAACACTTAGGAAATTTTTATATGGCAAGTGAAGCAGAACATGCAACCTTGGACACATTTGTACTATTGTCTTGAATAGTATCAAAACAATCAAGCCAGCAGTTGAATATAAGTAAAGATCTCTCTAAAAATTAGCCGATCCCTCCCCTCAGACCACTCTCTATGAGTGACCGAAGGATCGTCCAACTCAGCGTTGTTCCACTCAGTGACAGGCTCACCCCGGCACCAAGAAGAACTTCTCAGTTTAGGCTCTACCCAGTGGCAGGCTCACCCCACCAGACAGAGCCATAATCTCAGCAGTAGCCCCACTCAGAGACAGGCAAAGACCTACCCCAAGCAGAGCCTCTCATACCTCAAGGAAAGTGACCACTTCTACACAAAAGTAATCAGTGGGAGTCAGACCCTGAGGTGGAAGTAATGGAGAAATCATATTTACCTATACTAGTTGCCAAAAAGTGTCTCACCTTATTATTAAATTACTCTGGATTACAGAAAGATGGAAGTTTTTTCCCACTTGGTTAGACGATAATAAATTTAGTTTAATCCTTTATCCACATGTAAATAAACAAAGTTTGCACCTGAAGTATCATCAGGACTGAGGCAACTCGTGGTAAAGGTGGACCAAGCTCTCATCTCTCCTTGTCTTAGTATCTCCCATAATGCTATGCATTAAGGGATGGGCCGCTACCCAGACCGGTTTTGACCTTTATTGAGGTCTCGTCAGTGGGAGCCATTATACATGTCTGCAAAGAGATGTGCTTTGCATTATGGGAGATACTAAGACAAGTGATGAGAGCTTAGTCCACCTTTACCATGAGCTGCCTCAGTCCTGAAGAAATCCAAGTGTAAGCAAACAAAGTTTACTTACACTTGGATAAAGGATTAAACTAAATTTATTATAAAAGAGGCACAATGTTATGATTGATCACAAACCAAGGTAATGCTTTTTTTTTTTTTACCATCATCATAAGGGCATAATTCACTTTGAGCTCATTAAACAAAAACAAACAGTGAACCAATATTGTTATATAAAAGTATGGGCAAGATTGGATGAAGATATTCATAAGAAGAGAACTGAACTTTTGCCAAACAATTGGATTAGATTTTCCATCCTGGCAATGTCGCTACACATGATGAAATAACTATCGGAGGGTTTATTGATAAAAAAAAGCAATCACAAAATTGGACCATATTCCAATAAAAAAAAAATCATTTATTATTTATATGTTAGTTTCCTTCAAAACTGTTACCCTAAAATTAAATTTCCTCTAGATATTGAGAAGGATAATAAACTTCCATTTTTAAATTAGTTGTAATCAAAAAAAAAAAAAGTTCTTTTGTTATGTGGCAAGTATGAGGAAGAATGAATATGGAAGATTAACCTTAAGGAGTGATGATGGTCATGGGGTGACAGAAGCAGATAAAATAGTTGAGTTACTGAGTGACCACTTTAAAAGGGTATATCATCCTAGTGAGGTTGCTGTTCTGACGTATGTGACAGATACTAATGTGGGAAAAGAGGTGGATGAATTGGAGGTTCTTAGGATATTGCAGAATCTCAATGTAAATACAGCTGTAAGATTAGATGGGATATCAACTCGGGTTTTGCAAAAATGTGCAAGGGAACTGGCAATGCCTCTGACTAAGCTCTTTAATTTAAGTCTCAGCTCTGGTAGAATTACAAAGGAGCAGTAAGAGGACAAAATAATACCCTTGCATAAGGGAGGTTCTAAGACTGCAGTAGCAAATTATAGAGCAATCAGTATCTCAGGTGTGGTGGTAAAAGTACTGGAAAAATTAGTCAAAAAGAGAATTCAAGAATGGATGAATAAAAATATGATACTGTATGAGGGACAACATCACTTTGTGAAGGGTCAGTCATGCCTTAGTAATTTACTAACTTTTTATAATAGAGTAACAGCAGAGTTGGATAAATTTTTTATTATTATTATTATTATTATTATTATTGTTCCGGGAAACTCCAAGGAGTCGACAGACTCATCGAGGGAGGCCCTAACATCATGTCAAGAACAACTATTCAACATTCACACAGTATCTATCATACCTTGCCTTGAACTCATTCACAGTCGTAGCACCCACAACAGACTCTGGAAGCTTATTCCACTCATTTACCACTCTCCAAGTAAAGAACCTAGCTCTAACACCCTTGTCAACCATGCTCTTGCCCAGCTTCCATGCATGGCCCCTAGTCCTCCCACCACCAGTCATATTTTCAAAAATATCTTCTGGATCAATCTTATAAAAACCCTTCAGTAATTTGAATGTCTCAATCATATCACCCCTCCTTCGCCTATCGTCCAATTTCTGCAACCCACAAATCTTCAACCTATTCTCATAAGGTTCATTCCACAGACCTGCTATCATCTTGGTCACTCGTCTCTGGACCCTCTCCAGAAGGTCCAGAGACCAGAAGTTTCCAATAAAGGAAATGGCTATACAACGATTCTGCTGGATTTGCAAAGCCATTTGACAGAATACCACATGGCACTCGGTTATGCAAATTAGAACAAATGGGGATATATATATATATATATATTTTATGAAAAAAAATTGAATGACTAGAACCGAGATTTAATTAAAAAGGTTTTAATATAAACACACTACTAGTTTCGGCCTGTAACAGCCTTCTTCAGGTGACATTATAAAAGAAAAAACACTAAACATTGAGGGTTAAAAGACTATGAATAACATAGACAGTCTTTATACATAATTAGCATGAAAATGTTGTAGTTGTATTTGAAGCTGTTCTTTCATTTGTGCATTGTTGGGAGAGTGCATGCTTGCTGCATCACGTGAACGCCAGTACATGATTACAGCTGAATGACTATCTGGGAGGTTGTAGCTTAAGTTGTTATTTAGACGAACAGGATTGAAGATGATTTCTCTCGATTCCACAATTTTTCTCTCTATTTCGTCACTGCAACGGAAGATGTTTGTAGATTTTTCCCAGCAGACTTTGTGACTTTGGTTATCATCATTAGGATTAGCCGAGAAAAGGATATGACTTGATAATGCACTTGCTCGCTGTCTCTTGTAAGTAATGTCTCTCATGTGTTCTTCCATACGCATTTCGACAGATTTGTCTGTCTGCCGAAATAAGGAATATCGCAGTCACATAATATTTTATATACGCCAGGGTATTTGAGTTGATGATGACAAGGTTTTGGGTGGCTAATTAAGGAACGGATCTTTGGAAGTGGAGTGAACAAGGTTCTGATATTGTATTTCTTTAGAACTTTTGCTAATTTATGTGAAACAGTACTTATGTAAGGAATAGATATATTGCTTTTGAATCTATTTGTTTCTTCTGGGTGATGTCTAGGAGGATTAAGAAGGAATTTGTTAATGATTTTCTTGAAATGGTTTAATGAAAATGATTCCTTCTTAATCCTCCTAGACATCACCCAGAAGAAACAAATAGATTCAAAAGCAATATATCTATTCCTTACATAAGTACTGTTTCACATAAATTAGCAAAAGTTCTAAAGAAATACAATATCAGAACCTTGTTCACTCCACTTCCAAAGATCCGTTCCTTAATTAGCCACCCAAAACCTTGTCATCATCAACTCAAATACCCTGGCGTATATAAAATATTATGTGACTGCGATATTCCTTATTTCGGCAGACAGACAAATCTGTCGAAATGCGTATGGAAGAACACATGAGAGACATTACTTACAAGAGACAGCGAGCAAGTGCATTATCAAGTCATATCCTTTTCTCGGCTAATCCTAATGATGATAACCAAAGTCACAAAGTCTGCTGGGAAAAATCTACAAACATCTTCCGTTGCAGTGACGAAATAGAGAGAAAAATTGTGGAATCGAGAGAAATCATCTTCAATCCTGTTCATCTAAATAACAACTTAAGCTACAACCTCCCAGATAGTCATTCAGCTGTAATCATGTACTGGCGTTCACGTGGTGCAGCAAGCACGCACTCTCCCAACAATGCAACAAATGAAAGAACAGCTTCAAATACAACTACAACGTTTTCATGCTAATTATGTATAAAGACTGTCTATGTTATTCATAGTCTTTTAACCCTCAATGCTTAGTGTTTTTTCTTTTATAATGTCACCTGAAGAAGGCTGTTGTAGGCCGAAACTAGTAGTGTGTTTATATTAAAACCTTTTTTAATTAAATCTCGGTTCTAGTCATTCAATTTTTTTTCATAAAACTATGTATGCTAACCGAGTCAATGATCATTCTGTCATATATATATATATATATATATATATATATATATATATAATGCGCTGGTTAAGTGGATAAGAGGGTGGCTGCTGGACAAATATCAAAAAGTGGTATATGGAGCAGCAGAATCGAGGCTAAAACAGGTAACTAGTGGTGTGCCACAAAATTCAGTGCTGGGCCATTGCTGTTTAATTTGTACATAAATGATACATGAAATAACTTGAAAGGAAGTTTTCAGTTGTTTGATGATGATGCACACTTTGGTAGAGTTAACAAAGGCAATGTTGAAGGGCTTGCACGATGATTTAAATAGGCTGTCAGTATGGGCAAAATATAATGGGTATCAATTCAATGTGGCAAAATGCAAAGTTATGCATTTGGTATAAACAAATTACAAGCTGTGTATCACATTGATAGTACTGTATTCCAAGTACTATCAATGTACTGTATTCCAAGGGTAACTACTCAGACTGGTAGTACCTTAAGAAAGTGACCTTTATTAAGGTACTGTTAAGGTGTGGGGTTACTGCTCTCTGTGGGGTGAAAAGATTACAACCTGTGTACCACACTGATGGAACTGTACTTCAGGAAACTGATGAAGCCAGGAATTTGGGAGTATTAGTGGATAGCGAATTAAAGTTTAGAGGTCATATTGCAAAAGTAGCTAAAGCAGCTCATCAGATTACTTGGTTAATGAAGAATACCCTGATGAGCAGAGACAATCAGGTTATTATACCTCTTTATAGAGACATAGTAAGACTCCCCCCCCCCCCATCTTGACTACTCTGGACAGATCATCACCTGGATTTCGGGGGATGAGGAAGATGTGGAGAGGATCCAGAGGAAAGCGACCAAGGTTGTATTAGGTCTACAGAATGAATCTTATGAAGACAGGTTGACGATTTGTGGGTTATAGAAATTGGGTGATAGGCAGAAAAGTTGTGATATGATTGATACATAGAAAACACTGCAGGGTTTTTACAAGATTAATACAGAGTAAAATTTTCCTGCTGATGATGGGAGAACTAGAGGCCATCCTTGGAAACTGAGCAAGAGTGTAGTTAGCAGGGGTTACCGGACTAGATTTTTTGCTTGGAGAGTGGTGAAAGAGTGGAATAGGGTGGCATGACTATGAATGAGTTCAAAGCAAAGTACAATAGATACTGCACAAATATTGGATAATACTTGGCATGATATTTCTTGCTTACCTCAATGAATGTAAGGACTCCATGGAGTTACACATAATAATAATAATAATAATAATAATAAAGTATCTTCATGACTAGGCTACTTGTGTATCAAGGCTAATGACTTCATGTCAACTGCCTAATGGGTAGTGGCCCTTCCCAAAATGCATATCATTATGGAAAGGGCCATTACTCAGACTAGTTTTGACCTTTATTAAGGTACTATTAAGGTGTGGCATTACCGCTTTCAAAAAAATTCTGAGTGACCCAAAAAGATCACTCCTAAACTGATCAAACTGTTATTGGTGACTCTACTCAGTGACAAGCATAAACTTACCACCAAGCAGAATTAGTAATCCCCAGAATCGAGCCCAAAAATGAACATTATTAAAATGTCATCAGTAGGAGCCAGGCCTAAAAAAGATATGAAGGTTGAAGTAATCCAGAATTTGATATTTTTTTCATCCTTTGGTTATGTAGTAGTTGTAATTTAAGCCTGTTTTTGTTCTTTAACACCCCAACCAGCCATGACGTCCAGCTAAATCTAGATACGATTCTGTAACACCTATTGAATAACATGGATAAAAAGTGCAATTTGGTCTAATTATTTCATCCACCTCGCCGGTAGGGAGGTTAAGCTGTTTTGTATAGAGTTCTCTTACCCAGATGAAGCCACCAGTCAGGTGGCGAAACTAGTAGGCTAACATTCTGTATCAAAAATCTCTGTTTTTAATCTAAGTGTAAGCAAACCAAGTTTGCATGTGAAGTATTTTCACAACTGGGCTAAAGGTTGAAACTGGTCTGGGTAGTGGTCTTTTCCATAATGCAGAGCATTATACATGTTCTAAAGGATGCATTATATAATAGTAAGGCAATTTATTTATTTATTTGTATGGGGTTCCCCCTTGCTTTTCTCCATCTCTTTGGGAAGGGGGGGGAGGCAGGTTGCGCCCTCCTGATGAGGGATTAGGTGTATGTATATATATATATATATATATATATATATATTATGAATGTAAATCCATGTGTGTGTTCACAGGACAGCTTTGCCTGTTCTGAGGGACAAAAAACCTGAGTTTCCCATGGAAAAAATCCTCTAGCTCCATAAGAGACCAGCTAACTCACCTTAAGTTGAAAGAGACCAGATCAATGTTTCTCATGTCATAGACAGGAATCAAACCCAGATCTTTCTGACCAAAGGGTTTTGTTGTGCCAACTGAGCTATGGAAGCTCTACTAAGGCAATTGATGTAACCTCTATATACAAGTAGCCTAGTCATGAAGATACTTCATGTGCTTACACTTGGATGAAGGATAAAAAAAGAATATACTTTCTTGACAAGTTTAATATCTTCATGCCAGTTCCTTTCATTGTCCTCAAGAAAAACTTCAAGGTTGCGATACCTGAGAGGTATCACAACCTTGAAGAACCATGAATAGTTAAAGATGAAACAAAAAAGAAAGATGAGCTTACTTTTAGTGTTACACGGTGATCAGCATTCATTATAGAAATTGTGGACTTTACAATAGTGTTATAAATAAAGATGAGCGTAACTTCTTTTCCATTAGCTCCTTCAAAATGACTTCTTTTCTCAGAACATTGTTAAATGGATTAGTCTTCTGCTTCAATTCCTTACCTGGATAACATTCTTATTGCAAGCATGTTTAAGGAATTCTCAGAGGTCATAAGCTCACACGGTACCTTGAACAGGAACCATGGCCTCTTATTCATCATGATATTTGGAAATCTCTCATGTGTCTTTGAAAACTGTCTCAATTATTCCAATGACCATCTTAAAGATAATGCTTTTGACTTCATGGAGATGTCGTGTTAATAATAATAATCAGAAAATGTTTTCTGTTTCATTTTTAATTCTTTATCAGACTTGTACAAAAGAATTTTCAAGTACTGACAGCAGACTGATTCCCTCCAATTTTCACATTAAGTGAGGTTGCCTTTCTTTAGAATTATGGTTATCACTGCCTCTTTCACCAGCCTGGTTGGCCAAGTGGTTAGCATATCTGTTCTCAAAGCTAAGGGGATGCAGGTCAGAATCCTGGCATGGATATTTTGTAACTGTTCTACTAAATCTGTGTGGAAAGGGAATCTGCAACCCTACCACTTCTTCCTCTTAACATGTAAGGCTCGTTGTGATAGGGAAGTTAATTCTATCCACATATAAACTATGCCAAGTATATATCAGAGCATGTACACTATCTACCAATAATTGTCCTGGCATCCCTGTTATTTGAAGATATGGAACATTCCAGGTTTGTTAATAACATAAAAACTGGTGTACAGATAGTAGGCAGTATTTCATCGTAGCAGTTGAATACAGGTGGTATGGCAACACGACATGAACTCAGTGACTTTGAGAGATACATCATCATGGGCTGTCACATTGGTGGCATGAACAACGGGGGCTTTGTTTAACAGGGCGATGCCCCAGCCGGCATGAAATTTTGTCATGTTGTACCATCATTTTGTATATTCGTTTAAGCCAATAAGAATACAGTTTGGTCGGCTAAATCCCAAATTGCCAGTCCATCCTCATTCATTCAGTATCCAGGTAGATACCCAACAGGGTGCACCACGAGAAGGTGAGGATTGGACATTAGGTCAGAAGCCCTGGTCGGTTCTCCGCATTCCTTTAAAGGCTATGTGAGGTCTCCTCTCAAATATATATATATATATATATATATATATATATATATATACCAAGTTTATAAAATTGCTTGGTATCTTTAACATATGTATATATATATATATATACATGATTAACAAATTTACAGACTAGAAGCTGAGAACTACCAAAATAGAAAAAATACTGTTTATTATTTGGGCATTCAACTGGTTTCATCTTCTTAGAAGACTTCATGATGGATTTTTGTTCAGGAAGTGAAATATTCACTGCTTATACCATGTTCCAACATAAAGATGTATGTTAAAGATTCACATGTAAAGAACACACAAGTTTTCCATAGAAATACTAGTTGTGTGTGTGTGCACTCAAATAATAAATATTATTTTTTCTATTTTGGTATCTCTCGACTTCTAGTCATTAAATTTTTTAATCATGTCATACAGCCAAGTAAATCCTTTGCATCAAAGTATATATATATAAAAATACAGGGTGTCTCAAAAAAATTTATACACACTTTGAATGATCATAAAGTTAGTATTTATTATAGTACTGATACCTTTCACATTGTCAAGTACACTACATAAATGTACTTTTCATCCCTCAACATCTGTATTCAAACTGATGACCGTCCTGGTCCAGGCACTGCTGATAGCGTGCAGCAATGGAGTTGCAAACACTGAGAATCATTTCATCTTGTAACTTCTCTTTCAATTGCTGCTTTCAAGTCGTCGACTGTTGCCAGTTTTGAAGTGTAAACTTTACCCTTGATAAATCCCCATAAGAAGAAGTCCATTAGCATGAGATCTGGTGAACGAGGAGAAGGGGGAATTCTACAGAACCTCTTCTATCAATCCATCTGTTGGGTAGAGTCTCATCAAGATAGACCCTCATATCTCGATGGTTTCCAAGTACCACTCGCAAAACTGCATTCTCCTAATCGGATCATCGTTGAGAGCATGTGTTCTTCTTGGAATGTAACTTTTCCAATGACTGTGCTTCAACATGTGATGGACACTTGATTTTGATACTCCTATCTCACAAGATGCTTGTCATACAGATTTTCTTGAACTTTGATGATACGTTTTAATCAACCTTTCCTCTGTTGCGGGCCTCGTAGCTGTTCGTGGTCTTCCTGAACGTTGCTTATGGATATTCTGAATAGTTCCATCTTCTTCAAATTTATCTCTAATTTGAGTGATAGTAAATCTCGTAGGTGGATCTCATTGAAATTCTCTTCTAAATTGTCTTTGCACTTCCACTATGTTTTCATACTTCCAGTAGTATTCTAGGATAAATTTTCTTTCCTCAAAGCTTAGTCTGGTTTCAGCCATTATTTCAAATCCATTAAAACTGCAAAATAACGAAAATTAAGTGAGTTATCAGCTGTTGAAGTGTGTATACATTTTTTCGAGACACCCTATATATATCAGGGGCATATATTTAGGGTGTGCTAAGTGTGTGGTGCACATCCACAGAATAGCAGTATTGCTGATATTATACTTTTTGTATTTATTCCTGTTAAAGACTCCCCTAATTGTTTCCTGGATTTGTGTGATTCCTAAAATTAAACACAATATAGTAATGCTTCATGAAGAGGACACTTTTCAACATGTAAATATTGCAACACGTTTGCATTAATAGGCCGACCGTGCACTCACAAATATGGACACCTTCGAGTCCTTTGAATAGACGTACAAATGGTGCAGCAGGTCAAATTCTTAGCATTCTAGTGGTTTTAAACTACCCAGAATGTGAGGCAGGGTGTACACTGAGACAACAGCACTCTGTAGCAACACTCCACCATATATTTTGTTCTGTTAACTTCCACTTCACACCAGATAGATTCAAAATTACTGCTGCATGGGACATTATTGCCATCATTGTTTTCTTGCATTTCTACTCTAACTGGACTTAAGTCATCTGATATCATTAGTACTCCTCCTCTCCTATCTCTTCTGTCATTCCTAAAAATAGTATACCCATTACACTCAATCCCACTTACCATCTGATGATAGTCAGGTTTCACTAATGCCAACAATCTTAAGCCACATTGTATTCAATAAAGCAATGAACTCAATCCCTTTGTTTCCAATACTCCTGGCATTTGTGTATAGACATAATAAATTACCACCTAGCTTATTCTTATAATTAGATATACAATCTATTTGGTCTTGTTCTAGAATTTCCTCTTTTCCCCTCCCCAGACATACTTAAAAGGTCTAAACCCAAAACATATTTTTCTACCCCTTTGCCCTACATAACCATGTTTGAAGACATTCATATCTTTATCATGTTTGCATACCATAACTGAACTTTCACACACATTTTTCCCATTCCTCCTTTGATGATCTAGTTTCCCTGACTTTCTGAATCTCATACCAAAAAGTAATTCCTTCAGGCTCCCAAATGAAATTCAAGTGCAGGCCATCCTTCTTATACAAGTCTTTTCTGCTATCAAACTCACTCCACACCTCTAAAAACACACATCCATTTCTTCTACACAGCCTGTGCATGAAATCATTTGCTATCATCGCCATCCTTCTTAACTTGGCACTATCGTATCTGGGTAGCAAACCTACAATTTTTACTCTCTCACATTTCTTTCTTGCTTCTTCCAGCAGACCTTTCATATCTTCTCCCATACTATATTTGTCACTACTTAAATTATTAGTACCTACCAGAACCACCATCTCCTTTCTTTTTTGCTTTTCAATTTTATTTCATATTTTTAATTTTTGACCCTGGGAAACTAGAAATAGTGACTCCCTCAGCAAGTGCAAATTTTAAGATTGAGTCACCATACCATATCATCTATTTTTTCTTAGATTTTAACTTACCTTGTTGTTATTAATATTATGATTATCAACTTCAATACTTTCCTGCCTGTTCTTGTTATGATCCTTTTTCTTATCGTGTCTAAGCTTAGTCAAATGTTTTTCCACCTTTTCTAATTGTCTGGTCGTTTTTCTAATAATTTCTTTTAATCGAGATATTTCTAATGTCAACTTATCCTCAGATAAATCATCATCATCACTGCAGCAGTACTTTTGTTCATCAGGATAAACGCTCTCCTCAATAGTAAGAACTTGATCTTTAGCCACTGCCATTACGATGAGTTTTTGGCACCATTCTTAAGAGTAGTAAAAATAAACCAATAATATTACTGCAATTATGTTATAAAATGCTGTAGAATAATAATTACACTAAAAAAAACGACAACAATATACTACAATCCCAGATCTTTCAGGAGCTTTCTAAATTAAAATAAATATAAATAAGTAGGATTTTTTTTCTCAAAAAAATTTTATGTGTTTATAATCCCACAAGTTAGCAAAATTGACTGTAGAACAAGAGTATGAAAAATTGACTGTATGAAAAATGAATCCAAGTTTAGGATAGTACCTTTTATCCAGCACATCAGGAATGTATTAAGCCTAGTGAGTCCAACTGCCTGCTAATTCCTCAAAAAAAAGTTAGGGCTAAAATTGCAACCTGCTCTCTTTGAGGAATGAAAAGCTGTTAGATTTTTTTTTGTAATAGATAACATATAAATATTTATATATATTATATATTATATTATATATAATATATAAATATAAATACAAACATAAATTTAAATGTCAAAAATTACCTTGTGCAGTGCGCGCACGCACGTGTGCACACACACACACACACACACCTGTAATTATGGTATCACCAGAATAATTAAATGCACAGCTGAAAATTTCATCTGTATGTCCTGCCAAAATCTGAAGACATGTGCCACTGAAAGGATCCCAGATTCGACCTGTTTTATCACTGCTAACTGATAATATTTTGCTTCCTTGAGGATTAAACACTACCTGAGAATTAAAAAAAAATTGCAATAGAAATATTAGAATATTTTATTCACACAGTTGAAACACAGCTAAAACAAGAATGAAATTGGTGACACAGTGCAGTTCATATTCTAACCAAGAATCTAAGAGCAGTCAGTCAAGCATCATAAAATATGGACTGTTTCAAGCAATGCCATGTTTTGTAAATTATACATGTTTAAAATCCTTAATGTTTAATGATAAGTTAGCTTTTTTGAAATTGCAGGGTGCCAGTAATAATTTATATAATCTTGATCTGTTTAAGTCACAACTAACCATCTTCAGTTGCCAAATTTCATTATGTTGTAATTTCTTCACACTCTTTCTTGCTGAAGTTTTTATCACTGAGTACTGTGATGTCAATAATCCAAACTTGATGATCAGTAATTGTGATGTCAAGTCTATTTCAGCCCAAAGGTCAATCAGTTTGTATTTTAAAATCCTAGAGAATTTTTTCTGTTTCATTTTCCAATACTGATCCTCCCTGTTTAATGCTTTTGCAATAGATTCACATCATACATGCATGTATATAATGTGGGATTAACCTAATCTGATGGAATATGGTGGTTAATCCTTATTCCTGTAGTGTCCTATATCTGTATATTGCACATCTCTTTTGTTCTGAAGGATGAAAAGCTCAAGTTCCTGGGGGGAAAAAAAACCCTTCCACCTCTGAATGACACCAGCTAATTCTCCTTCAGATGAAAAAGCCCTGATACAGGTTCTTCATGTCCTAGATGAGATTCAAACCCAAGTCTTTCCAATCAAAGGGTGTCAAAAACAACTGAGGTATACTATCTGATCAAAACTATCTGGACATACCTTCATGCTAGTAGATATGGCTATATAACATCACAGCCATGTCTCATACAGATATAAAAGGAATCACACAGCCTTCCTGTCTTCAAAGACATTAACATTAACAGTAAAACTGTCTAAACTGAAGAGCTCAGTGATATTTTACATGGCACTATGATAGGATACTGCCTTTCAAACAACTCAATTCAGAAAATTTCTTCCCTGGTACAGCTGTCCTCATCAACTGAAGTAATTATATTGTGAAGTAGAAATGCCTAGGAACAACAACACAATCATGACCTGGCAGGCCACATAAAATTACAGAGCTGGACCACCAAATACTGAAGTGCATGATGCAAAAACATCATCCATCCTCAGTTGAAACGGGTGACGACTCGAAGGGGGGGGGGGTCTCCCCCCTTTCGAGTCATCAGAATTCAAGGAGAACCAGCCTACCAGTCCAGAACTCGGGGGGGGGCCTAGTAATTCATATGAAATTTACATATTTAGTTATTCATATCCAAATACATGCAGTAGATCTAATGGAGATATTTAACAAAATTTAGCAGAGAGTTCCGGCCTGTGTAGTTCAAACTGTTTCAATTTAAACTTAATGCAAGCCATGTGGTTGGAAGGAGATCGTGCCATCAATGAAATGCAGCCTAACATTTGATACATACCAAGAGGCTTTAAAACTTCCTTTAGATTTTTTAATTATTGAAAAATCAATTCTAGAATAGACATGTACTTATCTTCCATAATATGGTGCCATAAATATGTTTTTTTTAAGTAATTAAAATTAAAGTGCTGCATATCCCCTAAAGACCTTTCACATTTCCCCTTGGGGGGAGGTGCACATACCACACTTTGGGAAACACTGTGATAGAAGGGAAAAAAAATTATTTCTGCGAAGAGAGTAAATTCTGCCACCTGTATACAATACCAGCTAATTCACTTCAGTTAAAAAGTCCTTACACAAGTATTTGGTGTAATTAGAACTATCAAAAGGGCATTAACTGCTACTGACTGTGCTGTGGAGGTACTCAGCACATTACCTTTAAATATTAAATCAAATTTGATTTATATACAGCTTAAAGTAAAAATATATAATAAAATTGAGATAAAAGTAGTAATAATGATAAAAACAGAAAAAAAGGACTTAAAATTTTATTTAAAAAAATTATTATAAAAGTTTTTTTCCTATTTACTGTTACTGTAGAAAATAGATTATTAACATAAGTTAATAAGAAAGGGAGGAAGGAGTACAACATTCCATCAGAAGAAAGATATTCCTTGGGAAAATGAGTGGGAAATTCTCAGATAAATGTTTAAATATCCTTATGCTTATAAATGCAGATTAGAGCAGTATGTGTATGTGCATGGTGGAGGGAGAGGTGGTGGAGTATTGTTATGCTTGAAAAACTGTGTGGCTATGTGATTAAAGTTTTCCTTGTATTAAAGATACCAATCTACTTAATCAAGAGTTATTTAGTCAAATGATATTCATATAGGTCTGCAAGTTAATTAAAAAAATATGTACTTTGGACACTTCTCCATTATGACCAAGCAGCTGAGAAAGGCACCTTTGAGTTCTGGAGTCAAATACTTGAACAGTTCCATCTGAACTTCCAGTAGCAATGTAATGGCCAGTCATATCAAAAGTTACATCTAACACCTCATCTGAGTGTCCTGGTAAATTTCCAATGCACAAACCTAAACAAAAAAGCAGAGTGAAATAAAAAGTTCTCCATTTTATATAAGTAGTATTCTTTTCTGATTTATTTTTATTTATTATTTATATAAGTGGTATTCTTTTCTAAAAAAAATAAATAAATAAATAATGCTCTTAAATTTCCTATCCATAAAATGTGCATGTAAATATTTGCTCTGAGAATAGCAAATGAAATGGCGATCCCACATATGTTCACCTATAGAATACTAGTACCATGCATGAGTAGAAAGCTGAGGAGAAAGAAAAAAAACTGATTAACATTGGATAGAAAGACCTGCAGTTCTACTCTTTAGAAAATACATAGGAAAAGAGACTGTTTCAAAGAATAGTAATAACAAAGAATATGAATAAAGAGGAAGAAAATTTGTTGTGTGAGTTTGAAGTTGCGAAGGATCAGCTATATATAGTATATCCAAACAGATTTAGAAGCATTGAAAGGAATAATAATGACAATTCTGATAACAAATAACCATAGAAACATTTGTAGAAAGTTCACGTGACATGATCAGTGAGAAATGGGACACTGATCGGTCATATTTCCTCTTTTGTATACTGAGGCAAGAATTTTTGGGGAATTCTTAAGGGACAATGGCCCAACTGTAAGAACAATATTCCATGGTTCAACAAATTTTACACTTTTAGAGAGTTACATGCAGTGGCGACTCGTGGCTTGAAATCGTGGGGGTGCTGCAACTTTCAAAATATACATACACACTGATAAAATATCAAAATTATGGTAAAAAATTTTTAAAAAAATTAAACATGAAAAAATATTGTTTATTATTGATAAAATTATACAGTTTAGTATAATTCAAAATTACTTAAAAATAAAATCCATTCCTTTAATTGTAATTAAAGGAATGGATTTACAATTTTTGGACATTGCAATTAAATCCTTTAATTGAACTGCGCGACGGACAGTGCCGCATTAAGCTAATAGCTTGCATCTCACTATGACATGCATATGCTTGCATGCATAGCAATATGGCACTGTGGTAAACACAGTGCTGCTAGCGTCCTTTGCTCTCCTAAGTGCTACAAGATGGATTTTTATTATTTTTTATACAAAATAAGAGAATTGTATGGGATTGTTGATGATAAAATTAAATATTACAAGCAAATATAAATAAATTAATAAATATATTTATATATCGAGAAAATTTGGGGGCTGCTGCAGTTCCACAGTGCCTATGCACAAGCCGTCCCTGGTTACATGTTTCTCAGAATAAACTAATACCTGAGGTAAAAGACAAAAACCCAATTTCTTGCTGAAGAAGTGAAACTACTGATACATTTTGTTGAAAAATATTGTATTTCATCACATGGACTGCATTTGTTGGACTAATCAGCTAAGGGAAATGTTTGTGAATGTCTTTATGTGGTAAATGGTTTTCACTGTTCACCAATTGAAGGCCTGAAGTAACTTTAAAAAGTACTTGTTTGGTCTTCAGAGACTGGATTCCCAGATTATTTAACTTTAGTTAGTCCATTTGTGGATAGTGAGATAGAATATATACAGCTGACTCTCACTGTAGTACATTGCTAAATAGACCCATAGTTACAAATTCTATGCTAAAAGAAATTCACTGTAACAAACCATCCACAAAAACAAACTGTTCATAAAAAAACTATAAAAATAGAGGAAAACTCACATTAAAATTTATTTAATTGTAGAATTTTTACCTAAGCTTCATAGGCATCTTCAGTACCGAATTACAGAATGACAATCAACAATAACAGGCAATTCTAAAAAGCACCACTTTAGTAGCTAATGTAAGACAGATAAGACAGTCATTAATAATTTCCTAACTAAAAATATATATATATATATATATATATATATATATATTATATATATTCTATGCTAAAATTCTATGCTAAAAGAAATTTTATGTATATATATATATATATATATATACATAAAATTAGGAAAGATTAGCAGATTTAAAAAGTACTATCTCCCATAGAGGGGATAGATATAGTCTGTTTGGATCTCTTTAAGTTTGGACAAGGGAGTTATGTTTCACACATTTCTTTAAAAAGATGTTCTATGAAGAAACAACTTTTATGGAAGTCTCTTTTGTCTTGTTCAAGTGAGCTCTATGTTTAGTGCAGACAGTATGCTCAATAAGTCCAGACTGTTCAGGCTCATGATATTTAATATAAGATGTATGAATATAAGCTGCAAGAGCAGGGAATCTGGTAGATGTCTGGAAAACCTGGAGGTGGAAGGTTATCCTTCGGAGAAGCAAGAAAGGTAGAGATTTTTCTGATGGCACAGACAGCAACTAAAATGTTTTTCTGTGGTTTTAAAATTTTTGGGTTGGGACTATTGAGACCTTATTACATCATGCTCATTCTTTATGTTCTTCTGACGAACTTTTACAGAAAGAATAACAACATATTAAATTTACCTTCTTATCAAATAGTTTTAATGATTTCTTCATCAAAAAAGCATTTAACAATTAAGGAATCTCTGCTTCTTCTAATGCAGAAGAAATAACTTGCATTCCTATCCTTTATGACCAAGGCATTTCTGAATGCATAGCAAAAATTTTAAAACCACTGAAGAACATTTTTGTTGCCATCCGTCCCATCAGAAAAATCCCTACCTTTCTTGCTTCTCTTAAGAATAGGCTTCTACCTCTAGGTTTACCAGACATCTACCAGATTCACTGATCTTGCAGCTTATATTTTGGACAAACTGAAAGATCTGTTTTTATTCATCTAGAAGAACATACGTCTTATATTAAATATCATGAGCCTGAACAGTCTTGGACTTGCTGAGCATACTTGAACAAGAAAAAAGAGACCTCTGTAAAAGTTATTTCCTAATAAAACTTATTTATAAAGAAATGTGTAAAACATTACATCATTGTCCTAACTTAAAGAGATTCAATGGAATATCTGTCATCCGTTATGGAAGACAGTACTTTTTAAACCTGCTAACCTTTCCTACCTTTATACAGTATAGCTGTTAGCCGAGTGGTTAGTGTATCTGCTCTCCAGCCAAAAGGTTGCAGGTTCAAATCCTGTCCTGGGCATGAATGTTTGTGATTGTCTGTAAAAATGCTAATGGAGCCTGGTGGATTGCATTGGTATAGATGATAGTTGTAATTCGTTGACTGAATGGTGGAGACGGAGAGTAGGCGCCCTCCTTCGATAAGTCTTTGGACTCCTTGGAAGTGTCACATAATAATAATAATTATAATAATAATAAATGGGTGTCGAATTTCAATACTGTTTTTTTTTTTTTTTTTTTGCACCATACCATATACAGGTATCCCTTGATTAACGTGGTTAATTAATCCCTCAATGTTACCGTGTATATCAAAATTGCGTTAATCAAATCTAATAATCAATGGTAAAAAGTACAATTCGTCCCTGATCGATTGCTGTACTAATAGTTTATTTTATGTGGTACTCTTTTAGGAAAGATAAAAAATGAATGCAAAGTAAATGTTTAATAAATACTAATAACCTACATTAGTTACTGCAATTTTTTTTAATCAAAAGAAGTTATAAAGAGTCATTTGAACAGTTTTAGTTTTTTTCTTATCGGCATAAATTCTACAATAACAAGCAAAATGACTCTCCAGACCTCTGCAAACAAGCATTCTTTGATTAACATCTGGATTCATATCCATTACTTGCTGCTTAAGCGATTCTAAACTGCGAAATATTCCATCAAGTTCTTTGACTGTTATTTCCTTTGGAACCGCATCTTCACATTCCATTTGTTCGTTGTCTTCATATGTGCATTGTTCAATTTCAAGAAGATCGTTGTCACTGAAATCTTTTGAATTTGAATCCAATAATTCTTTAACATCTTCTGCATCAACACCATCAAAACCGAGGTCTTCACCAATTGCAATGATTTCTTTGACCACGTTGTTCACAGGATTTTGAAAACAACCTAAGTCATTAGCGCATTCTGGCAGAAGGTTTTTCCAAACAGCTTTCATGCAACTAGAAGACATTTGCTCCCATGAGTCACGAATGTTCTCAATTGCATGTTTAATGTTAAATTTTTTCCAAAATTTGTGGAGCATAATCGCATTTTCTCCCATTGTTGTTTCTACTGCCTTTGACAATGTATTTTTAAGAAAATAGGCTTTGAAAGTTGCAATGACGCCCATGTCCATGGGTTGTAGCAATGATGTCATATTTGGCGGGAAAAATAAAACTTTCACATTCTCATACAGATCATTAAGAGAATTTGGATGACCACGAGGCTAGCAGCCTCGTGCCGTGAGCATGATTTTGCGTGGTAAATTTAAAGTTTATCAAAACTCATGCCACATATATCAAGGGATTGCAGCAATAATCAAATCCGCATTAAGCAAGAGATACCTGTATATTATATATATGAGGGTGGTCTGAAAAGTCCTCGGCCTCGACCATAGATGGCAACACTATCGGCACAATTTTTTTTCTAAGCTGGTACATCTGTTATAAGCATCCATGTGAAATTGCAAGTCATTCTATGAAGTAGTTTGTTTTATACAGCTGTCTGAAGCAAAAGTGTTCTCTGTATCCCTTAAAATGGATACAATTCAGTATCAGTGGTTATAAAATTCTTTGTAAAAGAAGGTTTAATAGCAAAAAAAATTCATTCGAAGTTCATAAAAGTTTATGGGCATTCTTCTTCATTTTCAACAATTAAGAAATGGGCTGCTGAGTTTTAAACATGGCCATACCAGCTTTGAAGATGATCCATGTGAAGGACATCCAAAAAGTGTAATAACACCAGAAATCATTGATCAAGTGCACGATATGGTATTGGATGACTTGCGAGTCAATGTGCATGAAATTGCTGAGACTATGGCATTTCAAAAGAACACGTAGGATATATTTTGCATGAAGAATTGTAAATGAAAAAGCTTTGCGTAAGATGGGTGCCATACTTCTCACAGCAGATCAAAAATGCACCTGCATGAAAAGCTCTGAACAGTGCTTGGAGCGTTTTAACAAGAATAAAACTGATTTTTGCATTGGTTTATTACTATGAATGAGACTTGGATTCACCATTACACGCCAGAATCCAAATAGCAGCCAAAACAGTGGACAGAAGCCAGTTGCTCAGTGCCAAAGAAGACAAGGTCACGGCATCGGTGTTTTGGGAAGCTAAAGGCATTTTGTTTATTATCTTGAAAAGGATAAAACAATAACCAGGGAATATTATTCCGATCTTTTAACCAGACTAGATGAAAAAATTCGCAAGAAAAGACCCAGTTTGCAGAAGAAAAAAATCATCTTTCATCATGACAATGTACCTGTCCACAAAAGAGTTTTGGCAATGGGAAAATTAAGGGATCTGCACTATGAATTGTTGGAACATACACCCTATTCCCCAGATTTGGCTCCCTCTGACTTCTATCTCTTCTCAAAACTAAAACGCTTCCTCGCTGGTCAGTGTTTAGCTTTGAATCAAGAGGTGATTGCAGCTGTAGAGGGGTTTGCAGAGCTTACTGAGAACGACTACAGGGACAGGATGATGGCACTGCAGCATTGCTGGAATAAATGTATTAGTCTTAAGGGAGATTATGTTGAAAAATAAAACTAATTTTGAAATTATAAATTCGTTTTTTCATTCTTAGGCCGAGAACTTTTCAGACCACCCTCGTATATATATATATATATATTTTTTTTTAGTTGGGAAATTATTGATTTAGTTATCTTACATTAGTTACTAGGGTGGAGCTTTTTAGAATTGTCTATTATTGTTGGAGTGCCATTCTGTAATTCTGTACTGAAGATGCCTATGAAACTTATGTGAAAAGTCTATAATTAAATAAATTTTAATGTGAGTTTTGCTCCATTTTTATAGTTTAATATTATTCCACAGTATTTCAATATTGAAACAAATGATTCCTGTTGTCTCTATGAGTTTGGTTATAGTAAGACAGTTGAACATATATAATTAAATAAAAGATTTGAGGTGATGCTACCTAACCAATAAAGAAAAATTCATTATCTAGAAATCTGAATAATCATAAAAATAAAAAATAAAAAAAAGCAAGAGACTTTTTTTTCTCCCCAACATAAGACACGATTAATAATAGCTTTAATGTAACATAGGCACTAGACATAATTAATTAAATAACTTTCATGGCTAACACGTAAAAAAAAATTATATAGAATTTATTCAGAATCCGCGATATATTTCATCCAATATTATATGGACATTGCCAGGGAGATTGATTGATTGTTAACTACATTCAAAAGATGAATAAAATAATGAATCATAAATCATGTGTATATTAGCTTGTGTCGCGATCACTGCTGAAGTATATGATATTACACTATTAGAGTTCAAAGGAACAATTGTAGTAAGTTGCAGAGATAAAAATTATTTTAAATAATTATTAATTAAAAAAAACTTGTGATTAATTAATAATGATCACTTCTCAAAATTTGGATATTAGCACATAGTGTGATTGGATCAGGTTAGGACAATTTCATCGCATTTCACATTTTCAAGGAAGAGGCAATCGAATCTGAACTTACGAGAGTGAAGAAAATTTGTCTGGTTCTAAAGAACACTATGCCTAATGTCAATAGCATGAGAAGCAAGACCAGATTTTTCAGATTCCAAAAATGTATTGTAGTCTTGATGTTCTTCAATTCTAATCAAGGCCGAATGGCCCCATGTGTCCAAAATAGGAAAGATGACATATGCAGGATAACGAAAGAGTGGTAATATATCTTTTATTGATGGTAGGAAGGAAAACAGTTTTTGACCTGGTTTGAAGGAAGCATATAGATTGAATTTATGAAAAATCTTTGCTATTTGTTCCGAGGCTCCTTTAAGTAAGGGTATTGAAATTATTTTCACATTGGATTGTAGACTTGTATCCATTACATATCAGATTGCTTTTAATTTTATTCATTTCATCTAACAAAAGGAAATCAGAAGAGCAGATCATATGAACTCTATGTACAAGACTTCATAAAATCCATTTTTTGTGATGAATGATGGTGGAAGGATTAGTGAATGTGTCTGCCAGTATAAGTTGGTTTCTGATAAACTGAAAATTAAACATTCAAGTTCACTATTGAATGTGAATCCAATAATCAACTATCCTTTATGGACACCTTAATAATTTCTAATCCCACACGTCATGTTGAATTTTCAGTTTATCAGAAGCCAACCTTTAGTGGCAGATTGTTCCTCCATTTCAACTCAAACAACATCCATGAGTAGTCAAACAAAGAGAAACAGATTACATTTAAAAAATGGCAGACTTCCCAACCTTTTCAGATTAACTTCATAAATATATCTAGTCTTAGTTCCAACCTCAACAATGTTTCCATCTCAGTCTTCAAAACCACATCTACATTTCCTAACAGAAACCAAATTTCAGCTTCTTCAAGTGCAGTTCACCTAATTTTTCCTTACACTCATTGACTCTTTTCATCACATAGGTGGTTTGTTGTCTCTGTCATTCTATTAATGCCATGAATCATTCTAACTTTCTGATTACCTTTCTTCAAATGTTGACCATCTTTTTCAATACATTATTAATAGTGAAATCATGTTTCAAGAAGATTTTAATATTCACAACTCACGTTCGCTTTCTTTTCCAACTGCAAAGATTAAGCAGGTGACTTTGATGATGATAATACTTAATACATTTGCTGTTAAACAAATGTATGAAGTATTATCAATTACTTAATACACTGCATTAAGCAAAGTTTCCCAGCGTTTTTTGGATCATGCCCCACCTCAACACCTCAAAGATTTTGATGTCCCCCCCCCCTAGCGTATTAGTCAGCCAAGTTCTGAAAAAGTGTAATATGAATATGTACTTTAAATAAAAAAGGAACATAGGTAAAACTGTTTTTAATTTGAATTTCTTCAATGAATATAAATTTTATATTACACTCTGTTTATTATAAAACATAAATCGAACTGAACTCAGGAAAATAAAATCCAAGTTAATGCGGTCCTTGAGCTTGATGCTGCAAAGAGTTTTTATTTGAGGTACTAATTTAGTCATTTTCAATCTCAAATCCCCATGGTTTGTGATATCCAGATGATTTCTTTTTTTCAGTAGCAAGTCATTTACAGCACTAAAGCCACATTCAACTAAATATGACGACAGGAAAGGCAACAGCATTTTTTTGCAAAACTAGTTGAATTTCGGTATTTATTTCTGTCTAGTCAGAAAGCCATACCATTGTTCCTTTTATGTTAAATAAATTTCTAATAGACTCATCATTTTGCTTTTCTAAGAGTTCTTCTTGATACTGTATTTATGTTGACTGCTAAACTAGTGATGTCAGCTTTTTTTCTCGGAAAGTCAGGGTTGCAACATCGACAATTTATCACCGACAATGGTGAATTTTTTTGATGGTGAGTATATTGATGATGAGGTAATGAATGCAACGTCATTTTCTAATTGCCCTCCCCAAAATATTCAAATTGCCGACCCCCCCCTGTGGGAAACACTGGCTTAATGTATTCAGTAATTACCAATAGTTCACATGCATACCAGATAACTCTAACCACTCTAGATATCTTTATGACTAGTGACATTTCTAAGTACACACTGTGGATGTTGTTTGCGCTGTAGCCAATTCAATTCATAATCTAGTGCTGATTTCATCTTCCATGGAATAACAATCACACAGTTACATGTTATGTCTGTAATTATAAGAATGCCAAGTGGGTTGATCTTCATGACTTCTGACTCATTTCCTTGGTCTGATTATTGCTGTTAGTTTTCTGATCCATGCATTTGCACTTAATCATTGAAGCAATCTTGGTGGTAAAGAAACATTTATTCCAAATTCCACTTTAAATTCTCATACTTTATCTAAGCCTTAACCCTACAAGAAGTGTATCAAGGTTGTACAAGAGATGAACTAGATGCACTATGTTGTCAAAAGTGTCTGAACATCCCCATAGCTCTACGCTGCCTCGCCTGTATGATGCATATACATCTGCAACACAATATAAGCATAGGCATGTGGACATTAGCAGTGTAGACATTATTTGCCATCAGGATGAGTGGACAAAAACAGTTGAGTCCGTTCAAACATGTTATGATAATCAAAGTCCACAAGTTCAGTCATTTTGGTCCGACAGATTTCTGCCACATTGCATGTGTACCAGTCTCCTGTCAGCAGACTGGTTATTATGAAGTGGAAACATGATAGAACACCCCCCCCCCCTCTTCCAAACTGGTAGGCCCAAAAAAATTGACAAACTGGGAATGGCGAACTCTCAAGCATTTTTGTCACAGTAAATAGTCAGTCAACCTTAGCAATCAATACAAACGACTTCTGCATGAACTCTGGAAAGCATGACAGTGACATCACTATTCACCAGAAGTGTTTGCCCTTAGGTTTCAAGCAGGGTTACCACATCTAGTACTTTCGTACTAGATCTAGTACTTTTTATAAATTTTTAGTGTTCTAGTACGTTGACCAACAGATCTAGTACTTTCTTCCTTCCAAATAATAATAATAACAACATGAGAGTTAGATATATGAGTTTAATATTTTTCTCTTCTTCCACCTCCCCATATGTCACATTCAGTGACACAAGCATGATTTCTCTCTTTTTTTTCTCCCATTCTCACTGTTCGCTAGCCTTCTCTTCCCCACCCCTGAACCCATACTCACGCAATCCGACTGGTATTAGCTAATGAAAATATATTCTTCGCTATTCAAACATCCCTTGCGCATTATAAGATCACTACAGCAATGAAAACAAGTGGAAAAATTAAATATTTTAATGATTAACTACTTTTTATTTAATGCACAGCGTAAATTGAACCCCATTGAAAAGATAAATCCAACCAACAATGGGCAGTTTTTAGACATAGAAATGTATATCTAGGGGCATTACGAAGAGCTTGATAGAGAATAGCAACTATTGAAGACTGTAGAAGCATTTGAAAAAGTTTTTTTGGAATAAAGTTTTTGAAATGAAAAATGTTTTTTTTTGGAATAAAGTTTTTGAAATGAAAAATGCTGTAGGAGAACAAATGTTTCCTAATTTAACAACATTAGTTAAAGCTGTACTGTGCCTCCCTCATTCATCAGCAGCAACTGAAAGAATAGTTTCAGCAGTGACAATAAATAAGAATAAAATAAGAAATCAACTACAAACTCCCTTGATGAATGGACTCCTTTTGACAAAAGAAAAATTGAAACTTTAATCAGCTACAGATTTTACTATTTCTGAAGAGGTAATTAATTTAGCAAAATCTGCTAAAAATAATGAATAAATACTTCCAGTGTTTTTCTTGTGAATGGGTACCCCCTGCATATGTATATATGTAAATAGCATATTAAATAACTGAAAATTTAATGTTACATTATTTTAAACACTAAAAAATATGCATTACATTATTTTAAACACTAAAAGTTATATATTAAATTAATACACATATTAAGTGCTAGAGTTAAAACTGGGACTTCTGTTATGATGAATGACAACTGCAGCTCTTGGACTCATAGATGACTACAGTGAGATAAGTTTTGACTTTTTTCTTTTCATTTTTGTCGTACGTGTTTATTTAGAAGTTTTACATTGAGTTAATTTGTGATAATAAGGTATTGATATCGTAAAATGCCCAATACAGAGTGAAACGAAAGCAAATAAAAATCTAGTACTTTTTTTTTTCGGGTTTAGTACCTTTTTCTTGCATAAGTTGGTACGAAATATTTTTGCTGAGTGGTCACCCTGGATTCAAGGTTGTGCTGCAGCTCACAAGCCCTTAATTACACATGCCAATGCCTGGCATCATCTGGAGTGATGCAAACAAACAACACCATCATTGGACTGTAGATCAATCAAAGAGGATCCTGTGAAATTATGAATTGTGGTGCACAGTCTGGAAATATGATAGACGTGTCTGAATCTGAGAGATGCCTGGTAAATGATACATACAGGAATGTCTTGTATTGACTATGAAATTTGGAGGTGGTAGCATAATAGTCTGGGGCTGTTTTTCCTGGTTTGGACTGGGCACGTTGGTTTCTGTGTCCAGAAACCAACAGGCCCAGTTCTTTAAATACTAATGTCTACCATGACATTTTGGACAATTCTGTTTTTCCCACACTGTGACAAAAGTTTCGAATAAGCCCTATCCTTTATAAGCACAATAATGCACTTGTTCACAAAGCAAGAGCCCTAGCTCTGTGGTTCAAAGACATGGAGGTGGAAGAACTAAACTGGCCATCCCAACACCCTGACTTCAACCCTACTGAACATCTTTGAGATGAGCTGGAATGAAGATTATATGCCAGACCTACTTGCCCAACTAATGCTCATCAGCAGTTCACCTTACTATGGGAGGAATGGAAATGAATTGCAGCAGCAGTTTACCAGTACTTAGCATAGAATATTACAGCCATTACCCAAAGGGTAATGGCTGTAATAGCAATGAAAGGAGGCCTGACCTCATACTGACAGCAATGCTGTAGCAACGGGAAATACAAACAGTTGCAGTTCAGACACTTCTGGCAACACAGTATATATTGCAATTGACTTTCAATGAAATTCTATCTTCCTTTTCTGTTTATAACTAAGCCAAAAAGATCAAAAGGACCAAAAGTAGAAACTTGCATGCAAATGGCAACAATGTTTTCTGGTCTCTTGTCCAAGTTATTGGCTGTAACATTTGTCCAAGTCTACTTCCTCCTACTGCGCACTAATTGTTCTACTGCATCAGGCATCATTACCCACAGAAAAAAAGCTATATCCTGGCTTCTTCCTTTTCCTCAAATTATTTTACAAACAGTCTTTATAAACAAGTTTTAAAAGAGGTATACTGTGAATAGACATATTGATACAAAATTAATAATGGAAAAACTCACATACAAAGATTATTTAATAGTATAATTTTATACTGTTTATTGTTTGAAGATGCCTGTGACACACAGGCAAAAATTATACTATTAAATAATCTTTGTCTGAGGGGTGCTTAAGGGTCAAAGCTGTATAACTGAGAGGAGACCTCCACATAGCCTTTAAAGGAATGCGGAGAACCGACCAGGGCTTCTGACCTAATGTCCAATCCTCACCTTCTTGTGGTGCACCCTGTTGGGTATCTACTTGGATACTGAACGAACGAGGATGGGCTGGCAATTTGGGATTTAGCCGACCAAATTGTATTCTTATTGGCTTAAACCAATATAGAAAATGATGGTACAACATGACAAAATTTTATGCCGGCTGGGGCGTCGCCCGGTTAAACAAGGCCCCCGTTGTTTTCGCCAGGGAACCAATGTGAACAACAAAAAGTCAGCTACTGGAATGAATTCTGAAACACACCCCAAATCAACATCACCAGAGTTAAAGATCGGTACTATCAACGTAAGAAGCCTGAATGGCAAAGAAATGGAGCTAGCTGAGGAATTAGATAAGTACCAGATCGACATAATAGGGGTGACTGAAACAAAAAAGACAAAAACTGGTGAGATCTTTCTGAGCAATAAATACAAAATGTTATATTCAGGCAATGACAATCAAGGAAAAGAAGGAGTAGCCATAGTATTCAACACAAAATACGAGGCTAATCTTCTTGAATGGCAGTCAGTCTCAAGTAGAGTAATGTGGGCAAATATGAGAATGGGGAACTGGACAATGAGACTTATTTGTGCCTATGGTCCCACAGAAGGTTCTACTAAGGTAGAAATGGAGGAATTTTTTGAGGCTTTAGAAAAAGCAACTGACACAATGAAAAAGGAAAAGTTGGTCCTTGTTGTGGATCTAAATAGCAGAGTAGGAAATGATTGTGAGACATACAAAAATATTTTGGGAAAATTTGGAGAAAAGAGCAAAGCTAATAATAATGGCAAATATCTGTTGGATTTCTGCTCAGGACATGGACTGGTTATTACTAACACCATGTTCCAACATAAAAATGTGCACAAATTCACATGGAGAGAAGAGGCTAGGAATAAGAAAAGTCTCATTGACTATGTTATCATCTCCCTGGTGCAAGACACCAGAGTGTACAGAGGATTTGAAATTGAAAGTGATCACTATTTAGTCTTGAGCAAGATAAAATTGAATTTCATATTGAAAAGAATAACATGTAAGAAAGTTTTAAAGTGAATAAAAGTTGAGCAGCTCTCAGATGTGAACTGTAGACTAAAATACACAAAGATTATTGAAGAAAAAATGAAAGAGTTTGAGAACAGGAATCAAACCGTGGAGATTCAGTGGCAAACTCTGAAGAAAACATTGATTGATTCTGCCAGAGAGGCATGTGCTGAGGTTGTCTGTAAGGATAAAAAAATCAGAACTCCCTGGTGGACACAGGAAGTTAAAGAGGCAGTGAAGGAAAAGAAGAAAGCATATCGAAACTTCCTGTCAAATAAGTCAGCTTGTGCTCTTAGAGAATATAGAGACAAATGCAAGAATGCTAAACACTGTGTAAAACTAGCTAAACAAAAGTCATGGGAGGACTTTGGCAAGAATATAGAAAATAAATATCAAGAAGGTGGCAAAATATTCTGGAGGTTGTTGAAGAAGCTTAAGAATGGAGGAAAGAGTGCTGTAAAAGGAATTAGAGATGATAAAGGTGACATGAAAATGGGAGAAAAAGATATCCTTGAAGTATGGCATAATTACTTTGAAAAACTGCTAAATGAAACAAGCAGTGATGACAGCACAGTGGTAAAAAACACTCACCAGGCATGCAGTCAGGAATACATATCCATACTTGAAGTAGAAAAAGCCATCAAAGGCTTGAAATGTGGAAAGGCAGCAGGAGTAGATGATATTCAACCAGAAATGCTATAGTATGGTGGTATAAGAGTCTTACAGTGGCTGCACTGCATAGTTCAGAAAGCCTGGACAGAGGAACGAATTCCCGATGATTGGAGTAAAGCTCTCATAGTACCCATATATAAAAAGGGAAATAAAACTGCATGTTTGAATTACAGAGCTATTTCCTTACTGAGTGTTCCTGGCAAGATCTATGCAAGTATACTTGAGAAACAGTTGAGAAGAATTGTGGAAGAACAAGCTGGATTTAGGCCAAATAGAGGCTGTCAGGATCAGATTTTCACTTTACGACAAATAGTCGAGAAAGCATGGGAATATAACAAAGATCTGTACTTAAGTTTTGTCGATTTGGAAAAGGCATATGACAAGGTGCCAAGAGAGAAGCTATTCAATATGCTACAGTTATATGGTGTGGATGGGGCATTATATCAAGCAATACTTAGTCTTTATTTGAGTTGTAAGTCAGCAGTTAGAATTGAAGGAAGTACAGGAAGATGGTTTAATATTAAATCTGGTGTGAGACAAGGATGTACATTATCCCCTCTGTTATTTATTATCTATATGGATCACATTATGAAGGAAAGTGGTATTAAACAGGATATCAAAATTGGAGATGTTAATGTCAGCTCTTTGCTTTATGCAGATGATGTTATACTTCTAAATAAATCTGCTACAAGTCTGCAAGATTCTCTGACTAAATTGAATAGCTGTTGTAATAGATATGGTATGAAGGTCAGCAATAAAAAGACAAAGACAATGAAAATAGGCAGAATCATTGAAAATGTCAACTGTGTTGTGAATGGAGAACCTGTGGATCAAGTAAAATATTTCAGCTATTTAGGCACGATATTTACTGAATATGGTAAATTAAATATAGAAATAGACAACAGAATCAGCAAAGCTGGTATGGTGGGAAGTCAATTGAATAAATTCATATGGAATAAGAGAGAAATTAGTCAGAACACTAAATTAGCTATATACAAGACAGTGTTCAAACCAGTTTTAACTTATGGATCTGAGAGCTGGGTCAGAAGTAAAACACTTGACCAAAGACTAGAGACCACAGATATGAGAGTCCTGAGAAAGATTATAGGCGTGAACAGATAGCATCAATGGCAATATCATATTAAAAACGAGGATATTAGGAAAGAACTTGACATTGTCAGCATCCAGGAATTAGCAGAGCTAATCTCAGGTGGTATGGTCACTTAAACAGAATGGGAGAGGAAAGATTAGCAAAACAAGTGTTCTCTGACAGGTCGGCAGCAAAACAACCCAAAGGAAGACCAAGATATAGGTGGATTGATACGGTACAAAGTGCCTTAGACGATAGAAATATAAGATCTGATAATGTTGGAGTCTTGACAAGTAACAGACTGATTTGGAGGAAAATTGTAGATAGGAAATTAATAATGATGTAAATTTTTTCATGTAGTACTATCATATCCTGTACACCCCTTGAGGGTACATGGCAGGAATTTGATGATGATGAATAATCTTTGTACGTGAGTTTTTCCGTTATTAATTTTGTATCAAGTCTTTATAAACATTCACTTCCTGGCATTCCAAATACTAAATATTCAATTCCTTCCTTAGATTTTTTTAACAAAAAGAGATCCAAAAAATCTTGTCTAAACTGTATACTTAACAGTTTTCTGGTTATGGAGGTTGTTATTAAGATTTGTGCTTGAGAGTTGCTCAAGTGGTATCAATCCTGCAGCCTGGAAATTAAACTGAATGCCACCTTTCCTAAAAATTGTTAACAAATCTTTGCTATAATATAACCATCCAATCACACATACTGCAGTTATTTCTAAAGCAATGGATGAAACCAATTAACACTCAACTTCTATATTACCCTGAAGCTTCTTAGCTAATAAATGAACCCCAGTTATCAACATGGTAGCTTCTTGCTTATATCACCTACATTTGAATAAATGCATGATAAAGTTTGAGGAATCTGAAGTGGTTGCTCTTGATACACCGAAGACCCTGATCAGGTTTAGCATAAAGACCTATTAAGTAAATGCTATATATTTTTGAATAATGGCTTAACATATGTATGAGAAAACTACATATAATTTATTACTCCTTCAATATGTCATGAGCTTCTTTCACAGAGAAGACAGAATAACTGATAAAAATATTTAAATTCTGAATACAGCATGCATATAACATGATGTCTTGTCACAGTTGTCCAGTAGGAGGAAACACTATTAGAGTTCAGAGATGTGGGAATAAATGTATAATTAATTAATTAATTGAAAAATACAAAATTATAAACAATCAATAGCAATCATATCCCAAAACTTAGAAATAGGCATACAATCTGATTCTCGTAGACAGGCTTATACGTTGGTTATGCATTTCTAAATCACTTAGGGAATTGAAACAACGTAGATCCGAATATAAATTAAATAATACTTTAATAGATATTTCCGATATTTCGGCAATGTCACATTGCCATTTTCTAAAGGAACTTACAAAAAGTCAGGTGCACACAGGCACTAACAATACAGTAACTGAGAATGAAGATATGAAGCTATCGTTCTCCTAGAAGTCCTGATGGTGCCCTCTGGCGGGCTACGTAGGCGTTTTACAAGTATAGCCATTCTGGTCTTGCAGACCATGCTCTGGATACTCGCCACAGAATACGGTGGAAGAAAGCAACAATAATACACCGGAGCAAATATAAATTCGAAAGATTATTTATGGAATCAGCCTCTGCCCTAAGAAACTCTCCAAACCTCAACAAATTTGGTTGTATGCGACTGCCCCAAATTTGGGAGGCATACATCAGCAGACCTTCAGCCCAACGGCCAAGAACGCCTACTTAGCCCGCCAGAGGGCACCATCAGGACTTCTAGGAGAATGATAGCTTCATATCTTCATTCTCAGTTACTGTATTGTTAGTGCCTGTGTGCACCTGTCTTTTTGTAAGTTCCTTTAGAAAATGGCAATGTGACATTGCCGAAATATCGGAAATATCTATTAAAGTATTATTTAATTCATATTCGGATCTACGTTGTTTCAATTCCCTAAGTGATTTAGAAAGGCATACAATCTGTCTGATTAAGATTAGGATGGTGGTGTAGGATTTCACACGATTCAAAAATAGATCATCAAATTTGAACCTACTGTAGTGTAGCATCTTGGTATGGTTCCAATGAACCCTGTATCTAGTGTTGATGACATGAGAAGCAAAGCTGGAACCTTTGGAATCCAAAAATCTTATATAATCTTAATGTGTTCTTCAGTTCTAATAGTAACATATCAGCCAGTCTGTCCAAAGTAGCATGATAACAAGAACAGAATACTCAAAGATGACAAGAACAGGGCATTTTGGGCAGTCTTCTCCTGTTGATCAGTGTTGCTATTCTCATTTGACAAACCTAGCACCATACAAATCACAAAAACTTCTACAACCCTAAATTATAATATTCAAACCATTCTTCAATAAGGAGCTAATAATATTGCTAATTTCAATGCTAATAAAAATATTAAAATCCATTTCCTTTCTTTTAGTGTATTATTACACTATTGTGTAATATTGGAGTATTAAAATCCATAGTTAAGATAAAATTTCACTTCTTGGACTCTAGCATCCAATCTCTCTTTGCATGAAGGGTAATGTTAGTTGGTAAGATAAAGGAGGAGGGTAATATAAAGAAAGGAATATAAAGAAAGATTGGAAGTCACTATCAATTTGCTACTTATGTATGGATAATATGTGACTTCTGCATTGATTTGACCTTGGTATCATCATGGGTCTATCCCCCACTGATGAGACCTTAATCGAAAATAGTCAAGAGGAAAATACAAGATTGGATAGAAGAAAATGGGATACTGTATCGGGGACAGCATGGTTTTGTGAAGGGTAGGTCATGCCTCAGTAACTTGCTCACGTATTATAACACAGTGACAGCTGAACTGGATAAGGGTAATGGGTTTACAGTGATTCTACTGGACCTTGCTAAGGCCTTTGACAGGATACCACATGGAATTCTAATCAGTAAATTGCAGCATATGGGGATGGACATAGGGTTGGTGAGATGGATAGGAGGGTGGTTGACGGAGAGATATCAGAGAGTGGTTTACTCAGGAGTAGAGTCCACAAGACGGCCTGTGACTAGTGGTGTGCCACAAGGATCTGTTCTTGGACCACTGCTGTTTAATTTGTTCATAAATGATATAGGAAAGGATCTGAGAGGAACAGTTCATTTGTTTGCGGATGATGCGAAGTTGGGTATGGCAATAGTGAATGTAGATGACGTCAAAATTTTGCAGGATTTGGATAGATTGGAGGTCTGGGCTAAGGAGAATGGATGTCAATTTAATGTGGCAAAATGTAAGGTTATGCATTTTGGGGTGAAAAGATTGGCGGCAGTTTACTGCATTGGTGGAACCGTGCTCTAGGAAATTGATGAGGCATGAGATTTAGGAGTGTTGGTGGATAAGGAATTGAAATTTAGGGGACACATTGCAAAAGTGGCCAAATCAGCTCATCAAATCACTTGGTTGCTGAAGAATACGTTGACATGCAGAGACAAGCAGGTTATTGTTCCTCTGTATCGAGCCTTGATAAGACCCCATCTCGACTACTGTGCTCAGATTTGGTCACCTAGGTTTCTTCTTGATCGGGAGGAGGTGGAGAGGATCCAGAGGCGAGTGACCAAGATGATAGCAGGTCTGTGGAATGAACCTTATGAGAACAGGTTGAGGATTTGTGGGTTGCAAAAATTGGTTGATAGGCGGAGGAGGGGAGATATGATTGAGACATTCAAATTACTGAAGGGTTTCTATAAAATTAATTCATTTTTGAGAACAGGGCTGGTTGTGGGAGGACTAGGGGACATCAATGGAAACTGGGCAAAAGTGTGGTTAGTAAAGGTGTTAGAGCTGGGTTCTTTACTTTTAGAGTAGTGAATGAGTGGAATGCGCTCCCTGAGTCTGTGGTGGATGCTGTGACAGTGAATGAGTTTAAGGCGAGATATGATAGATACTGTATGAATGTCGAATAGTTGTGATGAATATGATTTGGGGCCTCCCTCGATGAGTCTAATGACTCCCTGGAGTTGCCCGTAATAATAGTAATAGTAATAATAGTAATAAAGGTTGAAACCAGTCTGGAGAGTAACCCTTTCCATAATGGTATTTTTTTTTTTTTTTTGCATTATAGGATACTGAAATAACTGATACAAAGTCAACAGTGTCTGTATATGTGTAGTACAAGTCCTGAAGATACTTCCCCATGAAAAATTTGTTTGCATTATGCCTGAGTAAAAGGTTAAAACAAGAATATAATTTCTTGTCAAGTTGGTTGGCATATCTGCTTTCCAACCAAAAGGATGGGGGGGGGGGGGTTCGAATCCTGCCATGGGCATGGATGTTTGTGATTGTCTATGAAAATAATAGTAGTGGTGGTGGGCAGTAGATGGCAATGGTGTAGATCAGAGCTTCCCAAACTAGGGGCCGTGAAATAATGAAAACAAATTTAAAATGTTTTAAGACAAAGTAGATTTTTTTTATCTTAAAAGAAACGTATTTAATTTTTATTTATTAGTTCTTTTTTGTTATTTTTTATATATTAATGGAAAAAAATCACACATTGGTGAGGGTTCACAAATTTTGCTTCCTGCGTATTTTGGTGCTTAATGAATATTAGTAAATATATGCTTATTCATATAAGTTTCAGTTCAAAACAGAAATCTAAGAACTGCAGTTTCAAATATTTCACCTGATATTGACTTTTTGTGTAGCAGTATTGAAACACATCCATCACATTAAATTGTTATTAAACTTCTTTTGTGTTTTTAATTCTTTCTTTATTATTAAATGTTTTACGTTTCTTGTGCTTGTATTGCAAATGTACAATAACAATATATCTATCTATATAAAAATATGAGATAATATGCCACATCAAATGTGCATGTAAGATGCTAAAAATGTAATATTTGCATTTGATTTTTGCAATATTCACTGTATATGTTTTGTATAGAATATAAATACAATAAATATTATAATAATATATGTCTGTATTACGATTTTTTTTCAAGGGGGGCCGTGAAATATTTTAATTTTCCAAAGGGGGCCCTGACATCCAGAAGTTTGGGAAGCATTGGTGTAGATGACAGTGGTTCACTGTAGTTGGTGGATTTGAGTGGTAGAGACAGAGAATTGTAGAGTGGGTGCCCTCCTTCGATGAGTCTTTGGACTCCTTGGAGGTGTCACGTAATAATAATAATAATAATAATAATAATAATAATAATATAAGAGAGTAGAAGTTCAACTGCAAGTCAGTGAAAATAGCACATTTGAGGCTATCTAGTATGAGACTGAGGCCAGCAGAACAAAATATACAGTTGAATGCTGCTATAAACCAGGGGATGGAAAAGATGACGGAGATAATATGGATTGGCAAACAGACTCAATGAGTGGAGAACAGGTAATTATTATGGGTGATTTCAACTACAGGAACATAGATTGGAAGGAGGAGAGGACACATGGGAGGAAGGAAATGGAATTTATGCAGTTACTAAGAGATTATTATCTGAGACAGCATGAAATGGAATATACTATGGGTTCGAGAGTGCTCGATCTGGTAATTGCATCTGAACATTTGTCTATAACAAATATGACCAGATTGCCACCAACTGGTGAGAGTGATCATATGGTCTTGATCTGGGAGGTGGCTAAATGTATGGAATTTTCATTTAAGATGGGATATATATATGAAATTACAGGACTGGTAAATACGACAAGCTTAGGAGATTGCTTGGATCGATGCAAAGGCATGTAAAACTGCAAGGGCTGAATGTTGATAGTGCATGGGAAGTGGTAATGGCAGACTGCATACCTAGAGTCAGGAGAGCAAATCAAGTAGGAGTTAAATGGATGAATATAATCATTAAGCTGGAGCTGCAAAAAAAAAAAAGAATTTAAGGAGAAAGATGATCTGCAGACAAATGAACAGTACAAGCCACAGGCCAGAAGGGTAAACTAGTGTGGTAAGAAATGCAAAAGCTGAGTATGAAAGGAAGTTAGCAATGCAGGCAAGCTAAAGATAATCCCAAACAGTTCTTTAGATATGTTGCGTGTAAAGAATGTATATGGCAAAATGATTTTAATGAATGCCGATGGTAGGGAGGTAACTGAATCAGTCGAAATAGTAGAATTACTAAGTGAACACTTTGCAAGAGAATGTCATCTGGGCGGTGATATTGCAGGAACAAGAGCACCAAAGGCTTATACAGGAACTGAAATAAATGTAATGGAGGTGCACAGTATATTACAGAACTTTAATGTGAATACAATTATGGGAATGGATGGTATACCAACTCAAGTTTTACATGAAGCGGCGAGGAAATTGTCAGTGCCCTTGGCCATGTTGTTTAATCTAAGTCTCAGTTCTGAGTTAGTCCCAAGGGGGTGGAAAGAGGGAAAAATAGTTTCATTGTATAAAGGAGGCTCCAACACTAATGTGGCAAATTACCGACCAATCAGCATATCAGCAGCTGTTGACAAAATATTGGAGAAGTTAGTCAAGACCAAAATTCAGAAATGGATAGATGGAAATGGAATGCTGTATGGGGGATGGGGCAGCATGGTTTTGTGAAGGGTAGTTCAGGCCTCAGTAACTTGTTCACGTTTTATAATACAGTGACAGCTGAGTTGGATAAAGGAAATAGGTTTACAGTGATACTGCTGAACACTGCAAAGGCCTTCGACAAGATACCAAATGGAATTCTAATCAGTAAACTGCAGCACATCAGGATGGATATAGGGTTAGTGAGATGGATAAGAGGGTGTTGATGGAGAGATATCAGAGAGTAGTTTATTCAGGAGTAGAGTCCAAAAGAAGGCCTGTGACTAGAGGCATGCTGCAGGATTCTGTTCTTGGACCACTACTGTTTAATCTGTTCATTAAAGATATAGGAAAAGATCTGAGGGGAACTGTTCAGTTGTTTGCTGATGATACCAACTTGGATAATGCAATAGTTAATACAGATGATGCCAAAAGTTGCAGGGTTATATGGATAGATTAGCAGACTGGGCAAAGGAAAAAGGATGTCAGTTTAATGTGGCAAAGTGTAAGGTTATGCATTTTGGGATGAAAGGTTACCAGATGTATACCACATTGGTGGAACTGTACTCCAGGATACTGACGAAGCCAGAGACTTGGGAGTGTTAGTGTGCAGGGAGATAAAGTTTAGGGGGACACATAGCAAAAGTGCTATGTGCCCCCTATGTCTGCCAATGTCCACATGGTTAGCCTAGTGGCTGTGCGCTCTGCAATCATATGCCTGGGGAAGGAGTGTCCCAGGCTTGATTCCCATCGGAGACGTGAGGAGCTGAAGGATCTTCCTCAGCTCCTCACGTGGACAGTAGGGTTTTTCTCCCCAGTTTATCTGGGGGTTTTCATCCTGCAAAGCAGGCAAACTGGCCTTGAAAACTCAACACCCCTGCGGACATAGGATACATCGGGGGATAGGGCTGACCACCTTATCCTGTGAACGGTTTAGATCCGATGATTAATAAACCCTCGACACAGCAAGGTAAAAGAGGGGGGGAAAGGAAAATGAGATGAGATGAGATGAGATGAGATAGCAAAAGTGGCTAAAGCAGCTCATCAGATCACTTGGTTACTGAAGAATACTTTGACAAGCAGAGATAAGCAGGTTATTGTTCCTCTTAATCAAGCCTTGATAAGACCCCCATCTTGACCACTGCATGTAGATCTGGGCACCAGGTTTCTTGGTGAAGAGAAGGAGGAGGAGGCAGAGAGGATCCAGAAGCGAGTGACCAAGATGGTAACAGGTCTATGGAATGAACCATACGAGAACAGGTTGAAGATTTGTGGGTTACAGAAACTGGTTGATAGGCAGAAAAGGAGATGATATGAATGAGACATACAAATTACTGAAGGATTTTTACAAAATTCAGAGGAAATATTTCAGAACAGGTGTGGTGATGGGAGAACTAGGGGCCATCCATGGAAACTGAGTAGGGTGTAGTTAGCAAGGGTGTTAGAACTAGGTTATTTGCTTGGAGAGTGGTGAATGAGTAGAATAGGTTGCCAGAGTCTGCTGTGGGTGCCATGACTGTGAATGAGTTCAAAGCAAAGTATGATAGATACTTTGCAAATGTTAGATAGTTCTTGACATGATGTTTAGGGCTGCCCTCAATGAGTCTAAGGACTCCTTGGAGTTGCCCATAATAATAATAATAATAATAATAATAATAATAATAATAATAATATATTTTGTAACCCAGCAGAAAAACTTTCTACATCCAGTAATTGTATAGATGTGCAGAAATATTTGCATCTACTTCGAATGATAGTTTTTGTTTTTTCTTTGAGAATTAAGAATGCATAACTATGCATTACAACTAAAATGAACTGAAAGGAATTTTATCTAAAAGTTTCTATTATTTCTCAGTTTAGCTAATAATTCAGTCATTTGAAGTCACTCATAGGTATGGGTTTGCAATTGTCACCAAATTGACACAATTTAATGATTAACTTTGTTACTATACTTGAATTTCAAAATTTTTGCAGTTTTAAGTAGAAATACAGTACTTTTTACTATTATTATTATTATGTGACACCTCCAAGGAGTCCAGGCTCATTGTGGGAGGACACCCAACTCCACTTTACTAAAAACCTTACCATCTGCCCTACTGCTTAATAAAATATATACTATTTTTTATTTTAAAACTTTGTTTAGAAAACTAAAGTACATAGTTAGAATATGCAATGAAAGCTGTGGAGATACCTGTGGAAGAATCCCAAAGTCTACAAGTGCCATCAACAGAACTGGTGGTGATTAAGGAACCATCATAATTAAATAGGCAACTGGTGAGTTCACCTGTATGGCCTACCAGAATGCGTGCAGGTCTATATGAAAAGATATTTGATTTTCAGATAAAGATAATATAAATTTAACAAGATAAACATAACAAAATTTAACAACGATTTTGATAACAATACAAAATACAAATGAGTTATACCATTTATTTCTAGCATCAAAATAAATATATGAGATATTAATAAAATCTAACAATTATTATCCCAAAACTAATTTTCATAAAACAGTTTTCTTCCATATTATTATTCTTATTATGCCAGATTTCAATGGAGTCAAAGACTCATCACGGGACATGCACGCTGTTACACACAAAGCCAATCGAACCATGTTTTAAACTCATTAAATATATCTGCATTCACCACAATGTCAGGCAATGCATTCCACTCACTAACTACTCTTGATGCAAAGAATCTGCCCCTTATGCCTCTGCTCACACTCTCCTTATACATCTTCCAGGGATGTCCCCATGTTCTTCCTCCTCCTCTCATTCTATGAAAAATTTCTTCCGCATTAACCAGGTAACAACTTTTATCTCAATCATATCACCTCTCTTTCTCCTATTCACAAGGCTTTGCAAACTACATTCCCTCAATCTGTTTACATACAATATCCACCTTAGTCAGTCTTCTCTGAAAACTTTCCATTATATCCTCATTGCCATGTAAACGAGAGGACAAAATCTATGCACAATAATCCATACGAGGCCTGATCAAAGCATTATTCAAAAGAACCATAACCTCTTTATTTCTGCATGAAAGAGTACTATACATCATTGCCATAATCTGATGTGATGACTTCACACCTTGTGTGATGTGGCCCATGAACTTCAGGTCCTTTTTTGTCAACACCCAGGTATCTGATCTCCTCTACTCCTTAAAAATTTCCCCACAATGTTTATATTTTACCATCACTGCATACCATATTTCACAACTTTACCCTTTGCAACACTGAAGTGATAATTCCATTTACTTGCCTACTCATACAATCTATTGAAGTCTTCCTGTAAAGCCACAACATCTGCTTGACTCCTCATTGTTCTCTACAATATTACATCACCTGCAAACAGTTACATATATCCAATTAAACCCATCCCAATATCATTAATATATAAGTTGAACAATGGCCCCAAAATAGACTCCTGCAGCACACTACTAGTGACTTTCCTCTTTTGAGATATTGCACCCCCCCCCCCATATACAATTTGTGGATACTTATCTGACAGCCAAGCACTTATCCAATCCCATCTATTTTAATTTACTTACCAGCTTGTTGTGTGACAATTTATCAAAAGGTTTTGCAAAATCTAAGGATACCACTGTATATGCATCTCCCCTGTACAATGCATTTGTCACTTGTAGAACACAGCAACTTTGTAAAACATGACTTCCCTTTAACAAATCCATGCTGACAATCACAGAGAATACTGTTGTTATCAATCTATTTCTATTAACTTCTCACTGATCTCTCTAATACCTTAATCACAACTCCAGATATACAGACTGGCCTATAATTTGCAGCTACACCTTTATCACCTGTGTTTATGCAGTGGAATAAGTTTATCTTATTTTCATTCCCTTTGGACCTGTACTTTTGTTCACCTTTTTTTTTTTTTTTCACTAATACTTCCCAAACCATAATCACTGTTTTTATTTAGAGCCAGCCTTCACTTGCCCAAGTAAAGAAAAAAAAAGATATGCTAGTTTAACAGCTGATTTATACAAAGTGATTACAGTTTTATATTTGTATTAGTAGGTGATCAAGCAGAAAACTATTTAATTAACCATGTGGTAACAGGCAGGTGTGACTGGAGATTGGTTTGCTATTAGTCAAGGCACATGACAAGGGGACCCAATATCACCAACCATCTTCATCACACATCTGGGAAGGACACTAGGTGGAGGCATTTCAATAAATGGAATGAGAATAAACTACCTCTGCTTTGCAGATGACATCGTCCTGATTGAAGAAGATGCAGCAAGGTTGGAAGGGACACTGCAAACACTATACACAGAGGGAAAAAGATATGGACTAAATGTCAATTTTGAAAATTCTAAAACAATGATATTCGGACAGCAGGAGTTACTGAACAAAGTTACCATTGAAGGATTTCAACTGGAAAATGTGGAACACTTCACATATCTTGGATCCCACATGATGCATGACTTGGATCCAAAAAAAACGTAAAAATTAGAATAGCCACAGCAACAGCTATCTTAAAAGCTATGGACAAAATATGGAAGAGCTAAGCTATAAAGATGCACACTAAACTGCGCATTGTGGAAACCTGTATCTTCAGCAACATGCTCTATGGATGTGAGGCCTGGGTACTCCTGAGAGAATCTGAAAGGAGGATATTGGCATTCAAGAGGAAGTGCTATAGAAAGATATTGAGGATAAGCTGGATCCAGAAAGTGAACAATGAGGAAATCTATAGACGAATACAACCAAAAGAAAACCTGATACAGAAAATAATCAAAAAAGAAACTACGTCTATATGGCCATATATGTAGAATGAACGATGAGAGAAAATTCAAAAGGTTGCTGTTTAGAATGATTGAAGGAAAGAACAAAAGAGGAAGACCAAACATAGAATGGGGTGATGACATCATCAAATGGTGAGGAAACTCTATACATAAACTAAGTCATCTTGCCCAAAATAGAATGCAGTGGAAGAATCTTATCAAGATGGCATCAGACACCCAGGCGTTGAACCTATGGTTGTTGTTGATTGTTGAATAGGCCAAGAAAAAGTGAATTGATATCTTCTTTAATTCTATAACCATTGTCCTTTGACTTTTGTATTCTATTTTTACATTTTTTATATAACAGATTACTTTATTGACATCAGTGGCAGTATACAAAGAAGAGCATACTATATTATAAAAAAAATTAGCCATTTATTTAATTGTGTGAGAAGTTGTATATGCAGATCATAAGTTCATTGGCACTCACTGTAACAACCCAACTGTACCAACAATGTCATTTACAATGTAGGCCAGTGATTTATGTGTGCTGTACAAGCAGAATAGGTGTATAAGATCATGATTCATTTATGAATCGCCAGCCCTGATTTGTGCTTTCTTTCATTCTCAATATCCTTGATGTGTTCCAATTGGCTTACCTCCCGCAGATCTGCCAGTTTGTACTATATAGTGTAGCAGATAACTGCAAGTGATCTTGTAGACATCTTATGTTCTTAACATGAGAGGATGTTTGCCTGATGTGAGATTTGAGTAGGTTTTCCAGATGTTTAGATAATAAAAAAGTTGGAGAGAATCTTGAATCCAGAATTGGTCTCAATGGCAAGTATTGTTTATGCAGTTTAGGGACACCATACATTCTAGGTACAAGAGGATGTCTAGATTTCAGGCATTCTTTTGTTTCTTCAGGCCAAGTCAGCATATTTTTTATTAAATTACTGGTTTTATTATTGAAATATCCCGTGGGATCTCATTCTAACTTTCTATAGGTGTTTGTGTCTTCTAGTTTTGTTTGTCTTCAAAAAAAGATATCTGATCCTGAAATGAACATCCTTTCCCATGGTTTCAATTTTGCCATCTCCCCAAGTAAGATTTCTAAATTAGATATTATAGCAAACATAGAACAAAGCCTCCAAAAAATATCAAGAGATGCTTCAAATTTTCTTCGCATTCAAACAGCCTTCATCCTTTTATGAGCAAAACCACCCAAAAATCATATCACCAAAGTAGAATTAAAGGCCTTAAAAATATTAAAAAAGGACAAAAACATTGTAATACTGAAAGCTCACAGAGACAACTGAACAGTCGTTTTGAACTCCAGAGAATACATGGGAAAGATGAAATCACTCATAGAAGACACAAACACCTATGGAAATTAGAACAAGAATCCACGATATATTTCCATAATAAAACCAATAATTTAATTTAAAAAAATATGCTGAATTGGCCTGAATAAACAAAAAAAAACTGTTAAAAAAAGATCAGTATACTTAGTAGTAAGGAAAGATATTATTGTTCTTAAGATTGTGTTATTCACATTGACAATTTTTTTTGTTTGTATGTCTGTGCTGTATTTTGTTAGGATTTTATTGTCTCAGTACTGTCAGCATTGTATCCAACTGTATTGACCATATACAACATGTCTGCCACCAGTTTTATCAATTCACCCAGTCTACCACCATTTAAAGACTATGTTATTCGTAGCACAATTGATGTTTTCTGATGCTTGCTACATATGCAGTATGTATATGTATACTGCATATGTAGCAAGCATCAAAATCGTCAACTGTGCTACAAATAACATAGTCTTTCCATATATATATATATTCCCGTTCCACTCCTACTGTTTAAAAATGTGGCAGATGTGGAACAGGAATCTGTATGTATGCATGAAGTGTAGGCAGTGGGAGGCACTGAGATATATAAGTATCTTGAACTCAGGATATAGCAGCAGCAGTGAAGATAGTGCTTCACAAATGGGTGAAATTCAGTTTGTAGATACCAGTGTGTTGGAGAGTGGGGACAATATTAAAGACATACATATAGATTTAACTTTGGGCAGTGTAGCAGAAGGAGATGGTATGTCTGATGATTGTGTGTGTGTATGAATGTAAATTGAAAGCAGGATGTGTGGAGAGAGGGAGAGAGAGAGAGAGAGAGAAACAGAACTGCTGAGAAAGGAAATGGAAGGAATGAAGACTGAGTTGAGGAGAGTAAATAAAGATATTAGGAGGATGGAGAGGTTGGCAATGTGAGAAGAACAAGAGTGAGTGTAAGAGAATGGCATCAAAGAGCAAGGGAGAGAGAGAATGAAAAAGACAAGAGAGGAGTGAAAATTGCAGAGAGTCAAGAGAGTGCAGAAACAAGTCATCAGAGAGCAAAGGAGAGAGGAAAGCGAGAGAATGGGAGAGACAATGGAAAAGACAAAACTGAACAAAGTTGAGATAATGTGGATGCAAGGGAGACTGGAAGCTGTAAAAGTCAGGGATGACAGTGAGAGAAGAATGAATGAATCCATTCAGAGCATCACATATGGAGATTCCATGATTTCAGATGTGCAGAGCAGAGTGCCAGAGGAATGCTTGCTTGGTGGAATGATAGAGAATGTGGCACTGGCAGTAAAGAAGGAGAAGAATGTGGAGTAGATAATAGTAATGTTGGGATGAATGAACTGAGAGGTGCTGTGAATTGCATAGTGCAAGATTTTGAGATCGATGTTAGAGAGAGTGAAGCAGAAATGTGTCCATAGAAAGATAGTGAGCATGTTGCCCCAGTATGATAATGGGGAGTGGAGCTGAAGAGTGGTAATAATGAATGAGATGATAGTAAGAATGTGTAAGAAAAGAGGTCTGGAATATGTGGATGTGTGGAATTCCTTTGAAAATAGAAGAGAGTTATATGCAAGAAATAGATTACATTTGAATGCGGAAGGGCACAGGCCTTTTTGGAGAGACTTGTTTTCTGGGCAAATGAGCATAACTACATAGTAAAACTGCACAAGCGAAATGTAGTAAGGATGGCTTCATTGGGGATAGTGGGCTTGAGAAACAAGAGGTTGTATACTATATTACAGAGCCAGGTAAAGTATGAGGGGAATAATAATGACTACAGGAATGCTGGAAATGCACTAGTTTTTCTGAATACGAATGCTAGGAGCATTCGTATTCAGAATCACTCTGCTCGAAATAAAGGGAATGAGTTTGTAGAATTGATTGACTCAGCCTCTCCAAAGGGTATTGGTATCAGTGAAACCTGGTTAACTGAGGAGGATGTTCTAACAGGGATAGAAATCGAAAGGTATAGTATATTTCAGCAGGATAGGAAGGGTAACATTTGCACCTCTGAGGTGCAAATGTGACCTCTAAAGTTCAGAGGTCATATTGCAGAAGTTGTGAGGTCATCACACCAGATGTGTGATGCAGTGGGTCCTCTGCATCACACAATGATGCAGAGGACCCACATGTAGAAATAAAAAAGTTCTTATTCCATTGTATGAGGCCTTGATCAAGCCTCATACATATCGTACACAGATTTGGTCCTCTGGTTTTCAGAGAAGACTGACTAAAATGGTAACTGGTCTTTGGGATGTGAGATATGAAAACAGATTGAGGGAACGCAGTTTGCAAAGCCTTGTGAATAGGAGGAGGAGAGGGGATATGACTGATCTGTATGTATGGAGTTATATTTAAAGTACTGCAGTTGGTAAAGGGTTGTTACCCAGTTAATGTAATTTCATAGAATGGGAGTAGGAGGCAGAACAAGGGGGACAGCTCTATAAGCTGTATAAGGAGAGTGCAAACAGAGGCATAAGGAGCAGGTTCTTTGCATCGAGAGTGGTTAGTGAGTGGAATGAATTGCCTGACACATGTGGTGAATGCGAATACATTTAATGAATTTAAAGTATGGTTTGATGGACTTTGTGTGTAACAGTTTGTACATCCCACATGGGTCTTTGATTCCATGGAAGTCTGGTGTCAGGTCCACACTTCCACTGTGCTAACCAGGTTAGCATAATAATAATATCCATGCCAACCTAGTTGGCACAGTGATTAACATGCTCACTCTCCAATCAACAGATTGTGGAATTGCACGCTTTTACAAACATCCCATCGATGTTTGTAAAATCATACTCAGGATGAGCTTGTATAGCTACTTGAGTTTACAAGGTTTGCTTTTAAAAAGATAACAAAATAAAATAATAAGTATACTGGACATCAGAAAATGTATGATCACTCTGCAACCAGATCATGTGCTATATGAATTCATACCAATTGATTCCTATTGTAGGCTTTTGTTCAGGCTTCAACTTTCCAAAGACATTATTATTATCATTACAGGTATCTCCATGGAGTCAGTAGACTCATCGCAGGAGACCCAAACTAGCCAAACAATATCTGTCATATCTCTTCTTGAATTCATTTACAGCCAAAGAGCTGACAACTAAGTCAGGCAATGAATTCCACTCATTCACCACACTCCAGGCAAAAAACATTGTTCTGACACCCTTGTTAACCACACTCTTCTTTAATTTCCAGGGATGACCTCTTGTTCTTCCATCACTATCACACAGCTGAAACATTTCTCCTGCATCAATCCTATAAAAACCTTTCAGTAATTTAAATGTTTCTATCATATTCCCTCTTCTCCACCTATCAACCAACCTCTGCAATCCACAATCTCTCAATCTATCAATGAAGGGATTGGTCACTCTTCTCTGAACCCTCTCCACAGTCTCCTCATCTCCAAGGAATCCAGGTGACCAGACCTGAGCACAGTAATCCAAATGTGGAAGTATCGATGCTTTATAAAGGGGAATAATAACCTCTTTATCTCTGGATGTCAGTGTGTTCCTCAACAACCAAGTAAACCTATGTGCAATCTTGGACACCTTACCAATGTGCCCTCTGAACTTCATCTCCCTATCTACCAACACCCCTAAGTACTCCAAGAGATTGATGAGGCTAGGGCCTCATCAATCTCTTGGAATACTGTTCCATCAATGTAGTACGCAGCTGGTAATCTTTTAATCCCAAAATGCATGACTTTACACTTTTGCACATTGAACTGACATCCATTATCCTTTGCCCATTCTACCTCTCTCTCTCTCTCTCTCCATGTTCACTGGGCATCTACAGATGCCGTAACTCCAATGCTCGGTGATGTTCCACACCAGGCCTCGCCATGTAGTCCTGTTGTTTGCTTTTCTGGCAGCCTCAACTCTCTGAAGATCAGTCACTCTACACACGTCATCCATTAATCTCATTGATGGTCTACCCCTGCCTCTTTTTCCAGGAACTTTACCTTCTATTATTGTTCTGAGAAGTCCTCCTTCCATCCTTTCTATGTGTCCAAAATATTTTAACTTTCTTCTGTCAATATCCTTAAGGAGCCTTAAAGTTCTACTAATCTTTTCTAACACCCATTCATTTGTACGCCTTTCAGTATATGATATCCTCAACAGCCTTCTGTAACACCACATCTGAAAAGCAGATATCCGTTTCTTATCTGACTTCTTTAGGTTCCAAGTCTCGCATCCATAAGTCGCTGTTGGAAAAACAACTGCATCTAAAATCCTCAACTTTGTTCCCATGGAGATAGATCCATCCTTCCAGATTTTAGACAGGTCTCTGACTGTTGTTTTAGCCATTCCTAATCTTTTTCTGACATTTTTCTGACATTCTCAAGAGCTTCTCTGTTTGTTTTTCATTTGAGAACCATGATCTTTGTCTTGCTAGAATTGAGTTGAAGTGCTCTGTTATTACTGATCTTGTTAACTTTGTCAAGAATTAGTCCTAGTTCTTCCATGTCATTACAAAGGAGTACTGTATCATCAGCGTACCTCAAATTACTGATCAATCTACCTCCTATCCTTATTTCTGTCCTGAGCTCATCCAATGCTTCACGCATGATGTCCTCTGCATATATACTAAACAAGTGAGGAGAAAGTAAACATCCTTGTCTAACTCCTTTTCCAACTTGAAGCCAGTCAGTCAATCCAACACCTGTTCTTACTGTGGCTTCTTGCTCCTTATACAAGTTGGCTATCAACCTGATAGTGTGTTGAGGAAAACCCATTCTTTTCATTACTTCCCACAGTTTCACATGTCAACACAGTCAAAAGCTTTAGAGTAGTCTAAGAAACACATTACCTGAGGGAGTCTGAATTCTTTATATTTTTCTAAGATCTGTCTAAGGCAAAGGATCTGATCTCTGGTGCCCCCACCTTTCCCATTCTACCAGCTTATTTAAATCAACCTACAAACTTTCAACATCAGCTTGATTTTTTATTGCACTACCCAACTTTGCATCATCAGCAAACAACTTAATATCTCCCTGTAAGCCATTTCCTATATCATTTATATACAAATTAAACAACAATGGCCCAAGCACAGAGCCCTGAGGCACACCACTTGTCACCTGCCTCATCCTGGACTCGGCTCCTCCATACACCACCTTCTGGTATCTCTCCCTGAGCCATCTCCTATCCATATCATCAATTTAGTATCCATTCCCATCTGCTCCAATTTGCGTAACAGTGTTCCATGGGGTATCCTGTCAAAAGCCTTAGCAAAAATCCAGAAGTACCACTGTGTAGCCAGTTCCTTTGTCCAACTCAGATGTCATTATAACTAATAATTAAGGAATTGACAGTGTACACTAGAAATATAAATTAAATAAACTTTAATATATACTTTCCAATATTTCGGCAAACGTCACGTTGCCATCTTCTTGGGAACTTAATAAAAAGACAAGTGCACACAAGTACTACATAATAGCAAATGAGAAAAGAAGCGAGGAAGCTACCGTTTTCTGATGTCCTGATGGTGCCCCCCCTGGCGGGCTATATTGGTAGTTCTTGGCCTCTGGGCTGAAGTTCTTCTGATAAATGTTTCCCAAATTTGGGGCAGTCTCATGCATCCAAATTTGTTGAGGTTTGGCATGTTCCTAAGGACTGAGGCTGATTCCATGAATAGTCTTTCATATCAGGCTCTGGATACTCGCCATTGTGTTCTGAGATTCTGATATTTGCTGTCCTGCCTGTTTGGCCAAAGTAGGATAATTAAACAACAATGGTCCAAGCACAGAGCACTGAGGCACACCACTGGTCACCTGCCTCATCCTGGACTCGGCTCCTCCATACACCACCTTCTGGAATCTCTCCCTGAGCCATTCTCCTATCCATATCACTAATTTAGTATCCATTCCCATCTGCTCCAATTTGCATAACAGTGTTCCATGGGGTATCCTGTCAAAAGCCTTAGCAAAAATTCTATTATAAAAAGTTAATAGATTGCTAAGGCAGGATCTACCTTTAACAAAACCATGTTGGCCTCTATAAAGTATCATATCCTGATCCACCCATTCTTGAATTTTGTGTTTAACCAACTTTTCCAATACTTTTACCACTATTCCTGAGATGGTGATTGGTCTGTAATTAACTACCGCAGTTTTAGAGCCACCCTTATGCAAAGGAACCACTTTGTCTAACTTCCACTCCCTAGGGACCAGACCAGAGTTCAAACTTAAATTAAATATCCAAGTAAGAGGGGTTGACAATTCATTTGCACATTCATGCAACACCCAAGCTGATATTCCATCTAAGCCTACAGTAGTGTTTGCATTTAAATTTTGCAATATATTAAATACCTCTGATTTCTTAGCTTCAATTCTAACATTAGTTATTGCTACAGGTACAGAGATATCCTCACTTGGGTGATAGACTTTTGAAAAGTGATCACTCAGTAACTCTACTATTACATCTGAATTTGTCACCTCAATACCATCAGCACCCATTAAAGTTATCCTTCCACTTGCCACATAGTGGAAGAACTCTTTTTGATTACCCTTGATCTCCTTGGTTAGGGTCTTCTCATAATCTTATTTAGCTTTTCTTACTATGCTGGTAACCTTCCTAGCTTGAGCCCTTGTACTGCTCATGGGTGTACTGATCGCCTTTCTCCTTGTAAATTCTCCATAACATTTTCTTTTTTTTTTTGCAGATCAAGCTTGATACTACTACTACTCATCCATCTAATGCCTACCTTGTTTGTCTTCCTGACCATGGGGACACAATCTGATATTGCCTTCCTCAGATACCCACTGATTTTATCCCATGCACTACTAACATCTTTCCCCTGCCATGGGATGGCTGCAAGCTCACTCCGAAGCTTGTTATAATTGCCTAACCTGTAGTTCCGTATATACCCCTTCTTAACAGAAAAATCCACAGATTTTGCACCCTCCCAAGTCAATACCACATGATCGCTTTCACCAATTGGAGGTAATGAGGACACCTTACTTATGCATATAACCTCTGAACCAATAACCAGGTCCAACACTCTCACACCACGTGTTCCTTGACATGTCCCAAGACATGTCGCTCCATACACTGCATCCATTCATTGCACTGAGAGTCTACCACTTCCTCTTTTTCCAGGAACTTTACCTTCTCTCGCTTTGAGAAATTTTCTTTCTATTCTTTGCACCCAAAGTATTTCAGTGCTTTCTTCTTCCAGTGGCCTTAAGCAGTCTTAAAGTTCTACCAGTCCTTTCCATAACCAATCCGTTTGTCTTGCCTTTCAGCATATGATATCCTCAACATTCTCCTGTAACATTAATTGACTTCTTTAGGTTCCAGGTTTCACATCCATAAATAGTTACTGAAAAAAAAAAAAAAAAAAACCAGCTGCATCCAACTTCCTTAAGCTTTGTTCTTGTAATACAGCTGTCCTTCAAGACTTTAGAGAAGCCTCTGACTATCGTTCTACCTGTTTCTAATCTTATCTTCTTCGATGTCTGAATAGTAATTATTCACATTAATAATTGATCTAAGGTACTCAAAATTTGCTGACTTTCCCAATTGTTTCTCCATTAATGTACACTTGTTTCTCAGGAATTTCTGTATTTCCTTCAAGAACCATAATCTTTTTCTTACTAGGGTAAAGTCTAAGTCCTCTGTTCAGCATGGCATTGGTGAGACTTGATGGAGGATGATGAAGATGCAAAGAAAGAAAGAATGTGAGGTGTACAGCATTTTCAAGGAGGATAGGGAGAATAGGATGGTAGAAGGGATATTAGATGACAGCAGATGAATTGTAGTCAAAAAGAGCAGAAGGCCAGCAGGATAGATAAAGAAGTGAGTGTGACTATTTGAAACTACTACTTGCTGTGAACTAGAGATCTGTTTTTGGTGTTTGGTGGATAGAAGAAGGAGAGGTGATATGATTGAGACTTTTAAACTGTTGAGAGGTGGTTACAGGGTTGAAACTGGGGAGTTCTTTCGCTTGGTTGAACAGTGGGAAGGAGTGATGACAAGAGGCCATCCCTGGAAGTTACGAAAGGAAACTGTGAGCAAGAGGGTAAGAAGTGGTTTCTTTGCATGGAGGGTGGTTGAGCCGTGGAATGCATTGCCTGATGGAGTGGTGAGAGCGAGAACGGTCAGTGAGTTTAAAGAGTGGTATGATAGACTTTGTGTTTCTCAGGGGGGGGGGACCTCCCCTCGATGAGTCTTGACAGACTTTATGTCTTAGGAAGGACCTCCCTCGAGAGTCTTTTGACTCCTTGGAGGCCTGAATAATAATAATAATAATAATAATAATAATAATAATAATAATAATAATAATAATTATCAGTGCACTGAATAATCACCTTCCTATAGTTTATTTACTGAACTACCAATGTATATGGCTGCAGTTTATTATTGGTTAGTTATTCATTAAGTTTTTTTTTTAATTATGTCCATCATAAATGCAAACCTGCATGTCTAGAGTTTATGAGATCATATGTAATTTACTCTATCCTACTAGCAACTTACTACACACACACAAATATAACCACACAATTGTAAATTATTAATAATTCACTTGCTAGTAATGAAATTGCATCTATTCATACCTGTTGTTTCTCATCCTTATAACTGCCATTATCACATGGCTCATTAACACCTTTTAGTAATCCAAATATATTAACCAAATATAGCATTCTCCTTAGTTGTTGTTGTCTAATATATCCTAAAACAAAGAGATTCTTTTTCCCCATGCAGATTTTGTTATAATCAAAGGACCCATCACAATATGTGGCACATCTACTGATACACAAATAGGAAATTATGGTGGGGCAAGATATGTTCTCTAGCCCCACCTCATGGTCAAGGTGGCAGTGACAGTTTTCAGCTTGCCCCAGTATAAATGTGTTAAGCAGGAGCTACAAAAGAGGCTACAAAAGGAGCTACTAGAAAATGAAATAGAATATAAAAGAATAAGAGCCATAGCTAAAAGAGAAGTCAGAAAAAGACATAGAGAATCATGGAACAAATTTGTTTCTAATTTAGAACATGATTTATATAAAATAAGACCCAATGTATATAAGATTTTGAAACACTTAAATGCAGATACCAAAGAAAACATAAAATTAAACACTGAATTGAAATTAGAAGAATTTCTAAATTACTACACAGAATTGTGGACAGACAAATATTTTAAAAAAGACAACTGGCAAACAATTAACGAAAATGAAAAGGAAATAACTAAAGCAGAATTAGAAATCAGCCTGAAAGAAACAAGAAACAGAAAATAACCTTGAGAAGATAAGCTAGGTTCAGAACTATATAAATATGCAGGAACAAGATTCAAAGAAAGACTCTTATTATTTTTAAATAAAATTTATTCAACTGGATTGTATATTGTATATTGTATATGTATATTGTCCCCCAATAGAATGGAAAAAAGCAATTGTGATTCCTATCTTTAAAAAAGGTAATAGAGATGACCCTAAAAACTATAGAGATATCAGTATACTAAATTCCTGTTACAAAATATATAGCAGAATCTTAAATAGCAAACTAATGAAATATTCAGAAAATTTTATTTTAGAAATACAGAATGGATTTAGAAAAGGACGATCATGTATAGACCTGGCCTTTTACCTAAAATTAATAATAGAGAAAAGAAGAGAATACAATTTAGAAACACATATTGCATTTATTGACTTTGAAAAAGAATTTGACAAAGTTAAAAGAAACATATTATTTAACATATTAAAAGAAAGACAAATACCAAGTAATATCCTAAAAGCTATCACAAGTATATATGAAAATAATCAAACACAAATAAGATTAAATCACGAGCTATCATATATGAGAGAGATAAACCAAGGGGTCCGACAGGGATGTCCCCTCTCAGCAACTCTTTTTAATATCTACTTAAATGAAATAATAATAAAATGGAATAAAAATTTACATCAAGGAATTAAACTTTCTCCTACAGTAAACTTAAACACTCTCCTCTTTGCCGACGACCAAATAATAATTACAAATTCTGAAGATAACTTGCAGAAAGCTATTTTAGATCTAAATGAGATATCCAAAGATTATGGTATGATAATATCAAAGAAAAACCAAAACCTATGGCCTTTAAAGAACAAGATCCAACAAGAACTAAAATAGTAATAGATAACAAGATCTTAGAGCAGGTGAATTCATTTAACTACCTAAGATGTATGATCACATATGAAAATGAAAAACATATAAACATAAAAATTGCAAAATATTTAAAAATAACAGGTGTAGTTAAAGCTATATTTAAACCAAACCAGACTAAAAGTATACAATACATTAGCCCTACCAGTCAATGTATGGAAGCGAAATCTAGAAAATAAAACAAAAAGACAAACAAAGATTAACAACAGCAGAAATGAAGTTTATGAGAAAAACTGCAAAGTATACCCTATTTGATCGCAAACGAAATGAAGAAATTATGGAAGAATTAAACCAAGAACCAGTAATAGAAAAAATTAAAAAATATAAACATAAATGGATGGAACACGTTCAAAGAATGAAAACAGAAACATTACCAAAACAAGCCTTAAAGTACAAGACATTAGGAAAAAGAAAACCAGGATGTCCTCTTAAATGATTCAATGATGACTTCTAAGGCTTTAACAGGCCATGCTAGGCCTAAATCCATGATACACATGATGATGATGAGGAGGAGGAGGAGCTACAAAAAAGAAAAAAAAAGTTGGGGAGAAAGGTAAGCAGAAAGCTAAATAAGAAACAATAGAATACAATACAATAAAGAAGCAATACAAAACAAAGGCAAAAAGGCAACATGATAAGAAAGTCAAGAAGGAATCATAATAAGGAAGGCAACAGTAGATTCCTTTCTGATTTATGTTTACATGTAGAGCAACACTTTACAGTACAAGCATTCAAAACCAAATCTGATGGAATAAGGTTGTTAATTCCTATTCCCATAGTATCCTATGTTGTTTGTATATTATACATGTTTTTATATTTTCACTATATAATTTAAGGAAATTACAACATACTAGGATATACATTAAAATAAATTTTAATATATTTCAATATTTCGGCAACATCACGTTGCCATTTTCAAGAACTTAAGTACAAGACACGTGCACACAGGCACAATAAAACAGTAAGTGAGGAAGAAGTAGGAAGCTATTATTTCTCCTAAAGTCCAGGTTGTGCCCTCTAGCGGGCAATGTTGGTATTCTTGGGTGATCGGGCTGAAGGTTTTCTGATGTAGGTTTTCCCAAATTTGAGGAAGTCTCATGCAGCCAAATTTGTTGAGGTTTGGATCATTTCTTAGGGCTGAAGCTGATTCCATGAAAAGCCTTTCACATCTGTATTTGCTACGGTGTATTATCCTGGCTTTCTTCCACCGTATTCTATGGCAGGTATCCAGCACATGGTCAGCAAGACCAGAGTGGCTGTATTGCTAAAAACGGATGTAGTCCTTGTGTTCTGAAATTCTGATATTTGCTGTCCTGCCTGTTTGGCCAAAGTAGGACAGCTTACAGCTGCAAGGGACCTGGTATAAACCAGGTAGGTCTGGGGGGGGGGAGGTTGGTTTTTAGTAGAGAGGATAAGGGATGCCAATTTTTTATATGGTCTGTAACAAGAAGTTAAGTTCTGTTTTTTTAAGATTTTTGTGATTTTTTCCGAGGTGCCTCGGATGTAAGGTATGGTGATGGATTTAGAGTAATCCATGTTGTGAGGGGAGGGGAGGCTGTGGTTTACCGGTTTCAATATTTTTTGGATTTTTGGGGGGATTCTGACAAAAATCAAAAAAACTTAAAAAAACATAACTTAACTTCTTGTTACAGACCATATAAAAAATTGGCATCCCTTATCCGCTCTACTAAAAACCAACCTCCCCCCCTAGACCTACCTGGTGTATACCAGGTCCCTTGCAGCTGTAAGCTGTCCTACTTTGGCCAAACAGGCAGGACAGCAAATATCAGAATTTCAGAACACAAGGACTACATCTGTTTTCACCAATACAGCCACTCTGGTCTTGCTGACCATGCGCTGGATACCTGCCATAGAATACGGTGGAAGAAAGCCAGGATAATACACCGTAGCAAATACAGATATGAAAGGCTTTTCATGGAATCAGCTTCAGCCCTAAGAAATGATCCAAACCTCAACAAATTTGGCTGCATGAGACTTCCTCAAATTTGGGAAACCTACATCAGAAGACCTTCAGCCCAATCGCCCAAGAATGCCAACATTGCCCGCTAGAGGGCACAACCTGGACTTTAGGAGAAATAATAGCTTCCTACCTCTTACTCGCTTACTGTTTTGTTGTGCCTGCGTGCACGTGTCTTGTACTTAAGTTCTTGAAAATGGCAACGTTACATTGCCGAAATATTGAAATATATTGAAATTTATTTTAATGTATATCCTAGTACGTTGTAATTTCCTTAAATTATATAGTGAAAATGCATAACCAACATCTAAGCCTTTCCACGAGAATTACGATTATCCACGAAGATGTTATTGCACGTAAAGCACGCCATTACGGTAAATTGAAGTTGAAGCTATCAAGACAACTGATCATCTCACCTTCCTGAAGCGCTGCCGGGATAACCAGGTAATCCCTAACTGTGTGAAATTCAAGCACCGTTTCTCTTCACAAAAGGCACTTCGTATTTATAACCGTGCCAGCCAAGCCTTACTCAGAGAACAAATTGCCACCACTTGCCGTTTCCTGAGTGAAGCTAACTCAGCTATACAAGCACTCGAAGATGCCCTTTCAAACACCGTAAGCCACGAAATTTGGTCAATTTTATACGACATCTCATGCACTGCAGCGGAGAAAGAACTTAAAAAAGTATGAGATCGACACATCAAAAAATTTGAAAATTTAAAAAAGGACGTGATCGCGAAACCGCAACTTCCTACCGAAACGGTAGTTAACCGGTCGTCACTTAGTGTGAAACCTGAAGCACTCGACGCCCTCGCACGTGGCCACAACTTCGCCATTGCGCCCAGAAAAATACCTGCTGAGGATATCATGATAAGAATTGAACACAGGATTCGGCACCTTCCAAGCCACGTCGCCAACGATATCAGACTGGATGTAGCTTGTGTTCTGACCAAAGCTAAACCACCTAAAACCAACATGCCCAGTAAAGAAATTAAATCTCTATTAGAATTAAAGAAAAAAAGGAAAATAATAATCACCAAAGCTGACAAAGGGAATGCCACAGTATTGCTTAACCAAAAAGATTACACAGGTAAGCTGAAATCCCTATTGTTAGATCGGGCCACTTACCTCCCTATTGAGTACAATCCCACCAACTCACAAATTAGAAAACTCCACAGGCTCCTTAAGAAGGTCACTTCTTGGCCTGTGGAAATCACTAACAAATTAAAACCATATAACTCCATACCCCCCCATATTTATGGACTCCCAAAAATTCACAAGGAAAATGTGCCATTACGTCCCATAGTGGATGCCATTGATTCCCCCACATACAAACTAGCTAAACATTTGGCCAAAGCTCTCTCACACTATACTGGCAACACACCACACATAAAAAACTCAGCCCACCTCATAGCCAGCATAGAAAACCTTACACTCAAACACACTGACATAATGGCCAGTTTTGATGTCTCCTCCTTATTTACAAATGACCCACTCAAAGAATCCTTAGAGCTAATCCAAGCTAAATTTCCTCCCGATATCACAGCCCTATTTCAGTTCACAATGAACTCAGGCTATTTTGTTTGGAAAGGAAAATTCTACAAACAAATAGAGGGGACAGCCATGGGTTCTCCACTCTCCCCACCCTTGGCCAACTTTTATATGGAGACTTTTGAAGAGAAAGCCTTAAACTCTGCCCCACAAAATCCAACCATTTGGCTTCGCTATGTAGATGATGTATTCGCTATTTGGCCACATGGCTCTGATGCACTCCTCTCCTTCTTAACACACTTAAACAACTAACACCCCAGAATCAAATTCACCCTGGTAGAGGAAAAAAACAACTGCATTCCTTTCTTAGACACACTAGTCACCCACCAGCCTGATGGAACCTTGGTTTTCTCAGTATAGAGAAAACCCACCCATACAGGCAGATAGATTCACCAAATCCCACCACCCCTCCTCACAACAATATGGAGTCATTAAGACACTACACAACAGGGCTAAACTTATCTGCTCGAATGACAATGCCCTAACCACAGAACTAAACCACATTCTCAACACTTTCTCACCCAATGGCTACCCCCCCAAAAAAAAAAATCCAAAAAATATTGAAACCAGTAAACCACAACCTCCCCTCCCCTCACAACAAGGATTACTCTAAATCCATCACCATACCCTACATCCGAGGCACCTCGGAAAAAATCACAAAAATCTTAAAAAAACAGAACTTAACTTCTTGTTACAGACCATATAAAAAATTGGCATCCCTTATCCTCTCTACTAAAAACCAACCCCCCCCCCCAGACCTACCTGGTCTATACCAGGTCCCTTGCAGCTGTAAGCTGTCCTACTTTGGCCAAACAGGCAGGACAGCAAATATCAGAATTTCAGAACACAAGGACTACATCCGTTTTTACCAATACAGCCACTCTGGTCTTGCTGACCATGCGCTGGATACCTTCCATAGAATACGGTGGAAGAAAGCCAGGATAATACACCGTAGCAAATACAGATATGAAAGGCTTTTCATGGAATCAGCTTCAGCCCTAAGAAACGATCCAAACCTCAACAAATTTGGCTGCATGAGACCCTCAAATTTGGGAAACCTACATCAGAAGACCTTCAGCCCAATCGCCCAAGAATACCAACATTGCCCGCTAGAGGGCACAACCTGGACTTTAGGAGAAATAATAGCTTCCTACTTCTTCCTCACTTACTGTTTTGTTGTGCCTGCGTGCACGTGTCTTGTACTTAAGTTCTTGAAAATGCAACGTGACGTTGCCGAAATATTGAAATATATTAAAATTTATTTTAATGTATATTCTAGTATGTTGTAATTTCCTTAAATTATATAGTGAAAATGCATAACCAACGTCTAAGCCTTTCCACGAGAATGTTTGTATATTAAATGTGTTCTTCTGGCCAGTTTGCCTATTTTGAAGGATGAAAAACCTGAGTTTTCAAGGGGGAAAACCATCCACCTTCATATGAGACCAGCTAACTCACCATATGATTGAAAACACCTGATAAAGGTTCTTCAGGTCATAAACAGGATTGAACATGGGTCTTTCTAACAAGGGGGTTGTGCCTCCATCCTTGAAATTAGGCAGGTAAGCCAAAGAAAAGGACAAAGAGTTATTTCACTATGTGGAAAGTAAAAGGAAGAATGAGTGGAAGGATAACTTTAATGAAAGCTGATGGTAGAGATATGATAGAAGCAGGCAAAATAGTCAAGTTACTGAGTGATCATTTTTGCAAGGTTATATCATCCAGATTGAAACAATGACATGTGAGACAGGAAATGATGTGAGAAAAGTGGGAATTTTTAAGGGAATTTTCATTATCTCTGATTAGGCTGAAATATGTTGCTCTCCTTCCAACCATAACAGGATCCCAGAATTTTCATTATCTCTGATTAGGCTGAAATATGTTGCTCTCCTTCCAACCATAACAGGATCCCAGAATTTTCATTATCTCTGATTAGGCTGAAATATGTTGTTCTCCTTCCAACCATAACAGGATCCCAGAAAGAGAACATGTTGTTCTCTTTCTGGGAAGAACAACAATCCCAGAACTGGAAAGAGAACAACACATTTCCTTTGTAAAGGAGGCCTCAAGACAACAAACTGTAGACCAATCACTATTATGGAAGTGGTGGCAAAAGGTATTGGAGAAGTTGGTAAAAGTCTAAATTCAGGAATGGGTTGATAAGAATATAATATTCTATTGAAGGAAGCGTGGTTTTGTGAAGGACAGGTCATGGCTTAGTGATTTAGTCATTTCATAATTATTATTTTCTTGACCTCCATGGAGTCACAAGGCTAATTGTGAGAGGTCAACGCTAGTCAAAACAAAGTCTATCATAATACTCTTTAAACTCATCCACAGTTTACACTTTTCCATCCTCTCATGCAATGCATTCTATAATCCTACATTTCATCATCATCATCATCAATGCTTTCTATTCCTACTGGCACATAAGGCTGCAATGCTAGTTTTCCATCTGCCCCTGTCCTTCGCAGCTGCTCTTACTTCTACTTGCCCATCCTGCCTCATTCATTTCAGATTCTATCATTCTTCTCCAAGTTAATTTTGGACAACCTCTAGGGCATCTCCCTTCTGGTGCCCAACTCAATGCTACTTGAGGAATTCGGTTTATCCCTATGCATAAAATATGACCAGTCCATTTCCAACTTCTTAGGTGAATCTCTTCATCTGTTGACTTAGAGAAAGTTTTCTTTAAAAGTTCCTTGTTAGTGATTGTACTCCTACATTTTGCTCTCTATAAAAAAACTTATTTCTTACTCTTTTACTCACTACTTCATTCTGTAACTTCTAGGGATGGCCTGTGATAATAGTGAGAGTTGAGCTGGATAAAGAGAATGACTACATGATGATATTGCTGCACTTTGCAAAGGAATTCAACAGAATATCACATGGAACTCAATTATGGAATCTGGACAAAACTGGACGAGATATAAGGCTGATGATATGGATATGAGGGAGCCTTATAGCAGATACCAAAGAGTATTATGTTGAGGAGTAGAATTCAGAAGGCAGTTGACTAGTTTGTGCTTCTATGCTTAGTACTTGGTAGCTATTTGTACATTAATGATAAAGAAAATGCTTTGAAGGGAAATATTCAGTTTTGATGATGATGAAAAATTGGGTAGCACACAAAAATTTATCAGAGTGATGCAGAAAGCATATAGAATGATTTAAATAGGCTGACAGTATAAAGAAAATATAACTAATGATAGTTTAATATGGAAAATAAATTTGTATAAGTTGGGCTGAAACATTTACAAGATGTGCATCACATTAACCAAACTGGAGTCTGAGAAATTAATGAAGCTATAACTTTGAGGTTGTTATTATTGTATAGGGAGTTGAAGTTCACAGGACATATTTCAAAATAGAATCACTATAACTTGTTGTTGAAGAATACACAACAAGCTGAGATGAGAAAGTTATCATCTCTCTCTCTCTCTCTCTCTCTCTCTCTCTCTCTCTTAATAAGACTTCAATACAGCAGCTCCATCTGCTTTACTGTGCTCAAATCTGATCACCTGGGTTTCTTTTGGATAAGAAAATAGTGGAGAGAATCTGGAGGCAAGTGATAAAGATAGTGAATGGTTTTGGTATGCTCACTGTGAGGATGTTGTGTGGAATCCACCCTATGAGGATCTTTGTTAGATTGTGTTGCAAAAGGAAGTTGGCTGATAGAAAAGAGGAAACATTATTGTAACATATAAGCATATTAAACTAAAAGGTTTTATAAGATTGATGCAGAGGAAATTTTTCAATACTTGGCTAGAGGGGAGGGCTGAACAAGGAATCATCCCTGGAAAATGAGGAAAAGTATGGTTAGCAAGAATGTCAAGACCAGATTTTTTTCTTGGAGAGTGGTGAATAAGTGAAATGGGTTCTCTTTTGTTGTGGGTGCTCTATCTGTGAATTTAGTTAAGGAGAAGTATAACAGGTATTGTGTAAAGAGAAATAGTGTGAGCTTCATGTGATGAGTCTTTAGATTCCAAGGAGATAATCATGTAATAATAATAATAAAATCAACTGAACCATCCTTCATTATTTTATGTAAGCAAAAAAGTAGCAATTAATCATCATAATAAAATATGTTTCTGTGAGAAAGTAAGAAAAAAAAACTAACTAATAACAGAAAATTTTCTCTTATTAACTTCAAAGTTTTGTTTTAGAAGTTATCTAAAAGTTCCTCTTTATCGAGCCTTGATAAGACACCATCTTGACTACTGTGCCCAGATCTGGGTGCCACAGTTTCTTCTTTATGGGGAAGAGGTAGAGAAGATCCAGAGGCGAGTGACCAAGATGGTAGCTAGTCTATGGAATGAACCTCACGAGAATAGGTTGAAGATCTGTAGGTTACATAAATTGGTCAATAGGTGGAAAAGGGGTGATATGACTGAGACATTCATATTACTGAGGAGATTTTACAAGATTAATTCAGAGGAAATTTTTCAGAACAGGTCTGGTGGTGGAAGAACTAGGGGCCATCCATAGAAAATAAGCAAGAGTGTAGTTAGCAAGGTTGTTAGAACTAGGTTTATTACTTGGAGAGTGGTGAATGAGTGGAATAAGCTGCCAGAATCTGTTGTGGGTGCCATGATTGTGAATGAGTTCAAAGCAAAGTATAATAGATACTGTGCAAATGCTGAATAGTTCTTGACATGATGTTGACTCCCTCGATGAGTCCAAGGAGTCCTTGGACTCATCGAGGGAGATAGATGCCCATAATAATATTGGAGTTGCCCATAATAATAATAATAATAATCTATACTACTTATTTGAGACTGTAAGTGTTCTAAATAATAAAACTCTTTTTATTCCCCCATGATAAAATTTTCAATAGTTCTATTCTTATGAGCATTTAGAGACCAACATTTTGTGTTACTATTCTAAACAGACTTAGCATCTAATTTGTAAAATAATATTAAACTTACTTTCTGCAGCGAATGTCCCATATGCTGGCAGTTTTATCAAAAGAACCTGTAAGAACTCTTGTACAGTGGGTATCAAACGAAGTTGATATTAGTGTTCCAGTATGACCCTTAAAAATATTTGAATATAAGATGATAGTAACACTTCTGAATATATATTAAAATATCAGTCAACTAAAAAATTAAACCTCTAAATTATCATCAATTAGATATCAAATGAATTCATTTTGCAAAGAGAGAGAGATACTAATACTTTATTAAAGTAGTCCAAATCCTAATACCAACTGTCATAACATTTGATTTATGAAGTGGTATCCAGAGAGTTCATTGAAAAACAGCTAATCAAAAAAACAATTCATCAAAAAGGCAATTCATCGAACGACAATTCGTCAAAAATGCAATTCACAGAAAAAACAATTCACCGAAAATTTTAACTTTTCAAAAATGTTATGATAAAGGTGATCCATTTAGAACAAAAATTGAACCATGCAGAGTGAAATAGCAATGCTACTTTAATAGGGATTATAGAAAAATATAGTTTCTTACGTTAAAGATACCAAGAAATTCTATAAAGTTGGTTTTTAATCCTATTTTCCCAAGTAAGCAAACAAACAAGAAAGCTAAGAAAGCTAAGTATAGGTAAATATAAGTTCTGCATTACTTCAACTTGGTATCCATTCTCAGAGTCTGGCTCCCACTGGAGAGACCTCAATAAAGGTCGAAACCAGTCTGGATAGTGGCCCTTCCCTTAATGCTTAGCATCACACATATCTACAAGGAGATGTGCTTCACATTATGGGAGATACTAAGGCAAATGATCAGAGCTTAGTCCACCATTACCACGAGTTGCCTCAGACCTGAAAATACTTCAGGCGCAAACTTAGCTTTCTTCACAATATAGGATTAAAACCAAGTTTATAAAATTTCTTGGTATCTTTAACGTATAATATATCCAACGTAAAAAACTTTCTACAAATATGATTTCTTATTGTCTTTCTTGTCCAATAACGTTTCATGTCAATTTGTCTGTTTCTGGGAGGAAAAGCCCAGCCTATGCAAGCTCCATTATTATTTTTGTTACTAGCAATATACGACTTCAATACAGCAATTATTATGGGATGAATTTTACTCAGATTTACTATTTGAAACATTTACAAGAAAATGTCAAACCGTTCCAGTTTTCAGTTCAGCTATATTCAGGACAACAAAGAAATAACATGTTCAAATTATGTATTAGAATAACTCTCTGACTTAGCGGAATTAGTAGAAGTTGTCAGTACAAGAATGACCTGAGTGATAGTATAAATCGGGTAGCAAAAGATTTAAGAACATTGTTAGATATCGTGAAGAAGAAAAGTGTCAATAGGAGGATAGTGTATGTGCTGCCTCGTTTTGACAATTTTGAGTTAAGTAGACGAGCAATGATAATGAATGATATGACTGCAAGAATGTGCAAAAAAAGAAGTCTGGAATTTGTTGATGTCTGGAGTATGTTTGAAGGCAAAAGACAGCTGTATGTAGGAGATGGGTTGCATCTGAACATGGAAGGTCATAAGCGATTGAAGAAGTTACTGTTTTCTGAACAAATTGAATAATCGGGCAGGGAAACTAAAATTGAAAAGGATGAGTGTAAGAGGGAGAAACTTAAGCAGTGATTGTATATTTGTTGATCCTTATTTGCAGAATAAATTGCAGAATAGAGTGGATAAAAATTGGAATGGGACTACTGAAATTAGTGATATGCATATCAGTTCTAAAGCTGGTACAAGAACTAAAGAGAATCTGCAATTTTTGTATACTAATGCAAGAAGCATTCGAAATAAGATGGAAGAATTTTTGGCATTAAAATTGTAGGATAGTGTGTTGTAAAACCAAAAATTATAGGCATTAGTGAAACTTGGCTGTCAGCAGAAGATGTGGTCACTGGAATTGAATGTGATGAGTACAGTATTTTCAGGGAAGATAGAGAAGATATAATGGGGGCGAGGAGTATTTGAGACGGTCTGGTGTGAAATAGTGACCAACGCAACCAAATATACAGCTGGTTGCTGCTATAGGCCAGGGGATACAGGGGGTGATATTGAATTCATGCATCAGCAAATTAGTGCAATGAGTACAGGTTTAGTGATTATTATGGGGGATTTTAATTATGGTGATATCAATTGGAAGGAGGAAATATCACGTGGCAAAAACGAAATGGAATTCATACATCTATGAGATAATTACTTGAAACAGCACATAACTGAAGGGCCACATGGTGTGAGTGTTGGACATGGTCATTGGTTCAGAGGTTATATGCATAAGGTGTCCTCATTACCTCCAATTGGTGAGAGCGATCATGTGGTATTGACTTGGGAGGTTGCAAAATTTGTAGATTTCTTTCTTAAGAAGGGGTATACATGGAACTACAGGTTAGACAATTATAACAAGCTTAGGAGTGAGCTTGCAGCTGTCCCATGGCAGAACATATTGCAGGGGAAAGATGTTAGCAGTGCATGGGATAAAATCAGTGGGTATTTGAGGAAGGCAATATCAGATTGTGTCCCCATGGTCAGGAAGACAAACAAGGTAGGCGTTAGATGGATGAGTAGTAGTAGTGTCAAGCTTGATCTGCAAAAAAAAAGAAAATGTTATGGAGAATTGACAAGGAGAAAGATGATCAGTACACCTATGAGCAGTACAAGGCTCAAGCTAGGAAGATTACCAGCATAGTAAGAAAAAGCTAAATAAGATTATGAGAAGACCCTACCCAAGGAGATCAAGGGTAATCAAAAAGAGTTCTTCCACTATGTGGCAAGTAAAAAGAAGAATGACTTTGGAAGGATAACTTTAGTGGGTGCTGATGGTATTGAGGTGACAAATTCAGATGTAATAGTAGAGTTACTGAGTGATCACTTTTCAAAAGTCTATCACCCAAGTGAGGATATCTCTGTACCTGTAGCAATAACTAATGTGAGAATTGAAGTCAAGAAATCAGAGGTACTTAGTATATTGCAAAATTTAAATGCAAACACTGCTGTTGGCTTAGATGGAATATCAGCTCGGGTGTTGCGTGAATGTGCAAATGAATTGTCAACCCCACTTACTTGGATATTTAATTTAAGTTTGAACTCTGGTCTGGTCCCTAGGGAGTGGAAGTTAGGCAAAGTGGTTCCTTTGCATAAGGGTGGCTCTAAAACTGCAGTAGTTAATTACAGACCAATCACCATCTCAGGAATAGTGGTAAAAGTATTGGAAAAGTTGGTTAAAGACAAAATTCAAGAATGGGTGAATCAGGATATGATACTCTATAGGGGCCAACATGATTTTGTTAAAGGTTGATCCTGCCTTAGCAATTTATTAACTTTTTATAATAGAATGACATCTGAGTAGGACAAAGGAAATGGCTACACAGTGATACTTCTGGATTTTGCTAAGGCTTTTGACAGGATACCCCCATGGAATACTGTTGCGCAAATTGGAGCAGATGGGGAAGGATACTAAATTGGTGATATGGATAGGAGAATGGCTCAGGGAGAGATACCAGAAGGTGGTGTATGGAGAAGCAGAGTCAAGGATGAGGCAGGTGACCAGTGGTGTGCCTCAGGGCTCTGTGCTTGGGCCATTGTTGTTTAATTTGTACATAAATGATATAGGAAATGGCTTAAAGGGAGATATTAAGTTGTTTGCTGATGATGCAAAGTTGTATAGCTCAATAAAACATCAAGCTGATGTTGAGAGTTTGCAGGATGATTTAAATAAGTTGGCAAAATGGGTAAAAGGTAATGGATGTCAGTTCAATGTGGAAAAGTATAAAGTTATGCATTTTGGGATTAAAAGATTGCCAGCTGTGTACTACATTGATGGAACAGTACTCCAAGAAATTGATGAGGTTAGGAGTTCAGAGGATACATTGCTAAGGTGTCCAAGATTGCACATAGGATTACTTGGTTATTGAGGAACACACTAACATCCAGAGATAAAGAGGTTATTATTCCCCTTTATAAAGCATTGATACTTCCACATTTGGATTCCTGTGCTCAGATCTGGTCACCTGGATTCCTTGGAGATGAAGAGGCTGTGGAGAGGGTTCAAAAGAGATTGACTGAGTTGGTGAGTGATGTAAAAAATGCTCCCTACATTGATAGATTGAGAGCTTGTGGATTGTAGAGGTTGGTTGATAGGCAGAGAAGAGGGGATATGATAGAAACATTTAAATTACTAAAAGGTTTTTATAAGACTGATGCAGAGGAAATGTTTCAGCTGTGTGATAGTGATGGAAGAACAAGAGGTCATCCCTGGAAATTAAGGAAAAGTGTGGTTAACCAGGGTGTGAGAACAAGGTTTTTCACCTGGAGGGTGGTGAATGAGTGGAATGCATTGCCTGACTCAGTTGTGAGTTCTTCGTCTGTAAATGAATTCAAGAAGAGATATGATAGATATTGTTTTGATAGTTTGGGTCTCCCATGATGTGTCTACTGACTCCATGGAGATACCCATAATAATAATAAGAAGAAGAAGTACCGACAACGTCTTCTAATAACGCTACAAAAACTGAACTGTGCAGATAGCAAGAAGCTATCTGCATGGTTCAATTTTTGTTCTAAATGGATCACTTTTATCATAACATTTTCAAAAAAAAAGTTTCAAAATGATATCAGCAATTCTGCTTTGGCTGGATCAAATTTAATGAAATTTTATTTAAAATTTTCGGTGAATTGTTTTTTCGATGAACTGCATTTTCAATTAATTGTCATTCGATGAATTGTCTTTCGATTAACTGTTTTTTGATGAATTTTCATGGAACCTTATGAAGTATGGACACATTAAACATTTAAATCTCTTTATTAAGGTCATCATCAGGAGCATGAAAATATATGCTGGTAAAAAAATAAAAAAAAAAGCCAGGATTTTTTTTATTCAGTACATTTCAGTGTTATGAATATTTCAATACACAAATGAAACAAGAATCTAAGCTATATTATCATCATTTTTTTTCTAGCAGAAAATAGAAAAATTGCATTCAGTATAACAGAATTTCCAGCCCATACCTACATGAAAGAAATAATAAACCAAACGAAAATTTTCGGGGGTGCTTAAGGGTCAAAGCTGTATAACTGAGAGGAGACCTTCACATAGCCTTTAAAGGAATGCGGAGAACCGACCAGTGCTTCTGACCTAATGTCCAATCCTCACCTTCTCGTGGTGCACCCTGTTGGGTATCTACTTTGATACTGAACGAACGAGGATGGGCTGGCAATTTGGGATTTAGCCGACCAAATTGTATTCTTATTGGTTAAACCAACATAAAAAATGATGGTACAACATGACAAAATTTCATGCCGGCTGGGGCGTCGCCCGGTTAAACAAGGCCCCCGTTGTTTTCGCCAGGGAACCAGGGCGAACAGCGAAAAGTCAGCTACTGGAACAAATCTGAAAACAAACCCCAACTCAACATCACCAGAGTTAAAGATCGGTACTATCAACGTAAGAAGCCTGAATGGCAAAGAAATGGAGCTAGCTGAGGAATTAGATAAGTACCAGATCGACATAATAGGGGTGACTGAAACAAAAAAGACAAAAACTGGTGAGATCTTTCTGAGCAATAAATACAAAATGTTATATTCAGGCAATGACAATCAAGGAAAAGAAGGAGTAGCCATAGTATTCAACACAAAATACGAGGCTAATCTTCTTGAATGGCAGTCAGTCTCAAGTAGAGTAATGTGGGCAAATATGAGAATGGGGAACTGGACAATGAGACTTATTTGTGCCTATGGTCCCACAGAAGGTTCTACTAAGGTAGAAGTGGAGGAATTTTTTGAGGCTTTAGAAAAAGCAACTGACACAATGAAAAATGAAAAATTGGTCCTTGTTGGAGATCTAAATAGCAGAGTAGGAAATGATTGTGAGACATACAAAAATATTTTGGGAAAATTTGGAGAAAAGAGCAAAGCTAATAATAATGGCAAATATCTGTTGGATTTCTGCTCAGGACATGGACTGGTTATTACTAACACCATGTTCCAACATAAAAATGTGCACAAATTCACATGGAGAGAAGAGGCTAGGAATAAGAAAAGTCTCATTGACTATGTTATTGTTGATAGTGATGTTTTCTCGCTGGTGCAGGACACCAGAGTGTACAGAGGATTTGAAATTGGAAGTGATCACTATTTAGTCTTGAGCAGGATAAAATTAAATTTCATATTGAAAAGAATAACATGTAAGAAAGTTTTAAAGCGAATAAAAGTTGAGCAGCTCTCAGATGTGAACTGTAGACTAAAATACAGAAAGATTATTGAAAAGAAAATGAAAGAGTTTGAGAACAGGAATCAAACCTTGGAGATTCAGTGGCAAACTCTGAAGGAAACATTGATTGATTCTGCCAGAGAGGCATGTGGTGAGGTTGTGTGCAAGGATAAAAAAATCAGAACTCCCTGGTGGACACAGGAAGTTAAAGAGGCAGTGAAGGAAAAGAAGAAAGCATATCAAAAGTTCCTGGCAAATAAGTCAGCTTTGTCTCTTACAGAATACAGAGACAAATGTAAGAAAGCTAAACAGTGTGTAAAACTAGCTAAACAAAAGTCATGGGAGGACTTTGGCAAGAATATAGAAAATAAATATCAAGAAGGTGGCAAAATATTCTGGAGGTTGTTGAAGAAGCTTAGGAATGGAGGAAAGAGTGCTGTAAAAGGAATTAGAGATGATAAAGGTGAAATGAAAACAGGAGAAAAAGATATCCTTGAAGTATGGAGTAATTACTTTGAAAAACTGCTAAATGAAACAAGCAGTGATGACAGCACAGTGATAAAAAACACTGACCAGACATGCAGTCAGGAATACATATCCATACTTGAAGTAGAAAAAGCCATCAAAGGCTTGAAATGTGGAAAGGCAGCAGGAGTCGATGATATTCGACCAGAAATGCTGAAGTATGGTGGTATAAGAGTCTTACAATGGCTGCACTGCATAGTTCAGAAAGCCTGGACAGAGGGACGAATTCCCGATGATTGGAGTAGAGCTCTCATAGTACCCATATATAAAAAGGGAAATAAAACTGAATGTGAGAATTACAGAGGTATTTCCCTACTGAGTGTTCCTGGCAAGATCTATGCAAGTATACTTGAGAAACGGTTGAGAAGAATTGTGGAAGAAAAGCTTGGTGAAGAACAAGCTGGATTCAGGCCAAATAGAGGCTGTCAGGATCATATCTTCACTTTACGACAAATAGTCGAGAAAGCATGGGAATATAACAAAGATCTGTACTTAAGTTTTGTCGATTTGGAAAAGGCATATGACAAGGTGCCAAGAGAGAAGCTATTCAATACGCTTCAGTTATATGGTGTCAATGGGGCATTATATCAAGCAATACTTAGTCTTTATTTGAGTTGTGAGTCAGCAGTTAGAATTGAAGGAAGTACAGGAAGATGGTTTAATGTTAAATCTGGTGTGAGACAAGGATGTACATTATCCCCTCTGTTATTCATTATCTATATGGATCACATTATGAAGGAATGTGGTATTAAACCTGCTATCAAAATTGGAGATGTTAATGTCAGCTCTTTGCTTTATGCGGATGATGTTATACTTCTAAATAAATCCGCTACAAGTCTGCAAGATTCTCTGACTAAATTGAATAGCTGTTGTAATAGATAAGGTATGAAGGTCAGCAATAAAAAGACAAAGACAATGAAAATAGGCAGAATCATTGAAAATGTCAACTGTGTTGTGAATGGAGAACCTGTGGAACAAGTAAAACATTTCAGCTACTTAGGCACAATTTTTACTGAAGATGGTAAACTAAATATAGAAATAGACAACAGAATCAGCAAAGCTGGTATCGTGGGAAGTCAATTGAATAAATTCATATGGAATAAGAAAGAAATTAGTCGGAACACTAAATTAGCTGTATACAACACTGTGTTCAAACCAATTTTAACTTATGGATCTGAGAGCTGGGTCAGAAGTAAAACACTTGACCAAAGACTAGAGACCACAGATATGAGAGTCCTGAGAAAGATTAGAGGCATGAACAGATGGCATCAATGGCAATATCATATTAAAAATGAGGATATTAGGAAAGAACTTGACATTGTCAGCATCCAGGAATGCATTAGCAGAGCTAATCTCAGATGGTATGGTCACTTAAATAGAATGGGAGAGGAAAGATTAGCAAAACAAGTGTTCTCTGCCAGGTTGGCAGGAAAACGACCCAGAGGAAGACCAAGATATAGGTGGATTGATACGGTACAAAGTGCCTTAGACGATAGAAATATAAGATCTGATAATGTTGGGGTTTTGACAAGTAACAGACTGAGTTGGAGGAAAATTGTAGATAGGAAGTTAGTAATGATGTAATTTTTTCATGTAGTACTGTCATATCCTGTACACCCCTTGAGGGTACATGTCAGGAATTTGATGATGATGATGATGACGAAAATTTTCATGTTATGAAATTTTTATGGTCTCTGAATGCTACACCAAATGACATTTATCATCTGTGCCTCTTGTATAAAGAAGAAATGTTCCTTATACCATATTATTATTATGGGCAACTCCAAGGAGTCCTTAGACTCATCTAGGGAGGTCCTAAACATCACTTCAAGAACTATTTAGCATTTGCACAGTATCTATCATACCTTGCCTTGAACTCATTCACAGTAATGGCACCCACAACAGACTCTGGCAAATTTATTCCACTCATTTACCCACTCTCCAAGTAAAAAACCTAGTTCTAACACCCTTGCTAACCAGACTCTTGCTCAGTTTCCATGGATGGTTCCTAGTTCTCCCACCACCAGACCTGTTCTAAAAATTTCCTCTGAATTAATCTTGTAAAATCTCCCCAGTAATTTAAATGTCTCAATCATATCACCCCTTTTCCACCTATCAACCAATTTCTGTAACCCACAGAAATTGGTTGATAGATGTGTCAACTTGTTCTCATAAGGTTCATTCCATAGACCAGCTACCATCTTGGTCACTCGCCTCTGGATCTCTCTACCTCCTCCCCATCACCAAGAAACCCTAGAGCCCAGATCTGCAAACAGTAGTCATGATGGGGTCTTATTAAGGCTCGATAAAGAGAAATAATAACCTGCTCATCAAAGTATTCTTCAGTAACCAAGTGATCTGATGAGCTGATTTAGCCACTTTTGCTATATGTCCCCCTAAAACTTCAACTTCCTGTCCACCAACACCCAAGTCTCTGGCTTTGTCAATTTCCTGAAGTATGGTTCCATCAATGCGGTATACTGCTGATAATCTTTTCACCCCAAAATGCATAACCATATACTTTTCCACATTAAACTGACATCCATTCTCCTTAGCCCAGTCTGCCAATCTATCCAAATCATCCTGCAAAATTTTGCATCATGTGCATTCACTATTGCTCTACCCAACTTGGCATCATCGGCAAATAACTGAACAGTTCCTTTCAGATCCTTTCCTATATCATTAATGAACAAATTAAATAGCAGTGGTCCAAGAACAGAATCCTGCGTTACATCACTAGTCACAGGCCTTCTTTTGGACTCTACTACTGAATAAACTACTCTCTGATATCTCTCCATCAACCACCCTATATCCATCCCCATGTGCTGCAGTTTACTGATTAGAATTCCATGTGGTATCCATATGATAAACTAAGGAATAGATTTCTTGAATGATGAGGAATTTGTGTATATTATTTTCCATACATAGTACTACTTCATGCTTGATCTAAAACTGCTGATATCGAGGGATGCAATGCTAACTATTAACCACCCAACCGACCATGACATGTATATACGTGAAGGATGCAAAGTGCATTTTAAAATTATAATACTATTCATATTACATTGAAATATATAATGGATACGAAGTGTATGAGGTGTGATCTATTTTATCCATATTGACGTCGATGTGGTTAAAGGCTTTATTAAGGTGAAATGTTCAGTTCACTGATTTTTTTCTGTTTCATCATCAACCCATTTTGCTGAATTATTCATAAAATCTATTATCATTATTATTATTAGTGGTAGTATTAGTAGTAATAGTATTACACAGGTAAGTCCATGGAGTCCATAGACTCATCAAGGGGACCCTAAATATTACACCAAGCGCTATCCAATATTCACACAATATTTATCATACTCTGATTTAAACTCAATAACAGTAATGGCATCCACAACAGACTCTGGCAACCTATTCAACATAATCCACCCATTCACCACTCACTAAGCAACAAATCTAGGTCTCACACCCTTGCTAACCACACTCTTACTCAATTTCCAAGAACAACCACTAGTTGTCCCACAACCAGAACCTGTTCTGAAAAATCTGCTCTATATCAAATCTGTAAAAGCCTTTCATTAATTTGTATGTCTCAATCATATTACCTCCTTTCTTCTGTTATTCTTATATTTATTTCCTTTTTTTTTTAATTAGTTCTATTGAAAGACAAATGAACTGAATGATGTGAATTTTTGAATAATAATATGTTGACATGAGTGCAATAAGCATGCATTGGAAGATGTTCCAGCATTTCACTAGCAAGTTTGCATAAAGAAGGCTCATGGTTTACATAGGTTTTTTTGACTACTTAATTGTAAATAACTGTGTGCTTATCTGTAAGAGTTGTAGTAGAAATTGTGCACTTGCAGTGTTTATAGCAGGTCAGCTTGTTTGTTTACACAAACAAATCATAAAATTATAATCATTAAACTTAGAGCAGAGTATAGTAACATAAAAGAAAGACAGTGGCGGCTTTGTCTTTTTCTTTACAAGAGTTTATTTTGATTTTAGTCATTTCATGAAGTGAGACATGCTATATGTATTTGTTACATTATGTCACTAAATTATGAAAATTTAAGGCAGGTGGAAGAAGGGTCTGTGCAAAGTGTGATCTGAATGCAGACTTCATGGGTGGTAATGTATTGATAACGGGAGGTGTTAGTAGCAAGAATGCCACGAGAAGGATGAGTGCTCATCTGATAACAAAAAGAGACATTGTAAAAGAGCAATGAACTATTGGTAAAAAAGTTTTGAAAAAAGTGAACGACCAATCTGCTGAACTTAATAATTGATAGTAGTAAGAATGATGAAAGCAATATGAATGTAGCGGAAGTTGAAAAACAGAGCACAATTAATGGTAAGGTGGAAAGTGAGATGATGGAGAACAAGCATGTACGACTAGCGATGAAATTGAGAAAGTGAATGATAGTGAAAAAATGATGCAAGATTTAAAAACAGAGTTGATGAAGATGAGGCAAGAGATGAAACAGATGCGGAATGAAATGAAGAGAATTATAGATAAGTATAGAAGAGTGAAGAAGGGGAAACGAATGATGTCAGTATGAAAGAGGTAATGAAAGACCCATGAGTGGCACTATATGGGGATTAGATTATGAGAGGTGTGGTAAATGAGAAGATAAACAAGATTTGTTTCCCTGGAGATAAAATGAATACAGTGACTTGGGTGTTGGATATGAAAAGAAAGGGAGCAAAAGAGTTTGTAGTGTTAATAAGGACAAATGACTTCACCAGGATCAAAGAAACCGTAAGATTGGATATTAGGAGGTTGTTGAGAAGGAAAAAAGATAATATTGTGACAGGAAAGATAGTCGTGTGTTGCCCAGGTATGAGAGTGGTGAGATGAGGCAATTGTGAATGATATGTTAGTGGAAATGTGTGAGGAGAAAGGAGTGCAGTTTGTCAATGTGCGAAATGAATTTGAAGGATTAATTGAACTATATTTGAATAGTTTTAGTGTGAGTCATTTGGAGAGGCTGCTGCTGGAAAGGAGAGTAATGAGTGTAGAGAATCAATCTGAGCAAGTAAGAAGCAGTATGAAAGAGTGGGAGAGTAAGGAAGGAGAGATTGAAGTGGTACTTATGAATGAAGAAGTAGGTAGCATGAGTGTAGAAAAAACAAGTGTGGAAGACAAACTGGGAAACGGGGAGACTCAGGATGGACAGGAGAACACACTGTGAGAAAGGTTGATGCTCCAAGAGGATGTTAATGCATGTATAGACAAAAAAGGGAAGGAAATTACCTGGGATCTAGGGAAAGCATTTGGATTTGAAGAAGGTTCTGTGATGAACAAGGAGAAAAAGAAATGGATCAAGGAAAGTATGGAGAAATCACATCTAATAAGTGCAATTAGTGAAACCTGTTATAGATCCAGGAATGAGCTGTTATGTTTGTATGCAAATACTAGAAGTATAAGAAACAAGGCAATGGTTGCAGTGATTGAGTTTGTTCACACAAAAATTGTTGCAATAAGTGAGACATGGTTGGATGAGGATGACATCCTGACAGGAATAGAGATTGGAAGGATATGATATATTTCGTGAAGATAGAAAGTGTAAAAAAGTGAGGCCGAGTGCTATTGATGATAGAAAAAGAGTTATGTCCATACATAACCCTAGGGAGTTCTTTTGATATGTAGCCAGCAAAAACAAGAATGATTATGGAAGGATGACAGTCGTTGGAGAAAATGTTATAAGAAGCACTGCTGCTGAGGATGTAATTGCGATATTTAATGGGCAGTTCATGAAGGTTTTTCATTCTTGTGAATGTGACATCATGGACAGTTTGATATTAGTGGATGATGAGGTGGAGATACTGACTGTAAGTGAGCAAGAAGCATATGAGCAATTGAGCAAACTCAATGCTAATATGACTGTGAGACATGACAATATATAACAACATATTTTGAAGGAATATGCCAGGGTGTTGACATCTGTCCATTCGTTTAATATGAGTCTTGGGTGAAATTTGAAAAATTGGGTCAAGTTCCAAAGGAGTGGAAGGAAAGCAAGATTATCTAAGATAGTTTCTGATTTCTGGAATGTTGAATATGAAGAAAGGTTGAGAAGATGCAATTTACAGAGTCTAGTGGATAGGAGAAAGAGAGGTGATATGATAGAGACATTCATTTGATAAAGGGTTGCTATAGGATTAACACTGAAGAGATTTTTCATAAACTGGTGGGAAATCAGGAAGAACAAGGGAGTCATCCCTGGAAGCTGTATAAGGAAGGTGTGAGCAAGAGAAGAGAAGCAGGTTGTTTGCATGGAGAGTTGTGAATGATTAGAATGCTTTGCCTGAGAGCTTGTTGTCTGCAGAGAATTTGAATGCATTTAAAGCAAGGTATGATGACCTGAGTGTATGACACAGGGACCTCCAAGATTAGTCTTTGACTCTATGGGGGTCTTAGGATAATAATACTATTTATGTGGAGAGGTTGAATACAAGAAAGCAGTGAGTGTGGATAAGCAGAAAATGCAATATGTGGATGGACCATGAGGCATATTTATGAACTACAGCATCAAATAAAAAAATTTGAAAGTATATGCAAATTAATGAAAATTAACACAAAGAAAACAAAAGTGATGAGAATCTCTAGGAAACTAGGAGATGTTAAAGTGATGATGAATGGAGAAAAAAATGTAGAACAATTGAGACTATACAAATACCTTGGTAATATAATACAAGAAAATGGAAAGTGTGACATGGAAAAAAAGAAAGAATTAAAAAAGGAAAATATGCATTTTATAGTAAGAAAAATTTGTTATTAATAAAATTAATAAAAATTTAAAGAAAAGGCTTATCAAGTGTTATATTTGGAGTATAATTTTATATGGGTTGGAAACATGGACAATTGGGAAGAAAGAAGCTAAAATATTGGAGGCATTTGAAATATGGTTGTGGAGAAGAATGGAGAAAATAAAGTGGACTGAAAAAATTACCAATGAAGAAGTATTACAAAGAGTTGAAGAAGAAAGGAATTTACTAAAGACCATAAGACAAAGAAAGCATAATTGGACTGGACATGTATTAAGAGGAGACAGCCTATTGAAAAGAATGATAGAAGGGAAAACTGAAGGGGAGCAACCAAGAGGAAGGAGATGACTAATGATGCTTGATGATATAATGGGCACAAGAGGATATAAAGAAATGAAGGAGGAAACAAGAGATAGAGGAAATTGGAGGAAGAGAATTTGCTGAGATACCTTTGGACCTGTCAAGAGACAGAATGATGATGATGATGACCTGAGTGTATGAAAAAGGGACCTCCTAGATTAGTCTTTGACTCCATGGGGGTCTTAGGATAATAATACTGTTTATGTGGAGAGGTTAAATATGAAAAAGCAGAAAATGTGATATGCAGATGGACCATGAAGCTTGTTTAAATCAGAGTAGGGAATATGACACAAGCAAAACAGATGTCAAAGAAGAATGTGTGAATGTTAAGAAATCATGTGAAACTGATGGTGAAGAAAGATTATAATTGACAATAGGAAACTGTATGGTAATGATGGAAAACATAGTGCAATTAATAGTAAGATGGTGAGAGAGGCTGACAGCCAAAAAGCATATATGATTGATGGTAAGATGGCAAAAAAAGATGCAAGATTAGAAAGTTGAGTTAGTGAAGATGAAGCAAGAGATGAAGTATATGCAGAGTGAAAGGAAGAGAATTGTAGATATATATATGGAAGAATGATGAGTGGAATAAATGATTGCTACATGAAAGAAGTAACAAATGACTTGCAATTTGCATTATATGGGCACTCAATTATCAAGGGTATGGTGAATGAGAAGATACACAAGGTTTGTTTTCTGGGATGAAAATAAGTAGAGTGATTGAGGCATTGGATATAAAGAGTAAGTGAGCAAAAGGATTGGTAGTGGTAGTAGGAACAAATGACTTGACTGGGAACAATAAGAATGTATATTGGGATATATATTCTTAAGACTGGATATTGGGAGGTTGTTGAGAAGAATAAAAGATATTAGTGTGATAGGAAAGATAGTCAGTGTATTGCCCAGGTATGACAGTAATGATTTGAAGTTGAGAGAAAAGATTATTATTATTTTGGTAACCTTCATGAAGTCAATTCATCGTGGACTCATTGTGGGAGGCCAACTCAACCAGCAACATATCTATCATAATGAACCTTGAAGTATTTAAACTGCTTGCATTCTCAATACACTGCTGAACTGCATTCCACTAATTAACAACTTTCCAAATAAAAAGTCTACTCCTCACACCCTTCTTCACCACATCTTTATACAACTTCCAGGGATGGCTTCTTGTTCTTCCCATCTTGACATCCACTCTTTTTATTATTAATGGTATGTTAGTGGAAATGTGTGAAGAGAAAGGAGTACAGTTTGTGAATGTACAGGATGAATCGAAGGATGAATTGAACTATATAAAAGTGACAAAGGACTGCATTTGAATGGTTTTGGTGTGGTATGTGAGAAAAAATGAATGAGTTACTAGTGCATGCAAAAAAGAAGAGTGACAAAAGTAAAAGTTGTGAGTCTTTTTCGAAGATATGACAGAAGCGAGCTGAGATGGAGAGATGATTGCAAATGAGTCAGTGCACAGATTGTGCAGAAGGATAGATATCAATGGGTGGTTTATGGAGGAGCTGAGTCCAGGAGAAGGTAGGTGACTACTGGTGTACAACAGGGCTCAATACTTGGTCCTTTGTTTTTAGTTTGTAATCAATGATATAGAAAATGATTTGATGGGAAATATTCAGTCGTTTGCTGATGATGATGCAAAACTGGGAAGAGTGGTGGAAAATGACAATGATGTAGAATCCTACAAGATGACTTAATAGACTAGCAGCATGAGCAAAGGTAAACTGTTACTAATTTAATGTGGCCAAGTGTAAGGTTATGCACTATGGGAACAAGCTGTATATTATATTGATTGAACTGAACTGCAGGAAACTGATAAGGCACAGGACTTGGGGGTGATTGTGGACAGGGAATTGAAGTTTAGAGAACATATTGCGAATGTTATCAAAAACAACACATCATATTACAACACAAGCAGATAGAGACATTATTTTTCCCTATATAACACTCTATCTGCTTGTGTTGTAATATGATGTACTGTGCACAGATCTGATCTCTGGGATTCTATGCAGATGAAGAGGTGGTGAAGAGGATCCAGAAGCAAGTTACAAAGATTGTGGCAGGTCTATTGAATGATCCCCATGAGAGTAAACTGAAGGTCTGTGGGCTTCAAAAAGTAGCTGATAAGCAAAAAAGAAGAGACATGAGAGAGGCATTCAAGTTATTAAAAGGGTTTTTATAGGATTGACACTGAAGATTGTTTTCAGTACATGGCATGAAGGGAGAAAACAAGGAGTAGCCAGTGGAAGTTGTGTAAGAGCATGGTTAGCAAGAGTGTTAGGACTAGATTTTTTGCTTGGAGGGTGGTGAATGGGTTACCAGAGGTGGTTGGGGTGCTTCATCAGTAAATGAGTTTAAGGGGAGGTATGATAGGTATTGTGTGAATGATGGCTAGTGTGTGAATAATGGAGCTCCCACAATGAGACTCCTGCCTCCATAAAGAAAGATACCTATATAATAATAATAATAATAATAATAATAATAATAATAATAATAATAATAATAATACATACTGCCTTGTCTTTCCATATACATTGGTGTCCAAAAGCTAAGGACAAACTACATTTTTGCCTGTACATGAAAAAATGTTCATGACTACAGCCAAATGTGGTCATAAATTTATTGCCAGCATACTAATAAATTATATTACACAAAAAATGTGTTCTAAATGCATACAAATGAAATTATGATATGTTTTTGGCAAACATTACAAATTTCCTAATGACATAGTTTAGGAATTAATGTACAGTGCTGACAGAAACTTTCCCTCACCTATTCTAATTAAGTGGCCATACCATCTTAGATTAACTCTGTTAACACATTCTTGGATGTAACAATGTTAATTCATAGTGAAGAATTTATGAATACACAATGCATGTGTTATAATAATTACTTTACTTAACATTAAGCAAGTTAATGTTAAGTAAAGTAATTATTCTAACACGTGTTGTGTCTCCATAAATTCTTCACTATGAATGCTGACCACTGTGTAACCTTAAAAAGAAAGAACTAATAATGTCAAGTTCCTCTCTAATATTTTAATTTTAACGATTCTGCCACTGATGCCACTGGTTCACTTCCCTCATTTTTCTCAGAATGCTCATATCCAAGGTCTCTAGTCTTTGATCAAGTGCTTTATTTCTAACAAAAACTTTCAGATCTATAACTTAAAACTGGTTTAAAGACCATCTTCTATACTGCTAGTTTAGTGTTTTGGTTAATTTTTCTCTCTTATTCTATATAAATTTATTCAACTGGCTTATCATATTCAGTTGTCTATTTCCAGATTTAACTTGCAAGCTTCACTAAAAACTGTTCCTAAATAGCTGAAATATTTTACATGTTCTATAGGCTCTCCATTCAGAATGCAGTTGATGTGTTCAGTGTTTTTACCTATTTTCATAGTTTTGTCTTTTTTCATGATAAAATACTGACAATGCAAAACATAGTGCAATTAATGGTCAGGTGGCAAGCACCACTGTTGCCAAACAAGCATGTATGAATAGTGATGAAATAGAGAGAGTGAATAATAGTAACAAAATTATGTAAGATTTGAAAGCTGAGTCACTGAAGATGAGGCAAGAGATGAGATGGATGTGGAGTGAAATGAAGAGAATTGTAGATATGTATAGAAGAGTGAAGATGAAAACAAAGGACGTTGGTATGAAAAAGGTAATGAACCCATGAGTGGCAATGTATGAGGATTAGATTATGAGAGGCGTGATAAATGAGATGTATAAGATTTGTTTCCCTGGAAATAAAATGAATACAGTGACTGAGGCATTGGATATGAGGAGTAAGCAAACAAAAGGGTTAGGATCAAGGAAAATAAAATATTGGATATCAGGAGGTTGTAGAGAAGGATAAAAAAAAGATAATATTGTGATAGGAAAGATAGTCAGTGTGTTGCCCAGGTATGACAGTGGGAGATGAGGCAGAGAGAGAGCAAAGATTGTGAATGATATGTTAGCAGAAATGTGTGAGGAGAAAGGAGTGCAGTTTGTTAATGTTTTTGAAGAATGAGGTTGAAGGATAAATTGAACTGTATAAGAGGGAAGACTGCATTTGAATGGTTTTGGTGTGAGTCATTTGGAGATACTGCTGCTGGAAGGGAGAGTAATGAATGCAGAGAATCAATCTGAGCAAGTAAGAAATAGTGTGAAAGAGTGAGAGAGTAAGGAAGGAGAGATTGAAGTGGTACTTTATGAATGAAGAAGTGGGTAGCATGAGGGTAGAGAATGAGAAAGCAAGTGTGGAAGACAAACCGGGAAACGGGGAGACTCAGGATGGACAGGAGAACACACACTGTGAGAAAGGCTGATGCTCCAAGAGGATGTTAAAGCATGTGTAGACAAAAAGGGAAGAGAATGACCTGGGATCTAGGGAAAGCATTTGGATTTGAAGAAGGTTCTGGGATGAATAAGAAGAAATGGAAATGACTCAAGGAAAGTATGGAGCAGTCACATCTAATAAGTGGTATAAGTGAAACTTATTATAGAATGAGCTATTATGTGTGTATACAAATACTAGAAGTATAAGAAAAACAAGGCAAATGAAATGGTGGCTTGATTCAGTTTGTTCACACAAATAAAGATGAGACCTTTCTTCTCAGAATGACTCTTATTCCTAATCTTTTCTAGAATAATCACATCACTTTTACACCATCTTCATCTTCCAGAAAATGTAGCATTCTTTTATTAAGACATTACTTCTCTTCTATCCTACTGATTACTCTGTAGAAGTCTCAAATCCACTCTACCTTGGAAGATTGCATTCAAATTTTGGGTGGTGCACTTAAGACATCTCTAAAGATTGATGCAGTTCGGAGGAAAATAGTTTGGTTGATTGATGACCCTTCTATCACAGAATCTCTTCAGCCACTGTCTCATTGACAGTTTCCGCATTGTGGCTCGTCTACAGATATTTCCATGGGTAATATGCAGCAGAACTAGCATATGTCCCCCCCCCCCATTTCAGCTGAACCTATAGGAACATGAGTAGCAGCTGCCCAAATCACTCAACCAGTCACTTCTGGTCATCTTTTATCCCATCTAACTCAGTTCTGTGGAAAAGCCTTCTCCCATGAAGTATTCCCAGAGATCACAACTCTATTTACGAGGTGGTATCAAAATGTTTCAAGATTAGCTCTATTTACGAGAAATTACTTTGTTTATCTACGTTTACACATTATCACCTTCAAAATAGTCTCCTTGCATATCAATACAGCACTCCCAACGTTCGTGCCACCTGGAAGTCTTCTTTTTGAAGCATGTTAAGCACCTTCTGCGATTCGTGCTGGATCTCCGCAATGGTGTCAAAACGGTGATCTTTGAGCTGGATCTTCATCTTCAGGAAGAGGGCGAAGTCTGCAGGAGCCAAATCTGATGAGTAGGGTGGGTGCAGAAGTAAGATCATGTTGTTTCTGGGGAGAGTGACAGAGTGCATTGTCATCGTGGAGCATCCAGTTTTTCGCACGCCACAGATCTGGTTGCTTTTACCAAATGTCCTCCCTCAGACGCCTTAAAACCTGGCAGTAGAACTCGCTATTGACGGTCTGGCCCCTGAAGATGAATTCTTGATGCACAATGCCGCGAATGTCGAAAAAGATGATGAGCATGCACTTGGTCGAGCAGCGTACCTGCCTCGCCTTTTTCGGTCATGGAGATGATGGGCTCTTCCACTGTAAAGACTGTTGCTTCGTCTCAGGGTCGTAACTGTACACCCACGTTTCATCACCGGTAATGATCCTCGAAATGAAGGATGGGTTACCCATGGCCGCCGACGGAGTTCTTGGCAGACTTCAATGCGGTATTCCTTCTGCTCCTGGGTCAGCAGCCTAGGGACGAACTTGGCAGCAACACGGAGGCATGTTCAAATCACACGTGAGGATTGCCTGGATTGTTCCACATGACACACCGACAATGGCAGCAATGTTATGGAGTGTTCTCCGAACGATCCTCATGCACAAGAATGGTTTTGACATTTTGGGGGGTTGAGCTCGTTGAAGGTCTTTCTGATCTCTCATTGTCTTCCAGTGATGTTCTTTCGCTCTTGAAGCACACGTGCCACTCAAAACACCTAGAACAACTCATTGCAGCATCGCTGTAAACTTGCCGAATCATGTCAAACGTCTCTGTGGCAGATTTGCCCAGTTTCATGCAGTATTTCACGTTTGTTCATTGTTCTAACTTGCTGTCCATGATGAAATCGCAGATGTGGTAATGCAGGTGGTCAGAATAGCATCAGTTGCACAGCTCCCGATGTACACAAGACAATGTCTTTTGGCACACTGACTTATGAAGGTAGGTGCTCCCTGTGACTGCACGCACAGTCACAGGGAGCACCTAGTCTCGAAACGTTTTGATACCACCTCGTATATGCCTTCTATAGCCTCTTTTTTTTACAAGCAATTCCTGATTTCCCTAGTCATCTATTTTATATTTTATTCAAAATTGCTATATCTTCTTCACTTGAGGTATACAATCTGCCATTTTGTTAACAATTTTTCTTAACTATCTCCCACATACTACTGATCTTTCTTCCTTTAGATTATCTACTGCACTTCTCCAAGCTGGTTTCTAAATCCATTACAGTTTCCACCTTATAATTCTATATAAATTCCCTCTGCCTTAATACTTCTGCAAGCCTATTCATCCTCCAGGTCAGAACTACATGTTTACTCTCACCAAATGGAGGCAAATTTGTCATCTCAGTTACAATCAGATCCTCTGATGCTAACCAAGTCCATAGAATTAGAGGATTTCATGTTATGTATGTGCTGCCTAAAACAGTTGTCCTTTATTCTTTTATCAGCATATGTTTTCTCTACCCAGTTTTTACTGCTATAAGTCCCTCATAATCATCACCTACTTTGCAGTTGCCAAACTAATTTGTGTAAACATTTCCTGCTCATCACCATCTATATTTCCTGGTCTATAGCAGCATGCCATTAAATATCTTTTTCTGTCCACTTCTGCCTCACATCATATACTCTTAAAGTCATTAATGTCATTTCCAAGCTTTAGACTGATTTGAACAAATTGATAACATAGACAAATGACATCTGCTAAATACTTGTTTAGTATAATAACTCATAAATAACTCATAATACAATTTAATGGAATAACTACAGCGCAAAGAGAAATAATAATAATTATTATTATTATTACGTGACACCTCCAGGAAGTCCAAAGACTCATCGAGGGAGGACACTTACTCTACAACTCTGTCTCCACTATAGTATGCCCACGCTTTTGAGATCTCCACTTGGAAACTTGCCAAGAATAGTCGATTCATGCTGAAGGGGAGTAAGAAATGAAGGATGTATGAATTGGTCACCAACATGCGAAATCATGTACTTTATAGGTAAATTTTTCCAACTGTTATACAATCAACATAGTTAACTACAATGATCATAAAACAGACGTTAATTTTCCGACGTGTAATAATAAACAACTCATCCCGCAATACAGATTGATTACCCTATTATCAGAATGGATTCTCCTTTTTATGGCATGCGCAGAAGTGTCGAAGAATCTCTAATCGGTGGGCGAACTATAACTACAACAAACCTCAACTACACCATCGCCATCTACCACCCATCACCAATATTTTCACAGACAATCACAAACATCCATGGCCATGGCGGGATTCGAACCCGCAGCCTTTCGGCTGGAGAGCGGATACGCTAACCACTTGGCCAACCAGGCAGGCGAAATAAATATTATTATTATTATTGTTATGTGAACACCTCGGGAATCCAAGGACTCATCGAGGGAGGACACCTACTCTACGACTCTGTCTCCACCACTCAATCCACCAACTGCAACTAAACCAACGCCATCTACTGCCCACCACCATCACTAGTATCTCCACAGTTTCCACAGACAATCACAAACATCCATGCCCACAATGGGATTCGAACCCACAGACTTTTGGCTGGAGAGCGGATACACTAACCACTTGGCCAACCAGGCCAGTATGGATATAGGACATTACAGACAGAGTATTAATCAATGGGAATTGGTTCGAAGTGGCCAATGAATCCTAAAGATGTGGGATTGTTGTGGACTGTGAGTTGACATTCAGGATTCACATTGCTAAAGTCATTGCATCAAATAATAGCACTGTTAAAGAGAACTTGTAGGAATAAGGAAATTATTCTCCCACTTTACTTTGATAAGACCACACCTGCATATTTGCAGAACCTAGGTAACAGTATGGTACCTAGGTTCTGCAAAATTGTGGCTAGCCACCTGTGCTGTACCTTCCATTAAACTGTTCACATTGTAAAACTTGTTTGAAATTTTGAGGATTTAATATCATTCCAAAATTGTAACATGAGAAATGGAGAATATTAGCATAAATGAAAAATATAAACATGAATATATGGCACAGAATTATTACATAAGTTTTTTTCAATTACTATAAATGTAGTAATTTCAGTTCCTCTTTCAACATCCCATAAACATGAATGACAATCCATGCCTCCAGATACAAGATATCTACTGTCTCCAGAGAAAGCCAGGCATACCTAAACAATAAAATCAGCAATGTAAATATTATATAAAACTCAATAAACAGAGATAAAGCACATTGATTAACAATTGTCATATACCCTCATATATACAAGGGAGGGGGAGGGATCTGGAAATGTCTGATAAACACCTATAACAAAAATGATATTAAAGCAACTGATATAAAAGAAAGACCATATGAGGATATTATTATTATTATTATGCTACACCTCCAGGGAGTCCAAAGACTCATCGAGGGAGGGCACCTGCTCCACAACACTGTCTCCACCATTCCAGCAATGCCATCTACTTCCCACTATCACCACTAGTATTTTCAGAGACAAGCATTCATGCCCACGGTGGGATTCGAACTCACAGCTTTTTGGCTGGAGAGCGGATACACTAACCACTTGGCAACTAGGTCAGTATTTTATATTCTTATAAGATATAAGAACATAGGTTACCTTCATAACTCTGCTACTAGTATGTTCTTTCTTGTGATTATATCAGTTGTTTTACAATGGCGCAGTCGACAGGATAAAATCCACTACAGTAATTAAATTAGATACAAGTGGATTGGAACAGTTTCAAAAATTAAAATCAGGCAATTAAACAAGAAAGTGTATAATTATAATTATAGAGAGTATTTACAAAGTGTAAAGAAAAAAAGTTTTAACCATGAATGTGAATAACACTGTTTCAGGTGTTACTAGTACTGAAAGAATGGGGGATAGAGAATTCTTCAGAACGGTGAATCCTCACCTTTTAATCCTTCAATTCTCTGGTGAAGACAACGACAATGTCTTATCTTTCTTTAGGTTCGTAGAAGAACTAAGGAACATTGGAAGCTGGTTGGATTTTCAACTTCTAGTCATTTTAAGAAACAAACTGATTGGCAAGGCAAAGAACTTTTTATACTCCTCTCCCATACTGAGAGACACTTTTGAGTACAATCAGTTCAAAAATACCTTGATATCTCAGTTTTCTAAGACTAGAAGCATGGGTCCAAACCTATGGAGGCTGCAAAAATGCAAGCAAGAAAATAAAGAGTCTATCACAATAGGCTGCTCACCTTAGCAAATAGCTTGAGTGTGCCAGATGAGGAAAAGAGCCATTTAGATTGGGTGGTCTTTAACCAGTTCAGACTAGGAGTGAGAGAGGAATATAAAGAAACAGCATATAAGAGGAAGATAAGTAATTTAGAAGACTGATATCAGGCATTAAAGGAAAGGGAAGAAAGATTAGGTGATCTACATCCAGTCAAATATGCAACATTACAGAGGTGTCTGAATGCAAGAATGAGACTAAAAAAGAGAAGAATGATAATCATAAAGAAAAGGGAATGAATAAACAGAAGGTAGAAAGAGGGGGAGATAGGATCAAAGAAATAAACAGTGTAGACTACAACAGACTGACAGCCTCTGATCCTGTTAACAGGGAAGAACTACAAGCTTTCATTAAAAATGAGGTAGAAAAGCTACAGCAACCCTTGATGGAGAAGCTTAATTCAATTCTCAATCAATTAGCGGAGCTCAAGGCAAAACCCTCATTGGAGAATTTAGGCTCCGAGCAAACACACAGTGAAAAAGAAAATAGGAGAGAACCACCCCAGTGCTACAGGTGCAACAAATTTGGGCACATTGCCAGAAACTGCTTTTAGAACAGAGGGAACTATGATAGAAATAGAAGATTTGAGGCCAATGTGGTAATGACTCTCCATCATCCTACACAGAGAACTAAGAGATGGCCAGGAAAAATTAATAGTCAGCAGGAAAATTCCATGATGGTAGTAAGGGGGAAAATAAGAGGGGTAAAATGCAGAGTTTTGCTGGACACTGGTTCACAAGTTTCAGTGATAACCGGATCTCTATTCAGGAAGTTGCAATCCCGAGTATCCGAAGGCATCACTAAACTTGAACCACCTGTCATGTTAAAAGGAATAACAGACCCCACTGTCTATGCATCAAAGACACTAAAAGTAAACATGTGGATGCCAGACTTTAAAATGAATGTTTCTCCAGAGCTATTGATTCACCCGGAATCCTCTCATACCACTGCAAAGGTAGTACTTGGGATTGATTTCCTAAAGAAGCACAAGTTCGCATGTGATTTCGCAAAAGAGGAGATCTCTATATCAGGATACAGTCAGGGTGCCCGGATAAGGGGTAGCAAAAGGCATTGCGCTAGCAAAATTAATGATGAGGTCAACACAGAAAACGACCATTCCCAGCAAGAAAAGGGGGGGAGGCTGAAAAAATTAAAAGTTGTCAAATAGATAATGTGAATGATTTGTCTGAAACCCCAGCTATGAGAGATACTGAACGGGTCAAGGGGGGGGGGTGAGATATCACATGTCTCGAGTATCAAGGTGGAGGCAGATAAAAAGGAAGATACAAAGGCCACAGTAAAAAAAATAAGAGGTGTAACAGAAATAAACATTACCGAGATATGCAAAAGCCGAAGCCACCGCCCTGACAATAGCAGATCTGGAAGAAGAAGAAGAACAAGGTATCAGAAAAGAACAAGATATTTGAAGGAAAACAGTAAGTCACAGTATCAGTTGCGAAAAGAGGAGCCCACAGGACAGTATATAGCGTTCCCTGCTGTAAGATAAATGAGAAATCTAAGTGTAGTCCGATCCAGAGAATTTATGACTCATGACACAGAAACACAGTATAAAAAAAATTTTCATCCATTTTCATGGTTTAAAATTATTTCATGAAGGGGTGGGCCTTTGTAAAAATATTTATGTAGCTATAAGAGGTCTAAATATTTTTACATAAAGTTTACCAAGGTCAAGCCCAGTAAGAATTGTGACTTGTAAATAGATGTATGTTATATGTAAATAATCCCAATGGGAATTTGTATATTGCTCTATGCCAAATAAGGGAATATTCTAGAAGGTGTAGTATTAAGGCAATACCTTGCCATTAGTAAACAGTATAATTTTAGAGCTTTGTAAAGACGTCAAACTTTGTGCGTGTTCTACATGGGAAGCTCAAGGTCAGTGCTAGGTGGACCGACAAAAGCTTCAAACGAATGTCCGCTGCCAGAACGAATAGAATTTAGGGAGTGCAGGAGAAAAACAAAGGAAGGGTCAGTCAAAGAAAAGGATCAAGGGATTTCGCCGAAATGTTCGGGGTTCACATATCTCTGCACAAGGATTCGGAAGTGACCGAATAAAAGGCGTAGGCGAAAAGATTGCATCATCGGTTCAAGAAATTTTCGTCAGTGATCCAGAGGTAATGATCAGGAAGTCACCAACAGTTGTCCGGCAGATGTAAGCCATCGAAGACATGACGTCCGGAGAAATCATGCCCGTGATCTAAAAGAAAGATGACGAGGAGCTGATCCGCCAGGCAAAGCTGATAGTTGACAACGAATTAACGAGTCTTCGCTGGGATCCAGAGGTAATGATCAGGAAGTCACCAACAGTTGTCTGGCAGATGTAAGCCATCGAAGACATGACGTCCGGAGAAATCATGCCCGTGATCTAAAAGAAAGATGACGAGGAGCTGATCCGCCAGGCAAAGCTGATAGTTGACAACGAATTAACGAGTCTTCGCTGGGAGCCGTTGTCAGAGGGAAGAAATTGCTCCAATAATTCAGATACTATTCAGATCCTTGCCTTGTAGAATTAACACCCATTCTGTGTCACCTATTCGTGCTGTACTTGTCTGATATATGCCCAATAGCATTGAAGCAAGCTTTATTCAGCATGTCTCTGAAAAGGAAGATAAACATCAGCCATCAAGCTATCATCCCATTGCACTTACTTCAATCCTCTCAAAAATAACGGAGAGATCATTAACTGCCAGCTTCTTCCTATCTGAAAGCTTATTAATTAATTAGTGATCATCAATATGGATTCCACCACTCACATTCCACAGAGATTTCCTAGCCAATCTTACCCACCTTTGGGATGCAAACATGGAAAAGTTTGGAGAAATTCATGTGACTGCTCTTGACAAAGAATTGGTTCATTGCTGGCATATAGGTCTAACCAAGTTACCATCTTATGATTTTCTATATTCTCTCTGAAACTGGGTCACTAGTTTCCTCTTTGGTCATTCCATGTCATGGGGGATGTTTCCTCTCATCAAATTTCTCTGTCAGTGTGTTAGGGCACCCAAAGTTTCACTGATTATGGTACTCTATTCCTCTTCATTATTTGACAAACCTTGTGATGTTCAAACGATCCAAGCCTTAAGATCTTCCATCATCAGTGCCTTAAAACAGTCTCTCACCACTATTCTTCAGTTGGATGAGTATATTCTAGTAAACTTTAATGTTACCAAAATGCAATCCTGCCTTATTTTTCAGAAGAAAAATATTCTGAAATAATCTGATAATATTCCAATCTCTAGTCACAATCAGTTTGTTCCACACATATATATTTTCACATCTAGTCCTTTTTGGCTAGATGTGAAATGCATCATCTCAGCCTCCAAAAACTTAAAGTCCACTTTTGTTTCAATACTACTTTTCTCCTGCACAACTCCTAACATTATAAAATCTCACATCTGCCCAACTTGAGAATACCATTCTCACATTTGGGATGGTGCACCAAGAACTTCCCTAAAGATGCTGATGACAGATGACAAAAATCTGCTTAATCACTACAACCTAAGTTCTTTAAGAAGTGTGTTATCAGATTCCTTCTTTGTCTCAAAATCACTACTCAACATAGTGCTATTGTGTTATGGGTTTTGAAACCTTTTCCGTTCAAGAAAGGGTTTTCTGTGCATCACAGAATAGCAATATCACTGATATTATATTTTTGCATTTATTCCTGTTAAAGACTTCCCTAACAGTTTCCTGGCTTCACGTGATCCATAAAATTAACACAGTACACTAATGCTTCATGAAGAGACAGTTTTCAACAGTTAAACATAGCATCATATTCATGTTAATAGCCCAGGTGTGGTCACAAATACATATACATTTGAGCCCTTTGAACAGACATACAGATGGTGCAGTGAGTCAAATGTTTAGCATTCCAGTGGTTTTAAACCACCCAGAAGATGAAGCAGGGTGAGCACTGAGACAATAGCACCTAGTGGCTGTGACTGGTTATTGTGTCTGATGCATACGTGCAGCATAGTCTGTGGAAGGGTGTTTTTTCATTCGTTTGAGGGATAAAGAAAGTGATAAACAAATGCTACTTGTTTTTCTTGCTTGTGCAGTTTAACATCTGTTAAGGTTGGAAAGTTTTTTAATAGTATAGGGACATTTTTATTCTAGTCTTCAGAAACAACAGACATAGTAAACATTTATCTATTCCTGAATAAAAATGAATACTTCTGTGTATTAAAAGAAGTTGTTGATCTACAACAAAAAACTAGTATATGTGAGATATCTATTAATGATAAGACAGAAGAGCCACTGACACTAAAAAAAAAAAAAAATGAATGTAGGATTCCTGAAAGTGGGGAAAATTCTGATAATGATTGGATATGCTAGCCTGGTTGGCTGAGTGCTAGTGTATCTGCTCTCCAGCCAAAGGGCTGCTGGCTGGAATCCCGCCATGGACATGGATGTTTGCAATCATCTGTAAAAATACTAGTGATGGTTATGAGCAGTAGATGGCACTGGTGTAGATGATGATGGTAGTTACAGTTCGCTGTAGTTGGTGGATGAGGTGTGGTGGAGTGGAGTGGCAGAGATGGAGAGCTGTACTGTAAGGTGCCTTTTCTCGATAAGTCCTTGAACTCCTTGGAGGTGTCCCATAGTAATAATAACAATATTATTATTATTATTATGTATCCTATTATTGTGTAAAATATATACTGAGTTTCAGTGAACAAAAGAAAATTCTTAGAAAACGACGCAAAATATACATAAACCAGAGAACTACACACAACATGCACAACAAATTTTATGAGATGACTTGCTGCTCCATCAAACCACATATATTCCTACCAAGCCTAAATGAATCACCTGATCATCATTATTAGTTCATTGGATTCGCCTCTCCCCATAGTGATTGATTATTGGTTAGTTATTTATACTTTGCAAACAAATCTCTTTCCCTCTCCTCATAATTTTTTTTTTTAATTATGCCATCATAATTATGGCATTTATATGCTGTATACTAATGCCAGGAGTATCCGGAATAAGGGAGAGGAATTGGTGGCGCAGATAGCATCAGCCTGGCCAAAAATTAATGCGATCACTGAGACGTGGTTGACAGAAAGGGATATAAAAAAAGATATAGAAGTCGCTGGGTATAGCATTTTTCGCCAGGATAGGAGGGGAAAGCGTGGTGGTGGTGTGCTGCTTATGATAAGTGATAACCTATGTCCTCTAAGAGTGGAGAATTTGGAAGGAAGTGAGACAAATGACTTTGAGAGCGTATGGTGTGAGGTAGAGGTAGGCAAGACAGGATATTTAGTGGGGTGTTGCTACAGACCCAAGAGCACAGAGGATGGGGACCAGGAGATGTTTAGACAGCTAAGTTTGGCAAGTGCAAGAAGAATGATTGTTATGGGAGTTTCAACTTCAGTAGTATAAATTGGAGAGAGGAAGATGCATGTAACAATAGGGGAATGGAATTTCTAGAATTCTTGAGGGACAAATGTCTTAGGCAACATGTAACAGAGGGAACAAGAGGTTCAAAAATTTTGGATTTGGTTATAGCATCAGAAGAGTGGATAATAACTGAGTTGACGTCTCTCCCACCAGTTGGAGAGAGTGACCATATGGTGTTGATTTGGAAAATGAATAGACATGCAGGAGTATCAAAGAGACGGGAACTTATGTGGAATTATAAGGCAGGTGATTATAATAGTCTTAGACGTCAACTTTGGGAAGTTTCATGGAGGGAGGAATTGGAAGGCCGGGATATCACCAGTGCGTGGGAAATTGTGAAAGAATATTTGTTATCAGCAATGGTAAGTTGTATACCACGAGTGAAGAAGAGGACGCAATTTGGAGTAAAGTGGATGACAAACAATATAAACAGAGATTGCATGTGAAAAAGAGGCTATGGAAGAGATATAAGGAGACAGGTGAAGAGATGCATGAGGAATATAAGACACAGGCCAGAAGAGTGACTAGTGTGGTAAGGAAAACGAAACTGGAATATGAGAGGAGATTGGCCCTAAGATCCAAAGAAAATCCTAGGGAATTTTTTAGCTATGTGGCCAGTAGGAGGAGAAATGACTGTGGAAGAATGATATTGTGGGATAAAAATGGGAATAGAGTGACTGATGCAGAGGACATAGTGGAACTGTTCAATGAACACTTTATTGGAGTATTTCATCCTAGAGGAGTCAGTTTTAATGCTAGAGGGATAGGATTGGTACAAGGTCTGGAGGTACAGGAGGAGAGTGTGTTTCAGATATTGAGTACTCTGGATGTCAGTAAAGCTGTGGGACTGGATGGTATTTCGCCACGAGTTTTGAGAGAATGTACTAGGGAATTGACAATACCTTTAACGTGGCTTTTCAATGAAAGTCTGGCTTTGGCAAAGGTGCCCAGGGAATGGAAGGAAGGTAAGATAGTGCCATTGCATAAGGGTGGTAACAGACTGGAAGTGTCTAATTATAGGCCAGTCTGTGTGTCATCAGTAGTTGTTAAGATCTTGGAGAAAGTAGTGAGGGACCGTGTACAGCATTGGGCAGATGAGGGTGATGTTATCTGTGAGAATCAACATGGATTTGTGAAAGGACGCTCTTGTTTTAGCAATATGCTAGCCTTTTATAATAAAGTTACAAGAGCATTAGATGAGGGAAAGGCATATACTGCAATTTTCTTAGACTTGGCAAAGGCATTTGACAGGGTGCCACATGATAAGCTGATATTTAAGTTGCAGCACATGGGTCTGGATGTCAGATTGGTCAACTGGATTCAGGATTGGCTGTCTGATAGGTATCAGAGAGTTGTGTATGGTGGAGCAATTTCCAGGAGGCAGAGGGTTACAAGTGGGGTCCCACAGGGCTCAGTACTAGGACCTACATTGTTTAACCTTTATATCAATGACATAGCGAGTGGATTGCAGGGGGATATTCAGTTGTTTGTGGATGATGCGAAGCTGGGAAGCATTATTAGTAATAGTGCAGATGTGGTAGCCCTGCAAGAGGATTTAAATATGCTAGATAGATGGGCAAATGAATGGGGGTGTCAGTTTAATGCAGCAAAATGTAAGGTCTTGAGGTTTGAGAAACATCGATGGGATGCTGCATACTCTATGGGAGGAGTTATACTGGAGGAAGTAGGGGAGACAAGAGATCTGGGGTTGATGATTGATAGAAACCTGAAGTTTAGGGGACATATTGCAAAGGTGGTGAAGGTAACACAGAGGATTGCTGCTATTATGAGAAGGACACTGACCTGCAGAGATAAGAGGGTTATCATTCCGTTGTATAAGTCTCTGATCAGACCACACTTGGACTATTGTTCTCAGATTTGGTCCCCAGGATTTGAAGGGGATAAATTAACTGTGGAAAGGATACAAAGACGGATGACAAAGATGGTTTCAGGACTGTACAAGGATAGTTATGAGGATCGGCTGAGAGAATGTGGACTGCAGAGTTTGGTGGATAGAAGAAGGAGAGGTGATATGATTGAGACTTTTAAACTGTTGAGAGGTGGTTACAGGGTTGACACTGGGGAGTTCTTTCGCTTGGTTGATCAGCGGGAAGGAGTGATGACAAGAGGCCATCCCTGGAAGTTATGAAAGGAAACTGTGAGCAAGAGGGTAAGGAGTGGTTTCTTTGGGTGGAGGGTGGTTGAGCCGTGGAATGCATTGCCTGATGGAGTGGTGGGAGCGAGAACGGTCAGTGAGTTTAAAGAGTGGTATGATAAACTTTGTGTTTCTCAGGGGGGGACCTCCCCTCAGTGAGTCTTGACAGACTTTATGTCTTAGAAAGGACCTCCCTCGATGAGTCTTTTGACTCCTTGGAGGCCTGAATAATAATAATAATAATAATAATAATAAATTTACTTATTCATGTCTAGACTTAATAGGATCACATACTATTCGCTCTACCTGACAACTTATAAGACACACATATTACAAATATTAATTATTAATAACTCGTTTGCCATTAATGAAAGTATTTCTACTTTCACTTATTCTGTGCTTTACATTTTCCATTCTCATATGCAAAGGTTGGTCGACTGGTAGAGCCTCTGCTTCTAATGGCTCACGTAAAGAGTTAAGCAAGTTTGAGCGCAGTTAGTAGTTGGAAGAAGGTCAATTGTTCAATGCTGTTGGCACACTCTCCCTCAATGAGTCTTTGGACTTCCGGGAGGTGTCAAATAACAACAATAATAATAAATTATTATTATTATTATGGGTATCTCATGGCGTGTGCGGAGTGACTGATCTTCAGATAGTTGAGGCTGCCAGAAAAGCAAACAACAGGACTACATGGCGAGGCCTGGTGTGGAACATCACCGAGCATCGGAGTGACCATACGGCATCTGTAGACGCCCAGGGAACATAGAGAGATGGGTATCTCCATATGCTCACAGTTTCCTTTCGTAACTTCCAGGGATGGCCTCTTGTCATCACTCCTTCCCGCTGTTCAACCAAACGAAAGAACTCCCCAGTGTCAAACCTATAAAAAACCTCTCAACAGTTTAAAAGTCTCAATCATATCACCCCTCCTTCTTCTATCCACCAAACTCTGCAGTCCACATTCCTTCAGCCGATCCTCATAACTATCCTTGTACAGTCCTGAAACCATCTTTGTCATCGGTCTTTGTATCCTTTCCATAGTTAATTTATCCCCTTCGAATCCTGGAGACCAAATCTGAGTACATTAGTCCAAGTGTGGTCTGATCAGAGACTTATACAACGGAATGATCACCCTCTTATCTCTGCAGGTCAGTGTCCTTCTCATAATTGCAGCAATCCTCTGTGTTACCTTTACCACCTTTGCAATATGTCCCTTAAACTTCAGGTTTCTATCAATCATCAACCCCAGATCTCTTGTCTCCCCTACTTCCTCCAGTATAACTCCTCCCATAGAGTATGCAGCATCCCATCAATGTTTCCCAAACCTCAAGACCTTATGTTTTGCTGCTTTAAACCGGCAACCCCCATTCATTTGCCCATCTATCTAGCTTATTCAAATCCTCTTGCAGGGCTACCACATCTGCACTATTACTAATAATCCTTCTCAGCTTCGCATCTTCCGCAAACAACTGAATATCCCCTTGCAATTCACTGGCAATGTCATTGATATAAAGGTTAGACAATATAGGTCCTAGTACTGAGCCCTGTGGGACCCCCACTTGTAACCCTCTGCTTCCTTGAAACTGCTCCACCATCCACAACTCTCTGATACCTATCAGACAGCCAATCCTGAATCCAGTTGACCAATCTGACATCCAGACCCATGTGCTGCAACTTAAATATCAGCTTATCATGTGGCACCCTGTCAAATGCCTTTGCTAAATCTAAGAAAATTGCAGTATATGCCTTCCCCTCATCTAATGTTCTTGTAACTTTATTATAAAAGGCTAGCATATTGCTAAAACAAGAGCGCCCTTTCACAAATCCATGTTGACTCTCATTAAAACTGACTCCTCTAGAATGAAATACTCCAATAAGGTGTTCATTGAACAATTCCACTATGTCCTCTACATCAGTCACTCTATTCCCATTTTTATTCCACAATATCATTCTTCCACAGTCATTTCTCCTTCTACTGGCCACATATCTAAAAAATTCCCTAGGATTTTCTTTGGATCTTAGGGCTAATCTCCTCTCATATTCCAGTTTCGTCTTCCTTACCATACTAGTCACTCTTCTGGCCTGTGTCCTATACTCTTCATGCATCTTCTCTTCTCCTGTCTCCTTATATCTCTTCCACAACCTCTTTTTCGCATGCAATTCCTGTTTAATATTGTTTGTCATCCACTTTACTCCAAATTGTGTCCTCTTGTTCACTCGTGGTATACAACTTACCATTGCTGCTAACAAATATTCTTTCATAATTTCCCATGCACTAATGATATCCCAGCCTTCCAATTCCTCCCTCCATGAAACTTCCCCAAGTTGATGACTTAGACAATTAGAATCACCTGCCTTATATTATTATTATTATTGTTCCGGGAACTCCAAGGAGTCGACAGACTCAACGAGGGAGGCCCTAACATCATGTCAAGAACAACTATAACTCATTCACGGTCGTAGCACCCACAACAGACTCTGGAAGCTTATTCCACTCATTCACTACTCTCCAAGTAAAAAACCTAGCTCTAACCCACTTGTCAACCACGCTCTTGCCCAGCTTCCATGCATGGCCCCTAGTCCTCCCACCACCAGTCATATTTTCAAAATCATCTTCTGGATCAATCTTATAGAAACCCTTCAGTAATTTGAATGTCTCAATCATATCACCCCTCCTTCGCCTATCGTCCAATCTCTACAACCCACAAATCTTCAACCTATTCTCATAAGGTTCATTCCACAGACCTTCTATCATCTTGGTCATTCGTCTCTAGATCCTCTCCACTTCCCCCCTATCAGAAGAAACCCTGGTGCCCATAACTGGGCACAGTAGTCCAGATGGGGTCTTATCAATGCTCGATACAGAGGAACAACAACTTGTTTGTCTCTGCATGTTAAAGTATTTTTCAGAAGCCAAGTGATTTGATGAGCTGATTTAGTCACTTTTGCAATGTGTCCCCTAAACTTCAATTCCCTATCCACCAACACTCCCAAATCCTTGGCCTCATCAATCTCCAGGAGTATGGTTCCACCAATGCGATATACTGCTGCTATTCTTTTCACCCCAAAGTGCATAACCTTACACTTTGCCACATTAAATTGACATCCATTTTTCCTAGCCCAGTCCTCCAAACTATCCAAATCATCCTGTAAAATTTTGACATCCTGTGCACTCGCAATTGTTCTACCCAACTTTGCATCATCAGCAAACAAGTGAGCACTTCCTCTCAAATCCTTTCCTATATCATTGATGAATAAATTGAAAAAAGCAGTGGTCCAAGAACAGAGCCCTGCGGCACACCACTAGTCACAAGCCGTCTTTTAGACTCCACTCCTGCATAAACCACTCTCTTGTATCTCTCCTTCAACCACCATCCTAATCCATATCACCAACCCTATATCTATCCCCATCTGCTCCAGTTTACTGATTACGGTTCCATGTGATATCCTGTCAAAGGCCTTGGCAAGGTCCAGTAGTATCACTGTAAACCCATTACCCCTATCCAGTTCAGCCATCACTGTGTTATAAAACGCGAGCAAGTTACTGAGGCATGATCTACCCTTCACAAAACCATGTTGTCCCCCATACAATATCCCATTTTCATCTATCCAATCCTGTATTCTTTTCTTGACTAATTTCTCTAAGACCTTGACAATGATTCCTGATATGCTAATCGGTCGGTAATTTACAACAGCAGTCTTGGAACCACCTTTATGCAGTGGAACTATTTTTCCCTCTTTCCACCCCCTCGGGACTAACCCAGACCCAAGGCTCAAATTAAACAAAATGGTCAAGGGTACTGACAATTCTTTAGCTGCTTCTCGCACGACACGAGCTGGTATACCATCCAATCCCACGGATGTATTGACATTGAGGTTATGCAATAGACTACTCACCTCCACTTCATTCACCACAATTCCGGTAGAATCTACTGGTTTATTCGTTTCTGCAATGTCACCACCTGGATGATATATACTTGCAAAGTGCTCACTCAGTAACTCAACTATATCAGCTGATTCAGTTACCTCCCTACCATCGGTATTTTTTAAAATCATTTTGCCATGTACATTTTTCCTTTTACTTGCTACATATCTAAATAACTGTTTAGGATTCTCTTTAGCCTGCATGGCCAATGTTCTTTCGTAATACTTTTTTGCTTTTCTTACCACACTCGTTACCCTTCTGGTCTGCGCTTTATACCGTTCATGTGTCTGCCGGTCACCTTTCTCCTTAAATTCGCTCCATAGTTGTTTCTTTTTTTGCAGTTCAAGCTTAATGGTGTTATTCATCCATTTAACCCCTATTTGATTTATTATTCCGACTCTATGTATACAGTCAGTCATTGCTTCATGCAAACACTTCTTAACTGCCTTCCATGCACTATCAACTTCTAGTCCTTGCAGTTGTACATGCCATGGCACTGAACCAATCAAACTCCTAAGCTTGTCATACTTTACAGCCAGATAATTCCACATGTACCCTGTCTTAATTGAAAATTTCACACCTTTAGCCACCTCCCAAGTCAAGACCCTATGATCACTCTCACCAATTGGTGGCAATGTGGTCATATTTGTTACAGCCAAATCCTCAGATGTAATTACTAGGTCAAGCACTCTCTGACCCCTAGTATTTTCCATTACATGCTGTCACAGATAGTTATCCCTTAATAACCGCATAAAATCCAATTCCTTCCTCCCGTGTGTCCTCTCCTCACTCCAATCAATGCGACCATAGTTGAAATCTCCCATAATAATTACCCTCCTTCCACTCATTTCTTCTATTTGCTTGTGCATACTGTCACCACCATCTTTTCCATCACCTGGTCTATAGCAGCACCCAAATGTATATTTAGTTCTGCTAGCCACAATCTCACACCAAATGGCCTCAAATGTGCTTTTTTCTCTATCCTGCAATTCAACTTTTATTCTCCATGGCTGCTGCTCATCAGCTATCATCAACAATACTCCTCCCCCCATTTTATTCTCCCTGTCATTCCTTAACACAACTATACCCATCACATTCAATCCCACTAGCTATATCATCTGCAGTCAGCCATGATTCACTAATACCAATAACCTGTGGTCTGGAAGAGCCAACCATGGCCAAAAACTCTTCCTTCTTGTTCCTAATACTCCTAGCATTAGTGTACATGAATTTATGACCCAAATTAGCCCCAACCCTACCTTGATGCCTTATATTAACTATCCCACTCTGATTTGTTGTCCTTATTCGCTCGGGCATATTATATTCATTTATACATTCAACTGCCTCCCCAAGGACTGTATATCTACCCCACCCCCTTAATAAATCTAGTTTCCCTGAATTTGCACATTCATTACATTCAGCAACACTTTCTCAAGTCTCCTTACACCGTAACCATTTAAATGTAATCCATCCATCTTATATAGATCCTTTCGCCCATCGAACTCACTCCACACATCCACAAATTCCACACCACTCGTCATACATAACCCACGCATAAAGTCATTCGCAATTATGGCCCTCCTTTTAAACATTACACTGTCATACCGTGGCAAAAGACTAATCATTCTAACTCTCTCACTCTTTTCTTTTGCTACCTCAAACAATTCATTCAGGTCTTCTATCATTTCCATTTTATCTCCTTTCAAATCATTCGTACCTGCCACAACAATCATTTCTTTCACCCTTTCCTTTTGCTCTCTAATAGATTCAGTTACATCCTTTGTGGTCGCACCAGGTTGGTACGATTTTATCAAATCCTCTACTAACACACCCTGTACTAACGAGTCTCCATACAGCATTCTATCCTTCATTTTGTTCATGTTCACACTCATACGCCTATTTATCCTGTCATACTTTTTATTATTGGTTGGTTCATTCAGTCGACTTTTGCTCATACGCTCTAGCTACTGTTTTGCCCTTTGTATCGCACCATTCAACAACGCGATCTCACTCATTGCATCTATCTCACATTTTTTAATTTTCTCTATAAAACCATTAATACTATCATTCACACTTTCTACATTCACACTCTCACAATTCTCTGGTACAACCTCACCGTTTCTTGTCATATCCCTATTTTCTTCATTCTGAAGTTTGACAAAAATATCACACTCACGATCCGAAATACACTTCAATTCCTCATTCTCCCTACATTTTCTACACATTCACTCCTTTATTATCATCTAACCACACTCTGACTGCACTCCGCAAAGCGTACATTTCGCAGATAGTACACTGAATCATCTCCTTTACATTACCATTCTTCAAAGAAGATGGCGAACTATCATTACTGGCCGCCATTTTCCTTTGTACTGGAGCCATTACTAGTGACGTATTTTATCAAATTATAAATTATAAACACCAAAAACACAAAACAGATGCACTAAGATATGCAAGGCAAACAAAACTATGCTATATTAAAGTAAATTTATCAACGATATCTGAAAATAATGCTTATCTTATTTGATGCTTTCACGAACGCTACACACTACAAATCCCTCTAGCGGCGACTTCCCGACATAGATTATGTTATAAAACACTTTAGTACACTAACTACACTAATAAAACTACAATAATATACTAAAATTACACAACTAAATCTAACAAAATATTAATAAATCAACAAAAATCACAAATCTTTCAGGAGCTCTCCGACAGTCCGTCCTTTCACCAGCTAGCCTCGACACCAGTTGGTGTCGAGGCTAGCTGGTGATTATAATTAAACATCGTTCCCGTCTCTTTGATACTCCTGCATGTCTATTCATTTTCCAAGTCAAAACCATATGGTCACTCTCTCCAACTGGTGGGAGAGATGTCATCTCAGTTATTATCAACTCTTCTGATGCTATAACCAAATCCAAAACTCTTGAACCTCTTGTTCCCTCTGTTACATGTTGCCTAAGACATTTGTCCCTCAAGAATTCTAGAAATTCCATTCCCTTATTGCTACATGCATCTTCCTCTCTCCAATTAATACTACTGTAGTTAAAATCTCCCATAACAATCATTCTTCTTGCACTTGCCAAACTTAGCTGTCTAAACATCTCCTGGTCCCCATTCTCTGTGCTCCTGGGTCTGTAGCAACACCCCACTAAATATCCTGTCTTGCCTACCTCTACCTCACACCATATGCTCCCAAAATCATTTGTCTCACTTCCTTCCAAAGCCTCCACTCTTAGATGACATAGGTCATCACTTATCATAAGCAGTACCCAACCACCACGCTTTCCCCTCCTATCCTGACGAAAAATGCTATACCCAGCGACTTCTATTCCTGTTATTATATCCCCTTCTGTCAACCATGTCTCAGTGATCCCAATACTTTTTGGCCAGGCTGATGCTATCTGCACTACCAATTCCTCTCCCTTATTCTGGATACTCCTGGCATTAGTATAAAGCATATTAATGCCATTGTTTCTATACCCAGCATTATCCCTTCTAGACTCCACTGGGCTCAGTGTTACCTACGCTTTATAAAGGGGAATAATAACCTCTTTATCTCTGGATGTCAGTGTGATCCTCAACAACCAAGTAATCCTATGTGCAATCTTGGACACCTTAGCTATGTGTCCCCTGAATTTCATCTCCCTATCTACCAATAACCCTAAGTCCCTAGCCTCATCAATCTCTTGTAGCACACAGCTGGTAATCTTTTAATCCCAAAATGCACGACTTTACACTTTTCCACATTGAACTGACATCCATTACCATTTACCCATTCTACCAGCTTATTTAAATCATCCTGCAAACTTTCAACATCAGCTTGATTTTTAATTGCTCTACCCAACTATGCTTCATCAGCAAACAACTGAATATCTCCCTTTAAGCCATTTCCTATATTATTTATATACAAATTAAATAACAATGGCCCAAGCACAGAGCCCTGAGGCACACTACTGGTCACCAGCCTCGTCCTGGACTCGGCTGCTCCATACACCACCTTCTGGTATCTCTCCCTGAGCCATTCTCCTATCCATATCACCAGTTTAGTATCCATTCCCATCTGCTCTAATTTGCATAACAGTGTTCCATGGGGTATCCTGTCTAAAGCCTTAGCTATAAAATCCAGAAGGATCACTGTGTAGCAAGTTCTGCATGAAAAAAACCTGCCTCTCACTCCCCTACTCACACCCTCTTTATACAGTTTCTAGGGATGACCTATGGTTCTCCCGTGATCTCCCACTATTCTCTGTAGAACTTCTCCACCATTGATCTTATAACAACCCCTTACCAACTTGTAGGTCTCTATCATATCTCCCTCTTTTCCTCCTCTCCACCAGACTCTGCAAATTACATCTTCTCAATCTTTCCTCATACTCAACATTCCAGAGGTCAGAAACTACCTTAGTCAGTTGCCTTTGGACCCTTTCCAACATCTCTTCATCCTTCTGAAAACCCGGTGACCAAATCTGGGCACAATAGTTCCATGTATGGCCTAATCAAAGCCTTATACAATGGAACAAGAATCTCCCTACTTCTACACGTCAGTGCCCTCCACATCATTCCCAGAAGCTTTTGTGTTGTCTTCACAATTTTGGCAATGTGTCCCCTGAATTTTAGATCCTTATCCACTATCACCTCCAGATCTCTTATTTCCTCTACTTCCAACAATATATTCTCACCACGCATAAATTCTACATCCCATCTTTGTTTTCCAAATTTTAAAACCTTACATTTTGCAACATTGAACTCACATCCCCATTTTTGTGCTCAATCACTCAATTTATTCAAGTCTTCTTGCAAGGCCACAACATCTATACTATTCTTTATGGTTGTCCCAACTTTGCATCATCTGCAAACAACTGAATATCTCCATCCAAACCTTTGCCAATATCATTAATACACGAGTTAAATAGTAATGGCCCTAAAACAGACCCCTGAGGCACTCCACTAGTGACTTTCCTTTTCCTGGATATCGCACCCCCATACACAAATTGTTGATACCTATCAGATAGCCAGTCTCCAATCCAATGCACTAATCTAATATCCAACCCCCATCTGCTCTAGTTTGATTGTCAACTTATCATGAGGTACTCTAGCAAAAGCTTTTGCGAAATCCAAGTATATTACTGTGTATCCTTCTCCTCTGTCCAAGGAAGCAGTCACTTTATTGTAATAAGTAAATAGATTACTAAAACATGACCTCCCTTTAGCAAATCCATGCTGTCCATCAAAGATTATACCATTGTTGTCTACCCAACTCTGGATCCTAGTTCTCACAAGCTTCTCCAACAACTTAACCACAACACCTGACACACAGATAGGCCTATAGTTTGTTGCTTGAGTTCGATCACCTCCTTTATGAAGTGGCACAATCTTGTCCTCCTTCCACTCTTTAGGAACTTGACCAAGTGCAAGACTCGTATTAAAAAAATATGTCAACTCTCTTGCACTTTCCTTCAGAATACGCAGTGATATATCATCAAGTCCCACAGCCTTATTTACATCTAGTTTACTCAACTCCCCAAACACCTCTTGCTCACTTACAGTCAGTCTCTCCTCCCCCATCAACAACTGCTCTCAATCTCTCCATAATGTCACATTCACAAGATTGAAAGATCTTTATGAACTGCTCATTAAGTATCTCCACCACACATTCTGCTACAGCTGTCTTTATACCATTTTCTCCAATCAATGTCATCCTTCCATAATCATTCTTTCTTTTGCTGGCTACATATCAAAAGAACTCCCTAGGATTCTTTTTGGCTTCATTAACTAACTGCTGTCATACCTCTCTTTAGCTACTTTCACCAATAAAGTCACCCCTCCTTGCCTGGTCTTTGTAGACCTCGTGAAATTGGTTATTTCCACTTCTCTTAAGCTGCCTCCAGAATGCCCTTTTTCTCTGTATTGCATGCTTAATCTCTTTATTCATCCATCTCACACCTACCTTATTTAACCTTCTCACCCTTGGAATACATTCAGCATTGCACCTGCTAGATAGTTTTTGAAAATTCCCCAAGCTGCATTGATCTCTTTTCCAGCTAACTCCTCATTCCATGCTACACCTGCAAGCTGTCTCCTGAGCTCATCATAATCACCCCCCCCCCTTTGTAGTTCCACATATACCCTTTTCTCACAGGGGTCTTTGCACTGCTGGTATCCACCCAGGTAATAACCTCATGGTCACTCTCACCAATTGGTGGATGATTTGAAACCTCATTTATAATTACATCCTCTGATGAGATGACCAAATCCAAGACCCTTAATCCTCGTGCCCTCTGTTACATACTATCTGAGGTAGTTATCCCTCAAAATCTCAAGAAACTCATTTTCTTTACTTCCAGTTGCTATATCATCATTCCAGTCTATATTGCCATAATTAAAATCACCCATAATGATCACCCTTTTCTTATTTGCTTGGCTAATTTGACTATATATTTCACTATCACCACCATCCACATTACCTGGTCTATAATAACATCCCACCAAGTATTTGATTCCATTCACCTCTATCTCACACCATACTGCCTCAAAACCACTGGCACTATTTCCATCTTGCATCTTTACTTTGTATGGACATAACTCTTTCTCTATCATCAATAGCACTCCCCCTCCCTTTTTACCCTTTCTATCCTCACGAAACACATCATACCCTTCCATCTCTATTCCTGTCAGGATGTCTTCCTCTTCCAACCATGTTTTCTAGCAATCTTTGGTAAACAGACGCAATTTGTGCAACCATTTCATCTGCCTTGTTTCTTATACTTCTAGCATTGGTATACAAATGCAACAACTCATTTCTGGATCTACAGCTAGTTCCACTGATACCACTCACTTGATGTGATCTCTCCATGCTGGACTGGGGTCATTTCCCTTTCTGCTTCTTCATTTTAGAACCCTTTTCAACTCCAACTGTTCTCTCTTGATCCCTGGTCATCCCATTCCTTTCCTGCCTACACATGCTCTCACCTCCTCTTGGAGCATCCACCTTTCTCACGCTGTGTACCCCTGTCCACCCTGAGCCTCCCTGTTTCCCTGCTCCTCTTGCACACCCGTTTACTCACTTTCTATACTCATACCACTCACTTCCCCATTGATATCCACTTCTTCAATCTCTCCTGTTTTACTCTCCTGCTCTTCCACATCACTCCCCTCTCAATCTGATTCATTCTCTCTATTCACTTCTCTACCTTCCAGCAGCAGTCTCTCCAAGCGATTCACACCATAACCACTCAAATGCAGTCCATCACTCCCATTAAGCTCACTTCGTCCCTCAAACTCATTCCACACATTAACAAACTATACTCACATCTCCTCATACATTTCAGCCAGCATATCATTCATAATCCTTGCTCTCCACCACATTTCACCACAGTCATACCTAGGCAACACACTGACTACCCTTCCTGTCACACTATTCTCTTTTATCCTTCCAAGCAGCCTCCTGATATCCATTTTGACATCCTCTCTCAAATCATTTGTACCAATTAATACTATTAACTCTTTTGCTCGCTTCTGCCTCATATCCAATGCCTCAATCACTCTACTCATTTTACCGCCTAGAAAACATACCTTGTGCATTCTATCCTCTAGCACACCTTTAATAATGGAGTAGCAATACAATGCCACTCGCTCATCTTTCATTAACTCTTTCATGCCATCATGATTTATTTTAATAGTTTTGACCTGAATTTTCTTAATTTCATTCTGCATCCATTTCATTTCTTGCATCATCCAATCCATTGAACTTCCGAATCTCACAACACATTCTCTCTATCATTAAATCTTTCTAACTTTCTAACTCTCGACCCGCTCTTCTCACTTTCACTCTCATTCATTCATCCTTCTTTGTTTCCGTACTTTCGGTCCAACATACGTCCAACTTTCGCTATCATTCTTCTCAATTTCACTCTCATTTATCTTTCTTTGTTTCCGTACTTTCAGTCTAACATGCATCCAACTTTCGCCATCATTCATTCTTTTTTTGCTATCATTCATTCTTTCGATTTTTTTCACTTTCAATTTCTGCATCACGCCATTTCTAGTTTCATTCGTTCTCTCAATTTCGTTTCCTTCCGCCACTCTCGCCTCACTTTCATCCCTTTTAACATCCGTTATGGTTTTCAAATCGCTCTTTTTCTTTTTTACTGATTTTTTAACATTTTTTTGCCTCTCTTTCTCGCCATCCTTTTCAAACGTGCACTCATGTTTCCCGCGACATTCTCGTTACTAACACTTTCTGTCATCAATTTCATATTTGCATTCATCAGTTCCTCGTTCAGGTCACACTTCGCACGCACACACACCCTTCTTCCATCCATGCTAAACATCCACAAATCGTTTATGTAATCGAAGGAATACATATAACAGACCTCACACTTAACGAAACGACTGAAATCTAAATTAAAATCATGGAATGACAATGCCGCCGCCATTTTTTTTCTCTGCCAATGCATATATCCTCTGAATCAATAACCAGGTCCAACACTCTCACACCATGTGTCCCTTCAGTTATGTGCTGTTTCAAGTAATTATCTCGTAGAAGATGTATGAACTCCATTTCCTTTTTGCAATGTGATATTTCCTCCTTCCAATTGATATCACCATAACTAAAATCTCCCATAATAATCACTAAACCTGCACTCCCTCGATTAATGTGCCCCCGATTAGTGCGTTTTCGATTAGTGCACCTCTAAAATTTGATTAGTGTGCCTATCTTAAAAATAAATGTTACAAATTTAAAAAATTTTCGATCTATACATTTTTTATGACTAACTATTTTAAAAAATCACTCACCAGGATGAAATAATTTAGTTACCGATTTGAAATATTTTACAAAGTTATTTTTTAATAGCATACCTACACTATTTCCATGTACTCTATGTTCCAAATTTACTGCAAAAATTTATGTCGTCTGCTTTACATAGCATTTTGCTGATCATATCTCGTGCAATTGTTTTTCCTTACTTTTTTATTTTAAATTATTTTCCTAACCTTTAATCATGAGTAAAAGAATTAGTGAGCAAAAAATCATCATGATCATGATCATCATCATCAAATTCCTGACATGTACCCTCAAGGGGTGCACAGGATATGTTAGTACCACATGAAAAATTTACATCATTACTAACTTCCTATTTACAATTTTCCTCCATATCAGTCTGTTACTTGTCAAGACAACAACATTATCAGATCTTATATTTCTACCGTCTAAGGCACTTTGTACCGTATCAATCCACCTATATCTAGGTCTTCTTCTGGGTCGTTTTCCAGCCAACCTGGCGGAGAACACTTGTTTTGCTAATCTTTCCTCGTCTATTCTGTTTAAGTGACCATACCACCTGAGATTAGCTCTGCTAATGCATTCCTGGATGCTGACAATGTCAAGTTCTTTCCTAATATCCTTGTTTTTAATATGATATTGCCATTGATGCCATCTGTTCACACCTCTAATCTTTCTCAGGACTCTCATATCTGCAGTCTCTAGTCTTTGGTCAAGAGTTTTACTTCTGATCCAGCTCTCAGATCCATAAGTTAAAACTGGTTCGAACAATGATTCGAAAAGTAATCTGATTGGAAGAAAAACTTGAAATAATAAAGAAAAATGAACAAGGCGAGTCCAGAGCAAAGATAGAACAAGAACACAAAAATGGGTGAATCAACTGCTGAATACAAAGAGAAAGGTAATGCCGCTTCAAGTTTATCATGCGTACACTCCAAATCAAAGCATTATAATGATTGAATTAGAGAGACATCTTTTTACATGGATCGAATATTGTAACCAAAAACGGATATCGCTAAACACTGGCCTTATTAAATCAAAAGCATTGTCTCTTTGTAACCTGGAAAGAAAGGGCTATCAATGATGGAAAAGAAGAAGAATTCCATGTTAGTGGTGGGTGATTTGAGCATTTCAAAAAGAGAAATAGCCTACATAATGTTCTAATCACAGGCAAAGCTGCAAGTGCAGATAAGGAGATATCCAGAGATTTTGAAGAAAATTGTATAAGAAGGGTATTATTGAGATCAACAAATATTTAATGTCAATGAAACTGGCCTTTTTTTGGAAACGAATACCTTCCAAGACTTTTCTAACCAAATCAGAGAAATCTCAGCCTGGTTATAAAGTCACAAAGTCGAATGAAATTACTACTAGCAATATGCGAGCCGTTTAGAAGCACATTCTTTCACATTGTGCAAATGATTTTAGAGGCTTTTCAAATGAGTCTAAGTTAATTTAATCTCATTCTGAGAAGTTGAGTGATTCCGAACTGCTAAATTTAGATGCACAGCGGAAAGATCCTGAAGAATATGAAGAAAATTAAATCACTGACAAGCCCAAAGAGGTTTCACAGAAACAATTTGAAAATAGTTTCCATATAATCAAAGTTTTTAAGCAACAATGCATAGAGACTGAAGAGAGAACCAGTGAAATTTGCAGAAGAGGCAAAAGGGTCATACCGTCAGTTGTATGAAAAAGAGAAACAGAATGTCTGCCAAACTACGTTAGCTCAATTCTTTGTTAAGAAGCAGAATAATAAATTTATATTCTGAATATGTTTTATTGTCTTTCAGCTTCAATTGTTTTCCTTTAACTAAGCCCTGAGATATACCAGATTTTCTTTTATAAAAAAACTTAAGGGTCAAAAAGTAAATCTGAGGAACGAATTATACGTTTTCTCATAGGTTCACTTATATTCGATTAGTGAGTCTTCGATTAATGCACTCTAACAGATAAGCTTAGGGGTTGATGGTTATTCATGACTTATTTTTCACGGTATTAACAACACCACAAACACTTTTATCAACAAAGATGTTTTATTAACGCTAATATTTCGCTGATTTTCAACTCAGCATCATAAGTGAGTGAGTGAGTGAAACAATATAATTGCAAAAGACAAAAGATCTAAAGTCCTATTTTTGGCGCCCTCTAACGAAAAAAAAAAAAATAAATAAATAAAAAATATTTTGAATTATTTCAATTTACCATGAATGCAGGTTACTTTACATGGGGGGGGAATTCTACAAACAGATTAATGGTACTGCTATGGATTCCCCCCTCTCTCCCCCGTTAGCAAATTTTTACATGGAATACTTTGAAAACAAAGTACTTACCACAGCTACATACAAGCCACAAGTGTGGTTGCGCTATGTAGATGATGTGTTTGCCATCTGGCCTCCATGGACAAGACACTTTGGATGCTTTTGTCACCTACCTAAACAGCCAACACTCCAAAATTCACTTCACAGTAGAAAAAAATCAAATAACTGTTTACCATTTCTTGACACATTAGTCACCCGCCTTTCAGATGGATCACTATCTTTTTCTATTTACAGGAAGCCTACACACACAGGAAGATACCTACATAAACAATCACATCATCATCCAGTCCAACAGTACGGCTTTTTAAAAACACTTACACACAGAGCCAGAGCCATTTGTTCTAATGATACAGCTCTGACCACTGAACTCCAGTACCTGCGCCATACGTTCTTAGCCAACGGCTACAATCCCTACAAAATAGATAAAATACTACATAGGCCCATTACTCTGCCCTCCCCTAATACACAAGAATACAACATGACCATTTCTATTCCCTATATCAGAGGTATATCGGAAAAGATAGCCAAAGTATTGTTGAAACATGGCCTTCGCACCACCTTCAAACCTCATGTCAAGCTGGCAACTCTGATCTGCTCACCAAAGGATAAACTTCACCCTTTAGCACACCCAGGAGTGTATGAAGTTCAATGTGACTGTGACTTGGCCTATTATGGGCAAACAGGAAGATCAGTGAACATCCGCCTGGAAGAACATGAAAGATACATTCGCTACTATTACTATGGCAAGTCGGGACTGGCAGACCACGCTTTGGACACTCCTTCACACAGGATTAGATGGAGGAAAACGAATTTGCTATTTAGGAGTCGTTATAGATCTGAAAGATTATTTTTTGAGTCAGCAATGGCTTTGGAGAATTCTCCCAACCTTAACAAATATGGTTGCATTAATTTGCCAAAAATTTGGGAGACGGTTATCCTAAGAAAAACTCCTGGATAACTGCTTTTTTTTTTTTTTTTTTTTTTTTTTTTTTTTATTTTCGTTAGAGGGCGCCAAAAATAGGACTTTAGATCTTTTGTCTTTTGCAATTATATTGTTTCACTCACTCACTGTCGCATTTACATGTGTGTTGTGCTCTGATGATGCTGAGTTGAAAATCAGCGAAATATTAGCATTAATAAAACATCTTTGTTGATAAAAGTGTTTGTGGTGTTGTTAATACCGTGAAAAATAAGTCACGATTAATGCACTGTTTTAAAGAACGCATTAATCGAGGAATTGTTGTGTATATATATATATATATATTCATCTTTTTTTGACTGACTGAAACCGAGAAAATAGATAAGTTAATTTAATGGAGCACACAACATGTTTCGTCAAAACGACTTCTTCAGGTGTGGTAACACTTAACAATAAAAATTATGCCATTATAATAACAGACTTGTAAACTGAAGTTAAGTTTGAATTCAAACTTAACTTCAGTTTAAGTGTTACCACACCTGAAGAAGTTGTTTTGATGAAACATGTTGTGTGCTCCATTAAATTAACTTGTTATCTATTTTCTTGGTTTCAGTCAGTCAAAAAAAGATGAACATATCTAATCACCAAGTCAATGTACCTAATGATCATCATATATATAAATTATTATATACACCCATACACACACATATATATTTTATATAAAGAGTAAGGCCCCCTGGTTAATGCTATCCCATTCAATGATGTTTTTTATAGTGTTCTTTCAAAAGCTCGGTAAACAGTAATTCTCCAATTCTCCAAACTCACATCCTTCAAACAATAACACTAAATAACAGTACATAATTTCCTGAATTCTTCAGCATCAAGCAATAATACTGAATGTATGGACCCCCTTAGTGATTCAATGCACTTGGTATGAAATACTGTACACACACACACACACACACACACACACACACACACACACACACACACACACACACACACACACACACACACACACACACACACACACATATTTAATTATTAAATACATATAGTAGTGTTTGAAATGGTTAAAAAATAATTTCTTTTTAAGCCATAATATCTAGAAAAAAATAGTGAAAGTGAAAAATCAAAAATACAAAAAAAAAGCATTTCACCATATATAAAATTGCAAGTGTCAGACAAAGAAAATTCAGTACAGACTTTCTAGTCTGTATTAAATTTTTAGTATGTGTCATTTTAGAAATTGACTAAGAATTTGAGCACAGCTCTTAAGCTAGACAGTGTAGAAGTAAGAGCACTAATCAACCCTTCGTGAAGAAGCTCTCAGTGGCAAGATACTGATTCTGAAATACCCTGCCAGGCTTTAGAGCTCTGCTCAAAACCAGAGTTATTTCCTAAGAATTGGTCCATAATTTGCATGACTGTTGTGATATGTTGTGATGTGATATATTTACTACAAAGTCTGCACTAAGTTTTCTTCATGTGTCATCTCCAGACTGCAGATTCTGCCTGCCTTGCTCTGCAATTTCTCAAACATCAGCATTACTAAAACTCGGAGGGGGGGATGAGACAGCCTTCCCATGCCCCACCCCCACCCCACCCCACCAGTAGTGTTACCCTGTGGTACATTGCTGGTGCTTCAGACAAAAGAAGCCACAGAGATGAATCACAGGCAACATGAAGCTAATGTCTCAAACAAGGCGTCCAAAGGTACCAAGCCTCCTGGACCACTTACAGCAACTGTAAAGTAAATATATAACAGTAAATATATAAGTAAATATATCACATTGAGAGGTGATATGATTGAGACTTTTAAACTGTTGAGAGGTGGTTACAGGGTTGACACTGGGGAGTTCTTTCGCTTGGTTGAACAGCGGGAAGGAGTGATGACAAGAGGCCATCCCTGGCCTCTTGTCATCACTCCACACAAAGGAAACTGTGAGCAAGAGGGTAAGGAGTGGTTTCTTTGTGTGGAGGGTGGTTGAGCTGTGGAATGCATTGCCTGATGGAGTGGTGGGAGTGAGAACGGTCAGTGAGTTTAAAGAGCGGTATGATAGACTTTGTGTTTCTCAGGGGGGGACCTCCCCTCGATGAGTCTTGACAGACTTTATGTCTTAGGAAGGACCTCCCTCGATGAGTCTTTTGACTCCTTGGAGGCCTGAATAATAATAATAATAATAATAATAATAATAATAATAATAACTATGATGAATACAAAACTTAAAAAGCTCCATTCCGGATTGATCGTCGCCTGGAATAACAAGGATCGCGTTGCTTGTTTGGGTGGAGGGCAAGCTTTGAAAAATAAGTTACAGTCCCTTAAACAACACTCTCTCAAGATATGTTCTTTAAACATAGAAGGACTATCTAAATCCAAACCGAAGTCATCGTCAAAATAGCCAAAGACAAAACAATTAATGTCTTGGCTCTCCAGGAAACCCATGTGCCTGACACAGCCCTCAATAGACTAAAGATCCCAGGCCTAATTCTCATGTCTAATAACTGCCATCCCAAGCATGGCCTGGCAACCTACATCCGGCCTGGCCTCAAGGACATAACCCAATGTGTACATGATGCAGAATACTCCATAGGTATTAAAGTTCAAAATACCACCATCTACAATGTCTACAAACCAACATTGCAATCCTGGCCTGATCAGATGGAGATGGACCGACAACCACCTCACCCTGCTATCTATGTTGGTGACTTCAGCTCTCATCACGCCATGTGGGGCTATTCCTCTAACAACCGGGATGGTAATAATCTAGTTAACTGGATGGATACATATAACCTGTATTTGATTTACAATGCCAAGCAGGAAGGCACTCTCCACTCAGCCAGATGGAACAGAACCTACATCCCAGATCTGTGCATAGTCTCTATAGACTCTGAAGACTACTCTCTGCCAACAACCAGAATCATCCTCAACAGATTTCCTAATAGTCAGCATTGTCCTACACTAATAGAGACAGGCATATCAATCCCAGTCATCAGCAGAACATCAATCGCTAGATGGAACCTTTGCCGGTCCAACTGGAATGCATTTCAGAAACAAATCGAGCAAACCATTAGAGTAATTCCACCCACCCCTAACTGCTATCTAAGATTTGTTAAACTAATCAAAACTGCAGCCAAAGCCTCTATTCCTAGAGGCAACAGAAAACAATACATCCCATGCTGGAGTAGAGAAACTGAGGAACTTTTATCCAAATATGAAGAGACTGAAGACCCCCCAACTGTTGCTAAGGAGCTCATAGCAACGCTGGATAAAAACAGAAAGGAAAGATGGATCTCAACCATCCATGAACTCGATTTCACCACATCTAGCCAGAAAAGCTGGTCACTTCTGAGAAAATTAGGTGGGGCAGAACCAACAACACACAAAACAACAGAGATAGTCTGATCAAATGGCTAATCATTTATTGAAAACTTCCACGATATATCCCAGCTCTATCAGGAAAATTACTGTGCAATCTTCCATCAGACAAATCCCGAAGACGGGCTCTGAGCTTCCTGAACTTGTACACCCAGTATCTCGGGAAGAGGTACAGGTAGCCTTAAAACTCACCAAGAATGGCAAGGCTGCAGGAGTGGATGGTATCCTCCCCGAGTTTCTAAAACATCTCGGTCAACAAGGCCAAACATGGCTGGCCGCCCTTTTCTCAAAAATTATGACTGGAAACCTACCAAATCTGTGACGAGAAGCCAAAATAATTGCCATACCCAAACCGGGAAAAGATCCAAATGATGTCAAAAATCTACGACATATCTCCTTGCTTTGCTCTGCCTTTAAGCTCTCTGAAAGAATTCTCCTTAAAAGAATTTCACCACTCATCGAAAGAGCACTCCCGATTGAATAACCTGGATTCAGGCTGAGAAGAAGTTGCTGTGACCAGGTCCTGGCCCTGACAATACAGATTGAAGAAGGCTTCCAGAAGAAACTTAAATCCAGAGCCACTTTCATTGACCTAACATCAACTTAAGACAGTCTGGATCAGGGACCTCTCCTAAAGCTAGGAAATATTATAAGGTGCAAAAAAACTTTCCAGATTTTTGAATCCATTCTCTCCAAAAGAAAGATCTGGGTCCATATTGGCAGAAAAAAGAGTAGGCCCATATTTCTTCACAACAGTCTCCTGCAGGGATCTGTGTTATCCCCTTTACTCTTTAACATCTACATGTATGACTTACCACATACGATCTAGCGATCCTACATCAATCTACCTCATTTGCCAACCTGGAATCAACCTTGAACGCAGACCTGAACATCCTGGAAGAGTACTTCAAGCAGTGGTACTTGAAGCCAAATCCAACAAAAACTGTTCAGGTCTGCGTTCAAGGTTGATTCCAGGTTGGCAAATGAGGTAGATTGAAGTAGGATCGCTAGGATCTGTGTTATCCCCTTTACTCTTTAACATCTACATGTATGACTTACCACATACCAGCTCAAGCAAGTATATGTACGCTGATGACCTAGCGATCCTACATCAATCTACCTCATTTGCCAACCTGGAATCAACCTTGAACGCAGACCTGAACATCCTGGAAGAGTACTTCAAGCAGTGGTACTTGAAGCCAAATCCAACAAAAACTGTGCAGAGGCAAATCGACACCTCAACCTTTCTTTCTGTGGAAAAATGGTAGAATACGAGCCTCACCCGAAATACCTTAGAGTGAGCCTGGAAAGATGCCTAACCTATAAAAGGCAATCACCAACCTGTCCAACAACACTAAAAATGAGAAATAATATCATTTCGAGACTTGCTGGAACAACCTGGGATTGTGGTGCAGAAGTCCTAAGGTCATCTGCACTAGCCCTCGCATTCTCTGCAGCAGAATATTTTGCCCCTGTCTGGGAAAAAAGTGCACACACTAACATTATAGACACCCAGCTAAACTCTTCCATATGCACAATTAGTGGGACAGTGAGAAGCACCCTCTCTCCTGGCTGCCTGTCCTATCTAACACTGCTCTGTGTGTTAGGGCTTAAGTGCTATGAATAATTCATGTTGGAGGTTTAATTGAATATTATCAGCAATGAGAAAGGATTAAAAATAATTTTAATACTTCCAATATTTCATTTCCATCACAGAGACATCTTCAGGGATTACAAAAAAACTTTTTTGTAACAACACACACACACACACAAAAAATAATACAATAGTGTGTGAAACTAAAGTCCTATCTAGGTGGTGCGCCCTCTATGGGCATTTGCAGGTGGCCTAGGATGTAAAGAGGAATCTCTGATAATGTTTCCCAATTTTTGGGAAGTTTAATGCAACTGTATTTGTTTAAATTTGGTTGATTCCTGAGTGCAGGTGCAGATGCAGATTCAGTCTTTCTTTTTTGAATTTACTATGGTGGAGCATGGTGGTTTTTTCCAGGAGATGCTGTGGGTTGTATCCAGAACATGGTCTGCAAGGCCAGATTGACCATAATCGTGATTGCAGATGTATGACTTGTGTTCTTCTAACCATATGGTTGCTGATCTATCTGTCTGTCTGAAGTATTGCTGAGAGGGGGTGGTGGTGGGAGAGTTTGTGAATGTATCTGCCTGTATGAGTAGGTTTTCTATATACAGAGAAAGAAAGGCTACCATTAGGAAGGCGTGTTACTAAGGTGTCTAGGAAGGAAAACTATTGTTATTTTCCTTTTCCATCATAAACTGGATTCTTGGATGTAGACTATTAAGGTGACTGAGGAAGGAATCTAATGAGTCTGGGCCATGAGGCCAAATAGAGAACACATCATCAACATATCTTAGCCAGATAGAAGGTTTTAGAGGGGAAGAGTCTATGGCTTATTTTTCAAAATTTTCTATGTAAAAACTGGCAAGAGGGGGTGAGAGGGGGGAAACCATGGCAGTTCTCTCTATATATTTGTAGATTTCGTTCTTCCAAGAAAATTAACCAGAGTTAATGGCAAAGGAAAAGAGCTCTAAGATATCAGAAGTATAACGTTTTTTAGTTTCACTCACTATTGTATTATTTTGTGTGTGTGTGTGTGTGTGTGTGTGTGTGTGTGTGTGTGTGTGTGTGTGTGTGTGTGTGTGTGTGTGTGTGTGTGTGTGTGTGTGTGTGTGTGTGTGTGTGTGTGTGTGTGTGTGTGTGTGTGTGTGTGTGTGTGTGTGTGTGTGTGTGTGGCTACAAAAAGTTTTTTGTAATCCCTGAAGATGTCTCTGTGACGGAGACGAAATATTAGAAGTATTAAAATTATTTTTAATCCTTTCTCAGTGCTGATAATATTCCATTAAACCTCCAACATGAATTAACACTGCTCCACCAAACATACGGAGAAGACAAGCCTCGATTAAAGAATTTAATAAAGCAATGAGCAACCCACTCCTTCCCCTGCACCAGACTCTCATAAATCCACCTAGTCTTCACCTAAAATCTAGTAAGCCTTTCTGGTCCATGGACGAACTCTCTTCAGCTGCCATGCCATCAACACCTGACATGTGGATAAAATACTGGTCCAACAATCTCCCAACTCGAGGATATAACCCATGATGCAGAATACTCCATAGGTATTAAAGTTCAAAATACCACCATCTAGAAACCAACATTGCAATCCTGGCCTGAGCAGATGGACCGACCACCACCTGCTATCTATGTTAGTGACTTCAACTCTCATCACACCATGTGGGGCTATTCCTCTAACAACTGGGATGGTAATAATCTAGTTAACTGGATGGATACATATACCTGTATTTGATTTACGATGCCAAGCAGGAAGGCACTCTCCACTCAGCCAGATGGAACAGAACTTACACCCCAGATCTGTGCATAGTCTCTAAAGACTTGGAAGACCACCCTCTGCCAACAACCAGAACCATCCTCAACAGATTTCCTAATAGTTAGCATTGCCCTACACTAATAGAGACAGGCATATCAATCCTAGTCATCAGCGGAACACCAACTGCTAGATGGAACCTTTGCAGGTCCAAGTGGAATGCATTTCAGAAACAAATTGAGCAAACCATTAGAGCAATTCCACCCACCCCTAACTGCTTCCTGGTAGAAGATCCCTGTGCTCTGCAGCCTGGTTTTGCTATTCCTAGGAAGATTTGGTCATCAATCAACAGGATCAGAACCAACTAGCACAGATGTGGCTACCTACTACATAAATGGAGGCTGTTAGACCACCCTTATTGTGATTGGTCTCCCATGGCTCAGATGATTACCTATATTGTGAACTGAAATTGCTGCCCAAGGCACCAATTTCACAGTGGTGGAATTAGTGCCTTGGGCAGAACCTACAGAACATCCACAAGGTGATGGATGAGGCCTGGATTGGCTTTCCAGACTGCATTGACTATGCAAAACTACATTGACCTGTAGCTGTTCTGTATTCCTTTTGCCATAAGAAATTACATGGGAGACCAATCACAAAAACTCTGACCATGGGTCCCAGCAGCAATTCCTTAACATCATCTGAAAGAGAATACCTTTGTTGCTGAAAAATTTTTCAACAACAAACAAAAATTTTTGCCATCTTCAAGACACTAAAGCTTTCAGAAAATACTCAGCCTGGCTCTTCATCTAAAATGTAAGACTGTAAATACATTATATAATAATAATATTGTTGAATAAAAGTTCAATACTGTTCTATTCATTTTTTTGTTTTCACCTTTCCCTATTTACATAAGGTTAAAATGATCATGTTTAGTGGTTTCATTTAGCACTCCAAATTCTAAAGAACATACTAGGGTCTAATTGTACACATGTATTAAGGTGGTTGAAAACATTTTTTTGTTTTCACCTTTCCCTATTTACATAAGGTTAAAATGATCATGTTTAGTGGTTTCATTTAGCACTCCAAATTCTAAGAACATACTAGGGTCTAATTGTACACATGTATTAAGGTGATTCTTAAAATAGCAAATTTTGAATTTTAAAAATTTGAAATGATTTAGAGCAGACACGATTAGTTTTTAATATCAAAACCAATAAAACTAAATAATCTGATTTTTTTACTGAAAAAAATCTTTAGTGCCTAAAGTGACATTTTTAATTTTTTTTAAATAATTATGTTTTAACATTTATTTTATCAAACAAACATCAACTTCATTTACAGAGGGTATGACAAAATGAAATTATTATTCAAACAGATTATTACAAAATGTACAAATTCTTAAATTTACTGGTTTTGTTTGCTGTATTTTAGCAGAATTGCTTTCTTGCAGCTAGGATACTTTTTCCTGTAGTTATATGACCAACAAAAGAAACTATTTCTGGGCTTCATTGTTGCTGTGCAGTTTGTTATATTCATCTATCAGGGCCATGCTTCTTTCTGAAATGTCACTCACAACTTTCATGCACTGAATGGTACTGACTGGAATGACCTGTCTTCATTCCAGTCTGCAGCATTTGTTCAGGAAAGAAGTAAGAAGTCTGATGATAGAGAAAAACTTCAAAGTGTTTGATATTACAAAGGCTATCAGTTGCATAGAAATGATTATGACTAGTTCTGTCTACTGTAATAAGTTACTTAAACTTAGCAACATCTACTATGAGAACAATTATGAAAAATGCAGACAAAATAAACATTTCTATGACTATGGCATGAAGTGAAGAATTGTTGAAGCATGGAACTATCTTCTCCAGACTTCTAAGCTTCAATTCTTCACTTCATCTCAAAAGAAACTTCGTCATTGAAAATAGCAAATACCATCAATTCCTCTGAAAGGTACCAGAGGTTTCCTAGGAATTTTTGAAGTGCAGCATTTGCAACTGCTTCACTCAATTCCTTGTACAGGTAAATGTTGTATGAGAAAAAGGTGACCAAATCTGTGCACAGTAGTCCATATGTAGCCTGATCAAAACTTTATACAGGGGAATCATAACCTCTTTGCTTCTGCATGTCAATGTACTCCTCATTATTGCCATAATCCGTTGGGATGTTCTTACAGTTTTAACAATGCTATCTCTAAACTTCAAGTCTCTGTCCACCATAACTCCCAGATTTCTCATCTCCTCCACCTCCTTCACTATTTCTCCATTAACTGTATACTCTGCATCCCAACCTTGCCTACCAAATATCAAGACCTTACACATTGCAGCATTAAACTGATAGCTCCAATCATTTGCCCACTCATATAGTCTATTCAGATCCTCTGACAAGGCCACAATGTCCACATTACTTCTCATAGCCTTTTCCAACTTTGTATCATTGGCAAAAAACTGCCCATCTCCAGTTAAGCCAGTCCCAATGTCATTAACACACAAGTTAAATCTTAAACAGATCTCTGTGGCACTCCACTAGTGACCCTGTTTTGGGATACCACTCCTTCATATACAACCAGCTGATATCTGTCCGAAAACCAGTACACTATTCAACTTACTAGTCTGTTATCTAATCCCATCTGTATCAGTTCAGATACTAGCTTGTCATGTCACAGACTATCAAAGGCCTTTGAAAACTCCAAATACACCACCACATATATACATATTCTTTATTGAGCGAGTTTGTCACTTTGGAATAAGTAAGCAGATTGCTGAAACATGACCACTCCCTAACAAACTTATGCTGACCATCATAAAGAATACTGCTATTTTCAACCCACTTCTGAATCTTAGTCCTCGCCAACTTCTCTAATACTTTAACAACAACCTGGGACACATAGATTGGCCTATAATTTGTAGCCTTAGTCTTATACCTCCACTTTGTGAAGTGGAATAATTTTTCCCACTTTCTGTTCATTTGAGACTTGCTTTGTGGCAAGACTCATGTTAAATAGTTGTTCCAAAGGTGTCATTAATTTCATACGGCATTCCCCTCAAGATATATGAAATACACTGATAAACTGAGCATTGAATAATTCAACTATATCCATTCAACAATATAACTCAACTACAGGTATCCCTTGCTTAACGTGGGATTTGATTAATGCAGTGAAATCAATTGTTGCAAGAGTTTTAATTAACACGCCTTTAAATTTACCAAGCAAAAAACATGCAAGCCTCGAGGAGCGTTTCCTGGCCGAGAAAAAGAAAGTCGTGAGCATGATGATGTCATTCCTCCCATTAAGCATTAAAAGTGGGTGTATTAAAAGCTCCAATTGTTCTGTTGTATTTACAAATTACGTTCTTTGTAAATTTTACAGCCCATTAATCATGTCAAAAAATAAGGGCAATCCCACAACCGGGTCATTAAGTGAAAAAAAGAGGAGGAAAGTAATTACCTTAGATACAAAACTTGATATAATTAAAAGATTTAAATGCGGTGAAAGTAAAAGTAAGATTGCAAGTGAATTTGGTTTCAACGAGTCTACAATACGGACTATTTTATCCAAAGCTGAAGAGTATTGCGAGCGAGGTAAAGTTGCATCTACATCTGCAAGTATGCAATGCACATGTAACTGAAGTGCTATATAGGTTGAAATGGAAGATCTATTGATTATTTGGCTGGAAGACTGCAATCAAAAGAGAATTCCAATTAGTGCCTATAATATCACGGCCAAAGCTCTAAGCCTCTTTTCAAGACTTACAATTCAAAACTCGCAGCTAGCAAAGGCAGCTGGCTAGAAATTTTAAATCTAGGGATGGACTAAAGAATGTGATAATAACAGGTGAAGCTGAAAGTGCTGATGAAGATGCTGTATTTACATTTCCTGCTGAGATGAAGAAAATTATCGATGAAAATGATTACGATTACTGCCAAATTTTCAATGTAGATGAAACTCTATTGGGGAAAAAAACCATCTAGAACTTTTATATAAAAAAAGAAGCAGCGCAGCTTGGCTATAAAGTATCAAAAGATCACTTACTTTATGCTTGGAGGGAATGCTAATGGAGATTTTAAATTGAAGCTGCTGCTTATCTATCAATCTCAGAACCCAAAGGCTTTAAAAGGATGTAAGCCCACCCAATTACAGGTAAAGAATTCTAACAAGAACTCTTTACCTGTAATTGGGTGGGCGAATCAGAAGTCTTGAGTTACCCAAAGCCTATTCGAAGATTGGTTTAAGTCTTGTTTTTGTCCAGCAGTTGAAGTTTATTGCAAGAGAAATAACTTAGCTTTCAAAATTCCTTTGCTTTTAGATAATGCACCTGGTCATCCAAATTCTCTTAATGATCTGTGTGAGAATGTGAAAAATTTATTTTTTCCACCAAATACAACATCATTGTTACAACCCATGGACGTGGGCATCATTGCAACTTTCAAAGCCTATTTTCTTAAAAAGACATTCTCAAAGGCAGTAGAAACAACAATGGGAGAAAATGCAATTATGTTCCAAGAATTTTGGAAAAATTTTAACATTAAACATGCAATTGAAAGCATTCATGACTCGTGGGAGCAAAGCAAATGTCTTCTAGCTGCATGAGAGCTGTTTGGAAAACCTTTTGCCAGAATGCGCCAATGACTTAGGTGGCTTTCAAAATCCTGTGAACAACGTGGTTGAAGAAATCATTGCAATTGGTGAAGATCTTGGTTTTGATGGTATTGATGCAGAAAATTAAAGCATTATTGGATTCAAATTCAAAAGATTTCAGTGACAACAATCTTCTTGAAATTGAACACCAATGTGCATATGAAAACAAAGAATGGAATGTGAAGATAAGGTTCCAAAGGAGATAACAATGAAAGAACTCGATGGAATATTTTACAGTTTAGAATCGCTTAAGCAGCAAGTAATGGATATGGATCCAGATGTTAATCAAAGAATGCTTGTTTGCCGAGGTCTAGAGAGTCATTCTTGTTATCGTAGAATTTATGCTGATAAGAAAAAAACTAAAACTGTTCAAATGACTCTTGATAACTTTTTTTTGAATAAAAAATTGCAGTAACTAATGTAGGTACAAGCATTTATTAAACAATTACTTTGTATTCATTTTTTATCTTTCCTAAAAGAGTACATATAAAACGAATTATTAATATAGTAATCGATCGTGTATGAATTGTAAATTTTTACCATTGATTATTATAACTGATTAACGCTATTTTGATATATGCGTTTAACATCAAGGGATTAATTAATCGTGTTAATCAAGGGACACCTGTATATGCCATTAATTCCATAGAGCATTCCCTCAAGACATGCCAACATGCCTTATTAACATCAAGTTAACTTAATTCTTCATATACTTCCTGCTCATTCACAATCAGTACCTCCTCCAATATACATTCCAGTTTCTCCTGATGTTGCCTTCACGAGGATGAAATACACAGATAAACTGATCATTGAATAATTCAATTGTATCCTCTGCATTAGTTACCAATCTGCCAGTGTCAACAACTAACATCCTCCTCCCATAGTAATGTTCCCCTTCAACTTTCCACACGTTGAAAGAACTTACTATGATTTTCTTAGCTTGATTAGCTAATTTCTTCTGATACTCTACTTTTGCTGCCTTTACCAACCAAGTTACCTTCCTGGCTTGCTCTTTGTACTCTTCATGCAACTGATCATTACCAACATTCATCTTGTGTTGCCTCCACAGTGCCTTCTTCTTCTTCTTCTTGCTGTTAAATTGCTGTTGATCAATGCTCACATAGGGTACTGATTTGTTTCTTTGTGTGTTTGTTTGTAAGCTGGAATAATCCAAGGCTGTCCACAATTTTTGAAACCACTTGAAGTATTTCTGGCCAGTGAAAGGTCCAATTGAGAGCAGTACTATGGATTCTAGAACTAAGAATATAGCAATAACAAGATCTTGGTCCAAAGCAAAACCACAATAAGTCTTTGTCTATTTCATTAAATGTGGGTGCAGTCTCCATTTATTGATGGAAGTATTATCAAAGCACATGCATTTAACCTTGTCATGGATATCCCATTCATCTGCTGCATCAAAAACTGTTTGTGCTATTCATTTGCCTCTGCCAGCTGGGAGTTTTGCCAAGCAGTTGATCAACTCCTATACTTAAAATGATAATTGGAAGGCAGTCAATGATTTCTTTCCCTGAAATATCTTCCAGCATTTTACCATCCTAATGAATGGTTAAAAAAGACATCTGCTTTAAATTCCACTTTAAGGCCTTTGGCAATTTTCTTTCTATTTTTATATGCATGTTGTGGTTCACTTATTATGCTATTTCAGTGTGCAAACTTTGACACGCCGTCTTGACTAAAATAAAATAAATAAAACAAACTAAATAAATTTGTTAAAATTTTTAGTGAATTTTTTACTTATTACATAGAACAAAATGAAAGGCCACCTCACAGAAAAAAACTAAACTTTGAAAATAAGTTGCATCTGAATGTATGTATGTGTGTGTGTGTACATGCTTTTCTCATTTATATTTCAGTTGCCTGTGATCATCCAATTTCATATTTCCTCTAATAATTGCATCTATAAATAAATACATGTCCAAAATAAATGAAGTTTTCAGTTAGAAGTTTCTTCATACTTTTTTAAAAGAGCATGTGAGAAAACCGGAATCTTCTTGTGTAATTTGTGTAGGACTACAGTAGATGCTAAGAAAAGAAATTGGAAATCATCATCATCATCATCATCATCATCATCATCATGCATATCAAGGATTTAGGCCTAGCATGGCCTGTTTCGGCCTTAGAAGTCATTGTTGAATCGTTTAAAAGGACATCCTGGTTTTCTTTTCCCTAATGGCTTGTACTTTAAGGCTAGTTTTGTGTAGGACAACAGTAGATGCTAAGAAAAGAAATTGGAAATTTAATGACTTAATCCCATGTGGTAACATTATCCATTAGGAAGATAGATATTCATTTATTTGAAGAATTTCTAAGGGATGGGGGAAGGGGACATTGATAATGCATGCATATCTGTGTGCATCTTGATTATAGTATTCCCTTTGCCCTGGTAAGGAACCAATCAGTGTTGATATGCAGAGACCTCATTTCAAAATTTTGCTCAATTACAGATGTTTCACCAATAATCCATGCAAACTTTTAGTTCACAATGCCAATTACAACTGTGTCCTCCCCATCAAAAAATAAATAAAAATAAAAAAAAATTCCAAGTACATTATTATTATTATTATTATTATTATTAAAACAAGACCTCATGGAGTCAAAGACTCATCTAGGAGGTCCTTTTATCTCACACACATCTCATCATACCATGTCTTAAACATACTCAAACTCCTTGCAGACACAACAAACTAAGGCAAGGCATTCCAATCATTCACAACTCTGTACGAAAAAAACCTGCCTCTCACTCCCATACTCACACCCTCTTTATACAGTTTCCAGGGATAACTTCTGGTTCTCCCCTGATCTCCCACTATTCTCTGTAGAACTTCTCCACGATTGATCTTATAACAACCCCTTACCAACTTGTAGGTCTCTATTATATCTCCCCTCTTCCTTCTCTCCACCAGACTCTGCAAATTACATCTTCTCAATCTTTCCTCATACTCAAATTCCAGAGGTCAGAAACTACCTTAGTCAGTCGCCTTTGGACCCTTTCCAACATCTCTTCATCCTTCTGAAAACCGGGTGACCAAATCTGGGCACAATAGTCCATGGGTGGCCTAATCAAAGCCTTATACAATGGAACAAGAATCTCCCTACTTCTACACGTCAGTGTCTTCCTCATCATTCCCAGAAGTCTTTGTGTTGTCTTCACAATTTTGGCGATGTGTCCCCTAAATTTTAGATCCTTATCCACTATCACTCCCAGATCTCTTATTTCCTCTACTTCCAACAATATATTCTCACCAAGCATAAATTCTGCATCCCATCTTTGTTTTCCAAATTTTAAAACCTTACATTTTGCAACATTGAACTCGCATCCCCATTTGCTTGCCCAATCACTCAATTTATTCAAGTGTGAATAAATTGAGTGAAGTACATATCTGTGTGAATCTTGATCATAGTATTGTATTCCCTTTTGCCTTGGTAAGGAACCTCATTTCAAAATTGTGCTCAATTACAGTTGAGTCCCACCCCCCCATCAAAAAAAATTAAATAAATAAAATAAAATTCCAAATGTGAATTTTGATCAGCAGTGCACTTTGAAGCTGCAGTGTTGTAGATGCTGCAATCCAATGAGTTACATGGAGTGAGAGGATAGGTCATGTGTATAGCTCAACAGAGAAGATATTGTCAGGCAATAAAGAAATAATCTGACTCATGCTCATCTCTGACAATGAGATTTAGCATACTTGTGTAAACAACCTTGTGATCACAAAGATACTTCTGCAAATTTCCCATCATGTGAAATCCTATGAATGTCCTCTGACTTGCAATTAAAGTCTATGAAAACTGCAGCACAAAAATAATACCCTATTAAAACTGAAGATCAGCAAAAAGTATGACTGATCATGCAATGCTTTAAACCCATCAAGACTGTTTGGTTGAAATCACTGTCATGCGTAATACTGTAGAAAATTAACACGATGGCACTGTTCGTGTCAAACAGCAATCTGAAGAAAATAATGCATTATTATTATTATTATTATTAAACAAGACCTCATGGAGTCAAAGACTCAACTAGGAGGTCCTTTTATCTCACACACACTTCTCATCATACCGTGTCTTAAACTAATTCAAACTCCTTGCAGACACCACACTCTCAGGCAAGGCATTCCAATCACTCACAACTCTGCACGAAAAAAACCTGCCTCTCACTCCCCTACTCACACCCTCTTTATACAGTTTCCAGGGATGACCTCTGGTTCTCCCCTGATCTTCCACTACTCTCTGTAGAACTTCTCCACCATTGATCCTATAACAACCCCTTACCAACTTGTAGGTCTCTATCATATCTCCCCTCTTCCTTGTCTCCACTAGACTCTGCAAATTACATCTTTTCAATCTTTCCTCATACTCGACATTCCAGAGGTCAGAAACTACCTTAGTCAGTCGCCTTTGGACTCTTTCCAACATCTCTTCATCCATCTGAAAACCAGGTGACAAACTTTGGGCACAATAGTCCATGTGTGACCTAATCAAAGCCTTATACAATGGAACAAGAATCTCCCTACTTCTACACGTCAGTGTCCTCCGCATCATTCCCAGAAGTCTTTGTGTTGTCTTCACAATTTTGGCGATGTGTCCCCTAAATTTTAGTTCCTTATCCACTATCACCCCCAGATCTCTTATTTCCTCTACTTCCAACAATATATTCTCACCAAGCATAAATTCTGCATCCCATCTTTGTTTTCCAAATTTTAAAACCTTACATTTTGCAATATTGAACTCACATCCCCATTTGCTTGCCCAATCACTCAATTTATTCAAGTCTTCTTGCAAGGCCACAACATCTTCACTACTCTTTATGGTTCGTCCCAACTTTGCATCATCTGCAAACAACTGAATATCTCCATCCAAATCTTTGCCAATATCATTAATATACAAGTTAAATAGTAATGGCCCTAAAACAGACCCCTGAGGCACTCCACTAGTGACTTTCCTTTTCCTGGATATTGCACCCCCATACACAACTTGTTGATACCTATCAGATAGCCAGTCTCCAATCCAATGCACTAATCTAATATCCAACCCCATCTGCTCTAGTTTGACTGTCAACTTATTATGAGGTACTCTTTCAAAAGCTTTTGTGAAGTCCAAGTATATCACTGTGTATCCTTCTCCTCTGTCCAAGGAAGCAGTCACTTTATTGTAATAAGTAAGTAGATTACTAAAACATGACCTCCCTTTAGCAAATCCATGCTGTCCATCAAAGATTATACCTTTGTTGTCAACCCAACTCTGGATCCTAGTTCTCACAAGCTTCTCCAACAACTTAACCACATCTGACACACAGATAGGCCTATAGTTTGATGCTTGAGTTCGATCACCTCCTTTATGAAGTGGCACAATCTTGCCCTCCTTCCACTTTTTAGGGACTTGACCAAGTGCAAGACTCATATTAAAAAAATATGTCAAGGCAGGTGTCAACTCTCTGGCACATTCCTTCAGAATACACGGTGATATATTATCAAGTCCCACAGCCTTATTAACATCTAGTTTACTCAACTCCCCAAACACCTCTTGCTCACTTAAAGTCAGTCTCTCCTCCCCCATCATCAACTGCTCTTAATCTCTCCATGAAGTCACATTCACAAGATTGAAAGATCTTTACGAACTGCTCATTAAGTATCTCCACCACACATTCTGCAACAGCTGTCTTTATACCATTTCCTCCAATCAATGTCATCCCTCCATAATCATTCTTTCTTTTGCTGGCTACATATCGAAAGAATTCCCTAATTCTTTTTGACTTCATTAGCTAACTGCTGTTCATACCTCTCTTTAGCTACTCTCACCAACCAAGTCACCCTCCTTGCCTGGTCTTTGTAGACCTCATGAAATTGGTGACTTCCACTTCTCTTATGCTGCCTCCACAATGCCCTTTTTCTCTGTATTGCATGCTTAATCTCTTTATTCATCCATCTCACACCTACCTTATTTAACCTTCTCACCCTTGGAATACATTCAGACATTGCACCTGCTAGATAGTTTTTGAAAATTCCCCAAGCTGCATTGATCTCTTTTCCAGCTAACTCATCATTCCATGCTACACCTGCAAGCTGTCTCCTGAGTTCATCATAATCACCCCCCCTTTGTAGTTCCACATATACCCTTTTCTCACAGGGGTCCTTGCACTGCTGGTATCCACCCAGGTAATAACCTCATGGTCACTCTCACCAATTGGTGGATGATTTGAAACCTCATTTATAATTACATCCTCCGATGAGATGACCAAATCCAAGACCCTTAATCCTCGTGTGCCCTCTGTTACATACTGTTTGAGGTAGTTATCCCTCAAAAACTCAAGAAACTCATTTTCTTTACTTCCAGTTGCTATCTCTTCATTCCAGTCTATATTGCCATAATTAAAATCACCCATAATGATCACCCTTTTCTTATTTGCTTGGCTTGTTTGACTATACATTTCACTATCACCACCATCCACATTACCAGGTCTATAACAACATCCCACCAAGTATTTGATTCTATTCACCTCTATCTCACACCATACTGCCTCAAAACCACTGGCCCTATTTCCCTCTTGCATCTCTACCTTGTATGGACATAACTCTTTCTCTATCATCAATAGCACTCCCCCATCCTTTTTACCCTTTCTATCCTCACGAAACACATCATACCTTTCCATCTCTATTCCTGTCAGGATGTCATCCTCATCTAACCATGTCTCACTTATTCCGACAATCTCTGGGTGCACAGATGCAATTGGTGCAACCATTTCATCCGCCTTGTTTCTTATACTTCTAGCATTGGTATACAAACGCAACAACTCATTTCTGGATCTACAGCTAGTTCCACTGATACCACTCACTCGATGTGATCTCTCCATGCTGGACTGGGGCCATTTCCCTTTCTGCTTCTTCATTATTTGGTCATAGCATGACAACATTCAGAAAACAGGACAAATTCCATCCACATTGATGTTTAGTAGATAAAACACACATCTAAAGATAATAATTAGCTAAATTTATTTAGCTAATGAGAAATCCATTATTTTGCCTTGGTTACCAAGGCATCTTCATTTTCACCAAGAACTATATTAAACATGTGCATGCAAGTATATTAGCAAAAAATCAAACACAGAATGATTGCAGCATGCTCCTATAGTCCTAACTGGCAACCTGCAAGCTTACATACTTGAGACAAACCGGAAGAACTATTGATATCCACCTAGAAGAACACACAAACTATGGCTATCTTTTGAACTACAGCCAATCCATGGTATGAATTGACTATACCATGGATAGACATCACAGGATCTAATGGGAGGAGGGGGAACCATCTTGTACAGAAACATTTAAAATCAGAGAGACTATTTCTGAAATCTGCTACAGCATTACAACATTCTTCAAACATAAAGAAATTCAGGTGCATCATATTACCAAAAATCTGGGAGACAATTAATTTGAGATGTTCAGCAATTCCATCAAGGCACAGTTTGTGTGGTGTTTGCATTCCTGAAGGTGTGCCTGCATGCACATGCTTAGTATATTTCTTTGTGCCCATGCCTGGTCAACTAAGGCAAAATACTGGTTTGGTAATTTAATTAGCAAAATTAATTTAAGTTTGTTAATTAAATATCTTTAAACATATAGTTTTTCTTTACTAAATATCAACATCACAGACAAATCTAAAACCATTTCATTGAAAAAGATGACAGCTCTACAATTCTAACTCAATAAAACAATTAAGAAGCACTATATTTTACTGAACAGTACAAAACATGCTTTTTTTTACATCTGATTGTAAGTTTTACATTAAAAAAAAACTGAAAAAACAAATATCCTCAATCAGTGAATTTATGGCAAATCATGCAAAAAAGATTCACCATAAATACTAACAACTTGCAACAATAGATGCCTGGCATAGCATCATAAAGTGGACATTGGTAAGTTCTGATGAGTTCCAGTCTTCTTACATTTTAAACTAGCATAGGGCATCAGAAACAAGAAAGTCACAAAATTTTTTCAAAAAGACATAGGGAGATAAAGTAACTATCAAACAGATTATAGAATTCCAAAATAATTACTGTCCATTTCTTGATATCAATCAAGAAAAATGTTGATGAATTAAGTTAAATTAAGCATTTAATTCATATTTCAAAAAAAGAAATATGAATTAAATGCATTTTATAGTATTTATTATTATTATTATTATTACTATTACCCAAGACAGTATGGAGACAAACACACATCTAGGAGATCCTTTTATCATACACACACTGTGCTTTAAACACACTCAAATTCTCTGCAGACACCACACTCTCAGGCATTCCAATCATTCACAACTCTGTATGAAAAATCCTGCTTCTCACTCCCCTACTCACACCCTCTTTATATAGTTTCCAGGGATGACCTCTGGTTCTCCCCTGATCTCCCACTATTTTCTGTAGCACCTCTCCAGCACTGATCCTATAATAACCCCTTAATAACTTGTAGGTCTATATCATATCTCCCCCTCTTCCTCCTGTCCACCATACTCTGCAAGTTGCATCTTCTCAATCTTTCCTCATACTCGACATTCCAGAGGTTAGAAACTACCTTAGTCAGTCACCTCTGGACCCTCTCCAACATCTCTTCATCCTTCTGAAAACCAGGTGACCAAATCTGGGAGCAACAGTCCATGTGTGTGGCCTAATCAAAGCCTTATACAATGGAACAAGAATCTCCCTACTTCTAAAGTCAGTGTCCTCCACATCATTCCCAGAAGCCTTTGTGTTGTCTTCACAATTTTGGCTATGTGTCCCCCTAAATTTCAGATCCTTATCCACTATCACCTCCAGATTTCTTATTTCCTCCACCTCCGACAATATGTCCTCACCAAGCATAAATTCTGCATCCCATTTTTGTTTTCCAAATTTTAAAACCTTATATTTTGCAACATTGAACTCACATCCCCATTCCCAATCACTCAATTTATTCAAGTCTTCTTGTAAGGCCACAACATCTTCTCTACTCTTTAAGATTTGTACCAACTTTGCATCATCTGCAAACAACTGAATATCTCCATCCAAATCTTCACCAATATCATTAATATACAAGTTAAACAACAATGGCCCTAAAACAGATACCTGAGACACACCACTAGTAACTTTCCTTTTCCTGGATATCACCCCCCCCCTATACACAACTTGTTGATACCTATCAGATAGCCAGCCTCCAATCCAATGCACAAATCTAATATCCAACCCCATCTGCTTTAGTTTGACTATCAACTTATCATGAGGTACTTTATTAAAAGCCTTTGCGAAATCCAATGTATCCTTCTCCTCTGTCCAAGGAAACAGTCACTTTATTGTAATAAGTAAGTAGATTACTAAAACATGACCTCCCTTTAGCAAATCCATGCTGTCCATGAAAGATTATACCATTGTTGTCAATCCAATTCTGGATCCTAGATCTCACAAGCTTCTCTAACAACTTAACTACAACACCTGACACACAGATAGGCCTATAGTGTGATGCTTGAGTTCTATCACCTCCTTTATGAAGTGGCACAATCTTGCCCTCCTTCCACTCCTTAGGAACTTGAAACATCTTGCAACAGCAGCTGAATTAGTTACTACTTCAACCCAATCCTATATCATTATGCATGTAAATAAATAAGTAACGATCTCTCCCTATGCCTGTACATACCCCTCAAGAAGCAAATGATATATTTGGCTGCAGTCAATGTACTGTAAACCTAATCATTAATACTTCAGACATTGAGATAAAAGAAAGATTTCTGGTATTTTTTTTTGTGATACACTTTTTCCCTATGAGCCAGGGCAAACAGTGAAAAATCCATCTGGGACAAATAATGAAACACACCCCACTCAACATCACCAGAGTTCAAGATCGGTACTATCAACATAAGAAGCCTCAATGGCAAAGAAATGGGACTAGCAGAAGAATTGGATAATTACCAGATTGACATTACAGGGGTGACTGAAACAAACAATAAAAAAAGACAAAAACTGGTGAGAAAGAAAAAAATGTTATATTCAGGCAAAAACAATTAGGAAAGAGAAGATATAACTATAGTATTCAACACATGAGGCTAATCTTCTTGAATGGCAGGCAATAACAGATACGGTGATGTGGGTAAATATCAGAATGGGGAAACTGGACAATGAGACTTATTTGTGGCGATGATCCCACAGAAGGCTCACTAAGGTAGAAGTGGAGGAATTTTTTTAGGATTTAGAGAAAGCAATTGACTCAGTGAAAAAAGAAAAGTTGATCCTTGTTGGGGATCTAAATAGCAGGGTCGGAAATGATTGTCAGACATACAGAAATATTTTGGGAAAATTTAAAGAAAAAGCAAAGCTAATGATAATGGTAAATACCTGCTGGATTTCTGCTCAGGACATGGACAAGTTATTACTAACACAATGTTCCAATGTTTATGCATAAAACTGTGCATAAATTCACATGGAGAGAAGAGGCAAGGAATAAGAAAATTCTCATTAACTATGTTATTGTTGATGGTGATCTTTTTCCCACTACTGCAGGACACTAGAATGTACAGAGGATTTGAAATTGGAAGTGATTACCATTTAGTCTTGAGCAGGATAAAACTGAATTTCATGTTGAAAAGAAGAACATGTAAGAAAGTTTTTTTAAAGTGACTAAAAGTTGAGTAGCTCTCAGATGTGAACTGTAGATTAAAATACACAAACATTATTCTAGAAAAAAATGAAAGAGTTTGAAAACAGGAACCAAACCTTGAAGATTCAGCAGTAAGCCCTGAAGAAAACATTGCCTGATTCAGCCAGAGAGGCATGTGGAGAGGTCTGCAAGGATAGAAAAATCAGAACTCCATGGTGGACACAGGAAGTTAAAGAGGCAGTGAAGGAAAAGAAGAAAGCATATCAAAAGTTCCTGGCAAATAAGTCAGCTTGTGCTCTTAGAGAATACAGAAACAAATGAAAGAAAACTAAACATTGTTTAAAACTAGCTAAACAAAAGTCATGAGAAGACTTTGGTAAGAACATAAAAAATAAATATCAGGAAGGTGGCAAAATATTCTGGAGGCTGTTGAAAAAACTCAGAAATGGTGGGGCAATATCAAGGAGGCAGAAGGTTACAAGTGGTGTTCCACAGGGCTCAGTACTGGGACCTGTATTGTTCAACCTCTATATCAATGACATTTTCAATGGATTGCAAAGGGATATTCAGTTGTTTGCGGATGATGTGAAGCTGGGAATGGTTATCAGAAATAGTGCAGATGTGGCAGCCCTGCAAGAGGATTTGAATAAACTAGACAGATGAACAAATAAATGGTGGTGTCGGTTTAATGCAGCAAAATGTAAGGTCTTGAGGTTTGGGAAACATCGATGGGACACTGCATACTCTATGGGAGGAGTTATACTGGAGGAAGTAGGGGAGACAAGAGATCTGGGGTTGATGATTGATAGAAATCTGAAATTTAGGGGACATATTGCAAAGGTGGTGAAGGTAACACAGAGGATTGCTGCAATAATGAGAAGGAAGCTGACCTGCAGAGCTAAAGGAGTTATCATTACATTGTATAAGACCCTGATCAGACCACACTTAGACTATTGTTCTCAGGATTGGTCCCCAGGATTTGAAGGGAATAAATTAACTGTGGAAAGGGTACAGAGGTGGATAACAAAGATGGTTTCAGGACTGTACAATGTCAGTTACGAGAATCGATTGAGGGAATGTGGACTGCAGAGTTTGGTGGATAGAAGAAAGGAGAGGTGATATGATTGAGACTTTTAAACTGTTGAGAGACAGTTACAGGGTAGACATTGGGGAGTTCTTTTGCTTCGCCGAACAGCTGGAAGGAGTGATGACAAGGGGACCATCCCTGGAAGTTATGAAAGGAGGCTGTGAGCAAGAGGGTGAGGAGTGGTTTCTTTGCATGGAGGGTGGTTGAATCGTGGAATGTGCATTGCCTGAGAGAGTGGTTAGAGCAGTAATGGTCAATGGGTTCAAGGAGTGGTATGATAAACTTTGTGTTTCCTAAAAACAACCTCCCACGATGAGTCTTTTGACTTCATAGAAGCCTGGATAATAATAATTATAATAATAATAATAATAAAGGAAAGAGTGCTGTAAAAGGAATTAGAGATGATAAATTGACATGAAACTGGAGAAAGAAATACTGTTGATATATGGAGTAATTACTTCGAAAAATTGCTAAATGAAACAAGCAGTGACAGCACAATGGTAAAAAACACACAACAGGCATGCAATCAGGAATGCATATCCGTACTTGAAGTATAAAAAGTCATCGAAAGCCTGAAATGTGGAAAGGCAGCAGGAGTAGATGATATTTGACTAGAAATGATCAGGTAGGAGATATAAAACTCTTGCAGTGGCTGTGCTGCATCGTTCTGGACAGAAGAATGAATTCCAGATGATTGGAGTAGAGCCCTCATAGTACTCATATATAAAAAGGGAAATAAAACTTAATGTGAGAATTATAGAGGTATTTCCCTGCTGAGTGTTCCTGGCAAGATTTATGCAAGTATACTTGAGAAACGAGTAGAATTCTGGAAGGGAAGCTTGGTGAAGAACAAGCTGAATTCACCAAATAGACGCTGTTAGGATCGCATTTTCACTTTACGACAAATAGTTGAGAAATCATTGGAATATAACAAAGATCTGTATTTAAGTTTTGTAGATCTGCAAAAGGCATATGACAAGGTGCCAAGAGAAAAAGCTATTCAAATTGCCACAGTTATATGGTGTCAATGGGGCATTATATCAAGCAGTACTTAGTCTTTATTTGAGTTGAAAGTCAGTAGTTAGAACTGAAGGAAGTACAGGAAGATGGTATGATGTTAAATCTGGTGTCAGTCAAGGATGTACATTATCCCCTCTGTTATTCATTATCTATATGGATCACATTATGAAGGAAAGCGGTATGAAACCTGCTATCAAAACTGGATATGTTAATGTCAGCGCTTTACTTTATGCAGATGATGTTATACTGCTAAATAAATCCAGTACAAGGCAAGAAGATTCCCTGACTAAATTGAATAATTGTTGTAATAAATTTGGTATGAAAATCAGCAATAACAAGACAAAGATAATGAATATAGGCATAAACATCGAAAATATCAACTGCATCATGAATGGAGAACCTATAGAACAAGTAAAATATTTCAGCTACTTAGTCACAATTTTTATTGAAGATGGTAAATTAAATATGGAAATAGACAATAGAATCAACAAAGATGGTATGGTAGACAGTCAACCGAATAAATTTCTATGGAATAAAAGAGAAATTAGTCAAAACACTAAATTAGCTATATATATATAAGATAGTTTTCAAACCAATTTTACCTTATGGATCTGATAGCTGGGTTAGAAATAAAATACTTGACTAAAGACAACAGATATGAGTCCTGAGAAAGATTAGGGGTGTGAACAGATGGCATCAATGGTGATATCATATTAAAAATTAGGATATTTGGAAACAACTTGACATTGTTAGCATTCAGGAAAGCATTAGTAGAGTTAATCTCAGGTGGTATGCTCACTTAAACAGAATGGGAGAGGTAAGAATAGCAAAACAAGTGTTCTCTGCCAGGTTGGTAGGAAAAAGACCGAGAGGAAGAATCAAGATAATGTGGATTAATACAGTAAAAAGTGCCTTAGAAGACAGAAATATAAAATCGGATAATTTGGGAGTCTTTACAAATAACAGATTGATTTGGAGGAAAATCGTTGATAGGAAGTTAGTAATGATGTAAGTTTTTCATGTAGTACTATCAATAATAATAATAATAATAATAATAATAATAATAATAATAATAATAATAATAATAATAATAATATCCTGCACACCCCTTGAGGATACATATGAAGAATTCGATGATGATGATGATGACTTTTCCCTTATTAGGAATAACAAACTGCCATGTTTTCTTGGGATTATAATCAGCTTATAATGACATACCAGCACTAGAGCTAATTAGGTTACCAGAAAAGAGTGTGCAAATTATGAGGGGAAGAACTAGAGGCCATCCTTGGAAGTTATGTAAGAGCATGGTGAAGAAATATGTGAGGAATATGTGTTTTACATGGAGAATTCTGAGTGAGTAGAACACATCACCAGAACATGTTGTGAACGCAGAGAATGATAAGAATTTTAAGCCTCAATATAATAAATAAATAATAATTTAAAGACTAAGAAGAAACAAAAGGACAATTTCATATTTGATTTAAATCATATAAATTATTATTTTTATTATTATTGTCATCATCATCATCATCAACACCCCTCCATGGAATCAGAAGACTCATTGTGGGAAGTCCCACTCTCCTATGTACAGCTCATCATACCTGGACTTAAATACATTCAATGTCTCTGCACTCACCAATCACATGCAAACAATGTACTCTTCAACCCCTTGCTTATACCCACCATATACAGCTTCCAGAAATGACCTCTCATTCTCCCCATTTCCAGATATACTATGAAAAATATCATTCATTAATCCGATAATTTCCTTGACCAACTTATACATCTTGTTCATGTCTTCCCTCATCCTTCTATCCACTAGCTTCTGTAATTTGCATTCTCTCAATATGTCCTCATATTCCATATTCCAGGGAATAGAACCAACTTATTCAATTTCTCTGAACTCTCTCCAACTTCTCATTATCCTTTTGAAAACTGGTGACCAAATCTGTGCAAAATAATCCATATGTAGTCTGATCAAAGCCTTGTACAATGGAATTAAAACATCCTTACTTCTACACATCAGTGTTCTCCTCATCATTCCCATAATCTGCTATATTGTTCTACAATTTTAGCGAAATATCCACAAAATTTCAAGTCGCTATTTACCATCACCTCCAGATCTCTTATCCCCCACCTCCTCTAAAACATTCCCACCATTCCTATACTCTCTATCCTATCTTTACTTCCCAAATTTTAAAACCTTACACTTTACAACATTAAACTGACATCCCCACAAACTTGCTATTCAAACAGTCTATTTAGGTCCTCTTGCAAATCTACATGTGTTCTACTTCTCATAATGCTCCCCAACTTTGCATCATCTGCAAACAACTGTATATCACCATTTTAAGCCCTTTCCAATGTCATTTACATACAAATTAAATAATTTGTATGTAAATATGGCTCCAAATCAGAATCCCTGGAGAATGCTACTAGTGACTTTCCTCTTCTGGGATATCTCCCCCATACACAACCTGCTGATACCTATCAGACAGCCGTCTCCAACCCAACACACTAATCTACTATCCAACCCATCCGTTCCAATTTAACTACTAGTTTTTCATGCAGCAATCTATCAAAAGCCTTTGCAAAATTTAAATATACTACTGTAATAAGTAAGGAGATTGCTAAAACGCAATCATCCCTTAGCAAACTCATGCTATGCATAAAAGAAAATTCTACTGCTGTCAACTGAGTTCTGAATCCTTGTCCTCACTAACCTCTCCAACAACTTGACCACAACTCCAGACAAGCATATTGGCCTATAATTTGAAGTTGTAGTCTTAACACCCTCGTATGAAAGGGGAACAATTTTGCCATCTTTCCACTCCTTTGGAACCTAGGCAAATCAAAAACTCATGTTAAAAATGTAAGTTAAAGCCATTGATAATTCCCCGGAACATTCCCTCAGGACATGTGGTGATATACCACCAAGTCCCATGCCCTTGTTGACATAAAGTTTACTCAATTCCTCATACACCTCCTGCTCACTCACCATCATTGGTTCTTCCCCCCATTCCCACTGCTCTAAGGTTCTGCATTATGCTACAATCAAAAGGATGGCATACTTTAATGAACTTCTAATTAGACACCTCAACTACAAGGGTGGTCTGAAAAGTTTTTGGTCTAACAATGAAAGAACGAATTTGTAAATGGGTATACAGGTATCCCTTGCTTAACGCGGGATTTGATTAACGTGGCAAAATTATGTGCGCAACCCCCTTGATATACGTAGCAAGAATTTTGATTAACGCACCTTTAACCCTGCGGAGCTTTGAGCTGATCTGACAGATACATGTAAAATGTTTAATATAAATATTCTTACACAATTCAGTGTATAGATTGGAGGTCATGAGTAGCTGTGCATTCATATGTTACGAGTGATATTATTATTATTATTATTATTATTATTATTATGTAACACCTCCAGGGAGTCCAAAGACTCATCGAGGGAGGGCACCTACTCTACAACTCTCCGTCTCAACCACTCCACCAACTGCACCTACCTTCATCTACACCAATGCCATCTACTGCCTACCACTAGTATTTTCACAGACAATGCAAACATCCATACCCAGGGTGGGATTCGAACCTGCAGCCTTTTGGCTAGAGAGCAGATATGCTAACCACTTGCTGTCAGTTTGGTTTAACACATGTTATGTAAAGGTTTGTGATATTTGACAGTAAATTGTATCTGAGAGATACCGCAACCTTCGATGTCAGTATAGCATGGTTTAACTGTATGGTAAAACTGTTAAACTCTGCCCCACAAAAACCAACTATTTGGCTTTGGTACGTGGATGATGTGTTCGCTATTTGGCCACATGGCTCAGATATACTCCACTCCTTCCTAACACACTTAAACAACCAACACCCCCCAGAGTCCAGTTCACCTTAGAAAAAGAGAAAAACAACACCCTCTCCTTCCTAGACACTCTAATCACTTGCCAGCCTGATGGATCTTTGGTTTTCTCTGCTTATAGAAAACCCACCCATACATGCAGATACATTCACCAGCAATCCCCCCCCCCCCCCTCACAACAATATGGGGTTATAAAAACACTATTCAACAGGGCAAAATTAATCTGCTCAGATCACAATGCCCTAACCACTGAACTAAATCACATCCTCAACACTTTCTTAGCCAATGGCTACAACCCCCAAAAAATCAAAAAAATACTAAAATCAGTAAATCACAACCCCCCCCCCCCCCTCCACAATAAAGATTACACTAAATCTATCAATATCCTCTACATCTGGGGCACCTTGGAGAAAATAACTAATATCCTCAAAAAATATGACCTGACTTCGTGTTATAGACCATATAAAAAGTTGGCATCCCTTATCCGCTCTACCAAAGACCAAACTCCCCTTAGACCTTCCTGGTGTATACCAGGTCCCTTGCAGCCGTAAACTGTCCTACTTTGGCCAAACAGGCAGGACAACGAATATCAGGATTTCAGAACACAAAGACTACATCCAGTTTCACCAGTACAGCCACTCTGGGTTGGCAGACCATGCCTTAGATACCCGCCACAGAATTCATTGGAAGAAAACTAAAATAATACACCGCAGCAAGTTCAAGTACGAAAGATTATTCATGGAATCATCAGCAGCTCTAAAAAACGTTCCAAACCTCAACAAATTTGGGTGCATGAAACTACCCCAAATTTGGGAAGCATACATTATGAGAACTTCAGCCCAATGGTCAAGGCAACCCAATTAGCCCGCTAGGGGGCACCATTAGAACTTTAGGAACAATTTTAGTTTCTTGCCTTCTTCCTCATTTGCTTTTGTTAGTCCCTGCTTGCACATACCATATTTGTATGTTCCTGAAGATGGCAACGTGACGCTGCTGAAATATTGAAGGTATTCATTAAAGTTTGCTTTAATTAATATCCGTTATATGCGTTGTTAATTCCTTAAGCTAATTACCAGTAATAGTATGGTTTAGTTTTTTTTTTTTTAATTCTTTGTTCAATAATTTCTAGATTGTAACTGAAAATAAATAAACTATCATGTATTACTGAAATAGAGAGCCAATGGCTTATTTATCATACGTGTTCTCTAGGAGATGTGCTTTACATTATGGAAAATACTAAGGAAAGTGATCTGGAGCTTACTCCACCTTTACTACGAGTTGCCCATAAGGTTGCTTATGCTTGCATCCGCCAAAACTTTTAGTTTCTATATATTCAGCATGAAACTCTTTTAGTTTCTATATTCAGCTGTGAAATAATGTTGGATTCAATATCCACTTAATTTGTATCATTATGTATTATATTTGCAGTGTTTTTTCTTTATGTTTTATTGCTTGTTTCCCCGAGGTCCAGAGAGTCATTTTGCTTGTTTTCATAGAATTTATGCCGTTAAGAAAAAAACTAAAACTGTTCATATGACTCTTCAAAACTTCTTTTGATAATAAAATTGCAGTAAATAATGTAGGTAGAAGCATTTATTAAACATTTACTTTGCATTCATTTTTTATCTTTCCTAAAAGAGTACCATATAAAACGAATTATTAATACAGTAATCTATCATGGACGAATTGTAATTTTTACCATTGATTATTAGATTTAATTAATGTGATTTTGATATATGTGGTAACATCGAGGGATTAATTAACCACGTTAATCGAGGGATACCTGTACTTTTTTTTATTGAGCAGTTAAGTACATTACTAATAGTTAAATACAGAATCCAAGGATGGCAAATCTTTCTAAGAACGCGTGCCAAAATTGGCTAAATCTTTCAAAAATTACCCTCATATGCTCCTCAGAATTTTGTACAGTATATGTCGTCATTTTCCTCATACATGTTTTACTTGACAAAAATATAACAAAAAGAAAATAATGAAATAAAAGGCATTATACATTTATTCCAGTGATCCTCCAGTGCCATTATCCTGTCCCTGTAGCGGTTCTCAGTAAGATCTGCAAATCCCCCTCTACAGCTGCAATCACCTCTTGATTCGAAGAAAAACGCTAGCCAGTGAGGAAGAGTTTTAGTTTTGGGAAGAGACAGAAGTCAGAGGGAGTCAAATCTGGGGAATAGTGCAGATGTTCCAACAATTCATAGTGCAATCCCTTAATCTTCCCATTGCCAAAACACCTCTGTGGGCAGGTGCATTGTCCTGATGAAAGATGGTTTTTTCTTCTACAAAGAGAGTCTTTTCTCATGAATTTTTTTCATCTAGTCTGGTTAAAAGATTGGAATAATATTCCCCAGTTATTGTTTTACCCCTTTTCAAGATAATTAATAAACAAAATGCATCCCACCGATGCCATGACCTTTCCTGCTGATGGAACCGACTTTGTCTTCTTTGGTGCTGAACAACTGGCTTCTGTCCACTGTTTTGACTGCTGTTTGGATTCTGGTGTGTAATGGTGAATCCAAGTCTCATCCATAGTAATATGGATGATGCTCCAAGCACTTTCAGAGATTTTCATGCGAGTGCATTTTTGATCTGCTGTGAGCAAGGGCGGCACCCATTTTGCACAACACTTTTTCATTTGCAATTCTTCATGCAAAATATATCCTACACGTTCTTTTGAAATGCCTATAACCTCAGCAATTTCACACACTTTGACTCACCGGTCATCCAATACCATATCGTGCACTTGATCAATGATTACTGGCATTGTTACACTTTTTGGACATCCTTCATGTGGATTATCTTCAAGGCTGGTATGGCCGCGTTTAAAACTCAGCAGCCCATTTCTTAATTGTCAAAAATGAAGGAGAAGAGTTCCCATAAACTTTTATGAACTTCGAATGAATTTCTTTTGGTGTTAAACCTTCTTTTACAAAGAATTTTATAACCACATGATACTGAATTTTATCCATTTCAAGGGATACAGAGAACACTTTTGCTTCAGACAGCTGTATAAAAAAACTACTTGATAGAATGACTTGCAGTTTTACATGGATGCTTATGACAGATGTACCAGCTTAGGAAAAAAATTGTGCTGATAGTGTTGCCATCTATGGTCGAGACTGAGAATCATTCCCCAACATCATGCTTTCATAATCATTCCTCCTTCTACTGGCCACATAGTGAAAAAAAACTCTCTAGGATTTCTTTTAGTGTCTGTTGCTAACTGCTGCTCATACTGTACTTTTGCTACCCTTATTAAGTGAGTCACATTCCTTGCTTGCTCTTTGTACTCCTCATGTAACTGATTATCTCTACTCTTCCTGTGCTGCTTCCACAATGCCTTTTTTTTTTCTTCCAGATTACACACTTCACCTCTTCAGTTATCCATCTTACACATACCTTATGTCTCCTGACCTCTGGAATACACTGTCATAGCCTCTGCCAGATACTCTCTGAGTAGAGACCAAGCACTACTGATTTCCTTCATATGCAATTCCTCATTCCATAATATCATTGCAATCTGCCTCCTGAGCTTGCCATAATCACCTGCCCTATAGTTCCACATATAAGAGATGATAAGATATCTCACAAAAGTCCTGATATGGCTGGCCACCACCCAGGTGATCACTTCATGGTCACTTTCACCAACTGGATGAAGATGTGACACTTCATTTACAACCATATCTTCTGATGAGATAATCAAATCTAAGACCTTCGATCCATATGTGGCCTTTATTATGTACTTAAAGGTAGTTATCCCTTAAAAACTCAAAAAATTCTTTCTCTTTGGTTTCTGATGCTGTCTCTTCATTCCAGTCTATATTACCATAATTGAAATTGCCCATAATGATCACCCTTTTCTTATTAGTCAGACCAATTTGTCTAAACATTTCCTTCTCACTGCCTTCCACATTACCAGATCTATAGCAACACCCTACTAAACATTTCATCCTGCCCATCCCTACTTCACACCATACTGCTTCAAAACCACTGTCAGTATTTGCTCCTTGCATCTCGACCCTAAATGGGCACTACTCCTCTGCTATCATTAATAACACTCCTCCTCCCTTTTCTTTGTCTGTCTTCACAAAAGCCTACATATCCCTCCATCTCTATTCCTGTCAGAATGTCATCCTTGTTCAACCATGTCTCACTTATACCAACAATTTTTTAATGAACTCTATCAATGCACAATTTCGTTCCCATTGTTTTGAATACTTCTATCATTTGTAAACATACACACTAACTCATTTCTGTTTCTATAACAAGTCCCATTAACCTCACTTCTTGGATATAACTCCTCCACACTCCACCCTGTTCATTCCTGTCTATCATCACTGATATTGCACCCCCTCCCCCAGATGAAAAATCACCCATAATCCTTGGCTATCTTTATCCATTTTTTGAGTACTCATACATCTACTCCTGAAACCATCATCTACACTTTTCATGCAGTGTCCCCCCCCCACCCTGTCCACCCTGACTTCCCTGTCCACTCTGTTTTCCTTCTAACTCATCTCACACATTCACAAAATGAACTCCTTTCTCCTCACACACCTCTGCTCGTATACCATTCATAATCTTCACTCACTTTCTCAACTCATAATTATCATACTTGGAAACACGCTGACTACCTTACCTACCACACTGTTATCTTTCACTCTCCTTAACAGTCTTATGACATCTCCCTGCCAACTCTTTTGCTAATGTACCTCCTCTTATCCTATACTTCAACCACCCTATTCAATCTACTTCCCAGAAAACAGACCTTGTGCACCGTTTCACTCACCACACCTCTTATCATCAAATCTCCATACATTGCCAATCTCGAATCATTCAATATTCCTGGAGTATTTAAAGTAGAAGTCGTAAAGAAATGTAAAAGTTTGGAGAAGACAGGAAGAGAATTAAAAGAACTGTGGGAAGAAACAAAATGTAGTCATAGAAACAGCAAGGAATACTCTTAATAAAGCAACAAGAAAGAAAGATTGTAAATGGTTGTCAGAAGAAGCTATTCAAATAGCAGAGGAAAGAAGAAAAATGAAACTTCATAGAAACAAACAAAGGATTAGACATGGTGCAGATTTCCAGAGACGGATTAGGAAATATAATGAAAAACATCTAAACTAAAGGTGCAAAGTAATTGAAGAAAGCAACATTATGGGTAGAACAACACATCTGTTTAGAAAGATAAGTAATGTTACAGGGAAGTTTATCCCTAGATTAGGAGTTATAAAATGTAATTTGGGGAAATGTCTGATGGAAGAAGAAGCAGTGAAAATAAGAAGGAAAGAGTATGTAAAGGATTTGAACAAGAAAGATAATGATATTGAAGGAGAATTTGAAAGAAGAGAATTTGTTGAAGAACCCATATTAATGAAAAGTGAAGTGATATCAGCAATAGAATAGCTGCCAAAATGAAAAGCTCCTGGAGCTGATGGAGTGTCAGTGGAATTATTGAGAATGGCTAGGGATGAAGTAGTGAATTTGTCAACAGGTTTGGAAGAAAATATACTTGCCTAGAAATTGGAAAACATCATTATGCATCCCAATTCCAAAAAAATCAAATGCCAGAGATTGTGAGAATTATAGAACCATCGCTTTAATTTCATATGCAAGTAAAGTTATGCCGAAAGTGATCCAACAAAGGCTGGAGCAATATGTGAATAAAAAAATGCCACAAGAACAAGCAGGCTTTAAGAGAATTAGAGAAACTAGAGACCAAATATCAAACACGAGATGGATTATGAAAAGAACAAGAGAATTTCAGAAGGAAGTATTCATCTGTTTTATTGATTATAAGAAAGCTTTTGATTGGGTTGATCACAACAGACTGTGGATTGCAATGAGATCAATGGAATACCTGAGCATCTAATTCTCTTGATAAAAGAGCTGTATGACAACCAAGAAGTTTCAGTAAAAATATTCTTTGGAGAAACAGACAGTGCGAGTTAAAAAGGGGTTGCTGCAGGGTTGTATACTGTCACCCTATCTTTTTAATATATATAGCCAATATATTATGGGAATGGCTAACTTAGAGAAAGATCCAGCTTCAATTAAGATTAGTGGCAGAAAAATAAATAATTGAGATATGCAGATAATACAACCTTCATAGCAGAAACTAAGGAATATCTGGAGCAGTTATTCTGTTAGTTAAGAGGGAAAGTAACAAAACTGGGCTTAATTTAAACATCAGCAAAACAAAAGTAATGGCTTCTGGTAATTTATAATAGAGGGAGATAAAATAGAAATTATTCAAAGTTATGACTACTGGGGGTCTAGAATCAGAAATGATGGTAAATGTGAAGATGAAATTAAAAGTAAGATAGTCATGGGAAAAAAGGCTAACATAGCCTTTTTTCAGGTTTAACATAAACCTGACAAAAATTATGAAAGATAGAGGTGTGAGTAATGCAATGAAAGTTAGAATTTCCAAAGCAATGGTATTCCAGTAGTGATGAATGGATGTGAAAGCTGGATTATTAAGAAGAAAGAGAGAAAGCAAATTGATTCGTTTGAATTATGGGTGTGGGGAGACTATTAATTATCCCTTATCAAAAATGACCAATAAGAAGGTTTTAGAAAGTATAAAGACAGATTGCTCCCTGGAGGCGATGATTGCTAAACAGAAGTTGGTGTACTTATTATTATTATTATTATTATTATTATTATTATTATTACGTGACATCTCCAAGGAGTCTAAAGACTCATCAAGGGAGGGCACATACTCTACAACTCTCCATCGTCACAACTCAATCCACCAACTAAAGTGAGCTGACTGCATCATCTACACTAACGCATCTACTGCCTACTACACCACCAGTATTTTCACAGACAATCACAAACATCCATATGCATGGCAGGATTCGAACCCACAGACTCTTGGCTGGAAAGTGGATATGCTAACCACTCAGCCAACCAGGCCAGCAATATTATGAAAGCAGATGAATCATTGAAAATGGCAGTTATGTTGGGGAAGATTGAGGGAATGAGAAGAGGAAGACTGCAAAAGAGTTAGATGGACAACACAAAAGAACTTACAATTGTTGAGGAAAGGACAAAAGGCTGAGTGGAATGGAGAGCCTTTGTTCACAAGATCACCAAGAGTTGAAAAATAACTGCATGGCACATAACACAACATAATAAATATATTATCAGTTGAATGAAACTTCCATGATGATAATAATAATAATAATTATTATTATTATCATGTCTTCCATGATAATTATCATTATTATTAATAATATTATAATAATAATAATAATATTATTGTTATTATTAAACCTGTATTAGTAATAAGATTAAGATTAAGAATAAGAATAAAATAAGATTAGTAATAATAATGTTAATTATTATTATTATTATTATTATCATGTCTTCCATGGAGTCAGCAAACTCATCATGGAAGTTTCATTAGAATTGCGTTTTGGTGGTATAATAATAATAATAATAATAATAATTATTATTATTATTATTATTATTATTATTATTATTATTATTATTATTATTATTAAAGCTGCATTAGTAATAAGAGTAAGAATAAGAATAAAATAAGATTAGTAATAATAATATTAATTATTATTATTATTATTATTATTATTATTATGATACCACCAAAACGCAATTCTAATCAACGGCACCAAAACACAGATGTTGATAATACACAACCCAAGAATCATATGCCCTGCATCACTATCGATACATTGCCACACATACCGCTGCATTAACAACAAAAATACCTGCCAATGTTCCGAAATCAAACCTGTAACACACGCAAAATACCTCGGTCTCTATATAGATTCCCACCTTAAATGGACAAACCATATAGAATACCTACACACCAAACTCCGGATCATCGCAGCAAAACTCTTCCAAGTTAAAAACATTATTCCACCCAACATAAAAAAACTCCTATATCATGGTATCTGCGAATCCCTACTCAGATACGGAATAACAGTCTATGCAAATACATCAAACAGCCACCTAACAAAATTAGAAACACTGCACAGGAAAATCGTGTCAACATGATCTGGACACCTTACACGCAACAACCAATATCCAACAAGCACATGGTGATACACAGAATTCTGAGCATTAAAAACCTGAAACACTACATGACATTAACAAGGAATTACTTCAACATCACCTATCGAAACAACAGAGACACATATCGTATAACACGACCTACAACAACTCTCTACATCCCCACACCCTTCAACAACTCATACGGTTCTTTTGTGAGATCACATCAGATATCCACGCAACTCAACAACCTACCAAGAAAGTTAAAACATGTAGATAACTACAGAACATTAAAAAACAAACTCTGGAAAATATACTAACAAAGTTAAGAAACCATTAACACTAATATACACATCATAAATCACTAGCATCCAATGCCGACATCCCATACATAAACAGTAGCAACAACACAAATAGTGAAGGCTAAATCCCACTCTCTTCATAAAAGCTAAACTAAGCTTCGAAGTAGGTGGGATTAACTTGCCTCACTCATCTACAAGTAATCCTTATAAGCAAATGCAGAAATTTGTATGTATAATCACTCTTTCTCAAACTTTAAAAAATAATAATAATAAATAAAATAAAAAAATAAATAAATTATACAAAAAATTCTGTATAATCTTCATTGTTAATATTAGAAGAACATGTGTTGTAAATACATAATATAAAGGCAAAAAAGTATCATTAAAAATTTTAATTGAAATCCAATGTAGGAATTGCAGCACTTTGTGCTGAACTCTGTAAAATTATAAGGTGCAATGTCACACAAGATGTTTATTGTATGTATAAATATTTTAGCAATCACTAAAATATATCATCAAACTTTCTAATGGGAACAACAGGAAAAATTCAGCTGCTCGAGCAGTAAACATTCCACAAGTGCATAAAAAACAAATTAATTCATTAACAAAATGATCAGATTTTTTTTAATGAGACACTAAAAGAAATCAACATTTTAAAATGTCAATTATTTATTCACTTTGTCATCCAGATTTATCAACTTTATCACACATGATATGCTGCACAACAGGTAATACAAAGACAGTTGTATTTCTTATAACAGTAGTTTACAGAGAATGGGTAGAACTTGTAAACTGTGGGAGTGTCAAAAAATTTAAGTTGCAGCATATGAGTTTGGATACTAGGTTAGTGGATTATATGGGTAACTGACTTTCTGAAATATATCCAAGAGATGTATATAGAGAAGCAGTATCAAGGAGTAAGAAGGTTACAAGTGGAGTTCCACAGGGTTCAGTACTGGGACTATTACAGTGCAATCCTTATGTCAATGATATTGTCACTGTACAGTTCAGTCATGTGCAGACAATGTGATGATTAGGAAGGTTGTTAGTAATAATGCTGATATTTTGGCTCTTGAAGGTGAGCAAATGAATTGGGATTTCAGTTTAATGCAGCTAAATGTAAGGTTTTGAAATTTGGGATCCACAGATGAGATGCTTCATACACACTTGGTTGAACTATGCTGGAAGGAGTGGAAGAAGCAAGAGATCTTGGAATGATTGTAGATAGAAATCTCAATAGAGGACATATCACAAAGGTTGTGAAGACAACCCAGAGAAGTGGTACAATATTGAAGAGAACGCTGACCAGCAGAGATAAAAGGGTGGTGATTCCATTGGTGATTACCTGAACAATCTTCAATGAATGCTGATGACAAAAATTTACATTTTCGAATTTTTTTCTGACAGACTTATAAGTTGGATTTTTGTAACCAAACATTTGCACAAAAGTATTATAGTGCAGTATGTTCCATAATTAAAAATTCCTGTCAAAAATATACATACCACTTCTTCTGTATGGTGCCGAAGTGTATAGTAACATTCCCCAGTTTCTGAATTCCAAAGCTTACATGTTTTATCAAATGAACCAGTTGCTATTTTATTCCTAGAAATCATAACATTTTTTAAAATCTTACTGGACCATATTCACGTAAAAGAGTTTGTGATAAAAATAGTATACTAAATAATATAAGTATTATGGAAATCATTATAGCGTGAAAAGAACTGAATCTGAATTTTCAGATTATTTTTCTCTTGTTCAATTGACACTAAAAACAAATTCTAAAATTCTTCCTAATTGCAAAGTCTCAGACTCTCAAATTTAAATATTTAAAATCAGACTGAAGTCATCACTGGAAATGTCGATGAAAAAGTTTTTTTTAAAAAAACTTTTTTTTTAAAACTTTTTTTTTTTTTAAATTAATCAAATCAAGCATTCTTTGATCATTACCACACTATATTTGATAATTGTTTCATTAAATGCAGAAAATGTGTGGTAATGATCAAAGAATGCTAAATGTTTTTCTCATATCTCAAATCTGATTTTTTTTTTTTTTTTTTATGTGAATCCACCCTTTCATGGGTTGGATTCATATAAAAAAAAAGAGATTTGAGATACGAGAAAAGCATTTAGCAGTCTTTGATCATTACCACACAAATTAGCCTGTAGTACATTAGTATCACTGCAGTGGATGAGCTAAAGTTTAGATAATCTAGAACTTTCTCTTTTCAAGTCACTTCAGATATCCATAAGCAGGTTAGCAGTCTCAGACTGGCTGCTCCTTTTATCGATGGTTTGTAACTGGCTGTTAGTCTATAATAATAAACCTTTGACTTCAATGGCTGTTAGTCTGGATATGGCATTCTGGATGGTCTGTTGCTTTCTTGTTGTTTTAGTGTTGAAACTTTTCTATTAATTTTTCTTTGTTCTTAAGTAACATGTGCTTTACCGAGTTATCTGAAATCCTCTCTACAAGTAAAGTTAGAAGCAACCAACCACCAACAGATCACAGCCAAGTGATCAACAAATCCAGCAGCAACCTTAATGCCAGGGAACTCTCACTTCTGGAGAAAGACCTGAACTATGCCATTGCACCAAGGTCAGTTAACAAATTAGATTTTATTTATCACATTGAAAGAGGTCTAAAATCCCTCCCCTCCAATTTAGTCAAAAATACGAATGAAAACATCATGCATATTAAATTCTAATAAACAACTAAGTTGCAACCTAACCAGAACAGTAAAATTGGCACTTAAATCGCTAAAAAATAACCCAGACATCATGATTACAAAAGCAGATAAAGGTAATGCTATCGTTGTCCATGATCAGACAGCATACCTGCATAAAATGAACCTATTGGTATCCACCCACAACACATACCAAATACAACCCTACAAACCGCATCAAAAAGAAAACAACAGAATTAATCAAATCAGTGATCACATGGCCACAGGAAACATCCAAAAACCTTATACCACATTATACCTATGCTCCCAAAACTTTAGGCCTGCCAAAAATACACAAAACAAACATGCCACTATGACCAATAGTTGAGGGAATTGACAGCCCTAATTATCACTTAGCCAAGAAATTAGCTACCACACTCAAGGAGTTGTTAGGTCATTCCCCCTTTTACATAAAAAATACACAACACTTCATAAATAAGATTAGAAACATCACACTCAACATCAAAGATTTATTAGTCAGCTTTGATATAACTGCCCCTTTTCACTAATGTATCAATCAATGATACTATTCTTCTCTGACAAACATATTTCAGCCCGATATCATGGCCCTCTTTGCCCACATACTCCATTCCAAGTATTTTGTGTGGCAAAATAATTTTTACCTACAAAAAGAAGGTATGGCCATGGGCTCACCCCCCCCCTCAATACCCAACTTTTACATGGAAGACTTCGAGCAACGAGCTCTAGATTTTGCCAGCCTAAAACCCAAAGTCTGACTCGGGTATGTTGATATTTTTGCCATTCGGCCCTATGGCCACGAAACATTAAATACATTCCTAAGCCACTTGAACAAACAACACAAATGTATCCAATTCACCATGGAAATCGAAAACAGCAAATCTCTTCCTTTTCTAGACACACTCGTCACACGTCTTCCCTCAGGCTGCCTCTCCTTCACTGTTTAACGCAAACCTACACATACATAAAAATTCATATCACCACCCAAAACAAAAAATAGGAATTATCAGCACCCTCAAACACAGAGCCATAACAATTTGCTCCAATGAGCAAGCTCTGAACCAAGAATTTGAAATCATTAACCAAACATTTGTAAAAAAATAGCTACAATAAAAAAACAGTTCACAAGATCCTCCATAAAAATATCATTAAAAGCAAAACAATAAAAAAAAAGAATGCCATAGCCATGCTCTAGATTAGGGTCATTTCAGAAAAAAAATAGATAGAACACTACTTAAATACAACATCAAGACAACCTTCAAACCCTTGGCAAAATTAAGAAATTTACTTAGCTTCTCCAAAAATCCTCTTCTATACCTTGCCCACCCAGGGATTTACGAAATTCAATGTACCTGTAACCTACCTTACATAGGGGGGAAGCAGGATGCACCATCCCAATCAGAAAAGATGAACACAAATCCCACATTAAATTCCTCCACTATGGTAAAACAGGCCTATCAGACCACATACTACAAACATGCCAAAAATCATCCAAATTTGAACAAAAATTATGGATTAATTATTCTAAGAATGTGGAAGACCCATCTTCTACACATATAGCAACCAGGACAACCCCAGACAGAAGAAATTCTCAATACGAAAGGACTGTAGAAATTGTTTAATGTAGTTCCATTTTTTTTCTCACCATAAGTCTGGTCTGGCTAGAATAAATGATTAACAAACATTTAGATTCATTTTACTTTTGTATAGTTGAGTGGCATGTAACTTGTATATTGTACATATGTATGTTTTCCTGATTATGACCTTAACACAGAGGTCGAAACATCGATTTTTACTTGCTTAATGTTAAGTAAAGTAATTATTCTAACATGTGTCTTGAGTCTCCATAAATTCTTCACTATGAAGGCTGACCACCGTGTAACCCTAAAAGAAAGAATAAAGCAATCATATTGCTCCGTCTTCATTATCAATGCATGAATCATTATACAGTAACCCCCCCCCCGAGTTACATAAGTAATGCGTTCCGTAAACCTTTACGTAACTTGAATTTGTAAATTGCTTAAGTGTAACTTCGTAAGAAATTGCAATATTTATTATTATTATATGTATGTATATATACAGATATGTACAGTATATTATTTACACAGTATTATTTTATAAATGAAACATATTGCAGCAGTATTTACTTGGATATAAACTATAAAAGTATGAAAAATATATAAAAGAATATAAAAATAAATGGAAATAACGCTTTTCAAATAAAAAAATGTCTTGTGACAGCTAATTTAGCTCTATAGTGGGAGAGTCGGTGCTGGTGGTGGATGGTTGTAAAGAGAAATGCTGTTCTCTGACAATTTCTATTCCTCTCAATGTTGAAAGCTGAGCATAGTCGGGATCGTCTGAGTTGTCATCTTGACATTGTTGTGTGAGAGGCATCTCACAAACATGTCTAGAGTAGATTGTGTGGTCACACGCTTTTTGTCATCGCAGATGGCCTCGTAGCTAGACATATAGGAATGGATAAGGCGGCTAACATTCTCGAACCGCTCGGTGTTCGGATCCATTGATTCTAATTTTGCTAGTGCCATGTCTACCAGGTTAAAAGCCTCGGCTAGTCCCTTTGTTGTAAATTTCTTAACGACTGGAGTTGACGGTTCAACTGGCATCATATTTTCTTCGGAATTTTGGAATGCCTTCAAATGAATAAGGTCATCATTAGTAAACTCTTCATCGTGACTCAAAAGAAGCTTGTTAATGTCAATTATCCACTTCCAGCTCTAATTGCTCTTCCAGTTGCACACATCTCCGTCGCTTGCTGTAATTCTTGTGTTAACTTAACAACCATATCAGTCATTGCCTGTTCTCCTTCCTTTAAACGATTTTGCACCATTTCTGGGCAGAGTTTCTTTCACACAGCGTTCATTGTTGTCTGCTTGACTTCATCCCATGCCACTCCGATGTTTTTGATAGCGTCAAGGATATTATAATTCTTCCAGAAATCACCTAGAGTAATACCCTCAACACTATCAATGGCCTTGATTGCTTGGGAAAACATATGCCGCAGACAGTAGGCTTCGAAAGTCGCAATAGCGCCTTGATCCATAGGTTGCAACAGTGCAGTGGTTCTAGGAGGCAGGTAAACAACTTTTATGTCAGAATGAAAGTCATCCAACTCTTCCGAGTGGCTGGGGCATTGTCCAGGAGAAGAAGCACTTTAAACGGGATTCCTTTCTTGGCACAATATTCCTTTACCTGGGGAATGAAGTGGTTATTGAACCAGTCTGTGAACAGCACACGTGTAACCCAAGCTTTGGTATTGGATTTCCAGATTACGGGCAGCCTACTCAGGTCAATGTTCTTAAAGGTCTGCGGTCTCTGGGAATAGTACACTGTAAGCGGTTTAAGTTTCAAGTCCCCTGAAGTGTTGCCGCCAATCATAACAGTGATCCGATCTTTTGCGACCTTGAATCCAGGCATAGATTTTTCCTCTTTTGCAATAAATGTCCGTGTTGGCATCCTCTTCCAAAACAGAGCCATTTTGTCAACATTATATATTTGCTCAGGCAAATATTCCCCCTCCTCAATTATTTCTGCCAGAAGTATGGGAAATTTACTTGCCGCGTCTGTATCTGCACTTGCTGCCTCACCCGTGACTTTGATGCTGTGTAGATTTGTACACTTCTTGAATCGTTCAAACCATCCAACACTAGCTTTAAATGCACTCTCCATGTCTGTGATGCCGGCCTTCTCCTGTAAATCTTTATGTAAAGACCTAACCTTCTCCTGGATAATCAGAAAACTCAATGGTATCTGCTTCTGTGTCAGATCCTCGATCCAGTGAGACAACAATTTCTCTATCTCTGAAATCAGGCCCAGCCTCTTCTTGGTAATGATTGTAGCCTTCAACGTTACCGCACCTTTCATGCTTTCAACAATGCGAACTTTATCCTTCACTATTGTATTCACTGTCGAAATAGGTCGATTTATATCCAGAGCTATTGCTGATATAATTTTCCCATCTTCATACATATGAATTATTTTCAACTTTTCTTCTAAAGTAATTGCAGACCTTTGTTTTTTGGATTTATTACCAGTGCATTCGGTTTTGTGTTTCAAATCCATTTTAAGGGTAAATAAACAACGAGCACTAATGGTGATAAACAAGTGACTAAACTAACCGTGCAAGGCATGGACTACTGACGGGTCGGGGAAAGGAGGAATTGTTTACGGAGTCCTTATTTCTAATTGGTAGGTTTCAGTTTGAATGTTACGGCTTTTGCGCACTTGCCCTCTGCTGCTCTCAGCGTTTACCGGTAACCTGTCACTGCCTGTTACTATAAAACAAAGGTCTGCAATTACTTTAGAAGAAAAGTTGAAAATAATTTGTATGTATGAAGATGGGAAAATTATATCAACAATGCCGAGTCTAGTTAACATTATGTCATTTCATACTGCAGTGAATGTGAAAGATGCAAAAGCCGCAAACATGTTCATACATGCTAGTTGTTGTAACTTTCGGCAAGGGGCCACTACCCAGACCGGTTTGATGAGACTTCAATAAAGGTCGAAACCGGTCTGGGTAGTGGCCCCTTGCCTTTAATACATAGCATCATACATCTCCTCAAGGAGATGGGCTGTACATTAAGGGTAAATATTAAGAATAGCAATCAGAGCTTATTCTACCTTTACCATGAGTTGCCTTGACTTGCACTATTTTGAGGGTCAGCAGCTAGACTTGCAATACGTGCAGGCGCAAACTTGACTTATTTGTCTGTTTGCTTACTTGGGAAATGGAGTAAAACCAAGTTTAAAATAGCTTAGCACCTTTAACATTTATTATACCCAAGGTAAAATACTTTCTACATTTATATCTCATCCTGAGATTTTTATTTAATAAGGTTAAAACACCTTATGGTAACTTGTTCTGGTAAAATACTTATAAAGCTCTGTATTACTAAAATCTTGGTATTTCTAGCCTGGCTCCCACTGACGAGACCTCGATAGGGATCGGAACTGGTGGGGGCTGGCTTTGAGAGGCTCTGCTTGGGGATAGGTTTGTGCATGTCTCTGCGTAGGGCCACCGCTGAGATTATGGCTCTGGCTGGTGGTGGGGGTGAGCCTGCCACTGGGTAGAGCCAACGCTGAGAAGTTCTTCTCGGTGACGGGGTGAGCCTGTCACTGAGTGGAACAACGCTGAGTTGGACGGTCTTTTGGCCACTATGCAGTGGTCTAGGATCGTCCTAATTTTTAGAGAGGTCTTTACTTAAATACACCTCAATAAAGGTCGAAACCGGTCTGGGTAGTGGCCCCTTGCCTTTAATACATAGCATCATACATTTCCTCAAGGAGATGGGTTGTGCATTAAGGGTAAATATTAAGAATAGTCATCAGAGCTTATTCTACCTTTACCATGAGTTGTCTTAACTTGCACTACTTTGAGGGTCAACTAGACTTGCAATACATGCAGGCGCAAACTTGACTTATTTGTCTGTTTGCTTACTTGGGAAATGGAGTAAAACCAAGTTTAAAATAGCTTGGCATCTTTAACATATATATATATATATATATATAGATATAGATATAGATATAGATATATTAAGCAAAATATATACAAAATTAAAAATTAATTCATAAAATAAAATAAACTTTTCATACATATCAGTATAATAATATACTGATGATTAAAAAAAAATAATAATAAAAAAAAGGGTTTTATAGCAGAACTACATTAAACTATTTCTAAAGTCCTCTCACATTAAGGTTTTCTTCTGTCTAGTGTTGTCCTGGATGCTATATGGGTTGAATATGGATCCTTCAGATTCTTGGAATGACGAATTAATAATTCTAAGAATCTGGAGGACCCCAACTCATATAGCTTCCAGAACAACCCCAGGCAGAAGAAAACCTTAATATGAGAGGACTTTAAAAATTATTTAACATAATTCTTCTATAAAACCCTTTTATTTATTTATTTTTTAATCATTGGTATATTATTACACTGGTATGTATGAAAAGTTTTATTTTATTTTTAAATTAATTTTTAATTTTGCATATATTTTATTTAATATTTTTTTCCACCAGAGATCAGATTTAGGTAAATTCATCTTCCTTTTGTGTAGTGTCCTGTACATTATTATTATTATTATTATTATTATTATTATTATTATTCAGGCCTCCAAGGAGTCAAAAGACTCTTCGAGGGAGGTCCTTCCTAAGACAAAGTCTGTCAAGACTCATCAAGGGGAGGTTCCCCCCCCTCTGAGAAACACAAAGTCTATCATACCACTCTTTAAACTCACTGACCGTTCTCGCTCCCACCACTCCATCAGGCAATGCATTCCACGGCTCAACCACCCTCCACACAAAGAAACCACTCCTTACCCTCTTGCTCACAGTTTCCTTTCGTAACTTCCAGGGATGACCTCTTGTCATCACTCCTTCTCGCTGTTCAACCAAGCGAAAGAACTCCCCAGTGTCAACCCTGTAACTACCTCTCAACAGTTTAAAAGTCTCAATCATATCACCTCTCCTTCTTCTATCCACCAAACTCTGCGGTCCACATCCTCTCAGCCGATCCTCATAACTATCCTTGTACAGTCCTGAAACCATCTTTGTCATCCATCTTTGTATCCTTTCCACAGTTAATTTATCCCCTTCAAATCCTGAGGACCAAATCTGAGAACAATAGTCCAAGTGTGGTCTGATCAGAGACTTATACAACGGAATGATAACCCTCTTATCTCTGCAGGTCAGTGTCCTTCTCATAATAGCAGCAATCCTCTGTGTTACCTTCACCACCTTTGCAATATGTCCCCTAAACTTCAGGTTTCTATCAATCATCAACCCCAGATCTCCTGTCTCCCCTACTTCCTCCAGTATAACTCCTCCCATAGAGTATGCAGCATCCCATCAATGTGTCCCAAACCTCAAGACCTTATGTTTTGCTGCATTAAACCGGCATCCCCCATTCATTTTCCCATCTATCTAGCTTATTTAAATCCTCTTGCAGGGCTACCACATCTGCACTATTACTAATAATCCTTCCCAGCTTCGCATCATCCGCAAACAACTGAATATCCCCCTGCAATCCACTGGCTATGTCATTGATATAAAGGTTAAACAATATAGGTCCTAGTACTGAGCCCTGTGGGACCCCCACTTGTAACCCGCTGCCTCCTGGAAACTGCTCCACCATACACAAATCTCTGATACCTATCAGACAGCCAATCCTGAATCCAGTTGACCAATCTGACATCCGGACCCATGTGCTGCAACTTAAATATCAGCTTATCATGTGGCACCCTGTCAAATGCCTTTGCTAAGTCTAAGAAAATTGCAGTATACGCCTTTCCCTCATCTAATGTTCTTGTAACTTTATTATAAAAGGCTAGCATATTGCTAAAACAAGAGCGTCCTTTCACAAATCCATGTTGATTCTCACAGATAACATTACCCTCATCTGCCCAATGCTGTATACGGTCCCTCACTACTTTCTCCAAGATCTTAACAACTACTGATGACACACAGACTGGCCTATAATTAGACACTTCCAGTCTGTTACCACCCTTATGCAATGGCACTATCTTACCTTCCTTCCATTCCCTGGGCACCTTTGCCAAAGCCAGACTTTCATTGAAAAGCCACGTTAAAGGCACTGTCAATTCCCTAGCACATTTTCTCAAAACTCGTGGTGAAATACCATCCAGTCCCACAGCTTTACTGACATCCAGAGTACTCAGTATCTGAAACACACTCTCCTCCTGTACCTCCAGACCTCGAACCAGTCCTATCCCTCTAGCATTAAAACTGACTCCTCTAGGATGAAATACTCCAATAAAGTGTTCATTGAACAATTCCACTATGCTCTGCATCAGTCACTCTATTCACATTTTTATCCCACAATATCATTCTTCCACAGTCATTTCTCCTCCTACTGGCCACATAGCTAAAAAATTCCCTAGGATTTTCTTTGGATCTTAGGGCCAATCTCCTCTCATATTCCAGTTTCGCTTTCCTTACCACACTAGTCACTCTTCTGGCCTGTGTCTTATATTCCTCATGCATCTCTTCACCTGTCTCCTTATATCTCTTCCATAGCCTCTTTTTCGCATGCAATCCCTGTTTAATATTGTTTGTCATCCACTTTACTCCAAATTGCGTCCTCTTCTTCACTCGTGGTATACAACTTACCATTGCTGATAACAAATATTCTTTCACAATTTCCCACGCACTAGTGATATCCCGGCCTTCCAATTCCTCCCTCCATGAAACTTCCCGAAGTTGATGTCTAAGACTATTATAGTCACCTGCCTTATAATTCCACATAAGTTCCCGTCTCTTTGATACTCCTGCATGTCTATTCATTTTCCAAGTCAAAACCATATGGTCACTCTCTCCAACTGGTGGGAGAGACGTGAACTCAGTTATTATCAACTCTTCTGATGCTATAACCAAATCCAAAACTTTTGAACCTCTTGTTCCCTCTGTTACATGTTGCCTAAGACATTTGTCCCTCAAGAATTCTAGAATATGTAACATATGTAAGTTTTCTTGATGATGACTTCAATGCAGAGGCAAAAATGTTGAATATTATTTTTTTAATTATAAGTAAAGTAATTATTCCAACTCGTGTGGTTTTGTCTCCACAAATTCTTCACAATGATTGAAAACCTTACATTTAGCTGAATTAAACTGAAACCCCATTTTTCCATCTGTACACCTTATTCAAATCCTCTTGAAGGACTACCACATTGGCACTATTACTAATAACCCATCCCAGCGTTACACGTTTATTCTTTCTATCCTGATGAAATATATTACAACCTTCTGTTTCTATTTCTGTCAGTATGTCATGTTCATTCAACCATGTTTCAATGATCCCAATAATCTTTGGACCAAAGTTATCAATGCCACTAATTCATCTAATTTATTCCTGATACTCCTAGCATTTGTAGAGAGAAACATCAATACATTGTTGGTATTTCTATACCTATTATTATTTCCTCCAGAATCCCTTTGGCTTTGCATTATACCATGCAATCCCCCATATCTCCAGTGAATATTCCCACATGAGGCCATCTCTACTTCCATTCATTTTCCTGCAGTTTTCCTGCACTGACACTCTCACTTGTCTGAAGAACAACACTCTCTTGAGATGCCTATGCCCTTCCTCATTCAAATGCAGCTCATCTCTCATATATAGCTTTCTTCTATCGTCAAAGACATTCCAGGCCTTAACATAATCCAAAGCTCTATTTCAACATATTTTCACTATCATGCCATTCATTACTATACTCTTCTCCTCAACTATGAATTATCACATCTGGGTAATATGCTTGCCCTCCTCCCTCTCACACTCTTTTGCTGTACAACCTCAAGCATAAACTTTGGATCTCTCCCTACAAGATTTACACTACTCCTCAGGTTCATTTGCACCCACCATTATCTCATCCACTCTTTCACCTTGCTTAATTTCCACAGTCACGATCTCTATCATTCTTCCAGGTAGGCACTACTCAAGCATTTTAGTTTGCACTCCATGAATTGTTCAATCTCCATACGTGACATCTCTCACTGCTTCATTCATTTCTTGCTCGCCTGCATCTCTCTCTCTCTCTCTCTCTCTCTCTCTCTCTTTCCTTGCATGTCTTACCTACCATCCTGTCATCTCTCTTTTTTTTATTTCCTTCTTCTATTCCCTCCATCATTCCATAACTCTCTCTCACTCCCACTCTTCTTCGTTTCACATCAATTAGCCTTTCCAGTCTTCTAATCTCTTTTTTGATACTCAGAGATCAGAAGACTGGAATAAGAAAGGATTAGAAGAATGGCTGTAAAAAGTGTGGCAAAGGTAATGGAGTTCTGTGGCATGTGCTATTAGTTCTAGTGATGCACCATGTGCCACAGAAATCAATTACTTTTGCACTTTTTTTTGGCCACTGGCTGCAATGCCTACAAAATAGATACAGTATTATGTGTTGCTTGCTTCCCCCCCCCCCATACACAATAGCAAATTATGATTATGATACACTCAGATGACAGCTTGGAGCAGTGCCATTGTATAAGAAGCTCAAGAAAAGATGTTACCAGTGCATGGGAAATGGTCAATGGATTGTTCTTCAGGAAATTAGTATCAGACCACATACATAGAGCCATAAGGATAAATCTGGTGGGAACTAAATGAATGAGTAACATCATTAAGCAGGAACTGCAACCAAAAAAATGTTTTGAAGGATATATAAGGAGAATGGTTATCAGTGCATAAGCAGTACAAAGCATAGACATGAAGAGTAACCAAGTATAGTAAGATAGGCAAAATCAGACTATCAGAAAAGTAGCCAAGCAGCCAAAGCTAATCCCAAAGCATAGACATGAAGAGTAACCAAGTATAGTAAGATAGGCAAAATCAGACTATCAGAAAAGTAGCCAAGCAGCCAAAGCTAATCCCAAAGAGGTGTGTGGTGAGTACAGGCAGAATTACTATGGAAGGATCACTTTAATGAGTGCTGATTAGAAGTAGATAACAGAAAAGACAAAACAGTTGAGGCAGTGAGTGATCATTTTTCAAGGGCATACCATTAATAGAGATATTGCAGTGCCAGATGTAACAAGAACTGATATGGGAAGAAAGGTAGATGAACTGCATGTACTTTGGATATTGCAGAATCTTAATGCAAATATGGGCATGGAATTGGATGGCTTATCAGCACTTGTATTTCAAGAATGTGCAAGGGAAATTGAAAGTGCCGATGACCAGGCTGAATAATGAATAATTTAAGTTTCATTATTATTATTATTATTATTATTATTATTATTATTATTATTATTATTATTATTATCCTGGAGCCTCCATAGCTCAGTTGGTATAGACGAAACCCTTTGGTCAGAAAGACCTGGGTTTGATTCCCATCCAAGATGTGAGGAACCTTTATCTGGAACACACACGGCTACATTCATAAATATACTCATGACAAGGAAGGCAATGGGAAAAAAACCTTGCTTCATGATCATTTCCCTGGTATAGTAGCATATTGTTGCCTCACCAGCCATAAGGCTGAAGGGAAAATACAAATTATTATCCTAAGAACCTATGGAGTCACACTCATCTATGAGGTCCCTGTTGTCGTACACACACACACCTCGTCATACTGCGCCTTATACACATTCAAATTCTCTGCGCTCACCATGCTGTCAAGCAATGGGCAATGCATTCCAATCATTTGCAACTCTCCATGCAAAAAACCTGCTTCTCACTCCCTTGCTCACACTCTCCTTATACAGCTTCTAGGGATGACCTCCTCATGTTCTTCTCCCCAAGTCTCCTACAATTTTATGAAAAACCCCTTCAATGTTAATCCTATAACAACCAGTTACCAACTTGCACATCTCTATATCATCCCTCTTCCTCCTATCCACTAGACTCTGTAAATTGCACCTTCTCAATCATTCATCATATTCAATATTCCAGATCAGAAACTACCTTAGTCAGTTGCCTCTGGACCCTTTCCAGCATCTTAACATCCTTTTGAAAACCAAATCTGCACGGTATTTCATATGTGGCCTAATCAAGGCCTTATACAATGGAACCTGAATCCCCTTACTTCTACAGTCAGTGTCCTCTGCATCATTCTCAGAATGTGTTGTGTTGTCCTCACAATTTTGGCAACATGTCACCTCAAAATCTCTTATTTCCTCCACCTCCAACAATATATCCCACCAAGTGTAAATTCTACATCAAATCTTTGTTTCCCAAATTTTAAAACCATACCTTTTTCAACATTGAACTGGCATTCTCACTCCCATCCCCATTCACTCAATCTATTCAAGTGTTCTAGTAAAGCCAGAACATCTGCTCTACCCCTCGTAGCTCATTCCAACTTTGCATCACCTGCAAACAACTATATATCTGCATTCAAATCTTCCCCAAGACCCCATGAGGCACACTACTAGAGACTTTCTGCTTCCAGGATATTACTCCCCCCCCCCCCCACAAACACAACTTGCTCATACCTATCAGACAGCCAATCTCCAATCCAATGCACTAGTCTAATATTCAGCCCCAGCCCCAGTTTGACTATCAATTTACCATGAGGTAATTATCAAAAGCCTTTGCAAACTCTAAATATACTACTGTGTATCCATCTCCCACATCCAATGCTGCTGTCACCTTATTGTAATAAGTGAGTAGATTACTAAAGCATGACCTCTCTTAAGAAAATCCATGCTGTCCATCAAAGATAACACCATTTTTGTCAACCCTATTTTGGATCCTGATTCTCATCAGTCTTTCAAATGCTTTAAATACAAACCTGACACACAGATTGGCCAATAATTTGATGCTTATATTCTGTCATATCCCGTATGAAGTGGTACAATCTTGCCTTCCTTCCTTCCACTCCTTTAGAACTTGACCAAATGTAAGACTCATATTAAACAAATATGTCAAGGCAGATGTCAACTCCTTGGCATATTACTTCAACATATGTGGTGATATGTCATCAAGTCCCACAGCCTTATTAATATAAAGTTTGCTTAATTACCTATATACCTCTTCCTCACTCACAGTCCTATATACCTCACTTCCTCACTCTCCTCCTCATCATCCACCGCTCTCAAACTCTCCATGACATCACATTGATAAGGATGAGAGACCTTTATGAACTAAATATATCAACTATCCTCTGCAGCAGTTGTGTTTTTATACCATTTTCTCCAATCAGTGCCATCCTATTATAATCATTCTTATTTTTGCTGGCTACATATCAAAAGAATGGAATTGGGGGGGGGGGGGGGGAGGCTTCATTCGCTAACTGCAGCTCATACAGAGCTTTTCCTACCCTTACCAACTCAGTCACCTTCCTTGCCTGTTCTTTATATTCTCTTCATGGAACTGATTATTACCACTCCTCTTATGTTGCCTCTATAATGACTTTTTTTCTCTAAATCTTTTCATTCATCCATTTCACACCAACCCTCTTTAACCTTTTGACCTTTGGAATACACTTAGATATTGCTTCTACTAGACAGCTATTGAATAATATTATTAATTATTATTATTACGGGTATCTCCATGGAGTCAGTAGACTCATCATGGGAGACCCAAACTAGCAAAACAATATCTGTCATATCTCTTCTCGAATTCATTTACAGACGAAAAAGCTCAAAACTAAGTCAGGCAATGCATTCCACTCATTCACCACCCTCCAGGCAAAAAACCTTGTCCTGACACCCTTGTTAACCATACTCTTCTTTAATTTCCATGGATGACCTCTTGTTCTTCCATCACTATCACACAGACGAAACATTTCCCTTGCATCAATCCTATAAAAACCTTTCAGTAATTTAAATGTTTCTATCATATCCCCTCTTCTCTGCCTATCAACCAACCTCTGCAATCCACAAGCTCTCAATTTATCAATGTAGGGAGCATTTTTTACATCACTTACTAACTTAGTCACTCTTCTCTGAACCCTCTCCACAGCCTCCTCATCTCCAAGGAATCGGTGACCAGACTTGAGCACAGTAATCCAAATGTGGAAGTATCAATGCTTTATAAAGGGGAATAATAACCTCTTTATCTCTGGATGTCAGTGTGTTCCTCAACAACCAAGTAATCCTATGTGCAATCTTGGACACCTTGGCAATGTGTCCTCTGAACTTCATCTCCCTATCTACCAACACCCCTAAGTCCCTAGCCTCATCATTCTCTTGGAGTACTGTTCCATCAATGTAGTACACAGCTGGTAATCTTTTAATTCCAAAATGTATGACTTTACACTTTTCCACATTGAACTGACATCCATTACCTTTTGCCCATTCTACCAGCTTATTTAAATCATCCTGCAAACTTTCAACATCAGCTTGATTTTTTTATTGCGCTACCCAACTTTGCATCAACAGCAAACAACTTAATATCTCCCTTTAAGCCATTTCCTACATCATTTATATACAAATTAAACAACAATGGCCCAAGCACAGAGCCCTGAGGTACACCACTGGTCACCTGCCTCATCCTGGACTCGGCACCTCCATACACCACCTTCTGGTATCTCTCCCTGAGCCATTCTCCTATCCATATCACCAATTTAGTATCCATTCCCATCTGCTCCAATTTGCACAACAGTGTTCCATGGGGTATCCTGTCAAAAGCCTTAGCAAAATTCAGAAGTACCACTGTATAACCAGTTCCTTTATCCAACTCAGATGTCATTCTATTATGAAAAGTTAATAGATTGCTAAAGCAGGATCTACCTTTAACAAAACCATGTTGGGCTCTATAGAGTATCATATCCTGATCCACCCATTCTTGAATTTTGTCTTTAACCAACTTTTTCAATACTTTTACCACTACTCCTGAGATGGTGATTGGTCTGTAATTAACTACTGCAGTTTTAGAGCCACCCTTATGCAAAGGAACCACTTTGCCTAACTTCCACTCCCTAGGGACCAGACCAGAGTTCAAACTTAAATTAAATATCCAAGTAAGTGGGGTTGACAATTCATTTGCACATTCACGCAACACCCGAGCTGATATTCCATCTAAGCCAACAGCAGTGTTTGCATTTAAATTTTGCAATATATTAAATACCTCTGATTTCTTAGGTTCAATTCTCACATTAGTTATTGCTACAGGTACAGAGATATCTTCACTTGGGTGATAGACTTTTGAAAAGTGATCACTCAGTAACTCGACTATTACATCTGATTTTTGTCACCTCAATACCATCACTCACTAAAGTTATCCTTCCGAAGTCATTCTTCCGTTTACTTGCCACATAGCGGAAGAACTCTTTTTGATTACCCTTGATCTCTTTGGCTAAGGTCTTCTCATAATCTGATTTAGCTTTTCTTACTATGCTGGTACCCTTCCTAACTTGAGCCTTGTACTGCTCATGGGTGTACTGATCGCCTTTCTCCTTGTAAATTCTCCATAACATTTTCTTTTTTTGCAGGTCAAGCTTGATACTACTGCTCATCCATCTAACGCCTGCCTTGTTTGACTTCCTGACCACGGGGACACAATCTGATATTGCCTTCCTCAGATACCCACTGATTTTATCCCATGCACTACTAACATCTTTCCCCTGCCATAGGATGGCTGCAAGCTCACTCCGAAGCTTGTTATAATTGCCTAACCTGTAGTTCCTTATATACCCCTTCTTAACTGAAAAATCCACAGATTTTGCAACCTCCGAAGTCAATACCACATGATCGCTTTCACCAACTGGAGGTAAGGAGGACACCTTACTTATGCATATATATATCCTCTGACCCATTAACCAGGTCCAACACTCTCACACCACGTGTCCCTTCAGTTATGTGCTGTTTCAAGTAATTATCTCGTAGAAGATGTATAAATTCCATTTCCTTTTTGTTACATGATATTTCCTCCTTTCAATTTGTATCACCATAATTAAAATCCCCCATAATAATCACTAAACCTGCACTCATTGCACTAATTTGCTGATGCATGAATTCAATATCTCCTCCTGTACTCCCTGGCCTATAGCAGCATCCAACTGTATATTTGGTTGCATTGGTCACTATTTCGCACCAGACCGCCTCAAATGAGTTCTCATTCACATGTCTATCATATTGATAGACATGTAAATCCATCATACTACTTTCTTTGGCTGCAACACATCAGTTATCATCAACATTACTCCTCCCCCTGTTCTATCTTCTCTAACCTCCCCGAAAATACTGTACCCATCACATTCAATTCCAGTGACCACATCTTCTACTGACAGCCAAGTTTCACTGATGCCTACAACTTTTGGTGAGATTGCACTGACTAATGCCAAAAATTCTTCTCTCTTATTTCGAATGCTTCTTGCATTGGTATACAAAAATTGCAGATTCCCACCAGATCTTGTACCAACTTTAGAACTGATATATAAGTCACTAATTTCAGTAGTTCCATGCCGATTTTTATCCCCTCTCTTCTGCAATTTATTCTGCGAATAAGGATCAATAAATATACAATCAGTGCTAAAGTTTCTCTCTCTTACACTCAACCTTTTCAATATTAGTTTCCCTGCCCAATTACTTCAACTTGTTTAGAAAACAATAACTTCTTCAATCGCTTATGTCCTTCCATGTTCAGATGCAGCCCATCTCTAGAATACAACTGTCTTTTTCCTTCAAATACACTCCAAACATCAACAAATTCCAGACCTCTTTTTTTTGCACATTCTTGCAATCATATCATTCATTATCATCGCTCATCTACTTAACTCGTAATTGTCAAAACGAGGCAGCACACACACACACACTAACTTCCCATTGACACTTTTCCTCTTCACAATATCTAACAATGTTCTTAAATCTTTTCCTACCCGATTTATACCATCACTCAAGTCATTTGTACCCACCATAACTATCATCTTGTCTGCTTCATGCCCTCTCTTTATTGCTAAAGCCAATCTTTCTATTGTCCCACCAGCCAAGCACTCGTCATGCATACCACTCTCCATACCCTTAATCATAGAATCACCATATATCTTACCACTCTTAACTTCATTCAAGTCCACACAAGCATCACTCATGGACTCATTTTCTACACTATTCAGCATGACTCTGCCAGTTTCGTTACTCAATGCTCTATTACTTACCCACTCCACTCTCACAACATCTTGTTTCTTCTAGGTCTCTTGTTTTATTTTGTTGACTCCCAATCACTCCCATACTATTTATTACTGCATCATTCACCAAAGACTCACCCATACATAAATCTGTTCTAGTTACTTCGGCTAAAGTAATCTCTATAGTCCTAATTTCTCTGTTTAACACATTAAACTCAGTTTTAATTTCCAGTATCTCCTTACTGAGCACTTCCAATTCCTCATGCAGAAGATGAAGGTCATTTTTCATTTTCATGAACTCCCGCCGAAGTTCCTCTGCTACAGCCCCAACATCAGCTTCCATTCCTAAACGCTCAAGCCTATCCTGCCATTTCTCACATACGCGACATTTTCATTCTTCTCACTTAACCAGACTGACCACAGATCCTTCACATTCTTCGGTGCATACATGTAGCAGTTTCCACAATGCATCCATTGCGAAAAATCTAATGCTGAGCCAGCCTTTCGTGTAGAAGTAGAAGTCCTGCGTGCCGCTGACACGTTGAAGGAGTGAAACAAACGGCAGCGAAAACACAATATATACAACACAGTTCCGAACAATAAACCACTGAAGGACACTTGTATCTAACTGATGCACAACTGCAGCACAATTTGAGACAAAAAGCCACACTATATTTAAATTTAAAAACACGTTACTGATCTCCTTTCCACCCAACTCCTCATTCCATGCTACAGCTGCAAGCTGTCTTCTGAGCTTCTCATAATCACCAGCCTTGTAGTTCCACATATACCCTTTCCTCACAGAAGTCCTCACATGGACAACCACCCAGGTAATCACTTCATGGCACTCTCACCAACTGGAGGGAGATTTGACACCTCATTTATAATAACATCCTCTGATGAGATGATGAAATCCAAGACTCTCAATCCTCATGTGTCCTCTGTTACATACTGTCTGAGGTAGTTGTCCCTTGAAATCTCAAGAAACTCATTTTCTTTTTTTCCAGTTGCTATCTCATCATCCCAATCCATATTGCCGTAATTAAAATCATCCATAACGATCACCCTTTCTCATTGCTTGCCTAATTTTCTTATACATTTCCTGGTCACTACCCTCCACGTTACCAGGTCTATAGCAACATTCAATGAAGTATTTCACTCTATTTACCTCTATCTCACATCATATTACCTTAAAACCTCTACCACTATTTCTTCCCTTGCATCGCAATCTTGCATGGACATAACTCTTTTCTATCATCAATAGCATCACCTTCCTATTTACCCTTGCTATCTTCATGAAATACATCATGCCATTTCCATCTTTATTCCTGTCAGGATGTCATCCTCATCCAACCATGTCTCACTTATTGCAACAATTTTTGTGTGAACAAACTCAATCAAGCAACCAATATCATTTGTCTTGTTTCTTATACTTCTAGTATTTGTATACAAACATAACTGCTCATTCCCAGATCTATAACAGGTTTCACTAATAGCACTTATTAGATGTTATTTTTAGAGGTACCTGTGGCATAGTATAATTATTAAAAGAACACGTAAGACCACAGTAATAACTTTTAATTAAAAGTTATTACTGTGATCTTATGTGTTCTTTTAATACTTATTAGATGTGACTTCTCCATACTTTCCTCAAGTCATTTCTTTTTTCCTTATTCATCCCAGAACCTTCTTCAAATCCAACTATTTTCCCTAGATCCCAGATAATCCTTTGGAACTTGAGCTTTTAGCATGTATAAGGTTCCAAAGAAGCAAAAAGAAAGTAAAAGAGGACAAAAGAATTATAGAGGTAGAGAATCATAAGCTGACTGTCTCAGAAGTGGTAGTAAGGGTATTGAAGAAATTGGTTCAAAGGCAAAAAGTAAGAATTGGTGGATAGGATTATGATACTCTATTTGAGCAACATATGTGAAGGTAGGTCTTGTCTTATTAATTTACTCACTTTTTTTTTATATAATGAAGTAACAGCTGAGTTGGATAAATGAAATGGCTACACAATAATACTGCAGTATTTTACAAAAATATTTAAAAGCATATCATAAATTGCAGCAAATAAGGATAGATATGAAACTAGTGGTATGGATAGAAAGGCAGCTCACAGATAAACAGAGAAGAGCATAAAGGAGTTAATTCACTGCTATTTCTTGTGTAAATTAATGATAAAAGAAATGACTCAAGGTGAACTGGGCAAACAATAGTTAATAAAGGTAACGTGGAAATTCTACAGGATGATTCAAATAGACTGGATGTATGGGTAACAGCTGCCAGTTGAATGTGGTAAAGAATAAGGTATCACCATGGGACAAAAATATTGCAAGCCATGTACTACACTGATGGGAACAATACTACAGGAAATTGATAAAACTAGGGATATGGGTGGTGATTGTAGATGAGTAGTTGAAGTTTAGAGGGCATATTGCAAAAGTTTTCAACACAGCTCATTGGATTACTTGGATGATAAACACAATGGGGATATTAATTATTCCTCTTAAAAACACTTTGATACAGCTACTTCTAGATTGATGTGCAATGATCAGCACCGATTTTCATTGGAAGTTGTAAGGAAAGAATCCTTAGGTGAGTGACCAAGATAGTGACTGGTGTATTTAATGTTCCCTATGAAGACAGATTGATGGTATGAAGAGTAATAGTTAACAGGAAAATGAAAGGATTGGATAGAGACATGACAGTGTCTCTATCCAATTTATAAGTGATTTATAAATATACAATGCCAACAAGTTTTGCCAACGGAGCAAAGAAGTTTGGTCTTCTTCCAATGGATCCTATGGTTAGGGTTTTCAATTCCGTGTTGTGAGAAGCCAGATTTCTGCAGTTTGATAGATGGATGTGGTCTAGATGTTCTGAAATGCGTTTGCTAATGGATCTACTTGACTGTCCATAGTAGGACAATTTACAGGAGCGTGGGACCTAGCACATGCCAGGTAGCATCAGTGGTCAGAGTTTGTCTTTAGGAGAAAGTAAACAATTGATTTTTTGAGTTGTTTTTGGATTGTAACCATTTTGTATGACTGTATTTTTGATTATTTCCAATTCTTGGTTTAAAGATTCTTTGGAGGAGCAGAATCTGTGTGTTCTGGTTACTAATGATTTAACGATGCCAAATTTTTGAGATGGATAATGAACCAAGAATTGTGAATGTAGCGTTCGTTCATATAAACACATAAATGTTCATATAAACATGAATGTTCTTACTATCCCTAAAGTCTGGGAAATTGTCATCCTAAATTGTGTAAAATAATTTTTATATATGTTATCTCATTTTAATGTATTTTTTTAGACATATTTTAATTTAATTCTTTAACACGCTACTGATGCATAGAGAGATTCCATTGTAAGCATGCACCCTAACTGTATGTGATTCCTAGTATTGTTTGAATTAACTGTATTGACGATGTCCTATGATACTTAGGATGAAATATTTACTTATTAAAAAATATTATTACTGTGGTCATGCGTGAATGCTCCACAGGTTTCATTATACAACAAAATCATCCACTTCCTGCAGTATGGCACTGCTGATATAGTACACAACCTTATATTTTTGCACTTATTAATATTAAAATTACAACTCCACTCCTTTGCCCAAGTAAAAAGTCTATTCAAATCTTCCTGAAGGGAATTAACATCAGCAGTGCCACTTACAATTCTTCCCAACTTTGCATCATCAGCAAACAACTGAAGATCCCCAGTCAGTCCACATGATATACTGTTTATAAACAAGTTAAACAGCAAGGACACAAGACTAGAACCCTGAGCATGCCTCCTTTTTTGAGACACTGCTCCATCATATACAACCTGCTGGTATTGTTCAGAGAGCCAATCTCCGATCCATCTAACCAATACACTATCTATTCCTATCCTTTGCAGCTTGTACATCAACTTATCTGTGGTAATCTATCAAATGCTTTTGCAAAGTCCAAGAATATCACTGTACATGATTCTCTCTTATTTAACACACATCTGTTACCCTGTAATAAAATGCAAGAAAATTGCTAAAACAGGACCTACTGTTTACAAATCCATGCTGATCATAATAAAGAATGCTGTATCCATCAACCCAATCCTGTATTCAATTCCTAACCAATCTCTACAACACCTTGACCACAACTTCAGTTATGCAGACTGGTCTATTATCGGAAACTTCTGTCCTAGAACCATGCTTGTGGAGTGATACTATTTTGCCTTCTTTCCACTCATTAGAAACCCTACCCACTGCAATACTTTCATTAAATCACCAGGTCAAGGACATAGCCAACTGTGGTCCACATTTCTTAAGCATATGTGGTGATTTGTCATCCAGTCCCACAGCCTTATTAACATCTAACACAAACAACACCTGATACCCCTCTGATTCTTTCACTTTCAGTTCTCCTAATACCTGCCTCCCTTCTATATATTGCACTGCATCATTTACAACAGTATGATATACACTGATAAAGTGCTCATTCAATAATTCCACTATATCCTTTACAACTGTTATTCTGCTGCCATGACCATCCACCAGTGTCAACTTGCCATAATTATTCTTTCTCTTGCTTGCCATATAGCAGAAAAATTCACTTGAGTTAACCATGGCCTGACCAGCCAATTTCCTCTCATATTGCACCTTTTCTTTTTTTGCCATGATCATTACCTTTCTAACCTTCACATTATACTCTTCATGGATCTGATCACATCAGATCCATGAAGTGAAATCGAGCAAGCTGTACCTCCTCCATAGCATTTTCTTTCCTAGCACAGCTTGCTTGATTTCACTGTTCATTCATTTCACTTCTACTCTATTTACTCGCTTAACCCTTAACAAAAGCAAAGCAGTTATATATTGCTTTTGTCAGATACTGCCTTGTGAGTTTCCATGCATTGTCAACATCTTTTCTGCTCAGCTCATCTACCCAACATACTGATGCTAACTGACTAGAGAGCTTCATATAATTACCCTCTTTATACTTCCACATATACCAATTTTTGGTAAAACCTTTTCTTGTACAAGTACCTCATGATCACTCTCACCAACCAGTTGCAGTGTCAACACCTCATTAACAATTACATCTTGTGAAGCTATCACCAAATCCAAAACATTAACGCCTCTAGTTGCTTCAGTCATATGTTGTTAAAGATATTTATCTCTCAGAAATTCAACAAACTCACTCTCCTTGTTCCCATGCACTATCTCTTCCTTCCATTCTATATTCCAGTAATTAAAGTCTCCCATCAGGATCATCTTCTTTTTTACATGCCCAACTAAAACATTAATTGGTGTGCTCTCTGTGGTGTGCTCCCTGGCCTATAACAGCATCCTATCAAATAATTCCATAATATTCTTTACCATGGCCACTTTGTTGTCACCAATGTCACCCTTCTCTAATTATTTTTCTTCTTGCTTGTCATATAGCAGAAGTGGCAAGCAAGAGGAAGAACCTGCTAATCTCCTCTCATATTTTACTTTATTTCGCTTTACTCTGATTGTCAATTTTCTAGCCAAATTATACTCCTCATACATTTGATCACTAATGACTATCTTATATTAAATTTGTATATACTCCAAGCAAATTTCTTTCCACTTTCCACTTTATTTTCAGTGTTCCACAAAGAGAAAAAAAAAGTCCAACTAGAGTAATAAATACATGAACTCCACAAGTAATTTTATTGCTACATTACATCCGAATGAGCTTACATATAACACTACTAATAAAATGATATTGAGAATGGTCTGAAAGAGGATATCTAGTTGAGTTCAAGGTGGTAGGGAATGAGCCTAACATAGTACATATTTCATATCCACTTAGAGTACCATATTTCAAGTCTTCTGACTTAAACAGCACTATTGTGAGCAGACGATGCTTGTTCAGTGTTGTTAAGTTGTCAAGGATTCTGGATTTAAAAAGAAATATAGATATATATTATTATTTAGTTTCAGTAAATTTGCAGAAAACAGGTTTAGAAGGGGATTTTCATTTCTATTTTTATTTTCAAGCAGTTTGCAATGTCACTTAATAAATGTACAGGACTTCCCAAAGGAAAAAATATATTAAAAAAAAAATTATCACAGTAGATTCAAGTAGGGCAAATATACTCCAACTGCATTAATTATTACCAGAAGGAGAACTCTCATTGCTGGGATCACTGTTTGTAGCCTGTAGCTTGAAGGATTGAAAAAAAAAAAAAAGAAGAAGAAGAAAAAAAACTAAAAACAGTGGAGTGTGAAAGTGAGGAAAGGGGAGAAGAGATGTGTCAGGCAATGGAATCACATTTTCAATGCATTAAAGCATACTTATATACATCAGCTTACACAACATTGTGCATAATGGATCAATATACGTGCACATCATTTTGATATATCTGTAATTACTTACAGAAGAAACGTGCTTAGTTGATAGCAGTCATAGTTGGGATTTCTATCAGCAGTTTGTAAAATAAATAACATATAAATGATCCTTATGTTCTACAGCTCCTCTTCTCCCATACCATCTATTTTAACTAAAAACAAGACCACAACACGCTTTTCTTCTTTCTTTAATGACCTTAGTCTATAAACATTATAAACAAAAAAGTTTATTGTGCTTTTGGAGAAGGGGGGGAGAGTTGTTACCAATTCCTTCCCTTTCTCACAGTACCTTTTTTCCATTTCTTTCTTTCTTTATGTCTTTCTTTCCTGTTTTCTAAATTTATCAGGCTAACAATCCATTAAAAGTGATAATAGCCACAGGTTCATGTAACTTTCAAACAAGGCTATTCTGGCAAACTACTCTCAAATAAAATAGTTTTGCAACTAACATGAGTAAAACTTCATTTCCAATAAGGAAAGATTTTTACAGCATATAACCATTCATTTGATTCATCTGAATATGAAATTTAACTTACCCAAATGGATTATTAAATGACAAAGCATACACAATGTGCTTATGACTCTCAAGGGACAACAGCTGTTCACCTGTGTTTGCTTCCCAAACTTTACAGGTTCGATCATAGCTTCCAGTAATAAACCTAAAAAATGTTGAGGTACTTCAAAATAATAATTTTTAAAAATCTTGAATACTGGAAAGAAAAGTGAAACATGGACAGTAACATGGTCTAGAGCAGTGTTTCCAAACTGTGTTACATGAGATGTGAATAAGTGTTTCAGGAAAAATCAAAATTAATAATTTAAAAATATAAAATAAAATAATAAATGTTGCATATTTGGAGGATACACCACTTTTGTATCATTATAATTAAAAAATAGATATATTTCAGTTATTAATATACTGGCATAGACTAATAATCAAATAAACAATGGAACATTTTATTTTGGCAAGCTTTGCATGGAAAAGTATGTATAGAGTTAATGATATCTATGAAAAAGTATGTATAGAGTTAATGATATCTATGAAAAAGTATGTATAGAGTTAATGATATCTATGAAAAAGTATGTATAGAGTTAATGATATCTATGAAAAAGTATGTATAGAGTTAATGATATCTATGAAAAAGTAGCAACGTAGTGATCTAACATGCCATCCATATGCAATTTAGCCTGGAATCACAGGTTGAGGGAAAGGGGGAAGTAAACGGTATCATACATCATTTGAGTGGATGAGACAAACTATCCTTCCACTGACATGCTCTTGCATGCTTATATAATGTTGGTGTGGTGCAGACTGCCAGCCACAAAAGAATATACGTGTCCTATAAATATATTGTGAGATGAAAAGTGCTCTATTACTAAAAAAGTTTGCGAAACACTGGTCTATGTTGTGCTCTCTCTATGAGACTAGACTGAAAGTTTGTTGCCAGGTGAAAAAGAAAAGACATGATGGAAACATGTAATTTACTAATGGAATTTTATAGAGTTAGATGCTGAAGAAATTTTTCAATACATAACAAGACAGGAGTGAACAAGGTGTCATCCCAGGTGATTGTGTTAGTGCATGGTTGGCAAAGGCATGAGAACTAGATTTTTCGCTTGAAAAATGGTAAACGAGTGGAATGAGTTGTCAGAGGCTGCTGTGAGTGAGAGAGAGAGAGAGAGAGAGATGTGATGGACATTATGTGAATAATGGTGAGAGTGGGCTTTCTGCAATGAGTTTTCAGACTGCATGGTTATTTTCATATAATAATAAAAAATAAATTTAATTAACAAGGTTAAAAAATAATATTATTTTATAAAATGTAGCATGATACAATGGCATAAACTTAAACATTCTAATGATGATAAAGGTTCAAAATAATGGTATACTACAGATATCTGCAAACCTCCAGAACACTGGTTGTGAACAAAGAAGTGAGCAACACGAGTATAGAGATTGAGAGAACAGGTGTTCAAGACAGACAGGGAAACAGGGAGATTTTAGGATGGACAGAGGAACACAGCGTGAGAAAGGTAATTTCCTCCAAGAGGGTGTGAATGCATGTAGACAAAAAAGGGAAGGGGACGACCTGGGATCGAGAGAAAACAGGTGGATGGATCTGAAGAAGATTCGAAGATGAATAAGGAGACATACATTTGGGAAATTATGGAGATAACTACCATGTGGGAGTAAAACTTTAGTTTAATATAAACTAAAATACACACTCCACGTTTTGACCTTCATATCAGGGTCATCATCTAGAGCATACACAATATATAAACAGAGACAAGCTGCACTACAATCTACATGGTTTGCTAAAGTCACTGACCAACCGTTACAACAATTATTGGTCTAACCTCTAATGAAAAATAAATAAATAAATAAATAATTTTTTTTAAAAATTAAAAAAAACAACCTTTACTACAACAAAGCTAGAGTCCTATTATTATTATTAGTAGTAGTATTATCTATTAGGTTACAAAATTAAATTGGGCTGGAGAGCAACATGTTTATATATTAAAAAAAAAAAAGCTTATACATATAAATTTCAACCAATTGGTATCGGATAGTTTCCAATAAAAGCTGAAAATTGGTTAAAGTCCTAAAGTACTAAGTAGGCTGAATATGTGCTATCCAAATTCTTGTAATTTTTATGCCACCATTATTGTTGAGATTAGGATGGTTAATCATAATTTCACAGGCTTCATTAAATTTTCTTTCATACCAGGTTTTTGTATGATGTAAAGAGCAGGTACTTTTCCAATCAATTTGGTGTAGAGTGTTGAGAGCATGATCTGAGAGGCCTGCTTCACCAAAATTGTTATATTTAATGTGTCTTTTGTGTTCTTTTTTATGTATAGGGATTGTACGTACAGTTTCACCAATATAAGGTAAGTTACAGGTGCAGAAAATGAAATAAACTCCAGGATGAGCCAATGGGATGAGAATATCCTTAGAGGAGTGAGTTGAACATGTTTTTTAATTTTATAGGTGGTTTAAAAGTGGCATTGAGATTATAATGGTGTAGGATTCTATTGAATCCTACACCATTATAATCTCAATTTTTCTGATAACCCTTTAATGTATGGGATGGCTATGGTTTTATTGTATCTATATTCTTTTTTGATGAAGTTTTATGAAGAACTTTATTAATAGTATTTTTGTTATAGCCATTATTTAAGTTTTTTAACAGTGACTGACGGCCAAGAAGTGACGGACTTAAGTAATTTCTCAGTTTTTTTCTTTATTCTGTTAGTTGGATTATAGTTTACAAGCTGATAGGTGCTGTTATCAGACACTAGTTGATTCATCTGATGAATGTAAGTTGACCTGTCAAGGATGACAGTGGCATTACCTTTGTTCAATTTTGTTATAATTATATCTTGATTAGCTTTTAATGACTTGATTGCTGCTAGTTCTGTTTTTGTAAGATTGCTATATAAGGTTTTCTTTTTATTCAGAACATTGCTGGTTTCTAACCGAATTTTATCAGCTTTATTAATAGAAAGAGACAATGCTTCTTTCTATGTGGTATATAAAATCCAGTTTATTAACAGTTCTAGGTGCTACTGCGAATTTAAGGCCTTTATCAAGTAGTGAAAGTTGACCGTTATTTAAGGTGGCCTGATAAGTTGATCACATGACTATTGCTTGCAGGTGGTTGGTCACTCCTTCTCTCACTTGTTTGTTGTTCACTGTTGGAGCTGTTTACCAGAGAAGAGATATCCTGATTGGTTGGATTCATATGATTGGCATTTAAATTTCGCCTTTGTTTTAGAATATGAAATTTGGCCTTAAGTTTTTCTTTATTATTCCAGAATATATTTAGCTGATTGGTTTAGTCAGTGATTCTTTCAAGCACTTTCAAAATATCTGGATTTATATAACTAGATAGTTTGGATTGTAAATTTGAAACCTGATTTTGAGTTATTGCTAGATTTCTGCAGGCTGTTTGAATTTGCTCTCTAAGTATTGCTTTCTCTGTGCAAGCATAGATACCAAGTGCTTTAGTGGAAGTAAATTTCTTTTTTAGCTTGATGCAGTTAGGAGTAAGATTACTGTCTCAGCATCTCTTTAAACAGGCCAGCCGATTGATCAAAAGGTCAACATGTATCTTTAGCTTACCATACTGATTGCAACGCTTGTGAGTATCATCTCCATGAATGATGAGAATCCTTTCTTTCATGCTTACACTGTGATCAAAACATATTTTGGAAAATTATGGAGGCAACTACTGTGTGGGAGTAAAACTTTAGTTTAATATAAACCAAAATACACACTCGACATTTCGACCTTCATATCAAGGTCATCATCTGGAGCACATACTACTCTTTGTCCACGTACTATGTTCGGTTACTTCGTGTGGCAAAATGAATTTTACCTACAAAAAGAAGGTACGACCATGGGCTCACCACTATCCCCCCCCCCACAATTGCTAACTTTTATATGGAAGCTTGCTTTTGAGCAAAGTGTTCTTGATTCCTTTACTGTAAAACCTACAGTGTGGCTTAGATACGTTGACGATGTTTTTGTTATCTGGCCACAAGGTCAGCAAACATTAAACACATTCCTTAGCCACCTGAACAAACAACATGAACGCATACAATTTTTAAACTGCCTGCATTATTGGTGTGAATTTCTATGCCCGTTTCTTCCAGATTAGTTGTAGTGGTCTTCTTGATTTCATTGTAATGGATGTTTTTCTTGACAAAGATAGCAGTGCCGCCACCTCTGGCATTGAGTCTGTCATTTCTGAATAACGAGTAGTATCTGAGGTTGGGATTATCGCAGGGCCGTAGATGGGTCTCATTAATTAGGAGAATATCAATTTTGAAGTGATCCAGAAATTCTTGTAATTCCAAAATTTTGTTATTGAGACCATTTGCATTGAATGTGATCTGTATAGAGTTAGTTGTGGTAACAGGATTATTCATTAATCATGGAGAAGATGACTTGCGTATTCTTGGAGAATTTGTTGGTGTCGGCCTGGCTGGGATTTTTTTTGCTAAAAGCCATTAACATCTCTCCTAAAGTAGCAGCAAGAATTGCAGCAGAGTTTTGGCTGCTCGATGCCAGTACTGCCAGTTTGTTATGTGAGGAGACCGCAGAGGTGTGCGATTTTTCGGGTGTAACAGCCCGCACTTTGATTTCTGGTGCAGGTTGTGTGACTCGCTTCTGAGTGAGCAGGGCTATTGCCTCCCTAGTCTTCAGCAGGTTAGATGGGTGGAGTGAACAGCCCTTGTAGTTGGCCGGGTGTGGGCCACCACAATTTGTGCACTTAGCAGGAGTGGTCCATGGCTTGGCGCATGTGTGCGAGGAGTGGTTGTCACTTTACACTTGCATTCTGCCCTACAGAGTTTCTGCGCATGCCCATATTTTTGACAGCGGTAGCATTGTGCAGCAGATGTTTTCCTTCGGAGAGGTTCGGTCTTGATAACTAAGCTACAGATGATCTTAAGATCGTAAATTTCTCTCTGGTCTTTACCAATCTCCACTAAGACCAGAGGCATGGGGCACTTGTCTGCTCGGTACATGCGCAAGATTTTTATTGGTGTAAAGCCTTGTGATCTGAGGTCAGTGGCTATTTCTTCAGATGTTATAGTTTCTACTAAACCTCTGATGACGACCTTTAGGTTTTTCTCACTCTTAAGCTGGAACGTGTGATATGGGACTTTCAGTTCGTCCATAAGTATGGTGAGCCAACGATAGACTGATGCTCCTTCAGGCTGGATCTGGACTCCTTCATCGGTGTTCCTAGCTGATGCGAATTTGATGTTGATGTTTTTCATCGTCTCTGCGATTGATGACCATTTTTCTTTAGTTCTTAAGATTACCGGTGGAACTCTCTTTGGATTGTGCTGCTGTGTCCATCGCTACTACTCTTTCATTGGGTTGTGCTGTTATGTAGATTGCTGCTGTTCTCTCCAAGTGTTGAGGTGGTATTTCAGATTCTGCAGCGGGAGACTCCTTCTTTCTCTTCTTCCTGCCGACTACCTGATAGTCACTAGAGTCTGCATAGGAAATGTCATCACTGTTGTTTCTGGCTCACTGGAGCTGTCTTGGGAGAGGCTGGGGTTGGGGGTCCTCTGTTTCGACTTTTTTGACCTGGTGAATTTCAACTTTTCCTGGCAATTTGGTGTGCAGTAGGTTGCCTACGTGTCTAAATATAGCCAAAAGTTCTTTAAAGTTGAGGTAGTCGTATGGCGTATCCATGGTTAGGCCTAGACTTTGTTGTGTGGAACAGGACCTGCCTTGTCCCTTCCAACCGCCAAGTGTAGACCGATAGTGAAAATCTCCTTTTAAAGGTGGAAGACTACTACCAGGCACAAGGAGGGGAACAGGAGAGGGGCTGAAGAAATTTGATATATAACTCAAAAATCTTACCTTTTTTAAATGCTGAAAAGAAACTGCACTGGTGATCTATCTCGCTACTACTGGCATAAACAAATCGTGCAGTAATAAGCTCTGAGAAAAACACATCCGACTCTTATGAAAAGAAAAGGAGAACTCCCCTCCTCCAATTTCATATTCTATATTCTAAAACAATGGCGAAATTTAAATGCCAATCATACAAATCCAACCAATCAGGATATCTCTTCTCTGGTAAACAGCTCCAACAGTGAACAACAAACAAGTGAGAGAAGGAGTGACCAACCACCTGCAAGCAATAGTCAAGTGATCAACTTATCAAGCCATACTATAAATAACGGTCAACTTTCACTACTTGATAAAGGCCTTAAATTTGCAGTAACACCAAGAACTGTTAATAAACTGGATTTTATATAACCACATAGAAAGAGGCATTAAGTCTCTTCCTATTAATATAGCTGATAAAATTCGGTCAGAAACCAACAATGTTCTGAATAAAAAGAATTATATAGCAATCTTACAATAACAGAACTAGCAGCAATCAAGTCATTAAAAGCTAATCAAGATATAATTATAACAAAATCGGACAAAGTTAATGCCACTGTCGTCCTTGACAGGTCAACTTACATCTATCATATGAATCAACTAGTGTCCGATAACAGCACCTATCAGCTTGTAAACTATAATCCAACTAACAGAATAAAGAAAAAAAAACTGAGAAATTACTTAAGTCTGTCACTTCTTGGCAGTCAGACACTGTTAAAAAACTTATATCCCATTACCCCTGTCCTCCTAGAATATATGGTGCTCCTAAAGTACACAAACACAAACAAAACGGTCCACTTCGGCTGATAGTTGAAGGGATAGACAGTCTCCTAATTATCACCTAGCCAAGAAATTAGCATCAACATTCAAGGAGTTGGTAGGTAATTTCCCCCTCCTATATAAAGAACACACAACACTTTATAAACAAAATTAAAAACATAACACTCAGCAAAGATGTTTTATTAGTCAGTTTTGATGTTTCTGCCCTTTTCACTAATGTCCCAATCAGTGACACAATTCTTCTCCTATGGAAAAAATATTCACCCGACATTACGGCCCTCTTTGTCCAAGTACTATGTTCCGGTTACTTCGTGTGACAAAATAAATTTTACCTACAAAAAGAAGGTATGACCATGGGCTCACCACTATCCCCCCCAATTGCTAACTTTCATATCTAAGCTTTTGAGCAAAGTGCTCTTGATTCGTTTACTGTAAAACCTACAGTGTGGCTTAGATACATTGACGATGTTTTCGTTATCTGGCCACATGGTCAACAAACATTAAACACATTCCTTAGCTATCTGAACAAACAACATGAATGCATACAATTTACTACTGAAATTGAAAATTAGAACTCGCTCCCATTATTGGATACACTGGTCACATGTCTTCCCTCAGGCAGTCTATCCTTCAAGGTGTACCGCAAACCTACACACACTGACAATATATACATTCTAACTCATATCACCACCCATCGCAAAAATTTGGAGTCATTAACACCCTAAAAAACAGAGCTATAACAATTTGCTCTAATCAACAAGCTCTTAAATAAGAATTAAAAATAATTAGCAACATGTTTATAAATAATGGCTATAACAAAAATACTGTTAATAACGTTCTTCATAAAACTTCATCAAAAAAGAATATAGATACAGTAAAACCATAGCCATCCCATACATTAAAGGATTATCAGAAAAAATCAATAGAATCCTACACCATTATAATCTCAATGCCACTTTTAAACCACCTATAAAATTAAATAATATTATATTATTATATTAATATATTAATAGTTGAATAATAATATTCAACTCCTCTAAGAATCCTCTCCTCCCATTGGCTCATCCTCGAGTTTATTTCGTTTACTGCACCTGTAACTTACCTTATATTGGTGAAACTGTACGTACAATCCCTATACGTGAAAAAGAACACAAAAGACACATTAAATATAACAATTTTGGTGAAGCAGGCCTCTCAGCTCATGCTCTCAACACTCTACACCAAATTGATTAGAGAAGTACCTGCTCTTTACATCATACAAAAACCTGGTATGAAAGAAAATTTAAAGAAGCCTATGAAATTCTGATTAACCACCCTAATCTCAACAATAATGGTAGCATAAAAATTACAAGAATTTGGATGGCACATATTCAGCCTACTTAGTATCTAGCATACTTTACGACTTGAAGCAATTCAACCTCAGCTTTGATTGGAAACTATTCCATACAATTGGTTGAAATTTATATGTATAACTCTTTTTTTTAATATATAAACATGTTGCTCTCCAGCCCAATTTAATTTTGTAACCTAATAGATAATACTACTACTAATAATAATAATAGGACTCTAGCTTTGATGTTGTAAAGGTTTTTTTTTATTTTTTATTTTTTATTTTTTTTTTCACCAGAGGTCAGGTGAATAATTGTTGTAACGGTTGGTCAGGCTTCATACCTGGATACGAAGGTTGAAACATTGAGTGTGTATTTTAGTTTATATTAAACTAAAGTTTTACTCCCACCCGTTAGTTGTCTCCATAATTTTCCAAAATGTATTCTGATCACCGTTAAGCATGAAAGAAAGGAGGAATAAGGAGAAATGAAATTGCTTGAGTTAAGCATGGAGAACGCACATCAAATAAGTGGTGACAAGGAAACTAACTACATAACAAGGGATAAGCTGCTGTGTTTGTATATAAATGCTAGAGGCAGATGAAATGGTTGCATTAATTGAGTCTATTCATCCAAAAATTGTTGCAATAAGTGAGACATGGTTGGATGAGGATGACATCCTGACAGGAATAGAGATGGAAGGTTATGATGTATTTTATGAGGATAGAAAGGATAAAAAGGGAGGGGAGTGCTATTGATGATAGAGAAAGAATTAAGACCATACAAAGTAGAGATGCAAGAGGGAAATAGTGCCAGTGGTTCTGAGGCAGTATGGTGTGAGATAGAGGTGATTAGAATTAAATACTTTGGATGTTGTTATAGACCTGGTAATGTGGATGGTACTGACTATGAAATGTATAATCAAATTAGCCAAGCAAATAAGAAAAGGGTGATTTTAACTATGGCAATATAGACTGGGATGAAGACATAGCAACTAGAAGTAAAGAAAATGAGTTTCTTGAGTTTTTGAGGGACAACTACCTCATACAGTAGGTAACAGAGGGCACACAAGGATTGAGGGTCTTGGATTTGATCATCTCATCAGAGGATGTAATTATAAATGAGGTGTCAAATCACCCTCCAGTTGGTGATAGTGACATGAAGTGATTACCTGGGTGGTTACCAGCAGTGTGAGGACCTCTGTGAGAAATGGGTATATGTGGAACTACAAGGCTGGTGATTATGAAGAGCTCAGAAGACAGCTTGCAGGTGTAGCATGGAATGAGGAATTAGCTGGAAAAGAGATCAATACAGCTTGGAGGATATTCAAGAACTATTTAGTAAAATCAATGTCCAAATGTATTCCAAAGGTGAGAATTTTAAATAAGGTAGGTGTTAAATGCATGAATGAAGAGATTAAGCATGCTATACAGAGAAAAAAGACATTATGGAAGCATAAGAGAAGTGGTAATAAGCAATTCCATGAGGATGACAATGATGAGGCAAGGAGAGTGACTTGGTTGGTAAGGGTGGCAAAAGTGAGGTATGAGCAGCAGTTAGCTATTGAAGCCAAAACGAAACCTAGGAGTCATTTCAGTATGTAGCCAGCAAAAAAAATAATGATTATGGAAAGATGACATTGATTGGAGAAAATGGTATAAGGACAACTGCTGCAGAGAGAAGATATAGAGGAGATTATTCAGTATGTAGACAGCAAAAAAAAAATAATGATTATGGAAAGATGACATTGATTGGAGAAAATAAGGACAACTACTGCAGAAGACATAGAGGAGATACTTAATGAACAGTTCATAAAGGACTTTCATTCTTGTGAATGTGACATCATGGAGAGATTGAGAGCAGTTGATGATGGGGGAGAGGAGAGACTGACTGTGAGCAAGAGGTGCATGGGGAAATGAGCAAACTCGATATTAATAAGGCTGTGGGACTTGATAATATATCACCACATATTCTGAAGGAATGTGCCAGGGAGCTGACCTCTGCCTTGACGTATCTTTTAATATGAGTCTTGTACAAAATGTTCATGAGGAGAGAATGATTTCAACTTTGTGTTTGTCTGATTCAGACTCATCAAAAGTGTGCAAAGATGTCTACATGTATAAGGCACTTGAGAAAAATAGAGATCTGCAACTTGTCCAACTGTATCATGCAGACTGCAGACAAGAGTATACAAAAGAAAATGCAAGTAGATTGTTATGTCTGTACACAAATGCTAGGAGTATCAAAAACAAAGGGGTAGAGTTTGTTGCTTTATCAATATGTAGGGACCTCGGATTGTAGGTATTAGTGAGACCTGGCTATCAAAAACAGGCATACTAAGTGGTATCAAGTGTAAATATTTTTAGGAAGGATAGAAAGGATAGGAGAGGAGGGAGCGTGCTGCTAATGATATCGGATGACTTGAATCCAGTTACAGTTGAGATTTATGATTGTAGTACTACCAGCAGTATTTCATGTGGCAGTGAGTTTGAAGCCATCTGGTGTGAGGAGGAATCTAACAAGATCAATTACATAGTGGGGTGTTGTTACAGATCTGGTGGATTGGTTGCTAGTGATGAAAAAATGCATCACCAAATATACAAGATGAGCGCAAAAAGAGTAATCATAATGGGAGACTTTAATTATCTGAACATTGATTAGTTAACAGTAAAATCTCATGAGAAGAATGAAACTGAATTTATCGAGCTGTTGCAAGACAACTTCCTCAAGCAGCATGTGACAGAAGAAACTCGAGGTCAAAGAGTGTTAGATTTGATTATAGTGTCAGAGGGCATTTCAGTTAAAGATGTAACTATTCTGCATCCGATTGGTGACACTCTATGCAGTACTTACTTGGGAAGTGACTAAGTTTATGAATGTTCCATTCAGAAAAGGTTACATGCTGAACTACAAGGCAGGAAATTATGACCAACTGAGGAGTATACTAAGTTCAGTGGAATGGGATTGTTGATGGATGGGAAGAATATCTACAGTGCATGGGAAGCATTTAAACAATACTCAAATGATGCAATATCGGAGTGTGTCCCAAGAGTTCAAAGAATAAATAGGGTAGGAGTCAAATGGATGTGTAATCTTATTAAGCAAGAGATTCGTAAGAAAAGGATGATGTGGAAGGAATACCGTGTATATAAGGATGATGTGCATTACAAAAATTAATTAATTTTTGTAATGCACATCATTACAAAATAGAATATTCCTATTTAGAATATTCCAACTGTAAACATTCCAGTACGAAAAGAAACTGGCTCTGTGTGCTAAAGACAACCCACAAGAATTCTATCAATATGATGCAAGTAAAAGAAAGAATGAATATGAAAGAATGAGGTACCCATTTTGTTAAAAGCTATCAATCTGGTATACGCAACATTGAGCTCACTGCTACCTCTTCCCTGGATGAAGAAAAACTCAGGTGTATGAGGACAAGGTATTAGAGCTGTTGCACAAATTGAATAAGAATTCAGCAATAGGGACTGATGGGATATCGGCACGTGTGCTAAAAGAGTGTTCAGCTGAACTGGCTATTCCTTTAACCAGGATGTTTAATATGAGTCTCAGAACAGGGAAGATTCTGCAGGAATGGATAGAATGTATGGTAATTCCATTGCCTAAGGATGGTGCAAAGACCAATGTATCCAACTATTGACCAATTAGTATCTTGGGGGGAGGGGTGAAGATTTGGGAAAAATTGGTTAGGACTAGCATTCAGAAATGGATTGACAGTGAATCTCTACTTTGCAATAAGCAATATTGGTTTACTAAGGGAAGATCATGTTTTAGCAACTTCCTCACATTCTATAACAATGTTACCATTGAAGAGATAAGGGGAATAGTACACCATGATACTTTTGGATTTTGCTAAAGCTTTTGAAAGAATACATCATGGTAGACTGTTGTATAAATTAGAGTATATGGGTTTGGTTATAGAATATTAGTGTTGATAAGAGGATGGCTGACTGACAGATATCAAGTCTACAAGATTTAAGGTAACCAGTGGTATACCAGAAGGAGCAGTGCTTTGTACACTGTTATTCAATCTATACATCAGTGTCATAACAAGGGTATGAAGCACCTGTGGCAAGTGTCTAACTTGTACCCCCCCCCAATGCAAAAATAACAAAAAGTTTGAAAAATTTAAATGTAACAAGTTATTTTACTAAATGCAATATGTTAAATACTTGCTATTAACCCCATCAAAATGAGTTGCCTGTAAATCCAATTATGTATTTGTATAAATAAATAATCTATTAAATAAGAACAAATTTTTATTCATATTCAATGACAAATAAATTAAAGAAATACATGACAGGTATAATATAAAATAATATAATAAAAACAAAAGTAAGTTCAGCATATTTTATAAAGAAATTTTTCTAGCTTTTTCATTTGCAAACACATCTATTATATCATCATAATTTAATGTTTTTGCAATATCTTTATCAATTGATATTATAGACATGTTTGTCAATCACTCTTGTCCAATAGAAGAATGAAGATACGATTTTACAATTTTCAATTTGCGAAATGAATGTTCACAGGAAGCTGTTGTTACAGGCATTGTTATGAAAATCCTTAATGGCTATGTCTTGATTTGGATGTGTTTTGTAAAGAAAGTTGGTAATTTTTTTGCAAGATTTGAAAAGCGTCCACATCGCATAAATTTTCAAAAACTTCCATAGCTTGATATTTGAACCTCTCAATTTCACATACAAATTCTGGTGCATCTAAGTCGCTATTATATTTCAATGCCAGGTCAGCTGTGCATTGTTTGAGATCATCTAGCTGCATAATTTTTAAATCATGTCCATTTAAAAAACTGAAGTCGTTTGCAACCACTTGTAAAGCAGTAAATCTATCATTGAGTTGTATGAGTATTAGATCTAAAACTTCACACATTTCTTTTTTAATAATGTAGTTTCATTCATGGAAAACGAATCATCAGTAGCTTTCTCACCAGGCATATTTTTTATTTTGCGCCATCTCTTTTCTGGAATGTAAGTTTCAATATTTATTGTTTCAGCTAAACTTTTTGCCAAATTGTGAAGCAAATCAAAAAAATCATTTCGGTACTGTTGAATTTCATTTTTTAGAGCTTTTATCATTTTCGCAGCATTTTTGACTGTGGTTTTTTTTTCTTGAAAAAGTAAATTTACTTTATTTATCTTTCCTAATATTGTATCCCAAAATATTAATAGTGCAACAAAATTAAATTTTGTTAATAATTTTAGCAACATTCGAGCATTTGTTACGGAGTCTACTGTAACTTGTCTTTGTCCATCACACATTTCATTAAGAAGTTGTATAATTAAAGGCATTTGATTTCGTAAGGCTTTTACTGCGTTAGCTTTCACAGACCTTGTGTCACTTAAACCTTTAAGACGAACAGATAATTTTTCCTTTAAAAGATCCCATCTACTAGTAGAATTTACAAAAAAGTTAAACAATTGTTGAATTGTTCTAAAACATGATTTCATTTGAACAGATGTTTGTGCAGCAAGCACGCCTATTAAATTAAGGCTGTGAGCAGTGCATGGAACAAACTTCACCATATTGTTTAAACATAATATCCTGGCTTATACCCCTTTGTATTTACCTGCCATATTCGCTCCATTATCATATGACTGTTCTCTTATATTTCTAATATTTAATCCGTCTGATAGTAACTTTTTTTCAATGTCATTCGCAAGTGCTTTGCCAGTTTTTTCATGTGTCACAATAAAATCTATGAAGGTTTCTTCAATGCTACATTTATTTGTGTTAGGATCAATGTTAACATAGTGCAAAATTTGAGTTATCTGTTCCTGGTGAGAAGTGTCAGGTGTGCTATCAAATAAAATAGAAAAATATTTTGCTTTTTGAATATTTGAAATAATATGCTGTCTAATTTTAGAAGCAACTATATTAATTATATCATTTTGTATTATAGGAGAGAAATAATTAACTTGATTTTTCTTATGACTTTCAATATGTTGCACAATAATAGGATTGTAATGACAAATTAATTCTATGCCTCCACTTTTCTTTTTCTTTTAAAATTGCTTCTTGTAATTTATCGTCTATAAAACCATCTTTCTTAATTTTTTATTCGATAGTTTTCCATTTGACATAATTTTTTTTATGATGTGATGAATTTTCATGACATGGTAACATAGGATTCAAATGCTGCCAGTCTCGAAATCCCGCAGTAGTCCATACATTCTGATTTTTTCCGAAAAGAATACATGTAAAACAGAACAGCGCATCTTTTCGCTTGCAATATATCAACCAATTTCTGAGTACTTTTTCTCCGTTTCACATGGTTTTTACAAACTATTTTTTATCAAAATGCCGATTTTCTGTATCAGGATAAATACTTATATTATCACACAATTTGGGTCCATGTTGAACATATTTGTATGTTACTATTGGTTATGTGCCATGTTGTGGGATCATTAAAATGTATTATTTTTGCATTATCAATATTTTCTAATTTAACATCCACCATATAATTATCATTATTACATTGCTTCTTGATTTCCTGGTTTTGAAGTTCAATTGTACTTTTCTCTTCTGTTTCAATTTCATATGAAACATAACTACTTGTAGAAGGCAGATTTAATTCAGTTGTTAAGCTTGAATGAACTAGAGGTGTAGATGATTTTTTAATAAAAATATCAATTGGAGTTATATTTTTCTTTATATTTATAATCTTCTGTTCTCTTATTTTTTTAAACTGTGCACCGGAAGGTTTTTTGGTGGCATATTACCCTAGAAGTGTTTTTTAATTTAAATTTTTGTTTTTATTAATATAATTATTTATAGTACTTACTCAGTATGCTAGTATGTTGTATATAAACAAAATTATCTGTCTTTCCAGTATGTTTTGTTCCACAAAAGAGCGAAAATATCTAACAATAATTATGACACAGCAACAACGAAATTGATCTTATGAATGACAAGACTAATAATAATTACATGATTTTTTTAAATTCTCTTATCTACAAAAAGTAGAGACGAATGGAAATATTGAGGGTGGGAAGATTGTGATTTTCATTGGATCCTGGGTTTGATGGGTGTAAATAAGGGCTGGCGAATAATTTTTGTGGGTGGGTCATGAAACGAGGGATTCGGGGAGATGGAATGATATCGAAGGAGGTCATAAAGGGATTAAAATTATAATATGGAAGGTAATAAACTTGGGATGGGTAGATAGACACATTAGGAGGATAACGGAAGAATGTATTATATTATCTATGCAAATGTTTAGGATTAGATGGGAATTTCGAGATACAAAATTCTACAAAATCATAAATGGGAAAATACATTCATTAACAGTTAATGGTGCGATGGAACAATTTACTTGAGACAAAAACGAGAGCAATTGCAAAGAAATTTTATGTTCAAAGTGATTCAAGTCGCGATATTGGGTGCTGTCGTTGCCATCTAACTTGAGACAAATTGGAACTCACCGGTGTTACCAAATGTAGCGGAATTCTGCTGTGTTGCAGAATTTGTATGTCTAAAGTACCGTATTGCCAAAATTTAAAAATACAATATAAAATAGTAGACTTTTATATCTATTTATTTATTTTTATTTTTTAATTTTGCGCCCCAAACCTAGTTGCACCCGTGGTGGGTGCCTCTTTCACCACGCCCTCGTTATGGCACTGCTATACATTAATGATATTGGGAAGGATTTGTCAAGCGACTTACAGCTATTTGCTGATGCAAAGATAGGTAGGGTAATGAGGAATGCTGCTGATATACAGTACTTGTAGAATGATATGAATAGGCTGGAATTGTCAGCATGGGAAAATGGATGTCAGTTCAATGTTAGTAAATGTAAAGTCATTCACTTTGGCATGATTAGATATCCAATGTTGTATTATATTAGTGGGATTATGCTAGAAAAACTGATGAGGCTAGGGATCTTGCAGTGTTAGTAGATAGGAAGTTGAAGTTCAGGAGAAATGTAGATTGCAAATACAACTCAAAAGATAATTGAAATGCTGAAACGAACATTCACATGTAAAGATAAGGATGCCATTTTGCCTCTTTACAAGGCCTTGATAAGACCTCACCTGGACTACTGTGCACAGGTCTGGTCTCCTGGTTTCCGTTGTGATTTTGATATAGTGGAGAGAATGCAAAGGAGAGTGTTAAAAATGATATCAGGATTGTGGAATACTGATTATGAAGACAGATTGAGAATTTGTAAACTGCAAACACCAGCAAACAGGAGAAACAGGGGGGTGATATGATTGAGACTTACAAACTTCTGAAAGGGTCATACAGGAGCAGGATTTAAGTTGATAGAATTTTTCAATTTATCGAGGGTGGGGAAAGGACAGGAGGGCATCCTTGGAAGCTGAGAACGAATGCCACTAAGAAGGGGGTGAGGGCTAGATTTTTCTCTCATAGGGTGGAGCATGATTGGAATGGATTGCCATTGGTGTTTGAGTGCAAACAGTGGAATGAATTCAAGATTAAGTATGACACATGGTGTGTATAGTATGTTGCCTCCCTCAATGAGTCCCTGATGCCCTGGAGGTCTCTCTTAATAATAATATTAAGATTTTATTTTTATTATTATTATTATCTTTGATAAATAGTGAGGATTTACTAAAGGGAGATCATGTTTTAGTAATGCAATAATCTGATGGATTTATTGGACAAATAGTTGGATACACAGTAATATACTTAGATTTTGCAATGGCTTTTGATAGATTACTGCATGATAAGCTGATAGTCAAACTAAAGTAGATAGGGTTGCCATTTTGCATTGATTGGAGATTGACTATCTGGTAGGTATCAACAAGTTTTTGTGTGTGTGTGTGTGTGTGTGTGTGTGTGTGTGTGTGTGTGTGTGTGTGTGTGTGTGTGTGTGTGTGTGTGTGTGTGTGTGTGTGTGTGTGTGTGTGTGTGTGTGTGAGCAATGTCCCGGAAGAGGAGAGAGTCACCAGTGGTGTGCCACAGGGGTCTGCTGTAGGACAACTGCTGTTTAACCTGTATGTTAATGATATTGGGGAAGATTTGCATGGGGATATTCAGTTGTTTGTAGATGATGCAAAGTTGGGATGAACTATGTGGTGTAGAGCAGATGTTCTGGCCTTACAAGAAGACTTGAATAGATTGAGTGAATGGGGACAGGAGTGAGAATGCCAGCTCAATGTTGCAAAATATAAGGTTTTAAAATTTGGGAAACAAAGATGGGATGTAGAATATATGCTTGGTGGAGATATATTGTTGAAGGTGGAGGGAATAAGAGATCTTGGGATAATGGTGGATAAGGATCTAAAATTTAGCGACACTTTGGCACAATTGTGAGAACAACACAATGAATTCTGGGAATGATGCAGAGGACACTGACTTATAGAAGTAAGGAGATTGTTGTTCCATTGTATAAAGCCTTGATTAGACCACATGTAAACTACTGTGCAGATTTGGTCACCTAGTTTTCAAAAAGACAAGGAGATGTTGGAAAGAGTCCAGAGGCAATTGACTAAGGTATTTTCTGATCTTTGTTATGTTGAATCCGAGGAATGATGAGAAGATACAATTTACAGTCTAGTCGATAGAAGGAAGAGGGGTGATATGATAGAGATGTACAAGTTGCTAACAGGATTGTTATAGGATCAATGTTGAAGAGGTTTTTCATTAAATCTTGTGAGATCAGGGAAGAACAAGTGGCCATCTCTGGAAGCTGTACAAGGAGGGTGTGAACAAGGGAGTGAGAAGCAGGTTTTTTGCATGCAGTGTTGTGAATTATTGGAATGTCTTGACTAAGAGTGTAATGCTCTGTCTGCAGAGAATTTGAATGTGTTTAAATCAAGGTATGATGAGCTGTATGTGTGTGTGTGTGTGTGTGTGTGTCAAAGGGACCTCATGGATGAGTCTTTGACTCCATGGGATCCAATAATAATGATAATGATAATAATGAGACTGAAAACCATAAACCACAGAAAGTCAAAATGGAGAGTTGAAAAATTTATTGTCTTCTGGGAAGGAATATTGGATTGTACAAAAGCAATACTATTCTTGTGGTAAAGGTATAGTTTGGACAGTTAAGGTGAGCTGTGGTTTTATAATAATTATTATTATTATTATTATCTGAGACCTCCAGGAAGTCAAGGACTCATCAAGGGAGGCTGAAAATTACCCAACCCAGCTATCATACCTTCCTTTAAATTCATTTACACTAGATGCACTCACTACCCATAAGGGCAAATTATTCCACTCACTCACTGCTCTCTGGGAGAACCTTAACTTCCATGGATGCCCCCATGTTCTCTCCCTGCCTTCCATATAACGAAACATTTCATCATTTGAAATGCTATAACACCCATTCAAACATTTCTAGACCTCTATCATATCACCCTCTTTCTCCTGTTATCCAGAGTCTGTAATCCACATATTGGCAATCTGTCCTCATAATTTAAATCCCATAATCCAGATATAATCTTTGTAACTCTTCTTTGCACCTTTTCCACAGCTTCTTTATCCCCTTGGAACCCGGGAGACCAAATCTGCGCACAGTAATCCAAGTGTGGTCTTATCAAAGCCTTATAAAGAGGCAAAATTACTTCCTTATCCTTACATGTGAAGGTTCGCTTCAACATAGCAATTATCCTCTGAGTTGTATTTGCAACTTTTGCTATGTGACCTTTGAACTTTAAATTCTTATCCACCAATATACCAATACACAAAGTACTACTACTACTACTAATAATAATAATAATAATTATTATTATTATTAAAAGAGATCTCCCGGGAGTCAAGGACTCATCGAGGGAGGCCACATAGTACAAGAACCAACTAACATACCTGTTCTTGAATTCATTCACACTGCTTGCACACACACATACAACATCCAAAGGCAATCCATTCCAATCACGCACCACTCTATGAGAGAAAAATCTAGCCCTCATCACCTTCTTAGCAGCATTCATTCCCAGCTTTCAAGGATTCATTCATTTAGTAAAACTTGTGCGATAGTTATATTACTTATTTACATGAAAACACAAAGAATAGGTAATATTATTTATTTGTGTAGAAGGCCAGATATTTTGATATGAAACTTATACACCATCTTCAGTGGCAATGTCAGTTGATTACAAAGAAGAACACAAACAATGGATTGATTTGAAACAGAAAGAACTATGTGATGTTATACTTACAACAACATAATTTTATAACTGAGGAAACATAGAGTAATCATAACTGTAAAAAAAAACCCATTAAGGATTTGTAATTCTAATAACACATCCTTAATGTTTTCCTAAAATATGGGAAAATCTAATAAGATTTTCCCATATTTTCGATAAAGATAGGCAGTCATTCAAGTTCAGACGATGAAACCATGCTTCAGCACTCTCATTAAACAAATGCTCATATTCGTACTAACTACGAATGTAGTAGGCATTTCAAACCAAAGAATATTGTTGTCTTTGTCTGTTCCATGTTGAGCCAAGCCAGACATATCAGATTTCCTGTTCCAGATATACGACTGATGTTCTTGTATTCCCCTTTATCCTTTCTAGGCATTCTTCCCATCCACTCGCCATCAGTTTAGTTAAATAATACACTGATGCGATCCATATAGATAATGAATAACAGAGGGGATAATGTACATCCTTGTCTGACACCAGATTTAGCATTAAACCATCGTCCTGTACTTCCTTCAATTCTAACTGCTGACTTACAACTCAAATAAAGACTAAGTATTGCTTGATATAATGTCCCGTTGACACCATACAACTGTAGTGTTTTGAATAGCTTTTCTATTGGCATCTTGTCATATGCCTTTTCCAGATCTACAAAACTTAAATACCGATCTCTGTTATATTCCCATGATTTCTCAACTTACAAGATTTGTCGTAAAGTGAAAATCTGATAGCTTTTAGCAAAATGATTCGAACAACCTCTTCTGCATCTCTCACCCTCACACACCATCTGTATTCAGTAGAGTTATTCTTTCATATTCATTCTTTCTTTTACTTGCAGCATATCGATAGAATTCTTTGGGTTGTCTTTAACTTGAAGAATCAGTTTCGTTTTGTACTCAAACTTTGCTTTCTGTACAACAGTTGTGACTCTTCTGGCCTGCCACTTATAATTTTCATAACAGACATCATCCTTATGCACATGGTATTCCTTCTACATCATCCTTTACTTACGAATCTCTGGCTTAATAAGATTACACATCCATTTGACTCCTACCCTATTTATTCTTTGAACTCTCGGGACATATTCTAATACTGCATCATTTAAGTATTTTTTAAATGCTTCTCATGCACTGTCAATATTTTTCCCATTCAGTAACCGCTAGTATTGTGGTGAACTACTCCTGAGGTGGTCATAATTTCCTGCTTTGTACTTCAGCATGCAACCTTTTCTGAATGGAACTTTCATAAACTTAGCCACTTCCGAAGTGAGTGCTGCATGATCACTGTCACCAACCAGAATAGCTACATCTTTAACTGAAACACCCTCTGACACTATAATGAAATCTAACACTGATCTCTAGTTCCTTCCGTCACATGCTGCTTGAGGAAGTTGTCTTGCAACAGCTCGATAAATTCAGTTTCATTCTTCTCATGAGATTTTACTGTTAACTAATCAATGTTCAGATAATTAAAGTCCCCAATTATGATTATACTCTTTTCATGCCCATCATTTCTATTTGGTGATGCATTTCTTCATCTCTATGTATTTGATCTTGTTAGATTCCACTTCACACCAGATGGCTTCAAACTCACTGTCACACGAAACACTGTTACTGGTATTACAATCATAGGTCTCAACACTAACTGGATTCAATCATTTGATTTCATTCCAGATTCAAACAATCTGGATTCAAAATACTGTACCCATTACACCTGATACTAGTTAACTTGTCTGATTATGATAACCAGGTCTCACTAATGCCTACAATCTGAGGTCCCAACATATTGACCAAGGCAACAAACTCTACCCCTATGTTTCTGATACTCCTAGCATTCCTGCAGGAGATCGGGTTAGGATGCCTGAAGATGATGATACAGGTCATTTAGATTAAGTGATTATAACATGAATGTTAGTGAAGTGAATATGGAAGAATTTTTTTGTAAGATTTTTTGTTTTTAAATTATTTTTTGAGAATTTTTCAAGGGAGGATTGTTATTTAATTTAGCCACAGTGACTGACATTATTTAGATTTACTCTTATGCCAGTATTACAGAGGGGAAGTATTTTTACTTTATTTGTGTGCATACAAACCTGTCATTCACATTATCTGTACATTACTCTGTTGATTCTGAGTAATCAACTTGTACACAGATTTGAATCCCAGATTTTCATACTTATAACTTGTCATCTTAAATTAAAATGTTCATCATTAAGAGATTGTATCTTCAGACACCTCTTTATAGTATTAGTGTTTCTTACAAGCCTCCAAGGAGTCTGAAGACTCATCGCATAAGGATGAACATTCACGGACCACCGTAATAACTATCATACTGTGCCTTGAACAGATTCCATGTTGGAGCACTCACAACCTGCTCTGGAAATGCATTCCACTCATTCACCACCTGCCAAGCAAAAAATCACATGACCCTTGTAGAGTTTCCAGGGATGATGTCTTGTTCTTGCATCACCCATTATCCTATGCAATAATTCCCCTATATCTAGTTGGTAGGCTCCTTTCACCAACTTATATGTCCCAATCATACCACTCCTCCTCCTGCTGCTATTTGCCAAGCTCTGAAGATTACATTCCCTCAATCTGTCATCATATTCAATATTCCAGTCCTGTAACAGTCTTAGTTATTTGTCTCTGCACACCCTCTCCAAGGTTTCCCTATCACCAACATAGCCAGGTGACCAGATCTAATGCACAGAAATCCACATGAGACCTAATTAGTGCCCTACAGAGTGAAACTATGTAGGGCACTAATTAGGTCTCATGTGGATCTCCTTATCCTTAAATGTCAGCATGCTTCACATTATAGCAGCGATTTTTGGGTAATCCTTGCAAGTTTCACAATGTGTCCCCCTGAACTTCAGTTCCCCTATCCACCAAGATGCCCAGATCTCTTGCTTTCTCCACCACCTGAAGCAAAGTTCCTGCAATGTGATAAACCTCATTCCATCTTCTCTGGCCAAACTTTACACTTGGTAAAATTGAAATGACATCCCCATTTTTCAGCCAAAAGCACCAACCTATTTAAATCCTCTTGTAACAACAATACATCAGAATTTCCTGACAAAAATTGCTCTTCCTAATTTAGCATCATCAGCAAACAATTGATATGGTATATGTTCAAATGTTTTCAAAATCGAAAATAAATCACTGTATAAGCATCTTCCCCATCCAATACGCTAGTCATCCTATTATAAAATGTGACCAAGTTACAAAAGCATGACTGCCCGCTAACAAACCTATGCTGCTCTCTTGAAAGCCTTCCATTCTCATCAATCCACATGTCTATTCTGTGTCTAACCAGCCTCTCCAACACCTTCACTATACTTGATATCCATATTGGCCTATAGTTTGACTCTACTGACTTGGATTCTCACTTATGCATCAACACTATTTTTACTTCTTTCGACTCTTCCTGTTGGACTATTCTTGTTGCCAGACTTCTGTTAAACAACTGAGTCAAGAGCACTGCCAGCATTTTTGCACATTCCTGTAGAATATGTGGTTATATCCCATCCAGTTCCACAGCCATATTAACATCACAGTTACTTGATATTCTAAATACTTCTCATTCTTGAACTATCAGTGTTCTGACCTCCCTCCTATTGCTATTCAAAACCACTCTTAACACCCCCTACATGAAATGACAAGATTACTTTTTTCTTCATTCTGTAAAACCACACAGAATTTATTTACTATAGACTGTATAGTGTCTTGTGTGTGGGAGTAATAAAAAAATAAAATAAAATAATAAACATTTTGCTCACTCTCCCACTGCCATTCTTTATAATACATTTCTACACAACTACAACCTACACAAATTCATAAAGAAAACACTTCTTTGTTTATATTAATTTTAATTCACAAAACCTAATGAGAGACAAATTTTTTATTGTGTTCAATAATATAATCATCTATTAAATAAAACTCCTGCACTTACTTTGAGCCATCCTTGTTGAGTGATATATTAGTTAGTGGCAAGAGATGGGCAACTATTACCTACAAAAAAAAAAAAAAATCTAAATAATTTAAATGAAAAATATATTAACTGATTAAAATAAACTGAGACCAAGAAGACTCAAGCATGTGAGATCCTTCTGAATAATATCATGTTTATTCAGGGATTAGGAATGGGGAAAGGACAGAGCAGTTACAGTATTCAATACTAAATATGGAGATAAAGAATGAGAGACAATTTCAAGGATAGCGAATGGGAAAATTTCAAAATAGGAAAATGATATATTTGTGTCTATGATCCCACAAAAATGTACAGCAGGAAAGGAATAGAGGAATTTTTCAAATCATCACAGATGACAACTTTATAAAATAAAAATAAAAATAAAAATGTGTCTGATCTAAACAGCAATGCAGGAACTGAATCCTGGACATACAGAAAAGTTTAGAGAGAATTTAGAGAATAGCAGAGAGCAATAATCGTCATAGTACTTGCTAATTCCCAAATAAGATGAGTTATTCTAAAATCATATTCTAACAAAAAACTGGGCCATAATTTCACATAGGTCAAGCAGAATACAAGAAATAAGAAAAATATTTCTGATTACTTACAATTAATATTATATATCCATTCCTTTTTCAGCCAAATACACTAAAACCTGTAAAAAAATTTTAAATGACAGAAAATTTATGATAGTACACTTTTCAACATCAGAGTTGCCCTGGTACTACTTAAAAGATGACAAACTTTAACCAGGAGCTGGTATATTCATCTTCTATTACTGCATTTGATAATGGTTTCACTGACTTTACAAATATTTTGAATTTTTTTGGTATTTTCAAAGGTCAGGTAGAAACCTTATGAGAGGAAATAATCCATTCTCAATACTGCAGCAATTCCAAAGGAGTGGAAATAGATTAAGATTGTTCAACTTCACAAAGGGGGAATATAACACTGAAGATAGAAGGAATAGCCTATTATTCTACTCTTGTCTCTCTCTACTCCAGGAAAAATCTCTTCCACATTACTCTGTTAATAACCCTTCTCCTTATACATCTCATTCATATCCTCTCTCTTTCTTTTTATTCACAAGGCTTGAAAATTACATTGCCTCCATCTGTCTTCATATCCCACCTTTCATAAATCCAATACCAACTTAGTGAATCATCTTTGGACTCCCTCTAAGATATCCTCATCCCCTTGATCTGTGCACAGTAGTCCATATGCATCCCGATCAAGAACTTATGCAAGGGAACCACAACCTCATTTCTTCTGCATATCTGCATCATTGCCATAATCTGTTGCAATGTTCTCACAATTTCAGCAATGTGATCCCTAAACTTCGAATCTCTATCTACCATCACTCCCAAATCTCTAATTTGTTCTTCCTCCTCCTTCCAGATTGCCCCATTAACTGTATACTTTGCATCCTGTTCTCACCTTCCAAATTTCAAGATTTTACACTTTCCAACATTAAACTGACAGCTCCACTCACTTGACTACTCACCCAGTAGTAGTCAAGTGAGTGGAGACTTTACTGAGATTCTCCATGAGACTATAACATCTGTTCTGCTCTGCATTCATCTCAACTTTGCTTCATTGGCGAACAGCTACATATCTTCAGTTAAGTTTGTTCCAATATCATTAACATAAAAATTAAACAATAATGGCCCAAAACAAATCTGTTCAGCACTCCACTACATAACAAACCAATACCTATCAGGTATCGGTTGGTTATGTATGAGGTTAAAGTCAATTAGCTATCCAACTCGCTAGTCACTTGTCCAATCCATCTGTTTTGATTTAGTTACCAGCTTATCATATGGCAATCTATCAAAGACCTTCAAAAATTTCAACTATACAACTCCAGTGAATTTATTGCATTATTGCAGTACATGAGACGATTGCTAAAACATGACTTCCCCCTTGACTAACTCCTTGCTGACCATAAAAGAGAGAGAGAGAGAGAGAGAGAGAATATTGCTATTATTGGGCCAATTCTGGATCCAAGTCTACAATACCCTCTCTAACACCTTAACTGCAACCCCAGACAGACATACTACCTATAATTTGCAACCTCAGTCTTATTCCTCCCTTCACATTTGTGAACTGGAACAATTTTACCCTCTTTCCACTTCTTTGGGACTGCCCTCATGAAAGACTCATGTTAAAGAGGTATACCCCAAAGGTGCCATTAATTCCCTGGAACATACCTCTATGGCGTGGTGATATACTGCCAAGTCCTGCTGCCTAATTAACATCATGTTTATTTAATTCCTCATAGATCTCTTGCTCAGTCACTCTTAGTCCTTCCTCGACCATACACGTTCTATACTCATTTTTATTATGTCGCATTTATGAGGATGAAATACCTAAATAACTGCTCATTGAATATATCAACCATATCCTCAGAAGCAATTACCAACCTACCAGTGTCATTCACTAATATCATCCTGCAATAGTCATTCTTTCTTCTACTTGCCACATATTGAAAAAGAACAGATTAGGATTTTCTTGAATTCATTTGCTTATGTTTTCAGACCATTATTGTGAAAACTATATATTAATAATATTGGGGGGTATAACTGGAGATATGCAGCTGTTTACAGATAATGCAAAGTTGTGAAGAACTATGAGGAGTGGTGCAAATGTTCAGGGCCATACAAGAGGATCTGAATAGACTGCAGGAATAGAACAGTCAGTTTAACGTTGCAGAATGTAAGATTTAAATTTGGTAAGAAAGAATGAGATGCAGAATATACAATTGATTGGGAATTTTTTAAAGAAATAGAGGAGATGAGAGATCTGGGAGGTACAGACAAAGACTGGCAGTTAATTGTCACACTGCTAAAACTGAGAGGACATCACAATAGATTATAGCAATAATGAGGAACATATAACATGCAGATATATTATGCTTCCCTTCTATATGCCTTGATCATGTCATGTATAGACTATAGTGTGAAAATCTGGTCATCTGATTTTCAGAAGAATGACAATATCTCAGAGAGGGTCCAGAGAAGATTTTCACCAAGTGCTGCAGGGTCTCTGGAATGTGGAATATGAAGACAGACTGAACAAAACAAGATGGGCCATGATTGCAACGGAGATACAAGTTGGTAATGAGTTACTGCCAGATTAATGTTGAGGAGATTTTTCATAGAGTAGAGAGTAAAACAAGGGTAAAACAAGAGGGCATCCCTGGAAGCTGTATAAGGAGAATGTGAGGAAGGACATAAAAAACAGGTTTTTTGCACAAGAAGAGTGGTTGGTGAGTGGAATTCCTGAGAGTGTGGTGAGTGCAGAAACTGTGAATAGGTTTAAGAAGCAGTTCGATGATCTTTCTGTGTGAGAGTGTTAATCTCCTGGGATGTCTTTTTTATTCCACAGAGATCTAGTGTTAATAATAATAATAATAGCTTGATACACTCAGATAAAAAAATATATAATTTGATTCCTATCTAAACATAAAAGAAGAAGAAGAAACTAATTCAAAGTGTTTAAAAAATGAAATCAATACTATGTTATGAGTGGAGGATAGATTAAATAATTTCAGTTTAAATATGAACTATTCATATGAAATTAGGAAATAATATTGGTAAACTACAGAATAGTAGAGTATTAATTAGAATCACAGAACATTTCAGTATTGTTTTTGGACATATATATATATATATATATAATAATAATAATTAATGGTGTCTGCCATTTAGTCCTGTGGTAACACTTTCATACCTCTATAACTAGAATAACATTTTTCTAGGCTTTTTTTCAGTTGGTTCCATAGTTTGTCTAGCAGTGTTGAACACACGTAATTTTTTTTTTTAATAAAAAACTGGCTACACAACTCACACAATTGCAAACAATAATGCCAGTTTAGAATTAGAAATACAAGATGGAGACAGTCATATAAATCTTCAAACTCATTGATCTACCTATAGACTCAACTACCGGTGATGACTATAGGTGGAGACTGGCTGGTATTTTGCAAGTTATTATTATTATTATTATTCAGGACCATCATGGAGTCACAAAACTCGTTATGGGAGGCCAATCTTAGACAACACAACATCTATCATACCATTTTCTTAAATTTGTTTACAGTTTGTGCTCACCCACCTTATTAGGCAATGTATTTCACAGTCCAACCACCCTTCATAAAAAAAGCCAGTTTTCAACTTCTTACTCATCACTTCCATCTACAACTTCCAGGGATGATCCCTTGTCCCTGCTCCTGCTCTTGTTCTACCATAACAAAAGATCTTCCCAGTATCAATCCTGTAACTACTTATCAACAGTTTAAATGTCTTAATCATATCACCTCTTAGCCTATAATAAATTTAGTTTAATCCTTTATCCAAGTGTAAGCAAACAAAGTTTCCACCTGAAGTATCTTCAGGACTGAGGCAACTCGTGGTAAAGGTGGACCAAGCTCTCATCACTCCTTGTCTTAATATCAAAAATAATGCAAAAGCACATTTCCTTGCGGACATGTATAATGCTATGCATTAAGGGATGGGCCACTACCCAGACCGGTTTCGACCTTTATTGAATGTTCAAGTACAGGTCAAACTCCAAAAACTCAGCATTGTTTCCCTCAGTAACAGGCTTACCCTGCCACTGAGAAGAACTCTCAGAACCAGTTGGGTCTACACCGTGGCAGGTTCACCCCACAACTGAGCAGAGCCGCTCATATGCTCATATCTCATCTGAGGGAGTGACAGCAACAGCCGAGCCTCAGTTAAAACTTCATGGGCTACAGCATCGGCATTCATCACCCAAGCTTCCAACCGGTTTCGACCTTTATTGAGGTCTCGTCAGTGCAAGCCAGACCCAGAAGTGGTGATACTAAGGCAGAAGCAATGGGGAAGTCATATTTACCTATTCGAGTTTCCAAAAAGGTGTACCACCTCATTATTAAATTACTCTGAATTTAGAGAAAGATGTTGGAAGTTGTTTTCACTTGGTTAGACTATAATAAATTTAGTTTAATCTTTATCCAAGTGTAAGCAAACAAAGTTTCTGCCTGAAGTATCTTCATGACTGAGGCAACTCCTAGTAAAGGTGGACCAAGCTCTCATCACTCCTTGTCTTAATATCTCCCATAATGCAAAGCACATCTTCTTGCGGACATGTATAATGCCCACTGACGGAACCTCAATAAAGGTCGAAACCGGTCTGGGTAATGGCCCTTCCCTTAATGCATAGCATTATACATGATGGGTGTATATACAGATATATATATATCTGGGTGGTGATACTAAGGTGGAAGTAATGAAGAAGTCATATTTACCTATACGAGTTGCCAAAGGGAGTCACACCCTATTATTAAAAATTCTCTGGATTAGAGATAAGTTTATGGAAGTTTTTTCACTTGGCTATGCTACTAATTATATATTGGATTTTATCCTTTATCCAAGTGTAAGCAGACAACTTATACCACCTTTACCACGAGTTTCCCCAGTCCTGAAAGTACGTCAGGCTCAAACTTTGTTTGCTTACACTTGGATAAAGGATAAAACCCAATATATAATTAGTAGCATAACCAAGTGAAAAAGCTTCCATAAACGTATCTCTAATCCAGGGAATTTTTAATAATAGGGTCTGACACCCTTTGGCAACTCATATAGGTAAATATGACTTCTCCATTACTTCCATCTTAGTATCACCACCTCTGAGTCTGGCTCCCACTGATGTGCTTCTGTGCAGAAGTGGTTGCTTTCCCTGAGATGTGAGAGGGTATGCTTTGGGGTAGGTTTTTGCCTGTCTCTGAGTAGGGCCACTGCTGCGATTATGGCTCCTGCTCAGGGGTAGGTTTTCCCTGTCTCTGAGCAGGGCCACTGCTGAGATTATGGCTCTGCTTGGTGGGGGTGAGCCTGTCACTGAGTGGAACCACAGCTGAGTTGGACAGTCCTTCGGTCACTCGTAGGGAGTAGTCCCAGGGACCGCCTAATTTTTAGAGAGGTCTTTACTTAAACAGCATCTCAATAAAGGTCAAAACTGGTCTGGGTAGTGGCCCTTCCCTTAATGCATAGCATTATACATGTGTGCAAGGAGATGTGTTTTGTATTATGGGAGATACTAAGGCAAGCAATGAAAACTTATACCACCTTTACCATGAGTTGCCCCAGTCCTGAAAGTACTTCAGGCACAAACTTTGTTTGCTTACACAGGGATCAAGGATAAAACCCAATATATAATTAGCAACATAGCCAAGTGAAAAAACTTCCATGAGTCTTACCAAGGCTTCATAAAGAGGTATAATAACCTGCTTGTCTCTGCTCATCAGGGTATTCTTCAGTAACCAAGTAATCCAATGAGCTGATTCAGCTGCTTTTGCAATATGCACTCTAAAAGTGGCTGAATCCCACTTGATTCATTCTACTGACTCTTAATTCTCCATCCATCCATTAACATTCACAAATCCCTAGCTTCATGAAGTAGAGTTCCATCAATGTCATACACACTGGTAATATTTTCACCCCAAAATGCATAGCTGTACACTTTTCCATTTGCCCAGACTATCCAAATCATCCTGCAAAAAATTAACATCATCTGTATTAACTATCGCTCTACTCAATTTTGCATCATCAGCAAACAACAACAGTTTCTCTCAATCCTTTCCTATATTGTTAATTATAGGAACGTATATAACTGCTATTACTTCCCTCAACAAATTAAATAGTACAGATCCAAAAACAGAGCCCTGTGGCATGCCTTCTACTGACTCCACTCCTGAATAAACTCCTCTCCAATATCTCTCCATCATTCACTTAACCAACTTCATATCCATCCCCATGTGCTGCAATTTACTGATTAGAGTTCCATGTGGTATGGTATCCTGCCAAAAGCCTTTGCAAAATCCAGTATCACTGTAAACCCATCATCTTTATCCAACTCAGCTGTCACCGTATTATAAAATGTGAGCAAGATAGTGAGGCATGACCTAACCTTCACAAAACCATGTTGTGTCCCCTCCCCATATAGCATCCCATTTCTGTATTTTTCTCTTGAACAATTATTCCCGTACCTTGACTATGACTCCTGATATGCTGTTCAGTTGGTAATTTGCTATATCAGTCTTAGAGCCTCCTTTATGCAATGGAACTATTTTCTCCTTTTTCTACCCCCTTTGGTACTAACCCAGAGCTGAGACTTAGATTAAATAACGTGGTCAAAGGCACTGCCAATTCCTTAGCACCTTCTCATAAAACATCAGCTGGTATAATATCTAATCCCATAGCTGTATTCACATCAAGGTTCCAATATGCTTTTCACCTCCAGTTCATTTACCTCAGTTGCCATATAAGCCTTTGCATCTCTTGTTACTGCAATGCCTTCACCTGGATGATATACTCTTGCAAAGTGTTCACTTAGTAATTCTACTATTTCACCTGATTCAGTTATCTCCCTACAGTCAGCATTCATCAACATCATTCTGCCAAAAACACTCTTTCTTTTACTTGTAACACACTGAAAGAACTCTTTGGGATTATCTTTGGCCTGCACTGCTAATTTTCTTTCATACTCTTCTTTTGCCTGTCTTAGCACACTGGTTACTCTTCTGGCCTGTGTGCTTTATACTGCTCACATGCCTGCTGGTCACCTTTCTCCTTGAATTCTCTCCACAATTTTTTTTCTTTTTCTGAATGTTGGTATTCATCCATTCATACTCAGCCCTTGTAATTTCACATGCAATGGCATTGATCCAAGCAATCTCCTAAGCTTGTCATACTTACCAGCCCTGTAATTCCACACATACCCCCCTTTAACTAAACTTTTCACCTCCTTTGGTACTAACCCAAAATTCAACATATTTAGCAACCTTCCAGGTCAAGACCATATGATCACTCTAAACAATTAGTGACAATGTGGTCATATTGGTTACATACAAATTCTCTGATGCAATTACTAGATCTAGCACTCTTTAAATTCCCTAGTATATTCCATCATATACTGTCTCAGGTAATTATCCCTTAGTAACTGCATAAATTCCATTTCCTTCCTAACCAAGTGTCCTCTCCTCTTTCCAATCTATGGTCACATAGTTATTATTATTATTATTCAGGCCTCCATGGAGTCAAAAGACTCATCATGGGAGGTCCTTCCTAAGAAACACAAAGTCTATCGAGACTCATCGAGGGGAGGTCCCACCCACTAAGAAACACAAAGTCTATCATACCACTCTTTGAACTCATTGACCGTTCTCGCTCTCACCACTCCTCACCCTCTAGCTCATAGTTTCCTTTCGTAACTTCCGGGGATGGCCTCTTGTCATCACTCCTTCCCGCTGTTCAACCAAGCAAAAGAACTCCCCAGTGTCAACCCTGTAACCACCTCTCAACAGTTTAAAAGTCTCAATCATATCACCTCTCCTTCTTCTATCCACCAAACTCTGCAGTCCACATTCCCTCAGCCTATCCTCATAACTATCATTATATAGTCCTGAAATCATCTTTGTTATCCACCTTTGTACCCTTTCCACAGTTAATTTATCCCCTTCAAATCCTAGGGACCAAATCTGAGAACAATAGTCCAAGTGTGGTCTGATCAGGGTCTTATACAACGGAATGATAGCTCTTTTATCTCTGCAGGTCAGCATCCTTCTCATTATTGCAACAATCCTCTGTGTTACCTTCACCACCTTTGCAATATGTCCCCTGAATTTCAGGTTTCTATCAATCGTCAACCCCACAGATCTCTTTTCTCCCCTTCTTCCTTCAGTACAACTACTCCAATCGAGTATGAAGTGTCCCATCGATGTGTCCCAAACCTCAAGACCTTATGTTTTGCTGAATTAAACCGGCATCCCCCATTCATTTGCCCATCTATCTAGCTTATTCAAATCCTCTTGCAGGGCTACCGCATCTGCACTATTATTAATAATCCTTCCCAGCTTCGCATCATCTGCAAATAACTGAATATCCCCTTGGAATCCACTGACAATGTCATTGATATAAAGGTTAAACAATATAGGTCCCAGTACTGAGCCCTGTGGGACCCCACTTGTAACCCACTGCTTCCTTGAAACTGCCCCACCATACACAACTCTCTGATACCTATCGGACAGCCAATCCTGAATCCAGTTGACCGATCTGACATCCAGACCCATGTGCTGCAACTTAAATATCAGCTTATCATGTGGCACCCTGTCAAATGCCTTCGCTAAGTCTAAGAAAATGGCAGTAAATGCCTTTTCCTCATCTAATGCTCTTGTAACTTTATCATAAAAGGCTAGCATATTGCTAAAACAAGAGCACCCCTTCACAAATCCATGTTGACTCTCACAGATAACATTACCCTCATCTGCCCAATGCTGTATACGGTCCTTCACTACTTTCTCCAAGATCTTATTAACTATTGATGACACACAAACTGGTCTATAATTAGACACTTCCAGTCTGCTACTGCCCTTATACAATGGCACTATCTTACCTTCCTTCCATTCCATGGGCACCTTTCCAGCAGCCAGACTTTCATTGAAAAGCCAGGTCAAAGGCACTGTCAGTTCTCTAGCACATTCTCTCAAAACTCGTGGTGAAATACCATCCAGTCCCACAGCTTTACTGACATCCAGGGTACTCGGTATTTGAAACACACTCTCCTCCTGTACCTCTAAACCTTGAACCTGTCCTATCCCTCTAGCATTAAAACCGACTCCTCGAGGATGAACACTTTATTGGAGTATTTCATCAGAAGAGTTGAACAATTCTACTAGGTCCTCTGCAGCAGTCACTCTATTCCCATTTTTATCCCACAATATCATTCTTCCACAGTCATTTCTCCTCCTACTGGCCACATAGCTAAAAAATTCCCTAGGATTTTCTTTGGATCTTAGGGCTAATCTCCTCTCATATTCCGGTTTCGTCTTCCATACCATACTAGTCACTCTTCTGGCCTGTGTCTTATACTCTTCATGTATCTTCTCTTCTCCTGTCTCCTTATATCTCTTCCACAGCCTCTTTTTCGCATGCAATTCCTGTTTAATATTGTTTGTCATCCACTTTACTCCAAATTGTGTCCTCTTGTTCACTCGTGGTATACAACTTACCATTGCTGCTAACAAATATTCTTTCATAATTTCCCACGCACTAATGATATCCCGGCCTTCCAATTCCTCCCTCCATGAAACTTCCCCAAGTTGATGTCTTAGACTATTATAATCACCTGCCTTATAATTAAACATACATTCCCGTGTCTTTGATACTCCTGCATGTCTATTCATTTTCCAAGTCAAAACCATATGGTCACTCTCTCCAACTGGTGGGAGAGATGTCATCTCAGTTATTATCAACTCTTCTAATGCTATAACCAAATGCAAAACTCTTGAACCTCTTGTTCCCTCTATTACATGTTGCCCAAGACATTTATCCCTCAAGAATTCTAGAAATTCCATTCCCTTATTGCTACATGCATCTTCCTCTCCCCAGTTTATACTACTGTAGTTAAAATCTCCCATAACAATCATTCTTCTTGCACTTGCCAAACTCAACTGTCTAAACATTTTCTGGTCCCCACCCTCTGTACTCCTGGGTCTGTAGCAACACCCCACTAAATATCCTGTCTTGCCCACCTCTACTTCACACCATATGCTTTCAAAATCATTAGTGTTACTGCCTTCCAAAGTCAAGCAGTACTCCACCACCACGCTTTCCCTTCCTATCCTGCCGAAAAATGCTGTACCCAGCAACTTCTATTCCTGTTATTATATCCTCTTCTGTCAACCACGTCTCAGTGATCCCAATAATTTTTGGCCAGGCTGATGCTATCTGCGCCACCAATTCCTCTCCCTTATTCCGGATACTCCTAGCATTAGTATATAGCATATAAATGCCGTTGTTTCTATACCCAGCATTATCCCCTCTAGACTCCACTAGGCTCAGTGTTACCTGATGTCGTTCCCCCCTTCTCCCAAGTACCCATTCCCACAAGAGGCCAGCCCTGCTACCATCCTCCCTGGGACATGCTGACTTTTTCAGAACAGCAATCTCTCCAGATGTTTACGTCCTTCTTCATTCAAATGTAAGTGGTCTCTTGCATACAATTCCTCTCTGTCCTCAAACGCACTCCAAGCATCCACATATTCCAATCCTCTCTTGTCACACATTCTAGCTATTATGTCATTCAATATTACCGCTGTTCTGCTCAGTTCGTCATTATCATACCTAGGTAACACACACACACACTATCTTTTCTCTGTGTGTCTTCTTTCGTACCACCTCAAGCAAGAATCTCATGTCTCTCGCTGCTCTAGTTACACCACCACCCAAATAATTTGTTCCCACCATCACAATCATCTCATCCACCCTTTCACCTCTCTTAACTGCCAAAGCCACCCTTTCTATCGTTCCTCCTGGCAAACACTCCTCACGCATTCTATCTTGAACACCATGGATCACTGAGTCCCCATACATTATACCGCTTACCATTCCCTCTTTCCTATTGTTTCCATTTTCTCCTCTTCTTTCATTCCCATACCTCTCTCATTCCCTCTCTCCTACTGTTTCCATTTTCTTCTCTTCTAGCACTCCCATACCTCTCTCTCATTCCCTTCTCTCTCTCTCCTCTTCTAGCTCTGCCATACCTCTCTCTCATTCTGTCTCTCCTACTGTTTCTATTTTCTCCTCCTCTAGCATTCCCATACCTCTCTCTCTCATTCTGTCTCTCCTACTGTTTCCATTCTCTCTTCTTCTAGCACTTCCATCTCTCTCTCCTGTTTGCATTCTCTCCATTTCCATTTCCATATCCAATTCCATTCTCTCCTCTTTTATCATTCACAAATTTCTCCCCTCTCCTATCATTCCCAAAACTCTCTCTCTCTCCCCTACTCCGATTTGCCTTGCATTTATCGCTTCCATTCTTCTAATCTCATCTTTCATACTTATCATACTTCTCCCAAGACATTTCAGCTCCTCTATCTCCCTCTGCAGGTCAGCACTCTAAATCGAAATTCACTCTCCCAAACAAAACCATCTAAACTTTCACAGTCACTCACGCCTTCTACACTATCAACTATTATTTTCTTATTCACATTTTTTTCTTCATTCTCTCCTATCACACTACTCGTCTTCCTGTATTCATTTCCCATTCCTGGAGCAACAAGGTCAATTATTGAGATATCTGCTGCATTTATTTCCTCCCACTGCCTGCACTTTAAACACACACGCACTCCATCCTCTCTCACAAGCCAGATAACCAATTCCCGAGACGCATACATGCCGCAAATACTGCATGCCACAAACTCCCTTATTATATTGCTTATAATAGAGTGCCTAAATGGCGGAGGACTTGCCGACACGCCATTTGCGACTGCAGCTGAATCCGCCATCATTCGTTACTGCCGAGGGACTACTAGCGTAATTGTTAATTATTCAAAACAGTTTCAAAAATAAATGCTAAATAAGTATTAGGGAGTATAAATAAATAAGAAAAGTATAAACAATTACAAGCAAAACAAAACATTAAGTACACTAAATAAAATGAAATAAAACTAAATACAGTAATGAAAACTTAGCTTCGTCTTGTCTTCCACTGTTATGCATCTGCCCCGTCTTCTCGGTAAACAAAATACACAATATCACGACAGCACTAACTTCAAAAAACAACCACTACAGTACACTCGTATTCCAGAGAAACATATTAGCACTCAAAAACATAAAAAAACGAACTATTCACCAATTAAAAACTCACTTTCTTCAGCACAGCTCAAGCACCACTCAAAAAATTCCTTCCTAACCAAGTGTCCTCTCCTCTCCTCTTTCCAATCTATGGTCATATAGTTGAAGTCCTCCATAATAATTACCTGTCTTCCACTCATTGAGCTTATCTGTTGATCTACACTATCCCCATAATCCTTGAAATCCCCTATTCTATAGAAGCATCGAACTACATATTTTGTTCTGCTGGTCACTATCATACACCAGATAGCTTCAAAAGTGCTATTTTCACTGGCTTGCAGTTGAACGTCTACTCTCTTTGATTTCAGTTCATTGGCTATCATCATTTAATACTCTTCTCCCCATTCTTTTCTCTCTATCCTCCCTGAAAACACTATATATCCTTCACATTCTATTTTGCTAACTATATCATCTTCTGTCAGCCATGTCTCAAAATGCCAATAACCTTTGGCCAGGACGAACTAACCAATGCCAAAAACTTCTCTCCCTTGTTTTGAATGCTTCTAGAATTACCATGCATAAAGTGCAAAAGCCCATCATTAGGCCCACCACTGTCCTGACACTTTACACTAACTCTCCTATTCTGGTTTGTTACCCAAAGTACTAACTCAGACATTTTATGCACATTCTTACACTCAAATGCCTTACTTTTATCTGTGTACCCATTCAACATCTCTAGTTTCTCTAGAGATGTTGAATGGGTACATTCAACATCTAATTTTGTACATCACTTTCACTTCATTCAACAACACTTTTTCCAGACTTGGAACACCAAATCCATCCAGCTGCAAACCATTCTTCCTGTACTAGTCCTTTCATCCATCAAACTCACTCCACAAATCCCACATTATTCCTCCTGCATAACCTATGCATCGACTCATTTACTTTTCTCGTTACAAATATCGATACTTTTCTCCTTACAAATCATTCATTCTAGCCAAAACAATCAACTCTTTCACTTTACCATTTTGCAATCTAATAGCCTCAATAACATTGTTAATTTTTGCATCCAGGAAGCATGATTTTGTCACTCTCTCATCATGCCTCTTATGATAGAATCAGTGTACAAGATTCTCCTTAATTTTTTTCTTTCTCTTAGCCAAATATTCCTTTCACTTTTCTTGCACTTCTTTCTTTCTGTTATCAACTGTCTCAAACTGAACACACTAAGCAGACATTTATCAATTGAACACACTAAGCAGACATTTCTGTATTTGCTCCAGCACATGCTTTGTCCTGTGCATCACTCCACATAATTTGTGGAGCTGGCCAAAATCTCCCTCATTTTGGCCAGCTCCTCATTCTTTACATCCATTATACTATTATTCTTTCACTCATCACTTATAATCTCTCTCTCAACCATGTTACTTTTAATCTCACTTTCAATGATATTTTCTGTTACGCTGTTGCACACACATATTCTGTGTTCCACCCACCACTTCAATCTCGTGACCTTACCCACACTTCTGACTCTCACTTCCGTAGCATTTTCAGCACACTCTTCCGCCACTATCACATTCAATCCAAGTCCATTGTCCATTCACTTTAGATAATGCGTACATCTTGCACACATTGCGAGATTTTACACCATAAGATTTTGTGGTCAGTGACAACCCTATGCTCTGCTAAACTAGACTTTTCAGACTTATTATAGATGATATAAAACTTGTTTCTTTAACCTCTTCTCAACAGAAGAGACTACACACAATAACGTAGATAAAAATGTACTTATGTGTGTCAATCATATCATCACTATTCCTCCTTCCTTAATGCATAACATTATACATATCTGCAAGGAGATGTGTTTTGCATTATGGGAGATACTGAGATAGGAGTGATGTTAGCTTGGTCCACCTTTGCTGCTAGTTGCCCGGTGTTGTACTACCTTACCCTAGTCCTGAAGATATTTTCAGGCACAAACTTTGTTTGCTCACACTTGGATAAAGGATTAAACTAAATTTATTATGTTATTCACTTTACTAGAGCAAGTGGAAGAACCAAAAACAAAGGGAACAAAATATATATTATTATTCAGAATTCCCACATGGAGTCATAAGACTCATCATGGGCGTATATATATATATATATATATATATATATATATTATTATTATTATTATTATTAAACAAGACCTCATGGAGTCAAAGACTCATCTAGGAGGTCCTTTTATCTTACACACACATCTCAGCATACCGTGTCTTAAACACATTCAAACTACTTGCAGACACCACGCTCTCAGGCAAGGCATTCCAATCACTCACAACTCTGCACGAAAAAAACCTGCCTCTCACTCCCTTACTCACACCCTCCTTATACAGTTTCCAGGGATGACCTCTGGTTCTCCCCTGATCTCCCACTATTCTCTGTAGAACTTCTCCACCATTGATCCTATAACAACCCCTTACCAACTTGTAGGTCTCTATCATATCTCCCCTCTTCCTTCTCTCCACGAGACTCTGCAAATTACATCTTTTCAATCTTTCCTCATACTCAACATTCCAGAGGTCAGAAACTACCTTAGTCAGTCGCCTTTGGACCCTTTCCAACATCTCTTCATCCTTCTGAAAACCCGGTGACCAAATCTGGGCACAATAGTCCAAGTGTGGCCTAATCAAATACATATATATATGTATTTTTTTTTTCTTTTTTTATATATAGCCTCACACATAAGGTTGTAAACCTATAGTACTATGGGCAAGCTAAGATATTTTCCAGTAATTTTTTAATTCAATTTTTACATAATCTGGAAACCCTAGTTTAAATGCTAAATAGACTTCCAGAAGTGGGGCTGTGTCTCAAACTAGGTGATGAAGCTCATATCCCACCTGAAAACAATCATTAACATTCACAGCCTGTTAGTTAGCAGGGATTTACACAATGAAACTATTACCAATTTAGAAGTTTATGGAGGGCTATATGGTATGTACTGTCTGAGGATAGCTCCTGACCAGATAAGTGATTTATTTTGAGTAAAAATAGATGAATTTGTATAGTATTGTTTACTTTTAGTATTTTAACGTGTCTGGGTGATTTTTGTGTGTTTTTCAAGTATTTTAATAGTAAATTGATAGATACGATTATCTGTGCACATGGCTCCCATAAAGAGGAATACAAAGATGGCGTCCAGGTCGCCATATTTGTCTGAAAATCTTAACTTAAAAGCCTTGATTCAGTGTACCTTTTGCGAAATGTATGCATTGCGGAGAGCGGTTGGAGTCTGGTTAAACAACGATAGTGGAGTGAATGTGTGCAAAAAGTGTAAAGAATGTGAGGATTTAAAGAGTGTTTCAGGTCGTGTGAGTAATATTCATTGTCGAAAGTGAGAATCTAGATAACAGCGATATTCGAGGTACGAATGATGATATTTGTGAGGTAGTACCTGATAGCTTTGAGAATGGCATTGAAAGAGAGAATAAAGTTAAGCATACAGAACGATTGAATGAATCATCAGAAAATAAAAATGATGACACTGATGCAATGAGTGATATAGCACTATTACGCGGAGCGATACATAGAGTAAATCAGCAGCTGGAATGTTGGCAAAAATCTTTAACAAGCGTACTGACTAATAATAATCGGCAAAAGTATGATAGAAAAAATAAGGGTATGAAAGTGAGTGTAAACAAAATGAAAGAGCATGTGTTGTATAGGGATTCCTTAGTAAGAGGTGTGTTAGTTGAGAGTTTAAAAAAATCGTACCAACCTGGTGCGAACATAAAGAATGTAAGCGAGTCAATTAGAATGCAAAAATAGCAGGTGAAGGAATTGATAGTGGTAGTGGGTACAAATGATTTGAAAGGAAACAAAAAGGCTATGAGTGAGGATGTGAAGGAATTGCTTGAGGTAGCAAAAGAAAAGAGTGAGAGAGTTAGGATGGTGAGTCTGTTCTGCAGTATGACAGTGAAGAGTATAGAAGGAGGGCCATAGCTTTATGGCCCTCCTTCTTTATGCCAATGACTTTATGCATGAATTATGTTTGATGAGTGGTGTGGAATTTGTGGATGTGTGGAATGAGTTTGATGGATGAAAGGAGTTATATAAAATGGATGGTTTACATTTGAATGGATTTGGTGTACGGACACTTGAAAAGGTGATGTCGAATGTAGTGGAAGTGAATGTACAGAACCAGGGAAACTAGAGTTATTAAGGGGGGGGGGGGTAGATATGCAGATTTTAGGGAGACAGTTGAGTGTGTGAATGCGTGTAATATGCTCAAGCGAGTAGGAAAGACCACGAATCAGAATGGGATAGTTAGTATAAGGCATCAAAATAGGGATGGGACAAGTCGGCTTCTGCAATTCATGTATACAAATGCCAGAAGTATTAGGAACAAGAGGGAAGAATTTTTGGCCTTGGTTGGCACTTCCAGATTGGCATTAGTGAAACATTGCTGATAGAAGATGACACAGCTAGTGGGATTGAATGTGAGGAGGTATGGTGTGTTCAGGAGAGACAGGGAGAATAAAATAGGGGGAGGTGTGTTATTGATGATAGCGGATGAGCTATGGCCAAGGAGAATAGAAGTGGAACTGCAGGATAGAGAAAAGAGCACATTTGAGGCTATTTGGTGTGAGATTGAAACTAGCAGAACAAAATATACAGTTGGGTGCTGCTAAAGACCAGGTGATAGAATAGATGGTGGTGATAGTATGCTAAGCAAATAGAAGAAATGAGTGGAAGGAGGGTAATTATTATGGGAGATTTCAACTATGGTAACATTGATTGGAAGGAGGAGAGGACACATGGGAGGAAGGAATTGGATTTTATGCGGTTATTAAGGGATAACTATCTGCGACAGCATGTAATGGAAAATACTAGGGGTCAGAGAGTGCTTGACCTGGTAATTGCATCTGAGAATTTGGCTATAACGAATATGACCATTTGCCACCAATTGGTGAGAGTGATCATGGGGTCTTGACTTGGGAGGTGGTAAAGGTGTGGAATTTACAATTAAGACAGGGTACATGTGGAATTATCGGGCTGGTAAGTATGACAAGCTTAGGAGATTGATTGGTACAGTGCCATGGCATGTACAACTGCAAGTGCTAGAAGTTGACAGTGCATGGGATGCAGTTAAAAAGTGTTTGCATGAAGCAATGGCTGACTGTATACCTAGAGTCCGAATAATAAATCAAGTAGGAGTTAAATGAATGAATAACACCATTAAGCTTGAGCTGCAAAAAAAGAAACACCTATGGAGGGAATTTAAGGAGAAAGGTGACCGGCAGGCACATGAACAGTATAAAGCCCAGGCTAGAAGGGTAACGAGTGTGGTAATAAAAGCAAAAAAGGATTACGAAAGAACATTGGCCATGCAGGCTAAAGAGAATCCTAAACAGTTTTTTCGATATGCTGCAAGTAAAAGAAAAAATGTATATGGCAGAATGATTTTAAAGAATGCCAATGGTAGGGAGGTAACTGAATCAGTTGATATAGTTGAATTACTGAGCGAGCACTTTGAAAGAGTATATCATCCAGGTGGTCAATTGCAGAAATAAATGAACCAATAGATTATATGGGAATTGTGGTGAATGAGGTGTAGGTGAGTAGTCTATTGCAAAACCTCAATGTCAATACATCTGTGGAATTGGATGGTATACCAGCTCGTGTCGTATGTGAAGTGGCTAAAGAATAGTCAGTACCCTTGACCATTTTGTTTAATCTGAGTCTCGGGTCGGGGTTAGTCCCAAGGGAGGTGGAAAAAGGGGAAAATAGTTCCACTGCATAAAGGTGGTTCCAAGACTACTGTTGTAAATTACCGACCGATTAGCATATCAGGAATCGTTGTCAAGTCTTGGAGAAAATAGTCAAGAGAAAAATACAGGATTGGATAGATGAAAATGGGATACTATATGGAGGACAACATGGTTTTGTGAAGGATCATGCCTCAGTAATTTACTCACGTTTTATAACACAGTGACCGCTGAACTGGATAAGGGTAATGGGTTTACAGTGATTCTACTGGACCTTGCAAAGGCCTTTGACAGGATACGACATGGAACTCTAATCAGTAAACTGGAGCAGATGGGGATGAATATAGGGTTGGTGAGATGGATAGGAGGGTGGTTGATGGAGAGATACCAGAGAGTGGTTTATTCAGGAATGGAGTCCAAAAGATGGCTTGTGACTAGTGGTGTGCCACAGGGTTCTGTTCTTGGACCACTACTTTTCAATTTGTTCATTAATGATATAGGAAAGGATCTGAGAGGAAGTATTCACTTGTTTGCTGATGATGTAAAGTTGGGTAGAGCAATTGTGAGTGCACAGGATGTCAAAATTTTGCAGGATGATTTGGACAGTTTGGAGGACTGGGCTAGGGAAAATGGATGTCAATTTAATGTGGCAAAGTGTAAGGTTATGCATTTTGGAGTGAAAAGATTAGCAGCAGTATGTCACATTGGTGGAACCGTACTCCAGGAGATTGATGAGGTCAGGGATTTGGGAGTGTTGGTGGATAGGGAGTTGAAGTTTAGGTGGCACATTGCAAAAGTGGCTAAATCAGCTCATCAAATCACTTGGTTACTGAAAAATACTTTAACAAGCAGAGACAAACAGGTTATTGTTCCTCTACATTGAGCCCTGATAAGACCCCATCTGGACTACTGTGCCCAGATATGGGCACCAGAGTTTCTTGATGGGGAGGAGGTGGAGAGGATCCAGAGACAAGTGACCAAAATGGTGGAAGGTCTGTGGAATGAACCTTATGAGAACAGATTGAAGATTTGTGGGTTGCAAAAATTGGTTGATAGGCGGAAAAGGGGTGATATGATTGAGACATTCAAATTACTGAAGGGTTTTTATAAGATTAATCCAGAAGATATTTTTGAGAATAGGACTGGTGGTGGGAGGACTAGGGGCCATACATGGAAGCTGGGCAAGAATGTGGTTAACAAGGGTGTTAGAGCTAGGTTTTTTACTTGGAGAGTGGTGAATGAGTGAAATAGGCTGCTAGAGTCTGTTGTGGGTGCTATGACCGTGAATGAGTTCAAGGCAAGGTATGATAGATATTGTGTGAATGTCAAATAGTTGTTCTTGACATGATGTTAGGGCCTCCCTCGATGAGTCTGTTGACTCCCTGGAGTTGCCGGAAATAATAATAATAATAATAATAATTTAGGTATAGGCTTTTTGTCCTGTTCCTGCTCTGCAGATGAAGTTGATCTTTCCACCTTAATCTTGGACGTCCGTGGTCTCTTCTTCCTGTAGGTTTATATTTATATGCTAATTTGGGAATCCTATTGTTATTTATCCTTTCTATGTGGTGTAGCCAATTTTGCAGATATTCTTCTATTTCTTGTATGATGTTTTTTGTATCTAATCATTCTCTTATTTCTTGTATGATGTTTTTTGTATCTAATCGTTCTCTTATTTCTGTGTTTTTCTTTTTATCTAACCTAGTGAGTCCCAAAAGAGGTCTTAGAAACTTCATCAGTGCTGCTTCCAGTCTTTGTTTGTTTCTTTCTTTTAGAATCCAAGTTTCACTTCCAAATTTGAGAGATGATTTAGAGGTCATATTATGTAATCTTAATTGAGTTTCTTTAGTCATTTGTTTTCCAATTTTTTTTTAAATTATGCCATTCGTTCTATTGTAAATTTGTAGTTTTGCTTCCAGTTGTGAATCAGTATTGTATTGCGAGATTATATTTCCCAAGTATTTGAATTCTGTAACTTGTTCTATTATTTTATTGTTAAGCATAATTTTGACTTTTTGAATGGTGTTTCCACACATTGCCATAGCTTTTGTTTTTGTTTCAGAGATTTTCATTTTAAATTTTCGTGCTATTTCATTTAGATGGTTCATTGCAATTTGGAGTTTATCTTCTGAATTTGAAATTAGTACTTGATCATCTGCATAAAGTATTGTATTTAGCTGTAGAGTATTTGTTAGTTTAACTCCATCTTTGACAGTTGTTTTCCATTCTTTTAGGATTCTGTTTAAATAAATGTTGAATAGGATTGGGGATAAGCTACAGCCTTGTCTTATACCTTTATTTATAGTTATAGGTTCTGATAATGTTCCATCTGCAAATTTATGCAAATTTTTATTTCTCTGTATAGGCTTTTTATAGCATTAATTAATTGAGGAGGTATTTTATCATCTTGTAATATTTTCCAGAGTAGATTTCTATTCAAGTTATCATACACCTTTTTGTAGTCAATAAATAGAAGAAAAGTGGGCAGATTAAATTATTTTCTTTTTTCTATGATCTTTTGCATTGTGAAAGAGGCATCTGTGCATCCTCTCTCTCTCTCTCTTCTAAATAATTTTCTGTATATTTAATTAGTCTGTTCTTTAAAATGTTTGCATATAGTTTAGATGCTGTTATTAAGAGAGTAATGCCTTTGTAATTTCGACATTTGTCCTTGGGACCTTTTTTGTGAATATTTATTACTGCTCCAGTTTCCCATTCTTTTGGGATCTTTTGATATTTCCAGATATTATTGAAGAGTTTAAGTAGATTTTCTTTTAAGCTAATTTAGTTTGACTTTTTCTAATTCTTCCACTGCTATTTCTTCTGTACTTTCCTGCGTATTAATATCTTCAATTATGTGAGTTTTGTCATTGCTTTGTATTTCTTGTTTTTCATTCCACAATGTTTTATAGTGTTCTATCTAATCTGCTTTGGAAATTAGATTATTTCTTAATTGGTCATTTTCTGCTGTTTGTAGTTGCCTGAAAATTTTAAAACCTATTCTTTGTGGTCCAGTGATATCCTGATCTAATGATTATGTAGCAATATACCTGTAGCAATACCTAATGTGAGAATTGAAGCTAAAGAATCAGAGGTATTAAATATATTGCAAAACTTAAATGCAAACACTGCGGTAGGCTTAGATGGAATATCAGCTCGGGTGTTGCGTGAATGTGTAAATGAATTGTCAACCCCTCTTACTTGGATATTTAATTTAAGTTTGAACTCTGGTATGGTCCCTAGGGAGTGGAAGTTAGGCAAAGTGGTTCCTTTGCATAAGGGTGGCTCTAAAACTGCGGTATTAAATTACAGACCAATCACCATCTCAGGAGTAGTGGTAAAAGTATTGGAAAAGTTGGTTAAAGACAAAATTCAAGAATGGGTGGATCAGGATATGATACTCTATAGAGGCCAACATGGTTTTGTTAAAGGTAGATCCTGCCTTAGCAATCTATTAACTATTCATAATAGTTAATAGATTGGAGTTGGACAAAGTCTGAGTTGGACAAAGGAACTGGCTACACAGTAGTACTTCTGGATTTTGCTAAGGCTTTTGACAGGATATCCCATAGAACACTGTTACGCAAATTGGAGCAGATGGGAATGGATATTAAATTGGTGATATGGATAGGAGAATGGCTCAGGGAGAGATACCATAAGGTGGTGTATAAAGGAGCCGAATCCAGAATGAGGCAGGTGATCAGTGGTGTGCCTCAGGGCTCTGTGCTTGGGCCAATGTTGTTTAATTTGTATATAAATGATATAGGAAACGGCTTAAAGGGAGATATTCAGTTGTTTGCTGATGATGCAAAGTTGTGTAGCTCAATAAAACATCAAGCTGATGTTGAAAGTTTGCAGGAGGATTTAAATAAGCTGGTAAAATGGGCAAAAGAAAATGGATGTCAGTTCAATGTGGAAAAGTGTAAAGTCATGCATTTTGGGATTAAAAGATTACCAGCTGTGTACTACATCGATGGAAAGGTACTCCAAGAGATTGATGAGGCTAGGGACTTAGGGGTATTGGTAGATAGGGAGATGAAGTTCAGAGGACACATTGCTAAGGTGTCCAAGATTGCACATAGGATTACTTGGTTGTTGAGGAACACACTGACATCCAGAGATAAAGAGGTTATTATTCCCCTTTATAAAGCATTGATACTTCCACATTTGGATTACTGTGCTCAGGTCTGGTCACCTGGATTCCTTGGAGATGAGGAGTCTGTGGAGAGGGTTCAGAGAAGAGTGACCAAGTTGGTGAGTGATATAAAAAATGCTCCCTACGTTGATAGATTGAGAGCTTGTGGATTGCAGAGATTGGTTGATAGGCGAAGAAGAGGGGATATGATAGAAACATTCAAATTACTAAAAGGTTTTTATAGGATTGATGCAGGGGAAATGTTTCAGCTGTGTGATAGTGATGGAAGAACAAGAGAGTGGAATTAAAGAAGAGTGTGGTTAACAAAGGTGTCAGAACAAGGTTTTTTGCCTGGAGGGTGGTGAATGAGTGGAATTCATTGCCTGACTTAGTTGTGAGCTCTTCGTCTGTAAATGAATTCAAGAAGAGATATGACAGATATTGTTTTGCTAGTTTGGGTCTCCCGCGATGAGTCTACTGACTCCATGGAGATACCCGTAATAATAATAATAATAATAATAATTTAACATATTTATTCCAATCTTCTCTGTCTATACTTCTGGAAAGCTCTCTGACTTCAGCCCAGTTTCTTATATTCTATATAGTCAACAGTGTTTTTACTCTGCAGATAGATTTTAAAAGCCAGTTTTTTCCTTTCAATTAATTCCTTTGAGTCATCATTCCAAGTTCTGAGCCATTTTTTGTTTTTCCTTGATTTGTATTCTAAACTTTCTTCTGCTGCTTTTAATATGGTTTCCTTTATATTTTCCCAATCAGTTTCAATATTGTTTGTGGTTGGTTTTATTTTCTCTCTTACTCTGCTTTTATATGAATTTCTGATACTCTCATGTTCTAAGAGGTGAATTTTAAACTGTTTATTAGATGTTGGTTCATTATCTTTTTTCATTTGAAGTATGTGGTTCTTTTTATGAATTCAAATCTGCTTTCAACTAACCTGTGATCACTATAAATTTCGCTTCCTCTAAAAACCTTTGTATCCTTGATATTATTATTTAGTTTGTTGTTAATAATAATGTAATCTATTACTGATTTAGTTCCTCTTGCTTCCCATGTGTACTTATGTATATTTTTATTCCTGAAGAAGGTATTGCTGATTTTTAGATTGTTAAATATGCAGAAATCTCTTAATAAAATTCTATTGTTATTGATTACTGATTCTCCCTCTGATCCAATGCATTATGTTATTGCATTATTTTCTACTGTAGCATTGAAATCTCTCATCAAGATTGTTGCTTCATTTTTATTTGTTTCATCAATACATTCCTGAAGTTTTCCATAAAATTCTTCTGTCTCTTCCTCTTTTCCATCTACTGGTGCATAAATTCTGAAGAAGGTATTGCTGATTTTTAGACTGTTAAATATGCAGAAATCTCTTAATAAAATTCTATTGTTATTGATTACTGATTTAATGATGGAATGGAAGGAAGGTAAGATGGTGCCATTGCATAAGGGCGGTAGCAGACTGGAAGTGTCTAAATATAGGCCAGTTTGTGGGTCATCAGTAGTTGGTAAGATCTAGAAAGTAGCGAAGGACCATATGACCGTATACAGCATTGGGCAGATAAGGGTAATGTTATCTGTGAGAGCTAACATGGATTTGTGAAGGGGCACTCTTGTTTTAGCAATATGCTAGTCTTTTATGATAAAGTTACAAGAGCATTACATGAGGGAAAGGCATATGCTGCCATTTTCTTAGACTTAGCAAAGGCATTTGACAGGGTACCATATGATAAGCTGATATTTAAGTTGCAGCACATGGGTCTGGATGTCAGATTGGTCAACTGGATTCAGGATTGGCTGGCCGATAGGTATCAGAGAGTTGTGTATAGTGGGGCAGTTTCAAGGAAGCAGTGGGTTACAAGTGGGGTCCCACAGGGCTCAGTACTGGGACCTATATTGTTTAACCTTTATATCAATGACATTGTCAGTGGATTCCAAGGGGATATTCAGTTGTTTGCAGATGATGCGAAGCTGGGAAGGATTATCAGTAATAGTGCAGATGCGGCAGCCCTGCAAGAGGATTTGCAAGGTAGAAGAAGCTAGATAGATGGGCAAATGAATGGGAGATGCTGGTTTAATGCAGAAAAACATAAGGTCTTGAGGTTTGGGACATATCGATGGGACACTGCATACTCTATGGGAGGAGTTATACTGGAGGAAGTAGGAGAGACAAGAGATCTGGGGTTGATGATTGATAGAAATCTGAAATTTAGGGGACATATTGCAAAGGTGGTGAAGGTAACACAGAGGATTGCTGCAATAATGAGAAGGACGCTGACCTGCAGAGATAAAACAGTTATCATTCCGTTGTATAAGACCCTGATCAGACCACACTTGGACTATTGTTCTCAGATTTGGTCCCCAGGATTTGAAGGGGATAAATTAACTGTGGAAAGGGTATAAAGGCAGATAACAAAGATGGTTTCAGGAATGTAAAATGATAGTTATGAGGATAGGCTGAGGGAATGTGGACTGCAGAGTTTGGTGGATAGAAGAAGGAGAGGTGATATGATTGAGACTTTTAAACTGTTGAGAGGTGGTTACAGAGCTGACACTGGGGAGTTCTTTCACTTGGTTGAACAGCAGGAAAGAGTAATGACAAGAGGCCATCCCTGGAAGTTACGAAAGGAAACTGTGAGCAAGAGGGTGAGGAGTGGTTTCTTTGCATGGAGAGTGGATGAACGATGGAATGCATTGCCTGATGGAGTGGTGAGAGAGTGAGAACGGTCAATGAGTTTAAGGAGTGGTATGATAGACTTTGTGTTTCTTAGGGGGACCTCCCCTCGATGAGTCTTGACAGACTTTGTGTTTCTTAGGAAGGACCTCCCACGATGAGTCTTTTGACTCCACGGAGGCCTGAAAAATAATAATAAAAAAAAAATAATGATAATAAAATTCTGTAAATGAGATAGCCTAAGATTATGGTAAGATAATATCAACAGAAAAATCAAAAACTATGGCCTTTAAAGAACAAGATCCAGCAAGAACTAAAATAATAATAGATAACAAGATCTTAGAACAGGTGAATTCATTTAACTAATATGAAAATGAAAAAGATATAAACGTAAAAATTGCAAAATATTTAAAAATAACAGGTGGAATTAACTCTGTATTTAAACCAAACCTAGTTCAAAAACAAACCAGACTAAAAGTATACAATACATTAGCCCTACTAGTCTTAATGTATGAAGCAAAATCTGGACAATAAAACAAAAAGACAAACAAAGATTAATAACATCAGAAATGAAGTTTATGAGAAAAATTGCAAAGTATACCGTATTTGATTATAAAAGAAACGAAGAAACTGTGAAAGAATTAAACCAAGAACCAGTAATAGAAAAAATTAAAAAATATAAACATAAATGGATGGAACACATTCAAAGAATGAAAACAGAAAGATTACCAAAACAAGCCTTAAAATACAAGCCATTAGGGAAAAGAAAACAGGACGTCCTCTTAAACGATTCAACAATGACTTCTAAGGCCGGAACAGGCCATGCTAGGCCTAAATTCTTGATACGCATGATGATGATGATGATTAATCCAAATTGCAACCCCAAATGAAGCCCATTTGTCTTCTGAAACTATGGAGAAGATCATGACATAATCTTCCAGAATTTGAGATCCCTTCTTTTTCTTTTTTATCTCAGTTTATGCTGCTATATATCAATGTTTCTATTTTTTTTAGTTCTCTGTTTAGCTCATCAATTTTGTGTGTGATTCCATGGACATTCCAAGTAGCTATTTTTAATTTCTCAAAGAGAAGTCCCTGTCCATTAGCCATGTCAATTCCAATAAAATCCATCCTATTTTTCTTTTTCAGAGCTTTGCAAGTAATTGTAAATTTCCCATGGATAGGCTACCAACCTTTTGCAGGGTAAGTTTGGTGATGGGGGCTGCTACCTTAACTACGCTACCGGCCAGGACGTATATATACGTCCAAGTAAACATGGATGCGAATTGCATATTAAAATTGTAATACCATTAATATTACATTGAAATATATGATGGATATGAAGTATATGAGGATGCGTATTTGATCCATAATGGCCGGTAAGGTGGTTAAGGTCTCCAAACCTGCCTTTTGGGAGGGGAAAGCAGACTCCACTGCATGAGATGGAAAGAACGTAGTATAATATGAAAGATTCACCCCTAGTCCTAGACTACTCTAATTGCATTGGGGGGAAGGAGCAATAGGAACAACAAGAAAGAAAGAAAGAAGAGCAGAGACCGGTCTATAGATAAAATACAGACATATACTACGTGAAGTAAGGCACGGTCCAGCATCAGGTTGCCTCGGATTTGCCGCTCCTGTACTCACTAAAGTGAGCCCTTGAGGTAAAAAATAAAATGTAATTATAATATAATTTTTAATATTGGTTATAATGAAATTAATTATAATTAATTTTAGAATTAATAATTAATTATAAATAATCAATTATAAATTATATAGATAATTAATTATAAAATATATAAATTATATAAATTAATTATAATAAAATAAAAATATTTTGCCTCAGTTACAGACATCATCAGGAAGCACATTATGAGACTTGTATCACTCATGAAGGCAGTACAAACACATGGATGAAAGACAATAGGCCTAGATAGGTGGGGCACACACACACACACACACACACACACACACACACACACACACACACACACACACACACACACACACACACACACACACACACACACACACACACAGTGGACACTTGTCTACAATGTAAACTGGGATATTGTTTCTCATATTTATCCCAATTAGGCTGATTTTTAAGAGAAGCAACAGATTCTAAAAACAGTCTCTCTTTTCTAAATTTACTTTGACAGAACATGGTGGTCTATTTCCAATTGATTCTGTGATGACAGTAGTAATAATAATAATAATAATGACCTGTATCTAAAGCATGGTTTGCAAAGCCAGATTAAAAATAGTCATGACTGGAGATGCATTTTTTATATTCTTCCATGTGGATGGTAAAGATTTTCCTGTCGTCAATAATAGGCCAACTTACAGGAACATCGAACTCTATATACACTTGGAACTCAGAGAGGAGGAAGTTTATCTTTAGTGGAGCAGATAAGAGTGGCTAGTATGGGTTATTGTGTTTTAATGACACCGTATTGTTTGGGGAGGGGGGGGAATAGGAAAGTTTGTGAATATCTGTCTGTGTGAGTGGGTTTCCTGCATACTGTAAAGGACAGTTAGGTGGGTGACCAAGGTGTCTAGAAAGGCTAGACTATTATTAGTTTTCTCTTCCATTGTAAATTAGATTCTAGGGTGAAGACTATTGAGGTGACAGAGGAAAGTCTCTAATGTTTCTGGGCCATGAGATCAAATATAAAACACATCATCTATGTTCTCCGTAGCGCAATTGGAAGAATGACGGTACGTTGCGCCCTTCGATTGGAAAAGGCCTAAGTTCAATTATCATCGTGATGGGAGGAATCTTTATATAGACTTTTTTCAATTGAATTAGTCGATCTCATACGGAGGTAGCAGGGTTTTTTCTCCTGGAAACTTGGGTTTTTCATCCCGCATACAGACAAATTGGCCTTCAGAACATGCAGTTTATAGACAAAAAAATACTAGTTGTGGTGATGGTGGGCAGTAGATGGCATTGATGTAAATGATTGGGAGTAGAGGTTCAGTGTAGTGGGGAAGATGGAGTTGTACAGTAGATGCCCTCCCATGATGAGTCTATGGACTCCTTGGAGGTGTCACGAATAATAATAATAATAATAATGAAACTAGATAGAAGGTTTGAGAGAGGCTGAATTAAAAGCTTGTTTTTCAAAATCTTCCATAAAAAAAATTGACAAGGGATGGATGAGAGGGAGAGACACCATACAGGTACCCTCTATCCATAAATTTTGTTCAACAAAATTTAACACATTAAACCATTACCACATACTTATCTATGCTGTTCAATGTTCTTCTCACTACTGTAGCAATCCACTAAAGTGTCTTCATTACCATTTGCAATGGTTCTGATAAACTTTTCCCTGTAAACTGTTACTACAAGTTCTCGTGTTTTTGTATAATCTATTTATTTAGCCTATGGCAATCTACATGCAGTTATAAAGGTACATAAGTCAAAATAAATATATAAAAAGTAAGTGGCAAATAATTAGAATAAAACAAAGACACTTATACTTTCAACAAACAAAACACTTATAGGTTAAGATCAAGTTGTCTGATCCAGTCTATAACAGGCAGTGTCGCCTCCAAGAAGTCGTTTCTTTGACCTGTGTATGCATGAAGATTGCACTCAGTAGAGATGTGATGGATTGATTTGGGTGCCCACAGTCACATTCCGGTGAGGGAATTTTTCCCCTCACTGCATAATCTGACTAACAAAATATGCAGCCTTCCATCCTGTTTTACACTTGGCCACACAAACTAGCATTCATACTATATCAGTATCATTCTAAATAACTCTCTTCAGCTTGCATCATCATCTGTAACCAAATGAATATCTTCCCCCCCCCCCTCTGTAAACCATTCACTATACTGGTTGAACAAGACTATTTCTAGTACCGAGTGCTATGGAACTCCAGTTGTTAAATTCTCATTCAAATTGTTAACATATTCCATTAGTTGTGATCTAAACCTATAAATATTATAAATTAAATATTGACTTATCATATCAATCAGTCCAATACCTTTGGAAAATTCAGAATTATCAGAGGAAATACAAATTAAATTTTATTATTATTATTATTATTTAGGCCTCCATGGAGTCAAAAGACTCATTGCGGGAAGTCCTTCCTAGGAAACACAAAGTCTATCAAGCCTCATCGTGGGAAGTTATAAAAATTTCAGCACCAGCTGTTGGAGCAACTTCTACATCCTCATCCACCAATACCAACGATTCCCCCGCATCAGCCACTGATACTGACATAACAAATATTTTTGGTGATTCCAAATATGATGAGGTAAATTTAACATACATATTATTATTATTACATAATACCTCCAGGGAGTCCAAAGACTCATCAAGGGAGCACACCTACTCTACAACTCTCCGTCTCCACCAACTACAACTACCTTCTAAACTAGCAGTTTACAAGGACAGGTTCATTAGAACCATTGCAAATGGTAATGAAGACACTGTAGAGGATTGCTACAGCATTGAGAAGCACATTGACCAGCACAGATAAGTATGTGGTAATGGTTCACGTGTTAAATTTTATGTCTGTCATGTGGTTCAATTGTTTTTAAATGAATTTCATTGCATGATAGCTGAGATTGATACATACAGTTAAGCTGAGATTTAGATAGTGTATTAATTAATTTCTATGTGTTTCTTTGCTTGTTCATTGATTTGAGATAAAATGGCAGTGAAGATGAGGTGTGTAGACTGATGCAAAAGACAAATGTGAATCATATCAATTTTTTTTTTTTTTTTTTTTTGTAAAATGGTACAGTGCCATGAATGTAAAATATATGCATGAGGAGATACTTAAAATGCCTATGTGAAAAGGATAAGTGAGTAAGTATTGGTATGTAGAAAGTGTGACATGCCCATAGGCTACAAAGCATTTTTGAATTTGAGAGAACAGGAGATCATGAGTGTAGGTGGTAAGGAATTACATTCTATCTTAGCATGAGTGATGTTAAGATAGAATGTAAGACTGAATACGAGAAAGAAAATGTGACTAATGATATAATAGTGTGCAAGACTAACAGCAAGAAAGATAGGCCAACTGATGGTAAGCAGGCATCTATCTATATGTTCACTGGACATCCAAGATGCCGTATGGTCACTCCGATGCTCAGTGATGTGCCACACCAGGCCTCGCCATGTAGTCCTGTTGTTCGCTTTTCTGGAGACTTCAACTCTCTGAAGATTAGATGCTCCACACACACCATCCATCCATCTCATTGATGGTCTACCCCTTCCTCTTTTTCCAGGAACTTTACCTTCTGTTACTGTTTTGAGAAGTCCTCCTTCCATATTTTCAATGTGTCCAAAATATTTTAACTTTCTTCTGCCAAATATCCTTAAGGAGCCTTAAGGTTCTACTGATCTTTTCTAATACCCATTTATTTGTACGCCTTTCAGTATATGATATCCTCAACAGCCTTCTGTAACACCACATTTCAAAAGCAGATATCCTTTTCTTAACTGACTTCTTTAGGTTCCAAGTCTCACATCCATAAGTTGCTGTTGGAAAAACAACTGCATCCAAAATCCTCAACTTTGTTCCCATGGAGATAGATCCATCCTTCCAGATTTTAGACAAGTCTCTGACTGTTGTTTTAGCCATTCCTAACCATCTTCTGATGTCTTCTGAACAGCAATTCTTTACATTAATAATGGATCCCAGGTACTCAAACTTGCTGACTTCCTCAATTCTTTTTCCATTAAGGTAAACTTGTTTTTCAAGAGCTTCCCTGTTTGTATTTCCTTTGAGAACCATAATCTTTGTCTTGCTAGGATTTAGTTGAAGTCCTCTGTTATTACTGATCTTGTTAATTATGTCAATAATTTGTCCTCATTCTTCCATGTCATTACAAAGGAGTACTGTATCATCAGCATACCTCAGATTACTGATCAATCTACCTCCTATCCTAATTGCTGTCTTGAGCTTATCAAATGCTTCACGCGTGATGTCCTCTGTATATATACTAAACAAGTGAGGAGAAAGTAAACATCCTTGCCTTACTTCTTTTCCAACCTGAAGCCAATCAGCCAATCCAACAACTGTTCTTGCTGTGGCTTCTTGCTCCCTGTACAAGTTGGCTATCAACCAGATAGTGCGCTGAGGAAAACCCATTCTTTTTATTACTTCCCACAGTTTCACATGCTCAACAGTCAAAAGCTTTAGAGTAGTCTAAGAAACACATTACCAGAGGAAGTCTAAATTCTTTATATTTTTCTATGATTTGTCTAAGGCAAAGGATCTGATTTCTGGTGCCCTTACCTTTCCTAAAACCTGCTTGTTCCTCGGGCATCTCGGCCTCAATCCCATTTAGCATGATCTTCAATAAAATTTTGCTTGCATGAAATACTAAACTAATAGAATAGTTCTATAGTTGTTGCATGCTTTCATATCTCCTTTCTTATGTAGTGGTATGAAAACAGACTCTTCCAGTTCTAGGCCATGATCCTGTCTCCCATATCCTTGTAATCAATCTATGAAACACTCTTATACCTCCATCCAGTGGTGAGCTATAAGGGGCATGCAGGAGCCCTTTGTTAAATTTTTCTCAAATTTGGGAGCCCCTTGTTCTTCTTGTTTACTTTATTTTTTCAAAAAAAAAATTTTTTTTTGAAACATATTAAGTGACAAACTCATACGGTAACCTAACAAAAATTAGTCTACTCGGCACTGTATAGATTATTTGGAATTATTGTTTCAACTCCTCTATAACGAATGCTCCCAAGTTTGAAAATAAAATAAGTGCATGCGCTATCTTTACCCTTCTCCCTTCTGGTAGCCAATCGTATGGTAAAACTAGTAGCCAATCAAATGTTTTATAAAAGATTATAAAAGATTTCATTCTTATTATATTTTGATAGTTAAAAAAATGATTTTCTTATGTAAGATAAATTAACACAGTTGATTGTTTGCAAATATTTCATGTTTCGATCATGAAATATTTGTTTAAAAATGATAGCTTTTAAAGGTTGATTGTTCTCTCACACTTTTTTTTATTGGAATTTGTACACAAGCTGTATTAATAAAAGTTTTTGTGTGAAATATGTTTTTTTTTTTTTTTTTTTTTTTTTTTTTTTTTGGTCGACGATGCGAGCCCTTTTTTAAAATTCCCGTAGCTCACCACTGCCTCCATCCCCTGTGGCCTTTGTTATTGGAATTAACTCTGCTGGGATTTCATCTGCACCTGGTGCCTTATTGCTGTTAAGCTGCTTAACTGCTCTTTCAACTTCATGCCCAAGTGGAGGAGGTTCCAAATCAAAATTTTCCTGGTGAGAGGGCTCCTCCACATTTTCTTTATCCACTCTACTGTACAGTTCCTCACAGTATTCTTTCCAAGTGTTTTTGATTTCCATTTCTTCTGTTAGTAATGCTCCATTCCTGTCATTGATAACATTCAATTTGGGCTTAAAATTTTGCTTTAAGTCACGAACTAAATAAAACATCCTTTATAATTGAGCCTCTTCATCTGGAACTCTATCTCCTCACATTGATTAGTATAGAACTTTTCCTTGTCCTGCTTGATGGCTCTTCTAACTTCTCTATGTAATCTCTTATATTCTTCAGTCCCTGTGTCTCTTTGTTTTATCAACAGCCTTCTTTTGATTAGTTCTCATGTTGAATCTGATATCCATAGATCTCTTGGTCTTCTTATTGGGCTGAGATACTTCTTGGCTGTATCCTGTATTATCACCTTGATTCCTTCCCAAAGCATAAGCATTTTTGTGAGTTCTTTTGATTTGTCTCCAGAAAATCATCCAATTGAGTTGATGTTTTTTCTGTGAATCCACTAGGAATTACTCTAACATCCAATCTAGTGGAATGTGCCTGACTTGCAAGTTTTCGGAGTCTTAGTCTTACTTTAGCTCTTACTAGCTGATAGTCTGTACCACAATCTGCTCCAGGACAAGTGTGCACATCAGGATGCTTGTCTTCCACTACTGGAGAGCCAGGATGTAATCAATCTGGTGCCTTGACCCATCAATGTTAGAAATCCAAGGATAGATCCGTCGTTGGTGTTTCTGGAAGCAGGTATTGATAATAACTAATCTGTTAGCATGGGCAAATTCCAACAGTCTTTCACCACGGGTATTGCATTCCCCTAGACCAAACAAGCCACACTCCGGTCTAACTCTCATACTCTTTCCCACTTTTGCATTTAAGTTTCCTAAGATGTAAAGCATGCCTCTCCTTGGTAGGCAGTCCAAAACAGTTTGTAAGCAGGCATGAAAGGGGGAAAAAAAGACAATGCAACTGACAAGATAGTAAGCATGATTCAAGGCATGAAAGCAAAGTTGGTTAAGATGTAGCAAGAGATGAAATGAGGAATTATACATATATACATGGAAGAGTGAGGAAGAATGGAACAAAAGATAGATATGTGAAAAAGATAACAAATGATTCTAATGTGTATGGAGATTCAATTATTAGGGATGTGGCAAAATGAGAAGGAACATGAGATTTGTTTTGCTGGAGACAGAACAAGACATTGGATACGAGGAGTAAGTGAGTACGAGGGTGGTCGGAAAAGTTCTCGGCCTAACAATGAAAAAACGAATTTATAATTTCAAAATTATTTTTATTTTTCAACATAATCTCCCTTAAGACTAATACATTTATTCCAGCAATGCTCTATTACCATTATCCCATCCCTGTAGTGGTTCTCAGTATGATCTGCAAAATACTCCTCTACAGCTGCGGTCACTCCTGATTCGAAGAAAAACACTGACCAGCAAGAAAGAGTTTTAGTTTTGGGAAGAGATAGAAGTCAGAGGGAGCCAAATCTGGGGAGTAGGGTAAATGTTCCAACAATTCATAGTGCAGATCCCTCAATTTTCCCATTGCCACAACACCTTTGTGGACAGGTAAATTGTCCTGATGAAAGATGATTTTTTTTCTTCTGCAAACCAGATCTTTTCTCACGAATTTTTTCTTCTGGTCTGGTTAAAAGATTGGAATAATATTCCCCAGTTACTGTTTTACCCTTTTCAAGATAATTAATAAACAAAATGCCTATAGCATCCCAAAACACCGATGCCATGGAACCGATTTTGTCTTCTTTGATGCTGAACAACTGGCTTCTGTCCACTGTTTTGACTGCTGTTCGGATTCTGGTGTGTAATGGTGAATCCAAGTCTCATCCATAGTAATAAATCGACGCACAAAATCAGTTTTATTCTTGTTAAAATGCTCCAAGCGCTGTTCAGAGATTTTCATGCGAGTGCGTTTTTGATCTGCTGTGAGCAAGTGTGGCACCCATCTTGTACAAAGCTTTTTTATTTGCAATTCTTCATGCAAAATATATCCTACACATTCTTTTGAGATGCCTATAGTCTCGGCAATTTCATGCACTTTGACTCGCCGGTCATCTAATACCGTATCGTGCACTTGATCAATGATTTCTGGTGTCAAAAATGAAGGAGAAGAATGCCCAAAACTTTTATGAACTTCGAATGAATTTCTTTGGCTATTAAATCTTCTTTTACAAAGAATTTTATAACTGCATGATATTCAATTTTATCCATTTCAAGGGATACAGAGAATACTTTTGCTTCAGACAGCTGTATAAAAAAAAACTACTTGATAGAATGACTTGCAATTTCACATGGATGCTTATGATAGATGTACCAACTTAGAAAAAAAAATCATGCCGATAGTGTTGCCATCTATGGTCAATACCAAGAACTTTTCAAACCACCCTTGTAAAAGAGTGGAACAGCAAAAAAGCAGAGTTAAGAGCTTGTGAACAGAGTGCTGAGTAGGGTGAGTAAAGAGAATAAGAGAGAAGGAACACAAGACAGAGAAATGGTGAGAGTCCTGTGGATGGGGACACAATGCATGAGAAGTGTGGATGCTGGATGCAGAAAACGAGATATGTGAGTAGACAAGAAAGGACCAAGATGACCTATGCTGCAGGGGGGGGGAAGCATTTGGGTCAAGGGAGGATAATGGAGTCAGTGGTGACAGAGAAAAATTGCCACAGGAAGGTATAGAGAAGTCACAACTGAGAAGTGGTGGTGGTGAGACAAGAAATGATGGATAACCATCTTTATGAATTTTTAGTACACCACCTTAATCTCACATATTTTCCTATCAACAAAATTTGTCATCTGTTACCATCTACAGAAGAAAAACTGTCACCTCTATTTTTAGCTGATGTTTACCAGATCCCTTGTGAATGTAAGTTGACATATTTTGGGCAGAGCTGTTCTGTGGAAAAAATAATTAATTAACATCAACACTACATTGAATATGTAAAGAGAAGTAATTTTTGAAAGATAGAATTCATGGAAGGCAAAATCAGATTATGAAAGGAAATTAGCCAAGCAGACCAAAGGAAATCTCAGAATTATTTTGCTATATGATGACAGAAGTAGATGACATAATTGAATTACTGAGTGATCACTCTGCAAAGGTGTACCATTCAGGTGGGGATGTTACAGTAACATAAGTGATGACAGGAACTGATATAGGAATAGAGATAAATGGATTGGAAATGCTCAGGATATTGCAGAATCTCACCGTGAATACAGCCATGGGTTTGGATGGAATACCAGGCATATTACAATAATGGGCAAGGGAATTGGTACAATCTCTGACCAGGCTGTTTGACTTAGATCTCAGATCTGGTAAGGTCACAAAAGAGTAGAAAGGAAGACAAATTAGTTCACATTTTTGAAAATTATGGAGACAACTATGATGTTTGAGTAAAAACTTTAGTTTAATATAACTAAAATCTACATTCGACGTTTTGACCTTTATGTCAAGGTCATCTTCTGGAGCATACAACTATACACAGAAAACAAGCTACACTACAATCAAACTGGTTTGTTAAAGTTACTGACCAACCGCTACAACAACAATTGTTGGCCTGACCTCTGGTGAAAAAAAAAAAATTATACATCAACGCTTGGGTGCAACAACAAGTCTATGTATCTACTATATACATATATTAACATCATGATTATAAATGTACATTCCAGCCAGTTGGTATGGAATGGTTTCCTAATACTAACTGAAGATTGGCTAGAGTCCTGACTTATGCTGGATCTTATATATTAGGTAGGCTGAATGTGTGCCATCCAGATCCTTGGAATTTTTATACCATCTTTGTTGTTGATATTTGGGTGGTTTACCAGGATTTCGCAGGTTTCCTTAAATTTCCTTTCATACCAGGTTTTTGTATGGTGTAAAGAGCGGGTGCTTTTCCAGTTGATTTGGTGTAAGGTGTTGAGCGCATGATCTGAGAGGCCTGCTTCACCATAATGGTTATATTTAATGTGTCTAATGTGTTCTTTCTTATGTATAGGGATTGTCCATCCTGTTTCACCAATGTACGGTAAGTTACAGGTGCAGTGGATACAATAGACTCCAGGATGTGCCAATGGGAGGAGAGGATCCTTAGAGGAGCTGAATATGGTTTTAAGTTTAGTGGGTGGCTTAAAGGTGGCATTGAGGTTATAATGTTGTAGGATTCTATTGATTTCTTCTGATAACCCTTTAATGTATAGGATGGCTATGGTTTTACTGTAATCTAGATTCGTTTTTGTTGTTGTTTTATGGAGTATTTTATTAATAGTATTTTTGTTATAGCCATTATTTATGAATGTGTTGCTCATGATTTTTAGTTCTTGTTTCAGGGCTTGCTGGTTAGAGCAAATTATTGTAGCTCTGTTTTTAAGAGTGTTAATGACCCCATAATTTTGTGATGGGTGGTGGTATGAATTAGCATGTATGTATTGGCCTGTGTGTGTGTTGGTTTTCGGTAGACCGTGAATGGAACAAATTAGTTCCATTGCATAAAGAAGGTGCCAAGACAGAGGTAGCAAATTAGACTGATCAAATTCTCAGGAGTGGTGATGTAACATAAGTTACATCTACAGTAACATAAGTGATGACAGGAACTGATACAGGAATAGAGATAAATGAATTGGAAATGCTCAGGATATTGCAGAATCTCACTGTGAATACAGTCATGGATTTGTATGGAATACCAGACGTATTACAAAAATGGGCAAGGGAATTGGTACAATCTCTGACCAGGCTGTTTAACTTAGGTCTTAGCTCTGGTAAGGTCACAAAAGAGTAGAAAGGAAGATAAATTAGTTCCATTGCATAAAGAAGGTGCCAAGACAGAGGTAGCAAATTAGATTGATCAAATTCTCAGGAGTGGTGATAAAGGTAGAGAAGTTGGTGATTGGCAAATTCGGGAATGGATAAATAAGAATAACCTTTGGGAGACAGCACAATTTTGTGAAGGATAGGTCATGCTAGTAATATTCAGTTTTTATAACAGAGGTAACAGCTGAGTTGGACAAAGGGAATAGCCATACAGTTGATACTCTGGACTTTGCAAATGCATTTGACAGTAAACTGCATATAACTCTATTACACAAACTGGAGAAAATGGGAGGATACAGGAGCAGAATCCAGGAAAAGGCAAGTGACTTACAGTGTGTGCCGCAAGTAGTACCTGTACTTAGACTGCTATTATATAATTCGTACATTAATGATAGAGGAAATGATTTGATGGGAAATATTTATTGTTTGCTGATAATGCAAAAAAAAAAAAGGATAGCTTTAATCTGGACAATGTAAAGGGCTTGCAGAATAATTTAAATAAATTGACAAGGATAATGAGTGTTGAGTGTCAGTTTAATATGGAAAAGTGTAAGGTTATATGAGTTTTTAAAGTTATGCATTGTGTAAAGTTATATATTTTGGAATGAAAAGATTATCTGCTGTGTTCTACACTGAAAACTGGATTCCAAGAAATTGAGTCAACCAGAGATTTGGAGGTATATTAATGGATGCAGGGTTAAGTTCAAATGGGATATTGCAAAAGTGGCCAAAATAGCTCAAAGGATTAATTGGTTATTGTAGAACACACTGACAAGCTGGGATAAGGAAGTTATCATTCTGCTTTGTTATGATTTTATCTGGATTACTATGCAGACCTGAGTTTCCTGAGGATGAGGAAGTGATGGAAAGGATTCAGAGGTGAATAACCTAGATGATACATATTCTGGGGAATGCTCCCTACCAAGGCAGATTGCAGATTTGTGGATTGCAGTTGGTTGATAGAAAATGATAAAAACATATAAGTTCCTAAAAGGATTTTATAGGATTGATGCAAAGAAATTTTTTAGTCTGTGACTGGAACAAACAAGGAATCATCCCTGGAAACTAAGTAAGTATGATTAGCAAGAACATCAGGACTAGATTTTTTCATTTGGAGAATGTGAATGAACGGGTTGAGTTGCCAAGTGTGTTTGTGAATACTTCACTAGTGAATGTTTAAGGTAATGTATGATAAGTACTGTAGAAATACAGTTAGTTTGAGCTTCCATGGGAAGCTTCCATTATTATTCCATGGGAATCTCCATGGAGTCTTTAGACTCATGGAGATTCCCATGCAATAATAATAAAATAATACATGGCAAATACATATAACATATCAGCGCCAACAACAACTTCAGACTAACAGTTTTCTTGTTGCTGCTATGATAACCAATCATTTCATCATTGATTATCACCCAGTGAGCCTAAGTGCACATGCTGAAGCCCACAATTTGACAATGGAAGATTTTGCTGTATTATGTGGTACATTACAGCCGGTATCGCATATTGGCTTCACTGTGTAACCAAAGAATTAAAAAGCATGTCTACTCAACATCAATGCGGCAGATTCATAATATATTGCTCAAAATCAGACTTGTAAGAACCAAACGCTTTATGTTCTTTCATGATAATAATACAAACCTGCACATAGTGTGAGTGACCTGAGACAAGCTCCAAAAACTTAGTTGTAAAATCCTAATTCAGTCTCAACAATCACCAGCCATCTAACCATTTGTTTCTCATCTTTTCTTATTTGGACAATCATATATGTAACACCCAATTTCAACTGATAGACACTGAAAATGTGGTTGAATGATCTCTTTACTCTAAAATAGAGAATATTATTATTATTATTATTATTATTATTATTATTCAGGCCTACATGGAGTCAAAAGACTTATCATGGAAGGTCCCTCCTAGGAAACCCAAAGTCTATCATACCACTCCTTGAACTCATTGACCGTTCTTGCCCTCACCACTATCAGGCAATGCATTCCACGATTCAACCACCCTCCATGCAAAGAAACCACTTCTCACCCTCTTGCTCACAGCTTCCTTTTGCAACTTCCAGGGATAGCCCCTTCTCATCACTCCCTCCTGCTGTTCCATGAAGCAAAAAACTCTCCAGTGTCAACCATGTAAACTACCTCTCAACAGTTTAAAAATCTCAATCATATCACCTCTCCTTCTTCTGTCTACCAAACTCTGTAGTCCACATTCCCTCAGCTGATCCTCATAATTAACATTGTACAGTCCTAAAACCATCTTTGTTATCTGCCTCTGTACCCTTTCCACGTTAATTTATCCCCTTCAAATCCTGGGGACCAAACCTGAGAACAATAGTCTAAGTGTGGTCTGATCAGGATCTTATACAATGGAACGGTAACACTTTTATCTCTGCAGGTCAGCGTCCTTCTCAGTATTGCAGCAATCCTCTGGGTTACCTCCACCACCTTTGCAACATGATCACTGAATTTCAGTTTTCTATCAATCATCATCCCCAGATCTCTTGTCTCCCCCTACTTCCTCCAGTATAGCTCCTCCAATGGAGTATGCAGCCTCCCATCAATGTATCCCAAACTTCAAGACTATACATTTTGCTGCATTAAACCGACACCCCCCATTCATTTGTTCATCTGTCTAGTTTATTCAAATCCTCATGAAGGACCGCCACATCTGCATTAATAGTGCAGCATCACAACATCTGCAAACAACTGAATATCCCCCTGCAATCCATTGACAATGTCATTGATATAAATGTTAAACAATATAGGTCCCAGTACTGAGCCCTGTGGGACCCCACTTGTAACCTTCTGCCTCCTTGATACTGCCCCACCATACACAACTTTCTGATACCTATCAGACAGCAGATCCTAAATCCAGTAGACTAACTTGACATCTAAACCCATGTACTGAAACTTAAATATCAGATTATCATGTGGAACCCTGTCAAAATGCTTTCACAAAATCCAAAAAAATGGCAGTATATGCGTTTCCCTCATCAACTGCTCTTGTCACTTTATTATAAAAGGCAGTCATATTACTAAAGCAAGAGCGCCCCTTAACAAATTCATGTTGACTCTCACAGATAACATTACCCTCATCTGCTCAATGCTGTATATGATCCCTCACCAATATTCCAAGATCTTTACAACTACTGATGAAACACAAACAGACCTATAGTTAGACATATCCAGTCTAACACCACCTTTATGCAATGGCACTAACTTACCTTCCTTCCTTCCATTCCTTGGGTAGTACCTTTCATTGAATTGCCAAGTCAACGGAGCTGTCAGTTCTTTAGCACATTCTCTCAAAACCCATGGTGAAATACCATCCAGTCCCACAGCTTTACTGACATCCAGGGTACTCAGTATTTGGAACACACTCTCCTCTTTCACCTCTAGACCTCAAACCTGCCCTATCCCTCTAGTACTAAAACCTACTTCTCCAGGATGAAATACTCCAATCAAGTGTTTATTGAACAACTCCACTATGTCCTCAGCATCAGTCACTCTTTTCCCATTTTTATCCCACAATGTCATTCTTCCACAATCATTTCTCCTCCTACTGGCCACACAGACTATAAATTCCCTAGGATTTTCTTTGGATCTTTGTGCCAATCTCTTCTCATATTCCAGTTTCGCCTTCCTCACCATACTAGTCACTCTTCTGGCCTGAGTCTTATATTTTTCATGCATCTGCTCTTCACCCTTCTCCTTATATTTCTTCCATAATCTCTTTTTCACTTGCAGTTCCTATTGTTTGTCATCCACTTTACACCAAATTGTATGCTCTTCTTCACTTGTGGAATACAGCTTACTATTGCTGCCAACAAATATTCCTTCACAATTTCCCACGCACTAATGATATCACTTCCTTCCAAATCTGCCCACCATGGAACTGCCCCAAGTTGATATCTAAGATTATTATAATCACCTGCCTTATAATTTCTCGTGTTCCCTTTTCATTGATACTCCTGCATGTCTATTCACCTTCCTAGTCAAAACCAAATATTCACTCTCTCCAACTGGGTGGAGAGATGTCATCTCAGTTATTATCAGCTCTTCTGATGCTATGACCAAATCCAAAACTCTTGAACCTGTTTTTCTCTCTATTACCTGTTGCCTAAGACATCTCTCCCTCAAGAATTCCAGAAATTCCATTCCCTTTATAACTATATGCATTTTCCTCTTCCCAATTTACACTGCTGTAGTGAACATCTCCCGTAAGAATCATTCTTCTTGCACTTGCCAAACTCAACTGCTTAAACATCTCCTGCTCCCCACCCTCCATGCTCCTTGGCCTGTAGCAACATCCCACTAAATATCCTGTCTTGCCCACCTCTACCTCACATCATATGCTTTCAAAACCATTAGTGTCACTGCCTTCCAAAGCCTCCACTCCTAGAGGATATAAGCAGTACTCCACCACCATGCTTTCCCTTCCTATCCTGCCAAAAAATGCTGTACCCTGCTATTTCTATTCCTGTTATGTCATCTTCCGTCAACCACATCTCAGAGATCCCAATATTCTTTGGCCAGGCTGATGCTATCAATGCCATCAGTTCATCTCCTTTATTCCAGATACTCCAGGCATTAGTATAAAAATGTCACTACTTCTATATGTATATTTATCCTCTCCAGACTTCACCGGACTCAGTGTTACCTGATGTCATTCCCCCCCTCCCCCCAAACATCCAATCCCACAAGAGGCCACCCCTGCGACCATCCAACTTGGAAATTCTAGTTTCCCTGCACTGATGCACTGACTCGTTCGGAAAACAGCAATCTCTTCAGATGCCTACATCCTTCCTCATTCAAATGCAAGTGGTCTCTCACATACAGCTTCTTTCTGTCCTCAAATGACCTCCAAGCATCCGCATATTCCAATCCTCTCTTCTGACACATTCTGGCTATTATGCTATTAATTATTACTGCTCTTCTGCTCAGCTCATCATTATCATACCTGGGTAACACACACACACACTATCTTTCCTCTCTGCGTTTTCTTTTTTACAACTCAATCACGAATCTCAGATCTCTGGCCACCCGATTTACACTACCTCTCAAGTCATTTGTGTCCACCATCACAATCATCTCATCCACACTTTCACCCTTAATTGCCATAGACACACTTTCTATCGTTCCTCCAGGAAACACTCCTCTAGCATCCTATCTTGCACACCACAGATCATCAAGTCTCCATACATCATACCTCTTGCCACTCTGTTCCTTGATTGCTCACCTGCATCCCTCACTCTCTCCTCTAACCCTTTCTCTCTGTGTTCCCCTACTTACCTGCTGTCTCGGCATCGCTCTCTCTCTCCCTGGTTCCAGCATCCCCTTGCATTCTTCTCATTCCTTCTCTCTGACTGTTTCCATTCTCTCCTCTTCTATCATTCCATAAAACTCTATCTTATTCTCTCTCTTCTACTGTTTCTATTCTCTCCTCTTCTATAATTCCCATAACTCTCTCTCACTCCTACTCTGATTTGCCTAATCTCATCTTTCATACTTCTCATCTCATTCCCAAGACATTCCACCTCCTCTTTCAGCTCATCTACCTCTCTCTGCAAGTTAGCCACTCTTGCTCACCATTCATCCTCCCAATCAAGACAATATCCAAAAACTTTACAATCATTCAAGCCTTCCGTACTCCACACTCTTATTTTTTCATTCATATTCCGCTCGTCATTCTCACCCTCTATCACGCTACTCGTCTCTCTCTCTAGGTTGAGATTCTCCCGTCCCAGACAAACGAGGTCAGTTATTGTAATATCTAACTCACTAAGTTCGTCCCATTGCCTACATTTTGCGATTATATGCATCCCCCCCTTCTCTCACCCGCCACACATCCAACTGCCGGGACACATACATACCATAAGCATCGCATGCCACAAAATCCTGTATTATGTTACACAAAATAGAGTCCTTAAATGGGGAGCACTTGGCGACACACCAATTGTAATTGGAGCTGCGGCTGCTGCCATCATTCAAATAGTGCCAAGGAACTATTACTACAACTAAATGCTACTATACTATGTTATATGCTCTACTGTAAGCTAATTTACTTACGTGATACTATAAGTATAAACTATATTTAACTATACTAAATAACTAAATACGAAAACTCATCTTCTTCTTCTCTTCCACCATAGATGTGTCTGTCTCTGACCTCACCTTCTCAGTAACCGAAAAATAATACAATATAAACAACAACTAAACTCCAAACATGGCACCACTTATATTACTGAAAAAAATGTAGCGCAATTTGCAACAGAAGTCACACTATACACCGTTTAAAAACTTTTTTTCTAGCACAGCTTAAAACCACCGTAACATTCTTCAGCGACTGATTTTGTTCATTTAAATCTTATTCTTTAAAAATTGTACCAAATTTTAGTTACCTGATATCACAGTAAACACAGTTAACAAAAATGCATTCAATGAGTCTGATTCTGACTTTCTCAGCTATTCTAGTATAGAAGGTTGTATGCACACTTTTATTTATTCATATGGGATTTCCCCCATTCCTTCACTAACCCTTAGGACTGGTTGAGTCCTCCTAATGAGGGATTAAGTATATATTTTATGACTGCAGATCATAAAATGGACCAGTTTGCCTATTCTGAGGGACAAAAAACTCAAGTTTTCAGGTGAAAAAAAACTCTTTACCTCCAACTAACTCACTATTATTCAAAAGAGACCAGATAAAGGTTCACCTCATGGACAGGAATTGAATCCGGGTCTTTCTGACCAAAGGGGCTTCATCTATACCGACTGAGCTACAGAGGCAAGAGCATGTGCACTGAAGGCTTAATATAATCAAATATATAATGTAATATAATATTATATTACTATTATATTATATTAATATACAGTAAACCCTCGATTTAATGGACTTCGGATTTAATGGACAAAATTTCCAGTCCATATGTCACTAGTGAAAATTAACACCCTGTTAATTTTAAAATGCTTTTAACCAAGATTTGTTTATAATTAAATTAACAGGCTATTTTATGTTATTAATTTCCTGTTATTTTAAAAAAATTTTGGCGAATAGGCCATCATATGTTAGAAAAACACTGTAGCAATTTAGCCGACATAAATGAGTCACCGCTCATAACACGTTTGGCGAATGATTAGGACGTGATCACACCAATCGCACTGTAATTGGTTCTTCTGTCACGTGGCATGACTTTCTGCAGCAGTTTTATTACACAAGTGGAAAAAAAACTTCCAACATCTTTCTCTAAATCCAGAGTAATTTAATAATAAGATAAGGTTTACCTTTTGCAAACTCGTATAGGTAAATATGACTTCTCTATTACTTCTACCTTAGTATCACCACCTCTGAGTCTGACTCCCACTGACAAGACCTCAATAAAGGTTGAAACCGGTCTAGGTAGTGGCCCTTCCCAGGGCCATCACCAATTAGATCGCACCCTGAGGCAAACAATTAAATATCACCCCTGATGGATTATAAGACAAAAATATAAGAAAATCTCCAATTGATGTTTTGTTTTTATTACAAGAAACACTTGAATGCAAAATGATTGCATAATAATATTAATTAAATGTTGGCTCTATGGGGATATCGCACAATAAAACTGTTTAGAAGCTCTTCTAAATTTAAATTATAAGCTAATCGATATAGTTGCTAGCCCAACCAATCTTTCTTGGGTCATTGCTGTTTGCAAATAATTTTTAATCAGTTTAAGCTTGGAAAACTTCTTTCCGCACTTGCTAGACTAACGGGGAATTGTTGGCGTAGCAACAGCGCCTACTGCAATATAGCTATATATAAAATATAAAAGTTCGAAAAAAAACTTGATAGCTTTTTCAAACATGATTACCTAAACCAAGCACCTCAACATCGAACATTAACTTCACATTAACTTATCTAAAAGCGTGTGTAAAACAAATTTTTTGTTATTACAGTGCTAATATTAATAAAATTGCAATATAATGTTACAGATATTTTTATTTTAAAAAATTCACGATTTAACAGAGTACGTTAAATCAAGGGTTTACTGTAATATTATATAATATTATATTATAATATAATATATTGGTGCCCTAGAGGCAAGACAAGGTATTTTGCAGAGCTGAGCCCACTGGTCAATTCTGATGGAGGTATGAAGGTTGTTATTAGATTGTACTTATTCATCTTTTTATCAAATGGTGAATAAGTTGTAGATATTACTTTGGCATAAAGTCTATGATCAATCTTTCAAATGAGTTATTTTTGCTAAATTTGGTAGGGGTGAATTCTGAGGGCTGACTTAATATTCTTATATATAAATATAAGAATATTATATTGTGAGTATAAGAATATCATGAATATAAAGTCATTGCTAGAATGTATCTTTTCTAGCACAATAACTTGCTGCAGTAATACTGAGTTCAAAGTTCATATACGAGGAACTTATTATTATTATTATTATTATTATTATTATTCAGGCCTCCATGGAGTCAAAAGACTCATCGTGGGAGGTCCTTCCTAAAAACATAAAGTCTGTCAAGACTCATCAAGGGGAAGTCCCCCCCTAAGAAACACAAAGTCTATCATACCACTCCTTAAACTCATTGACCGTTCTCGCTCCCACCACTCCATCAGGCAATGCATTCCACGGTTCATCCACCCTCCACACAAAGAAACCACTCCTTACCCTCTTGCTCACAGTTTCCTTTCGTAACTTCCAGGGATGGCCTCTTGTCATCACTCCTTCCCGCTGTTCAACCAAGCGAAAGAACTCCCCAGTGTCAACCCTGTAACCACCTCTCAACAGTTTAAAAGTCTCAATCATATCACCTCTCCTTCTTCTATCCACCAAACTCTGCAGTCCACATTCTCTCAGCCGATCCTCATAACTATCCTTGTACAGTCCTGAAACCATCTTTGTCATCTGTCTTTGTATCCTTTCCACAGTTAATTTATCCCCTTCAAATCCTGGGGACCAAATCTGAGAACAATAGTCCAAGTGTGGTCTGATCAGAGACTTATACAACGGAATGATAACCCTCTTATCTCTGCAGGTCAGTGGCCTTCTCATAATTGCAGCAATCCTCTGTGTTACCTTCACCACCTTTGCAATATGTCCCCTAAACTTCAGGTTTCTATCAATCATCAACCCCAGATCTCTTGTCTCCCCTACTTCCAGAAAGTAGGTTCCGTTTTTAAATATTTTCTGCAGCGCTGCGATCGCAATGGTGCGTACACTTCTTGGTGTGTGTTTATAATGTCTAAGAAATTCTAATCACCCGCAGCATGTGAAATTAGGTCAGTTATCCATTTCTTGAATGCGAGGAACGTTAAAGCAGCTGAAATTCATCGCCAAATTATTGAGGTTTATGGAGAACACGTAATGAATGATTCAATGGTACGAAGATGGGTAAGACTTTTTTAATGAAGGAAGGACAGGTGTGCACAATGACAAATGCATGCAACCCCTGAATCCAAACAACAATCCATGGAGTGGAGGCACACCTCATCACCAGTCAAGACGATATTGAAGACAATGGAAATTATCCACTCGGAAATCATGTACACTGTGTTTTGGGACAGACAAGAAATTTTGCTGGTAGACTTCTTGGGTCAAAGGCTCCACAATTAAAGCGAGAACGTACTGCCAAACCCTTAAGAAACTGCATTGTGCGATCCAGAATAAATGACGTGACATGCTTACCAGGGGCATTGTTTTGATTCATGATAACGCCCACCCACATGCGGCCCACGTAACACAACTTCTCGCCACCTTCAGCTGGGAACAATTCCATCATCCCCCATATAGTCCTGACCTAGCGCTAAGTGACTTTCACCTGTTCAAACATCTGAAATCTTTCCTTGGTGGCAGTGATTTCAAGATGACGACGACGATGAGGTCAAAGAAGCAGTCAATACATGGTTTGTGTTATAGGCGGGAACCTTCTACGACGAAAGTATACAGCTCTTGGTGCCCCGTTATGATAAGTGCCTGAACAATGGCAGAAATTACGTAGAAAAGTAGTGAAAGATGTCTACTTTAATTTCCAATAAAGTTTTTTTTGTAAGTATATTTTTGTTTCTCTGACAGTCCATCGGAACTTACTTTCTGGATGTCCCTCGTAAATTTAGTCCTATAGTTTCAATGTTAATGACCAAGTTTTTGGACCAAGGGTGATAATGATAGTGCATCAGTGTACAAACTTTGCATGTGTGTGTGTGTGTGTGTGCATGCGTGCGTGTTTTGCATTTTCCTCCCAATAGTAACCCTACCAGGAGGTAATTTATTTCCTACATGCTCAATTACATACAGTGCATATATTACATGTAGCTTCCAAGTACTGATATTTATATTATATCTATATCTACATTTTTGTATCAATATTCATATTTACATTTATATTTTTACATCTATATGTATGTATTCTAATCTTTATATTTATATTTTTATACATACATATATTTACACTATATAATTCACACAATATCAATAATTTATGTTACATTACAATGACTGAAAGTTGATCTTATCAGCAAAATAAATTAATTCTGAGTAATACTTTTGGACAAGTCTGTGTTTTGACACTGGTCACTTGTCTCCAGAAGTGATGACAAGTTGTATTAGGGGCGTCCAGATGTAGTCCAGTAGGTAGCTGACAGTCGTAGAGTATGTGATCAACAGTCTGTTGTTCAGATTATGGAATCTGTGTAGCTAGTGTCTTAATTTTTCATGTCCCATCAGTAGCATGGTTAAACCTGGTGAAATGGCGTGTTTTATCAGTCAGTCTGCTTCTGATAATTGGCAAGAATTCTTTTGTTGTTGTTCCATTTTTTTGATATTTTCCATCCTTCTTCCCACAAGTTTAGGCTTATTCTTCTGCAAGTGTTTTATATCAGATTTCGAGTACTTTTGGTAACTTGTTTCTAACAGTTCGTTTATAGCCACTTCTTTAGCCAGCTGATCTGCTCTCTCGTTTCTTGCTACCCCAGTATGCACCATCATCCAGCAGAACTTGAATTCCCATCCCTCTAGAGCAGGGGGAACATCTGGCCAGCAAAATCATTTGGTCTGGCCCTGCCAAGGCAACCACAGACGGGACTCGAAATTCAATAAATCTAGGAGCTTTTTTCATAGCCAACATAAATTAATATTAAGTGAATCATAATAATGACGTAAATTTTGAGGAACAAGCAAGGAAATTGTTTGTGTCCTGTCTATCCATTATGGGATAGACAGGACACATACGAGTACATAAGAGGACAGACACACATGCTTCTAGTCGACGAAAAGACCTCAAGATTCGATGGTATGAACACTGGATATGTTCCGAATCCAAGATGCAGGATTAGAACAGCGATCAAAGCAAAATAATCGCGTTGCTGGCGACACACACTGGATAGTTATTAAAACTCTTTCTTTTTCCACACGGTTTACCCTGGATGATTATTTTTTCCGGCAGTTGCTTTCCCTTCTGAATGTGTCCAAAATATTGCACAATTTTCTTGTCAATTATGTTTGTTATGTGTGGATATTCAGCTCTTCTAGGATACTTTTATTTGTTCATTCTTCTGTCCAAGACACTGTTAATATTCTTCTTCTTCTTCTTCTTCTTCTCCAGAGCTCAAACGCCTCAATTCTTCTTCTACATTCTTTTGCCATTGTCCAAGACTCAGAAGCATAGAGAAAGATCGAAAAAAAACTAAGGTTTCTACAAGCTTAATTTTGATCTTTTTTGGAGATATGCCTATCTTTCCAGATCATAGTTAAATCAGTCATCGCTTTCTTAGCCAGTACTATTCTTTCTTCTTCTTCTTATCTCTTTTTTCAAGATAGTTTAAATTGTTGACAATTTCAATTCCTTCTATATCTATCTCTTCTGTGTTCTTTAAAATCATTATTTTGGTTTTATCTTGATTTATTCATAAACCATGACTTAAGCTTTCCCATTCTAATTGATTTAGGATGGATTTTAATTCCTGTTCGTTTGTGGCAATTATCAATATGTCATCAGCATATCGTAGGTTAGTGATTGTTTGGCCACTTCTTTTAATGCTTCCACTTTTCTAGAGATCTTTTCATTATAGTTTCACCTTGAAGTAATCTATAAAGCATAGATAAAGGCTTAAGTTGAATTCCCTTGCTTTTTCGATTATTTGTCTGATATTAGATATATGATCTCTAGTTCCTCGACCTTTTCTGAATCTTCCTTGTTCTTCTGAGATTTGATGGTCTATACTACAGTATATTGCAAAGGTGGTGAAGGTAACACAGAGGATTGCTGCTATTATGAGAAGGACACTGACCTGCAGAGATAAGAGGGTTATCATTCTGTTGTATAAGTCTCTGATCAGACCACACTTGGACTATTGTTCTCAGATTTGGTCCCCAGGATTTGAAGGGGATAAATTAACTGTGGAAAGGATATACAAAGACGGATGACAAAGATGGTTTCAGGACTGTACAAGGATAGTTATGAGGATCAGCTGAGAGAATGTGGACTGCAGAGTTTGGTGGATAGAAGAAGGAGAGGTGATATGATTGAGACTTTTAAACTGTTGAGAGGTGGTTACAGGGTTGACAGTGGGAGTTCTTTCGCTTGGTTGAACAGCGGGAAGGAGTGATGACAAGAGGCCATCCCTGGAAGTTACGAAAGGAAACTGTGAGCAAGAGGGTAAGGAGTGGTTTCTTTGTGTGGAGGGTGGTTGAGCCGTGGAATGCATTGCCTGATGGAGTGGTGAGAGCGAGAACGGTCAGTGAGTTTAAAGAGTGGTATGATAGACTTTGTGTTTCTCAGGGGGGGGGGACCTCCCCTTGATGAGTCTTGACAGACTTTATGTCTTAGGAAGGACCTCCCTCGATGAGTCTTTTGACTCCTTGGAGGCCTGAATAATAATAATAATAATAATAATATACCAGTGTTTCCCAACCTGTGGTCCGCGAGTAATTCAAAGGGGAGGTCGGCAGGATAGTTTGTTTTCATTAAACTTTATCTTATCGTGTTGCTCACACCTGGCCTAAATGATATGTTCATATTCTTCCAAATATCACCATTTATAACAATATTGCATTGTCATAAATGACACATTTAGTGTTGTATAATTGTAATTTATTACTTCATCTTTATGATATGTAAAATATAAAAAATTTCCATTTTGGATTTTATGGGGCCACAGTGAATTAACATTCGCTACAAGGGGTCCACGACTTCAAAAAGTTTGGAAAACACTGGTCTATACAATGGTAGTCTAGCTCCAGTATATATTGTTATCAGCACTCATTTCCCACTTCATCCTTGCCGACTTAGCTAGAACGTTTACCATTTGTAAGCTTTTTCGGCAACATCAACATATGAGATCGTTGAAGGTAAATTTTTCATCTATTGTTACTCCTAGGTATTTTAGCTCACTGACTACCTCGAGAACATCTCTGTTCAGGAAGACTGTTACAGATTATTTTGATTTTTTACATGAGATGTGGAGCACTTTAGACTTGATGCTATTGAAGGTAACTTTCTTCTCACGTGCCCACTCTGCAATTTTAAAGAGTTCTTCATTGGCAGTACTTCTAACTGTAAGCCATTGCATCCTCAAATCATTATCATCGCATCATCGGTGAAATCTATGACTTTTGTTTCAGTAGTGAAAGGCAATCTTAATAGCAAGTTGTACTGAATGTTCCAGAAACCTGGTCCACAACAGGAACCTTGCAGACAGCCTCATTCAACGACGTAGCTGGGGGGGGGGGGGGGAGGTTCGCCCTGTGTTTGCCTTGATTACTGTATGTTTAAGAAATCTTGCCATACTGTCTACAGAACAGCACTGAGTGATGAAATGAAATAATAGACTTCGACAATGTCTTCGACGATTTTGCTAATGGAAAGGCAAGAAAAATAACATTTAAGAATGTTGGAATTAAAATTTTACTTCAAAAATAAACATAGTGTTTTAATTTATTTCCCTGTATGTCGTTTTGACTTTTTGTAGTATTTTTGGTGTGTATTGAGAGGGGGTGACAAAAGCTCTAGCTACAGCACTGGCTTCATTTGACTTCTTTTGTTACAGCTGTGGTTTTTAATGTCATGATTGCTCTTCTGTCTGTAAAATAATTTTTCGTAAGGTAGAGTAAATTTTTTGGACATTTGAAATCTCTTAATTGATTAATTATGGTTGTTGCCATGCAGCATCAAAGGCCCCTTATACATCAAGTGAGATCAGTAGTGCTTTTTGCTATAGACTGTCTTCTGTGAACTCTTGAACTTCCATAATTGCATCTATGCTTGATTGAGATTTTAATACACATTGATTGCTGCTTAATAGGGCTCTTGAGTAGACAAAGTGCATTATTCGGTTTATCAGAAGTTTTTCTAGTATCTTACCAGCAACATTTATGAGACTGATTGGCCTGTATTTGCTAATTTCATTGGATGTTTATTTTCCTTGACTGATTATGGGTATAATTTTAGAGAGTTTCCATAATAAAGGAAATAACCCTGTTTTTAGGCATTCATTATAAACCATTGTTATGAATCTAAGGAATTCGACAAATGCTCTTAGGAGTATATCACTGGTTATTCTGTAACCTCCAGAGTTTTTCTTGGATCCATTGATTTTAATATTGACTAGATTTCATTAGTTGTAAATAAATCGTCATTAGGGAGTGTCTATGTCTGTTTCATTCTTTGTCTGTAAGCTTTTGTGGATTTCTTCATCTGTTGATTCATTGTCATCAGGAATAAACTTGTTTATCATAATAGCTACAGTTTCTGCTAAGTTTTAAGTGTAAAAGCCATCTGTTTTCTTAAAAGTTGATAATACATGTGTTGCTTTACTCTTGATTGCTGCTAATTTATATATAGAGTTCCAAGGATTCAATACAGTTGAAGCAGTACAGAATTTTTTCCATGATTCTGTTTTCCTATTTGTAATTTTGGAGTGATAGCTGTATTTAGCTTTATAATAGTTCTGTCTTTTACTCTGTCTTAAATCTTGATTATTGTATGTTCTTTGATATAGTCATCTCAGTGTGTTTACACGTTTTCTTAGGACTGTTAGTTCATCCTTCCTCCAAGGTGCTGATTTTCTTCCATCCATGTTTAGCTTCTTGGTGTTCTGAGTGTTTAGTCACTGGATTTTTTTGACCTGATGAAAGCACAGAAGTAAGGAAGTCTATATCAGCTTATGCTGATGCCCAGATGGCTAGGCTCTTGTCTAAGCTGAGATGTTGTTCACTGATCCCATTAAAGTGATGTTCTGTGATTAGGCATGCAAATATGTCTCGATTGGTTTTGTGGGCAAAGTACTTGATGTTAATGCGATGGTTTGTCTTGTATATTCCAACTAAATTTTGTTACTGATGATGAAACTTAATATGTGATGATCAGAACAACTTTCCTCTTCCTTGGATCTCCATTCAGAAACCTGGGGTAAAATAGCAGTTTGTTATCGTCAGATCAATGAAGCTGCTTCCCCTGATATTTTCAAATGATGGGATATTACAGTCATCGATTAGTATGTGTAAGGAATTTGATGCTAAAAACTCTTCCAGATTTTTACCTCAATTGTTTGTGCTCTCATTAAACCATAAAACCGAATAGGCATTACCATCCATTCCAAGAATTAGGCCATGAATGATGGTAAAATTCACGATGTTTGCCCATTTTTCTAAGTCGTATTGTATGTCAGTGTGAGAGTTTAGATACATACTCACAGCAAAAGTTTTACTTTCTATAAGTACCACGTCCTCATTGCTGTACTGAGAAATCAATATTGCTTTGCCTTCAGGGTTGACCATGAGTATTGCAGCTCTCTTTCTTTCTGATCCTTTGGAAAATATTTTATAATTAGTTGGAAAGCCACATATTTTGTTGTAATGTTCTTGTATTAATGCTAGTCCTATATTTTTTCTATTTATGAATTCTGTTAAGTTATTTAGAGACTTGACAGAGTGTTTCAAGATTTATTTGAAGCCATGCCAGGGAAGTAGCGCTGTTTCTGTCTATAGTAGTTGTATGTCGTGCAGTCTTTGCTTAGTGCTATATGTTTGCCACGTTTTTGGTTTTGGCATGTTTGTTATGATTTTGGCAATTTATAAAAGTTCATCTCGGATCCATTTTGTGGGCACTCGCTGAACTTGTGTTCCTTAGAGCAGAACAAACAAACAGGTGATTTTCCCCCTACAGTTATTGCAATTAAAGCACCACAGAATGCTTATGTATTCTGTGCAATGGCAAATTCTCCACAGTATTGTGACACAGATTTTCAGCAATTTGGTCCTCACCATTGAATTGACTTCAATAATTAAGTTTCTCTTGTTCATTTTTTTATTTGTCATGAATTTCTGTATCATCTTTGTATGGCCACATGGCCACTGAAGAGTTCTTCTGCATGCATATTGAGTCAATTGCATTGTCTGTATCGATTTCATTGGAATATCATATATAATTAGCTTTCGAAAGTGTTTCTTACTAGGATTTGCTACTAATGTGTCTTTGAATTCCTTAGAGATTTCGTTACGTAGCAAGTCTATGTTGGTCTTTTCTTTGGATTCAATTAAGACTCCTCCATTATTAATACTTTTCATTTTTGTGATTCGATTTTGATTTTTTTATGATCTATTATTTCTTTATATTTTGGTTTCTTCGCTGTTTAGTTGAGCTAAGCTAGACTATTAATTTATAGCAAGGAATGTTTTTAGATTTGTCTTTGTTTTTAGCATTGTTATAGCATTGTCTATAACTGCTTTGTCAGAAAATTTAATGAAACTTTAGAAATGCTATGCACACCTATTCAACGCAATAAAAATCATGAAATCATCTTACACCAAGTATAGTCATTGGTTATCAGGTATCTCATGCACACAAACCTTGGGCATGATTCACATTATGTTTTTTTTAAATACTATAATTCCAGCTAGTACATATGACATCACACACATCCATCCTTTGTTCTAGTTTTCAACTTTGATTCCATTTCATTCTACCTTTGATACAGTAAAGGCCTGTTGTTGTTTAATTGATATCTACAAACTCTCATGAAAAAGCATATGCATAATTGACCACAAATGCTCAAATATGGGGTATAAAAGCTTTGCATTGGCTAAACTGTATAATTCAGAGTGCCTGGTCAGAAATTTGAATTCCAGATGATTAGCGTAGAACTCTCATAGTACTTTTATTAGTACTTTTCATTTTTGTGATTCCAGTTTTGATTTTTCTTAGGTCCATTTTTTTTTATTTATGATATTTTTGGTTTCTTTGTTGTTTAATTGAGCTATCAGTTTCACAAATGATTTATAGCAAGGATTGTTTTCATATTCATTTTTGTTTTTAGCATTGTTTTTAATGACTTGTGAGTATAGAAGAGTAGGCTGAGCTAAGTTAGCCTGTTCCTGCTTGTTTGCAGTAGAAGTATCAAAAGAACTTAATAAATTTAGTTTAATCCTTTATCCAAGTGTGTGCAAACAAAGTTTGCACCTGAAAGTATCTTCAGGACTGGGGTAAAGTGGTACAACACCGGGCAACTCCTTGCAAAGGTGGAGCAAGCTACCAACACTCCTATCTCAGTATCTCCCATAATGCAAAACACATCTCCTTGCGGAAATGTATAATGTTATGCATTAAGGGAAGGGCCACTACTCAGACTAGTTTCGACCTTTACTGAGGTTTCTTCAATGGGATAGAATAAAAATCATTCAAACACTTGAAACTTTAATACTATGGAGTAAATGACTCACTGTTAGAAAGAACACTGTACAAGCTATCAGTTGGTTTTAGATATATCCAGTTATCCTGTTCGATACCACACAAAATCAAGGCAAAAAGAGGAGCGATCTCAGCAATGTATGCTATTAAAATAATCCATTTCTATTGTTAAATAGCTCAAGTATCAAACTAGGTAAAAGTGGGTTGATTAAATTATAAATGACAAATTACACTTGGAGACAGGAAGAGCAGTCTGGATATTTATTTGGAAAAATCATAAAAATCAATTGACAATTGATTTTCATGATTTATTACTTGAATTTAATTACTTTTATTTTATTTTATTTTAATACATGACTTTAATTGATAATCTTCAATTGTCAATTAAAGATTGACAAATTGAAGACTGAAGATATTTAATCTTCAGTCTTCAATAATAATATATTGCAATGAAATCTAGAATTTAACTAAAGATATGATTAACAAATTGAGAGTTATAAGAAAAGAACAGAAAGAAAAGGTATCATGTCTCTACACATTACATCAAATAATGTCTAGAGACAGGATACCCTCTCATTTGATAAGATCAAAAACAGCACAGGACATTATAGATATTATCCAATACATCATGCACTCAAAGTGGAGATGGAATGGACAAATCAAAATATATAACATAAGATGGCCTAAATTACTAAAATAATGGAAACTTATTGATAGCAATAAGAAGACCAAAGAAAATATGGTAGGATGAGATTGTGAAGACTGTTGGAGAGTTGAATAGAAAAGACTGTGGGGGGGAAGGAACTTCATCAGACTGATGCAGGTTGAAGAAGAAGAGGCTTGACTGCAATTTTTCTAGTCAAACTTGGAGGGTACTTTATGATCAGTGCATAACAGATTCATGCATACCCTTTGTTTAACATTATAGCACTATGTTGCTTGGTGAACTGATATCCAGTGATATTTATAACCTACAACATAATGCTGATATGAGTATCAAAATGTTGATTTATATAATTAAAATAGTTATATCAACTGTGCTTAGTATCTCCATAAATATTATAATGCCACTGTACTAACACATAGCAATCAATAATATATTAAATACAGGTACACCACTGATTTTCTGGCAGGCACCCTTGGTTCTACAGCCTTCCCAGATCAACCGAAGTCAGGTAATAATAATTTATCTGTACACCTCTGACCTGTTGATTATACTTTTTCTCGTGGCATTAAATATTAAATATAAATTAAATGTTTTCCTTTCTTTTAGGGTTACACGGTGATCAGCATGCATTTTAAAAATTTTATGGAATTTACAACCGTGTTAAAAAAAACTTTTTTTATTATCCCGACGTTTCGATCTTCACATCAAGATCATCATCTGGAGCGTACATAAATATACAGGACAAGCTGAGTTACATCATTGACTGTAAGCTAGAGAAACAATGATTTGATCACGTTATTCTACTGGCATGACCTCTGGTGAAAAAAAAAAATAATAATTATAAATTACATCAAGCTAAATTCTATTTTACAATGACAGGAATAAACATTCTTTTAGATGGTTTTCTTTCAGAAACAATTGGTGTCCTATTTTTAGTATTACAATTCTTATTTTTGATTTACAATACTGAATTTTTTTACAGTCCTGTTTATAGTTGTTCTTAGTGAGGAAGTCGAATATATACCTTCCATATGTTTGGGATTTTTAGACCATCATTATTGTTCAGGTTGGGGTGGTTGATAATAATCTCACAGGCTTCCTTGAATTTCTGTTCATACCATGTTTTAGTGTGATGTAGACAGCTGGTGGTTTTCCAGTCAATTCTGTGTAAGGTATTCAGGGCATGATCAGAAAGGCCAGCTTCATCATAATTATTATATTTAATGTGTCGTTTATGTTCCTTTTGTCTAATAGGAATTGTGTTCCTGTTTCTCCTATATATGGTATGTTGCAAGTACAATAAATCTGGTATACTCCAGGGTGGGCTAGTGGAGGGAGTGGGTCTTCGGATGAGTTGAGTAAGCTTTTTTAAACCTTTAAACCTCCTGCAAAATTAAAAAGCTTACTCAACTCATCCAAAGACCAACTCCCTCCACTAGCCCACCCTGGAGTATACCGGATTTATTGTACTTGCAACATACCATATATAGGAGAAACAGGATGCACAATTCCTATTAGACAAAAGGAACATAAACGAACATAAAGGAACATAATTGTATAAGGCCTTAATTAGGCCACATATGGACTAATGTGCAGATTTGACACCTGGTTTTCAAAAGGATAAGGAGATGCTGGAAAGGGTCCAGAGGCAATTGACTAAGATCAGCTCCTGTGGGTCTTAAGTGGCCCACAGGAGCTGATCTTTGGAATGTTGAAAATGAGGAAAGATTTAGAAGGTGCAATTTACAGACTCTAGTGGATAGGAGGAAGAGGGATGAAATGAGAGAGATGTACAAGTTGGTAAGAAGTTGTTATAGGATCAATGTTGAAGAGGCTTTTCATAAAATGGTCTGTGATCAGGGGAGAACAAGAGGTCATCCCTGGAAGTTGTATAAGGTGGATGTGAAAAAGGCAGTGAGAAGCAGGTTCTTTGAATGCAAAGTTGTGAATGATTGGAATCCCTTGCCTGAGAGTGTGGTGTCTGCAGAGAATTTGAATGTGTTTAAGGTGCAGTATGATTAGATTGTATGACAAAGATCTCCTAGATAAGTCTTTCACTCCATGGAGTCTTAGGATAATAATAATGATATTTTTCTTACACAGGAGCTCATCACACTGGGGAACTGAACAGAAATCACGAATAAGAAGAATTTTTCAATCATTCAATACGCCTACAGATAGAGAGTGTGCTCAGGCTTCAGGTTTTTTTTTTAACATAACCTCAGTAGTAATTCAACCATTTTTATTTGCATGGTATATTAAAGTAAATATCAATGCCTTTCAAGCCCCTAAGGAATTTAGTTTTTCCTATTACCAGAGTCTGTGCGTGTCTGCTGCATTTGGGCACCCTAGAATAGTAACTGTACCCTCAAGAATGTCTGAATCCTGTGGGCCTTGCTTCGTCCTCTGCTGTTAATGTCCTTCACAATGTGCATTGCCAATATAATGCAGTTTCATTAGCATTATCAACTTTCTTGAGATTGAGGTGTTCGTCAGATGTAATGTAACTTTACCAAATTTGTTCACACATTCAATAGCCTCTTTGTGGTCTGCAGATTGTTTTTCACCACAAACTTTATGGACAGAAATACCCTGATGCTTTTAGAAATCATTGATGCCATCCTTCACCACAGTCACACTCACACCAATTAAGCAAGCATGTACTTAATTAATTAGGTGCATCTGTGGCTGTCCAGTGAACTAGTCTAGTGGTCTCAAGAATTTCAAGGGTGTAATAAATTTAGCTTAATCCTTTATCTAAGTGCAAGCAAACAAATTTTACATCTCAAGCATCTTCAGGACTGAGGCAACTCGTGGTAAAGGTGGACTAAACTTGACTAGGGTTAGCGGCCCTTCCCTTAATGCATAGCATTATGGATGTCTGCAAGGAGATGTGCTTTGCATTATGGGAGATACTGAGACAATGAGTGATGAGAGTTTGGTCCACCTTTACCACGAATTGCCCCAGTCCTGAAGATACTTCAGGAGCAAACTTTGTTCGCTTGCACTTGGATAAAGGATTAAACTAAATTTATTATAGTCTAACCAAGTGGAAAAAAACTTCTAACAAATTTCAAGTGTGCTCTCATAATTTTGCCTCTACTAAAGGAGGTGCAAGATTGTCCACTGTTGGAAAATCGGTAGTGTAGCTGTATATATTAAAAAATTTTGAAAAACATCTTACCTTTTTTAAGTTATAACTATGATTTTTTCCTTCGAGAAGTTTTTTCTGTAATTCTATGAGTTCAAATTAGAAGAAAATAAAAGCTAGACTTTCAGAAATCAAAGAGTATTTAATATTTCAAAGTAACAAGGGGCATAAATAAAACTTGATACCAAAATATAATAGTTATATTAAAAAATAATAATAAATGAATAAATAAACAAAATTAAAATTAAGCTAGAAAATAATGAAATCCAAGCATCCAATCATTATGCCTCATTAAATATAATATCTTGTGGAATCAAGAGATGTTGCATATGATATGTAAGGATAACGATGCCATTTTGCCTCTTTACAAAGCCTTGGGCAAAAAGGTCAGAAAACAGAAGAAACTTTGGAATTTATAGACCTGAAGACTGTACTCTTTAGGAAACATATAGAAAGAAGACTGCTCCAAACGATAGCAGAAGAAGGAATTATTATTTGGTAACCTCCATAGAGCCAACAGACTCATCATGAAAGGCCACAATGAGTCTGTAACATGTCTATCATATCTATTAAACAGCAACATGTCCATCATAATGAGCTTTGAAGTTATTTACACTACCTGCACTAACAAAGCACTCAGGCACATTCCACTCACTAACAACTCTCCACATAAAAAATCTACTCCTCACACTCCTTCTTCACCACATCTTTATACAATTTCCAACGATGGCCACTCATTCTTCCCATCTTAACAGCCACTCTTTTTATAATTTCTTCTATATTAATCTGATAGAATCCCTTAACTAACTTAAAGGTGTTGAAAGTTTATTTTTCACTTGGTTAGACTATAATAAATTTAGTTTAATCCTTTATCCAAGTGTGAGCAAACAAAGTTTGCACCTGAAAATATCTTCAGGACTGAATATGGTGTGACCTCAATAAAGGTCGAAACTAGTCTGGGTAGTGGCCAATCTCTCAATGCATAACATTATACATATCTGCAAGGAGATGTGGTTTGCATTATGGGAGATACTGAGATAGGAGTGATGTTAGCTTGGTCCACCTTTGCTACGAGTTGCCCGGTGTTGTACTACCCTACCCCAGTAACACCATATTCAGTCCTGAAGATATTTTCAGGCGCAAACTTTGTTTGCTCACACTTGGATAAAGGATTAAACTAAATTTATTATAGTCTAACCAAGTGAAAAATAAACTTTCAACATCTTTCTCTAAATCCAGAGTAATTTAATAAAAAAAAAAGGTGGCAAACCTTTTAGCAACTCCTATAGGTAAAGATGACCTCACTAGTGCTTCTGCCTGGTATCTCCACCACTGGGTCTGGCTCCCACTGAAGAGACCTCAATAAAGGTCGAAACTACTCTAAATAGTGGCCAATCCCTTAATGCATAACATTATACATATCTGCAATGAGATGTGTTTTGCATTATGGGAAATACTGGGATAGGAGTGATGTTAGCTTGGTCCACCTTTGCTACGAGTTGCCCGGTGTTGTACTACCTTATCCCAGTAAGGTAGTACAACACCATATTCAGTCCTGAAGATATTTTCAGGAGAAAACTTTGTTTGCTCACACTTGGATAAAGGATTAAACTAAATTTATTATAACTTGAAGGTCTCTATTATATCTCCACTTTATCACCTATTCACCAATCTCTGTGAGCCAAATTCTCTCAAAATGCTCTTCATAACCAACACTCCAGAGTCTTGATATTACATTGGTTATTCGTCTTTGGACCCTCTCTATAATAATTATTGAGGACCCTCTTTCAATAATTGAAGAAAATCTTCTTCAGCAAGTTTGGAGATGAACTGTGATGCAGCTGTTGGATTCTAATATGCTGTGCAATAGTTGCAGCGAGAGTAGTGGAATTATTGATGCCAATTTTGATGAACAGCATACATGAAAGTTGAAAATGTTTTCACTTGGTTATACTATAAATTAAAGATGACAAGAAATAATATTCTTGTTCCTCTCAGTGGAAGGGTGGGCCTGTCATTGAGTGGAATTACTACTGAGTAAAATGATCCTCCAGGTCATTTGCTGAATTTAGAGTGATCTGGGGGGGGGATCACTCTCAATTCAGCAAGTGACCTGAAGGATCATTTTCATTGATGTCCAGCAATGGATATCAATGAAACCGATGTCATTGACTTACTAAGAGTCCCATTCACAAGAATTAACGAATGAAGATCTCATGGAGATAGAGAAGCAGCTGATAGAAACACAAGAACACAAAGAATCAGAAGATCCACAGAAAAGAAAGTTTATGACAAAAGAATTAGCTGAAGCCTTTCATCTCATTGAAGCAGGATTTGCTAAGCTTTAGGAGCAAGATCCTAACATTGAGTGGTTAACAAAGGCTTACTGTGCAGTTAGTGAGAACATCAACTGCTACAAGGCCATTTATGATGAAAAAAAGAAAAAGGCTGTGCAAACAATCCTAGATACCTTTTCAAGAAACTCACTTCAGATGTAAGCTCCCCTCCTCCAGCAACAGAATCAAATCCTGATTCTCCAGTACCAAGTCCATCTGCTCTAGCACCATCTCCATCATCATCTTCTGATTAATGTTAGCCTACCTTCTTGCCTAAAAAATGCCCCTTCCAGTAAGCAAGACATTGATGCAACCTTTAATATTCTTTAAATTTCTCCTATCTAAACTTTTTGTATGATATTGTTTTTATGTTCTGTTTGTTTGAATTAAAAGAAAGAGCAGAATAGTTTCTGTAACTTATTATTATTATTATTATTATTACAGTATTACACTGTATTATTATTGCCACATATGAGCCATTATAGTATTATTATTATTACCACCATATGTGTGCTGTTCATCAGGAATCCGAGTTACATACAAATCTGACTTAAAGACATTCCCAGGAACGTATCTCATCCATAACCAGGGACTCTCTGTATAAATATTGAATAGAGCTGGAGATAAGCTACATCCCTGTTTGATACCCTGATTTATTTCAATCTCTTCTGTTAATTTATTATGTAACTGTATTTTTGTATCTTTATATAAACTATGTATAGCTTGTACCAAATGTAATGGATATCCTTTTTTTTTTTCATTATATTCCATAGTTTTTCTGTGTGTATTTTATCAAAAGCTTTTTCATAATCTATAAAGGCCATATGAGTTTCTAAACGAAATTCTCATCTTTTGTCAATAATTCTGTTTGTTTGAATTAAAAGAAAGAGCAGAATAGTTTCTGTAACTTATTATTATTATTATTATTATTATTATTATTATTATTACAGTATTACACTGTATTATTATTGCCACATATGAGCCATTATAGTATTATTATTATTACCACCATATGTGTGCTGTTCATCAGGAATCCGAGTTACATACAAATCTGACTTAAAGACATTCCCAGGAACGTATCTCATCCATTGAAAGTTGGACGCATGTTGGAACGAAAGTACTGAACCAAAGAAAGATGAATGACAGTAAAAGTGAGAAGAATGATAGCGAAAGTTGGACGCATGTTAGTCCGAAAGTACGGAAACAAAGAAAGATATGTGAGAGTGAAAGTGAGAAGAATGACAGTGAAAGTTGGACGTATGTTGGACCGAAAGTACGGAAACAAAGAAGGATTAATGAGAGGGAAAGTGAGAAGAGAAGTTCGAGAGTTAGAAAGTTAGAAAGATTTAATGATAGAGTGAATGTGTCGCGAGGTTCAGAAGGTGAATTGGATTGGATGAAGCAAGAAATGAAATGGATGCGGAATGAAATTAAGAGAATGCAGGTCAAAACTATTAAAATAAATCATGATGGCATGAAAGAGTTAACAAAAGATGAGCGAGTGGCATTGTATGGTGACTCCATTATTAAAGGTGTGCTAGAGGATAAAATGCACAAGGTATGTTTTCCAGGCGGTAAAATGAGTAGAGTGATTGAGGCATTGAATATGAGGCGGGAACGAGCAAAAGAGTTAATTGTATTAATTGGTACGAATGATTTGAGAGAGAACAAAGAGCATGTCAAAATGAATGTCAGGAGACTGCTTGGAAAGATAAAGGAGAATAGTGTGACAGGAAGGGTGGTCAGTGTGTTGCCTAGGTATGATTCTGGTGAAATGAGGCGGAGAGCAAGGATTATGAATGATATTCTGGCTGAAATGTGTGAGGAGATGGGAGTACAGTTTGTTAATGTGTGGAATGAGTTTGAGGGACGAAGTGAGCTGTATGGGAGCGATGGACTGCATTTGAGTGGTTATGGTGTGAGTCGCTTGGAGAGACTGCTGCTGGAAGGTAGAGAAGTGAATAGAGAGAATGAATCAGATCGAGAGGGGAGTGATGTGGAAGAGCAGGAGAGTAAGACAGGAGAGATTGAAGGAGTGGAAATGAATGTGGAAGTGAGTGGTATGAGTATAGATAATGAGAGAATGGGTGTGCAAGAGGAGCAGGGAAACGGGGAGGCTCAGGGTGGACAGGGATACACAGCGTGAGAAAGGTGGATGCTCTAAGAGGAGATGAGAGAATGTGTGGGCAGGAAAGTAATGGGATGATCAGGGATCAAAAGGAAACAGATGGAATTGCAAAGGGTTCTAAAATGAAGAAGCAGAAAGGGAAATGGCCCCAGTCCAGCATGGAGAGATCACATCGAGTGAGTGGTATCAGTGGAACTAGCTGTAGATCCAGAAATGAGTTGTTGTTGTGTTTGTATACCAATGCTAGAAGTATAAGAAACAAGGCGGATGAAATGGTTGCACTAATTGCGTCTGTGCACCCAGAGATTGTCGGAATAAGTGAGACATGGTTAGATGAGGATGACATCCTGACAGGAATAGAGATGGAAAGGTATGATGTGTTTCGTGAGGATAGAAGGGGTAAAAAGGGAGGGGGAGTGCTATTGATGATACAGAAAGAGTTATGTCCATACAAGGTAGAGATGCAAGGGGGAAATGGGGCCAGTGGTTTTGAGGCAGTATGGTGTGAGATAGAGGTGAATAGAATCAAATACTTGGTGGGATGTTGTTATAGACCTGGTAATGTGGATGGTGGTGATAGTGAAATGTATGGTCAAATAAGCCAAGCAAATAAGAAAAGGGTGATCATTATGGGTGATTTTAATTATGGCAATATAGACTGGAATGAAGAGATAGCAACTGGAAGTAAAGAAAATGAGTTTCTTGAGTTTTTGAGGGATAACTATCTCAGACAGTATGTAACAGAGGGCACAAGAGGATTAAGGGTCTTGGATTTGGTCATCTCATCGGAGGATGTAATTATCAATGAGGTATCAAATCATTCACCAATTGGTGAAAGTGACCATGAGGTGATTACTTGGGTGGTTGCCAGCAGTGCAAGGACCCCTGTGAAAAAAGGGTATATGTGGAACTACAAGGGGGGTGATTATGAAGAGCTCAGGAGACAGCTTGCAGGTGTAGCATGGAATGAGGAGTTAGCTGGAAAAGAGATCAATGCAGCTTGGGGGATTTTCAAAAAATATTTAGTGGATGCAATGTCTAAATGTATACCACGGGTGAGAAGGTTAAATAAGTTAGGTGTGAGATGGATGAATAAAGAGATTAAGCATGCAATACAGAGAAAAAGGGCATTGTGGAGGCAGCATAAGAGAAGTGGAAGTAACCAATTTCATGAGTTCTACAAAGACCAGGCAAGGAGAGTAACTTGGTTGGTGAGAGTAGCTAAAGAGAGGTATGAACAGCAGTTAGCTAATGAAGCTAAAAAGAATCCTAGGGAGTTTTTACGATATGTAGCCAGCAAAAGAAAGAACGATTATGGAAGGATGACATTGATTGGAGGAAATGGTATAAAGACAGCTGTTGCAGAATGTGTGGTGGAGATACTTAATGAGCAGTTCATAAAGATCTTTCAATCTTGTGAATGTGACTTCATGGAGAGATTAAGAGCAGTTGATGATGGGGAGGAGAGACTGACTGTAAGTGAGCAAGAGGTGTTTGGGGAGTTGAGTAAACTAGATGTAAATAAGGCTGTGGGACTTGATAATATATCACCGCGTATTCTGAAGGAATGTGCCAGAGAGTTGACACCTGCCTTGACATATTTTTTTAATATGAGTCTTGCACTTGGTCAAGTCCCTAAAGAGTGGAAGGAGGGCAAGATTGTGCCACTTCATAAAGGAGGTGATCGAACTCAAGCATCAAACTATAGGCCTATCTGTGTGTCAGGTGTTGTGGTTAAGTTGTTGGAGAAGCTTGTGAGAACTAGGATCCAGAGTTGGGTTGACAACAATGGTATAATCTTTGATGGACAGCATGGATTTGCTAAAGGGAGGTCGTGTTTTAGTAATCTACTTACTTATTACAATAAAGTGACTGCTTCCTTGGACAGAGGAGAAGGATACACAGTAATATACTTGGATTTCGCAAAAGCTTTTGATAGAATACCTCATGATAAGTTGACAGTCAAACTAGAGCAGATGGGGTTGGATATTAGATTAGTGCATTGGATTGGAGACTGGCTATCTGATAGGTATCAACAAGTTGTGTATGGGGGTGCAATATCCAGGAAAAGGAAAGTCACTAGTGGAGTGCCTCAGGGATCTGTTTTAGGGCCATTACTATTTAACTTGTATATTAATGATATTGGCGAAGATTTGGATGGAGATATTCAGTTGTTTGCAGATGATGCAAAGTTGGGACGAACCATAAAGAGTAGTGAAGATGTTGTGGCCTTGCAAGAAGACTTGAATAAATTGAGTGATTGGGCAAGCAAATGGGGATGTGAGTTCAATGTTGCAAAATGTAAGGTTTTAAAATTTGGAAAACAAAGATGGGATGCAGAATTTATGCTAGGTGAGAATATATTGTTGGAAGTAGAGGAAATAAGAGATCTGGGAGTGATAGTGGATAAGGATCTAAAATTTAGGGGTCACATCGCCAAAATTGTGAAGACAACACAAAGACTTCTGGGAATGATGAGGAGGACACTGACGTGTAGAAGTAGGGAGATTCTTATTCCATTGTATAAGGCTTTGATTAGGCCACACATGGACTATTGTGCCCAGATTTGGTCACCTGTTTTTCAGAAGGATGAAGAGATGTTGGAAAGGGTCCAAAGGCGACTGACTAAGGTAGTTTCTGACCTCTGGAATGTCGAGTATGAGGAAAGATTGAAAAGATGTAATTTGCAGAGACTAGTGGAGAGAAGGAAGAGGGGAGATATGATAGAGACCTACAAGTTGGTAAGGGGTTGCTATAGGATCAATGGTGGAGAAGTTCTACAGCGAATAGTGGGAGATCAGGGGAGAACCAGAGGTCATCCCTGGAAACTGTATAAAGAGGGTGTGAGTAGGGGAGTGAGAGGCAGGTTTTTTTCGTGCAGAGTTGTGAATGATTGGAATGCCTTGCCTGAGAGTGTGGTGTCTGCAAGGAGTTTGAATGTGTTTAAGACCCGGTATGATGAAATGTGTGTGAGATAAAAGGACCTCCTAGATGAGTCTTTGACTCCATGAGGTCTTGTTTAATAATAATAATAATTTGTTTTAGCACATAAATATTGTCAGTACATGGTCTTCCTGTCTGAAAACATTTTGTTCTTCTGAGAGTAGATTGTTTGCAATATTTCTAATTCATAGTGAAGAATTTATGGAGACACAACACACGTGTTAGAATAATTACTTTAATTAACATTAAGCAACAATTAATGTTTCAACCTCTGAATTGAGGTCATCATCAGGAAACATACATATGTACAATATAATCAAGCTATATGCCTGTTATATTTTATGGTCGTCATCTGCGCTGCAATTGTTATATTTTTCTTACTTATTCTTATTTTCAACGGCGCCTTTGTTAACCCCTATACATGCTGCCCTCCCAGCACCTTATGTCTTAGCTAACTCTATGCTACTTTTACTCATAATTTTACTTTAATCTGCATAACATATATCTCACTGTTAATCCTTAATCTTATTCCCTGTTCCTACTGCTAGTAAACAGACTTTAAGTTATCAGCCTATCTATGATATACAGGTTACCAATTCTCACACTAATCAATTAGAAAAATTTATTTTTGATTAACGACTGTGCCATTCTAATTGAGCTAATGTAGTCTAAGAATTAGAGTAAGTAATACAGGCAAGATCATAGTTAATATACATAAATTTCTATTGCAAGTCATGGCAATTCTCAATTTAAAGTGCACGCAGGTTCGCTAGTTTTTTAGAGATAGTGCATTGGCAATAGATCAGCAGTACAGTAATGATGGTATGAAGAGCCTGTGGCAAGTGTCTAACTTGCACCCCCCCCAACCCAAAAATGACAAACATTTTGAAAAATTTAAATGTAACAAGTTAACTTTTACTAAATGCAATATGTTAAATACTTACTATTAACCCCAACAAAATGAGTTGCAGTGTGTTGCAGAATTTGTGTGTCTAAAAGCGGCATATTGCCGAAATTTAAAAATACAATATAAAATAGCGGACTTTTATATCTATTTATTTATTTTTATTTTTTACATTTTGCGCCCATGGTGGGCGCCTCTTTCGCCACACCCTCATTACGACACTGTAGATCAGGCAAGGTAGTTAAACAAACAAAACATTTTATTTTAAGCTAGTAAGAAAGTACAATACACACACATCTAAGGGGAGAGGAAGTCTCTCTCGACCTAATCAAATCTACAGTAGCTACAACATAATATTTAGAACTTTGCACATAACTATTACTTAATTCCATCACAATGCTAACCTATCTATAATAAGCATTTAGCTATTCCCTAAGTTACTTTTTAACTTAATTCCTTCCATTATATGTACATATTTACAATTAATTTACCTTTTTGTAACCATAACTCATTATTTAACATTTCACTAACAAATACCTGTAAGCACCCTCATTACACATACAAATTCCAGTTGTATTAATCAGAAACATTAACAAAATGTGCTTACTTATGGTAATCTTTCACATACCCAGATCAGACAATAGAACAAAACTTCAGATACGTCTTCTTCATAGGTTACAATCGTTGCTTGGACGATGTGACAGTTCTCACTCTGGGAATTGCCGGACAAGGTCAGAGCGATTCTTCCGTCGGTACTGCTGCTGAGATTTCCCATCGGTAACTGGAAAGGAACTACCAAAGTCAGCGTTATGACCACGGGTAGTAGCACTCTCATAGCATGTCCATATATTTGAACAGGAGCTCCATCGATAACGGTCTCACCTCCCACACCTGGAAAGTCCTCTGAGAAAGGAAAAAAAACTCAGAGCATAAAAATCGAGAACCCTCTTGTTCCATCTCAGTCCTTTTTTATACCTTCTCTAATTCTTTGTTACTATGTTATAGTTGCCAGGATTACCAGCCAGCATGATCACGTCACTTCGGCTCCCTCTGCTTGCATGTCTCTATCGTGGGTGCATATTTTTATATTTACAAGACTTTGCAAATGTTTGTTTTTTGTCTAGTCATCATTCTGTTAATCTGCTGTTTTCCGTTTTACATACAAATTAATGGAAATTATTTGATGCATTTTACAGAAAAAATATTACATTCACTTAATTACCACATAAATTCTATTTTATATATAAATTATATATTTAGTTTAATCCTTTATCCAAGTATAAGCAAACAAAGTTTGCGCCTGAAGTATCTTCAGGACTGACTCATTGCAAAAGTGGACTAAGTTCTCATCACTTTCCTTAGTATCCCATAATGCAAAGCACATCTTCTTGTGGACATGTATACTGCTATGCATTATGGGAAAGATAACTACCCAGACCGGGTTCAACCTTTATTGGGTTCTCTTCTGTGGGAGCCAGACACAGAGGTGATACCAAGGTTGAAGCAATGCAGAACTCATATTTCCATATGCCAGTTGCCAAAAGGTGTCACACCTTATTATTAAATTACTCTGGATTAGAGAAAGATGTTGGAAGTTTTTTTTTTCACTTGGTTAGACTTGCTTACACTTGGATAAAGGATTAAACTAAATATATAACTTACAGTCTAACTAAGTGGGAAAAAACTTCCAACATTTTTCTCTAATCCAGAGCAATTTAATAATAAAGTGTGACACCATTTGGTAACTGACATATGGAAATATGAGTTCTGCATTGCTTCAACCTTGGTATCATCTCTGGGTCTGGCTCCCACTGAAGAGACCTCAAATAAAGGTCGAAACCGGTTGGAAGCTTTGGTGATGAATGGCAATGCTGCAGCCCATGAAGTTTTAACAGAGGCATGGCTGTTGTTGTCAACCAGGTCCTGGGGGGGGGGTAATGAATGGCAATGCTGTAGCCCATGAAGTTAACTGAGGCACGCTGTTGCTGTTACCCCCCCCCCAGATGAAATATGAGTGGCTCTGCTCAGTGGTGGGCGTGAGCCTGCACACGGGGTAGAGCCAACACTGAGAGGTCTTCTCGGTGACACGGTGAGCCTGTTACCAAGGGGAACAACTCTGAGTTTTTGATCCTGTGGGTCACTCATTATTGGGTGATCCAGGGGATCTCACGAGTTTTTGGAGAGATAACCACGCACTTAAACAGGGAAACTGGTCTGGGTAGTGATCCTTCCCATAATGCATAGTAGTATACATGTCCACAAGGAGATGTGCTTTGCATTATGTGATACTAAGGAAAGTGATAAGAACTTAGTCCACCTTTGCCTTGAGTTGCGCCAGTCCTGAAGACACTTCATGTGCAAACTTTGTTTGCTTACACTTGGATAAAGGATTAGACTATAATTTATAGTCTAACCAAATGGGAAAAAACTTCCGACATCTTATTTTATACATGTTTGGAAACCTCTGTAGAATCGAACTTGAGTTAATTAATTTAACGAATCGCGAGAGATTTTACACTGCTGCACTATACAAAAGTAAAATTAATCTAAAAGTTTATTAATTATTTATCCTAACTTGACCTCTGGTAAGAAAAAAAAATTGGAACTACATTAAACAATTTCTACATTCCTTTCGTATTGAGATTTTCTTCTGTCTGGGGTTGTTCTGGTTGCTATATGGGTTGAAGAAGGGTCCTCCACATTCTTTGCATAATTAATCCAACATTTTTGTTCACATTTGGATGATGTTTAAGCATCTCACAAGCTTCTTTGAATTTTTTTTCAATCCAGGTTTTGGAGTGGTGTAGGGACATAGTGCCTTTCCAATCAAATCTGTGGAATGTTTGAAGTGCATGTTATGATAGGCCTGTTTTACCATAGTGGAGATTTTCCAGGGGTTTTGAAGGTTGTCTTGATGCTGTATTTAAGTTTGTTCTATCTAGTTTTTCTGAAATCCCCCCTAATGTAGGGTATGGTTATGGCATTTTTGTAATATTTTTTGCTTTTAATGGCATTTTTATGGAGGATCTCATGAACTGTTTTTTATTGTAGCCATTTTTTACAAATGTTTGGTTAATAATTTCCAATTCTTGGTTCAGAGCTTGTTCATTGGAGCAAATTATTAGGTGCTGATGACTCCTAGTTTTTGTGCTGGATGGTGGTATGAATTTTTATGTATGTACTGGCCTGCATGTGTAGGTTTGCAGTAGGCAGTGAAGGAGAGGCAGCCTGAGTGATGACGTGTGACAAGTGTGTCTAGAAAAGGAAGAGAGTTACTGTTTTCGATTTCCATGAAGTAGATACGTTTGTGTTGCTTGTTCATGTGGTTTAGGAATATATATTTAATGTTTTGTGGCCGTGGGGACCAAATGATGAAAATATCAACATACACAAGCCAGACTTTGGGTTTTAGGCTGGCCAAATCTAGAGCTCACTGCTCGAAATCTTCCATGTAAAAGTTAGGTATTGGTGGGGGAGGGGGGAGCCCATTGCCATACCTTCTTTCTGTAGGTAAAAATTATTTTGCCACACAAAATACCCGGAATGCAGAACATGTGCAAAGAGGGCCATGATATACTGGGCAGAAATATGTTTGTCAGAGAAGAATAGTATCATTGATCAGGACATTAGTGAAAAGGGCATAACTGCTTTTGACAAAAGGACATAACTGCATTTGTCAAAAGCAGTTATGTCAAAGCTGACTAATAAATCTTTGTCACTGAGGTTGTATATTTTGTATGTAGGAGGGGGGAGGAATGACCTACCAACTCCTTGAGTGTGGCTGCTAATTTCTTGGTTAAGTGATAATTAAGGCTGCCAATTCCTTCAACTATCGGTCGTAGTGGCGTCTTTGTTTTGTGTATTTTTGGCAGACCGTAAATTCTGGGAGTACAGGCATAACGCGGTATAAGTTTTTTGGTTGTTTTCTCTGGTCATGTGATCATCAATTTGATTAATTCTGTTGTTTTCTTTTTGATATGTTTTGTAGGGTTACAATTCACCATTTGGTATGTGTTGTGGATGGATGCCAGTAGGTTCATTTTATCCAGGTATGCTGTCTGATCATGGACAACGGTAGCATTACCTTTATCTGCTTTTGTAATCACGATGTCTGGACATTTTTTTTGTTCTGGTTAGGTTGCAACTTACTTGTTTAGAGTTTAATATGCACGATGTTTTCATTCATATTTTGTCAGCTATAAATTGAAGGAGAGGGATTTTAGACCTCTTTCAATGTGATAAATAAAATCTAATTTGTTAACTGACTTTGGCACAATAGCATGTTTCAGGCCTTTTTCCAGAAGCAAGAGTTCCACGTCGTTAAGGTTGTAGCTGGATTTGTTGATCACTTGGTTAGGAGCACCAACCACATTGGTGGCTGGTTGCTCCTAACCAACCACCAATGTTGATTTACAATATACAAGCTACATGCCGCTAAACTATACAAACATGAAATGAATCTAAGTATTTGTTAATTATTTAGCCTTACCTGACCTCTGGTGTGAAAAAAAAAATTTCTACAATTTTCTACAGTCCTTTTGCATTGATATTTTCTTCTGTCTGGGGCTGTTCTGGTTGCTATATGTGTTGAAGAAGGTCCTCCACATTCTTGGGATAATTAATCCATCATTTTTGTTCAGATTTATATGATGTTTTAGCATTTTACAAGCTTCTTTCAGTTTTCTTTCAAACCAGGTTTTGGAGCGGTGTAGGGACATAGTGCCTTTCCAGTCATTTCTGTGGCATGTTTTGAGTGCATGGTCTGATAGGCCTGTTTTACCATAGTGGAGGTATTTAATGTAGTGTTTGCATTCATCTTTTCTGATTGGGATGGTGTGCCCTGTTTCCCCCTATGTAATGTAGGTTACAAGTACATTGAATTTTCTAAACCCCTGGGTGGACAAGGTATGGAAGAGGATCTTTGGAGTAGCTAAGTAAATGTCTTAAATTTACTGGGGATTTGAAGGTTGTCTTGATGTCATATTTAAGTAGTGTTCTATCTATATTTTCTGAAATCCACCTAGTGCAGGGTATGGTTTGGTATTCTTGTAATCTTTTTTGCTTTTAATGGCATTTTTATGGAGGACCTTGTAGTCAAATGTTTGGTTAATGATTTCCAATTCTTGGTTCAGAGCTTGTTCATTGGAGCAAATTGTTAGGGCTCCATGCTTGAGGGTGCTGATGACTCCTAGTTTTTGTGTTGGGTGGTGTATCTATTGACCTGTATGTGTAGGTTTGCAGTAGACAGTGAAGGAGAGGCAGCCTGATGGAAGATGTGTGACGAGTGTGTCTAGAAAAGGAAAAGCGTTGTTGTTGCCAATTTCGATTGTGAATTGGATACATTTGTGTTGTTTTTTCAAGTAGCTTAGGAATGTATTTAATGTTTTGTGGCCGTGAGGCCAAATGGCGAAAATATCATCAACATATCTGAGCCAAACTTTGGATTCTAGGCTGGCCAAATCTGGAGCTTGTTGCTCAATGTCTTCTATGTAAAAGTTAGCTATTAGGAAGGAAAGTAGTGAGCCCATGGCTGTACCTACTTTTTGCAGGTAAAAATTATTTTGCTACATGAAATACCCAGAGCTGAGTACATGGGCAAAGAGGGCCTTGATATTGGGTGGAAATATGTTTTGTAAGAGAAGAATAGTATAATTGATATCGACATTAGTGAAAAGGGCAGTTATGTCAAAACTGACTAATAAATCTTTGTCATTGAGTGTGATGATTCTAATCTTGTTTATGAAGTGTTGTGTATTTTTTATGTAGGAGGGAGAATGACCTACCAACTCCTTGAGTGTGGCTGCTAATTTCTTTGCTCAGTGATAATGAGCTGTTGATTCCTTCAACTATCGGTCATAGTAATGTGTTTGTTTTGTGTATCTTTGGCAGGCTTTAAATTCTGGGAGTGGAGGCGTGATGTGGTATAAGTTTTTTGGGTTGTTTCTTCTGGCCATATAATTACCGATTTGATTAATTCTGTTGTTTTCTTTTTGATGCAGTTTGTAGGGTAAAATTAGAATTCAGCAATCAAGTTTTAAAACTACTTCAATGCACCATGATCCTACCAATTATACTATGTAAAACCGACTATCAGAGCTATCGAGCTACTTAAATCCCGATATTTGGGATATATTGTAGAGAGGATTACAGACGAATCGGCAAAGCATGTGTTTCTTAAGAACAAAGAAAAATTAATAGCAAAGTTTCAAGCACTGAAATAACAAGAAAGCAATGGACAATCCAGATGCCATATCCAGACAAAAAGCAAATTACAAACCAACAATACAAGGAGCAGCCAATCACCTACAAGCGAAGTTAGGAGCAACCAACCACCAATGTGGTTGGTGCTCCTAACCAAGTGATCAACAAATCCAGCTACAACCTTAACGACGTGGAACTCTTGCTTCTGGAAAAAGGCCTGAAACATGCTATTGTGCCAAAGTCAGTTAACAAATTAGATTTTATTTATCACATTGAAAGAGGTCTAAAATCCCTCTCCTTCAATTTATAGCTGACAAAATATGAATGAAAACATCGTGCATATTAAACTCTAAACAAGTAAGTTGCAACCTAACCAGAACAAAAAAAATGTCCAGACATCGTGATTACAAAAGCAGATAAAGGTAATGCTACCATATATTGTATCAGGAAACATACATATGTATCCTGATGACCTCAATACAGAGGTCGAAACATCGATTGTTACTTATTGTAACATGTATGTTGTGTCTGCATAAATTCTTCACTATGAATGCTCACCACCATGTAACCTTAAAAGAAAGAATTACAATATCTCTAAGTCCTTTATTCGGGATTTTACTGTAAATTTTGTAACTTTTATTTAATAAACTTATTCCTCTGTAATTTCCACAATCATCTCTGTCTCCTTTTTTAATATAGATATAATCTTAGCTTTTAAACAATCTGATAGAATCTCACATTTCTTCCAACAGTTATTTACTGATTTTAAGAATCTGTGATGTAAATATTCTCTTCCATATTTCCAAATCTCATTTATGCTATCTAATTCATTAATTTTCTATTTTTTGATACCTCTATTGCTTCTTTTAGTTCTTCCAATTTTATTGGTTCTATATCAGTGCTATTTCTTCATTATTATTTTCTGTTATAAAATGTGGGTCATACCATAAACTCTTATAATTTTCTATCTACTGTTTCTCTTGTATTATGTTGATTTGTGCTGTACCTCTTTCTTCATTGTTCAATTTCCTTAATATTTTGTAAGTTATGTCTTGTCTTCCATGTATGTCTTTTTTTTTATTAATAAATTTGTCCCAAGAATTTTGTAGCTTTCTGTACTATGGTTTTAGCTATTTCTTTTGTTTTTGCATATTTCTTCTGTTTCCTTTGTATGTTTTTGAAGGAGCGATTTGTATTCCATTTGTTTTTCTTTTATTGCATTTTCTATATCTGTGTTCCAGATTTTTAATGTTTTTCTTTTTAATATTTAATTTTCTTTCCAAGTACTTCAAAGGCTGCTTTATGGATGACTATAAGTTTAGTACGAAAATAACTGCATTTAATAAGGCATTCAATTAGGAAGGGTAGTAAGATGTTGATTAGGTATAACTGTGGTGAGATGAGGTAGAGAGCAAGGATCATGAATGGTATGTTGGCTGAAATGTGTGAGGAGAGGGGAGTACAATTTGTAAATGTGCGGAATGAGTTTGAAGGACAAAGTGAACTGTATGGGAGCGATGGACTACATTTGAGTGGTTATGGTGTGAGTCATTTGGAGAGACTGTTGCTGAAAGGTGTTGCTGAAGTGAGTATAGAGAATGAATCAGATCAAGTGGGAAGTGATGTGGAAGAGCAGGGAGAGTATGACAGGAGAGATTGAAGAGGTGGTTATGAATGAGGACGTAAGTGACATGAGTATGGAAAATGAGAGAATGGGTGTGCAAGATGAACAGGGAAACAGGGAAGCTCAGGGTGGACATGGGTACACAGCGTGAGAAAGGTGGATGCTCCAAGACGATGTGACAGCATGTATAGAGGAAAGGAATCGGATGACCTGCGATCAAGAGGAATGGTTGGAATTGAAGAGGGTTCTAAAATGACCCCAGTCGAGCATGGAGAGATCACATCGAATAAGTGTTATCAGTGGAACTAGCTGTAGATCCAGGAATGAGCTGTTGTGTTTATATACAAATGCTAGAAGTGCAAGAAACAAGGCAGATGAAATGGTTGCACTAATTGAGTCTGTTCACCCAAAAATTGTTGGAATAAGTGAGACATGGTTAAATGAGGATGACATCCTGACAGGAATAGAGATGGAAGGATATGATGTGTTTCGTGAGGATAGAAGGGGTAAAATGGGAGGGGGAGTGCTATTGATGATAGAGAAAGAGTTATGTCCATACCAAGTAGAGATGCAAGAGGGAAATAGTACCAGCATTTTTGACACAGTATGGTGTGAGATAGAGGTGAATGGAATCAAATACACTGGTTGGATGTTGTTATAGACCAGGAAATGTGGATGGTAGTGACTATGAAATGTATAATCAAATTAGTCAAGCAAATAAGAAAACAGTGATCATATGGGCAATTTTAATTATGGCAATACAGACTGGAATGATGAGATAGCAACTGGAAGTAAAGAAAATGAGTTTCTTGAGTTTTTGAGGGATAACTATCTAAGACAGTATGTAACAAAGGGCACACGAGGATTGAGAGTCTTGGACTTGGTCGTTTCATTAGAGAATGTAATTATAAATGAAGTGTCAAATCACCCACCAGTTGGTGAGAGTGACCATGAGGTGATTACCTGGGTAGTTGGCAGCAGTGTGAGGATCTCTGTAAGAAAAGGGCATATGTGTGGAACTACAAGGTTGGTGATTATGAAGAGCTCAGGAGACAGCTTGCAGGTGTAGCATGGAATGAGGAGTTAGCTGGAAAAGAGATCAATGCAGCTTGGGGGAATTTCAAAAACTGTCTAGTAGATGCAATGTCTAAATGCATTCGAAGGGTGAGAAGGTTAAATAAGGTAGGTGTGAAATGGATGAAGAAAGAGATTAAGCATGTGATACAGAGAAAAAGGGCATTATGGAGGCAGCATAAGAGAAGTGGAAATAACCAATTCCATGAGGACTACAAAGACCAGGCAAGGCAAGTGACTTGGTTGGTGAGGATAGCTAAAGAGAGGTATGAACAGCAGTTAGCTAATGAAGCCAAAAAGAATCCTAAGGAGTTCTTTCAATATGTAGCCAGCAAAAGAAAGAATGATTATGGAAGGATGACATTGATTGGAGGAAATGGTATAAAGACAGCTGTTGCAGAAAGTGTGGTGGAGATACTTAATGAGCAGTTCATAAAGGTCTTTCAATCTTGTGAATGTGACTTCATGGAGAGATTGAGAGCAGTTGATGATGAGGAAGAGAGACTGACTGTAAGTGAGCAAGAGATGTATGGGGAGTTGAGCAAACTAAATGTAAATAAGGCTGTGGGACTTGATAATATATCACCACATATTCTGAAAGAATGTGCAAGGGAGTTGATGCCAGCCTTGATATATTTTTTTAATATGAGTCTTGCACTCGGTCAAGTTCCTAAGGAGTGGAAGGAGGGCAAGATTGTGCCACTTCATATAGAACTCAAGCATCAAACTTTAGGCCTATCTGTGTGTCAGGTGTTGTAGTTAAGTTGCTGGAGAAGCTTGTGAGAACTAGGATCTAGAATTGGGTTGACAACAATGGTATTATCTTCGATGGACAGCATAGATTTGCTAAAGGGAGGTCATGTTTTAGTAATCTACTTACTTATTACAATAAGGTGACTGCTTCCATGGACAGAGGAGAAGGATACACAGTAATATACTTAGATTTTACAATGGCTTTTGATAGATTACCGCATGATAAGTTGATAGTCAAACTGGAGCAGATGGGGTAGGATATTAGATTGGTGCATTGGATTGGAGACTGGCTATCTGATAGGTATCAACAAGTTGTGTATGTGGGAGCGATATCCAGGAAAAGGAAAGTTACTAGTGGTGTGCCTCAGGGGTCTGTTTTAGAGCCATTGCTGTTTAACTTGTATATTAATGATATTGGTGAAGATTTGGATGGAGATATTCAGTTGTTTGCAGATGATGCAAAGTTGGGACAAACCATGAAGAGTAGAGAAGATGTTGTGGCCTTGCAAGAAGACTTGAATAAATTGATTGATTGGGCACTGGAAAGGGATGCGAGTTCAATGTTGCAAAATGTAAGGTTTTAAAATTTGGAAAACAAAAATGGGATGCAGAATTTATGCTTGGTGAGGATATATTGTAGGGTGTGGAGGAAATAAGAAATCTGGGGGGGGGGTAATAGTGGATAAGGATCTGAAATTTAGGGGACACATATCCAAAATTGTGAAGACAACACAAAGGCTTCTGGGAATGATGTGGAGGATACTGACTTGTAGAAGTAGGGAGATTCTTGTTCCATTGTATAAGACTTTGATTAGGCCACATATGGTCTCAGATTTGTCACCTAGTTTTCAGAACGATGAAGAGATGTTGGAGAGAGTCCAGAGGTGACTGACTAAGGTAGTTTCTAACCTCTGGAATGTCGAGTAAAGACTATTTTTCAGGACTACGAAGCGAAAAATATTTTCAATGTTGATGAAACTGGGCTCTTTTATAACATTCTGCCAAGTAAAACATTGTGTTTTAAAGGAGAGAAGTGTCACGGTGGAAAACTCAGCAAGCAGAGGGTAACTGTTTTGCTCATGGTCAACGCTGATGGATCAGAAAAATTACCTCTACTGGTAATTGGTAAATTTAAAAAGCCAAGGTGTTTCAAGAACGTGAAAAATCTGCCTACTAAGTATGATGCCAACAGCACAGCATGGATGATCAGCAGCATCTTCACATCCACCATGCATGCTCTGGATGTTAAAATGGGGACAAATCACTGCAAAATACTACTACTACTAGACAAATGTCCTGCACACCCTGAAGATCTGCAGCTCAGAAACATCAGATTAGTGTTCTTTCTCCCTAATTGTACAAGTAAGTTTCAGACATTAGATCTGGGCATCATCCATGCATTTAAATGGAAATATAGAAAAATGCTTGTTGAAAAAGCTGAGTTTATGCATGATAATGGTATGGACCCAAAACAAATGACCATATCAATCCTTCATGCCATGCATTATGTGGCCAAAGCATGGTTGCATGTTACTCCTGAAACCATATCCAACAGTTTCCGGAAGGCAAGGTTACATTTGCAGAAGAGGAGGAACAATTACAGGATGAGGATGATATGTCAGAGCCCAACAACTGGTATGTGATGAATGAATCTTCCTCATTTCAAGATTATGTTGCTGTTGATGCTGGTGTGATCACATCAATGGTACCAAGTGTAAAGGACATCCTTTCCAACCACCTTGGTGAAAAAGTGGTTGAAGAAGACTGTGATCAAGAACCTACCGTCCCTACTAGTAAAGAAGGCAACCTGAAATCTCTGTTTTCAGGCAGTATATTGCAAGTGCATCAGGAGACGATGGGGCATTTAATGCCTTATACAGTGTGGAGAGGCAGGTGGAACTTATAAGAGTGCAGGAAAAGCAAAAACAATCAACAATTAAGGATTTTTTAAATAGATAAATGTAAGTAATTGTAAATTCATTTATTTTCGGTTATTAAATTTTGTAATCTAATATGTAGACTCACATACTAGCAGTATGTCATCTTTTAGCCTTTTTTTAATGATTTTTTACATTTCCTGCTATTTACACTTTTTTCCATCAGTCCCCTAAAAAAGTGTAAAAAAGGGGTTTTACTGTACACACACACACACACACACACACACACACACACACACACACACACAACTGGGATACAAACTGCATCACAATCCATTAGGTCATGACCCATTAGTAGGTTGTGAAATCAATTTAGTGGGTCATGACCAGCATTTTTTTTTTTTTTACTGAAATAGATAATTATATACCTTTAAACTTAGTGGCATGCAAACTATGAAAAAAAAACATTCTGTTATGCTAACCTAGATGAAAAATATATACAGAAAACATTGAATCTACTAAACTAAAAGGATACTGCCAATAATATTACGGAATTCATCTTTTATGGCCATAAACATAGAAGGTTCTCTTTGGATAAGCTCTTGCACAATGAAATCTAGATCTAGCCTTCATTTCAAGAAATTAAAATGAAAAAAAAAAAAACAGTATTAATACAGTAATAAATCAAAATAATAAAAATAATAATATAATAATAATAATAATAATAATAATAAAATAACAATAAATCACTTTGTTTACATTTTATGTCCATTTTACTTCTAATTTCTCTCAATTCTACAAAAGAAAAAAAAATTGACAGCACCTATTTACTAGACATTAAAATAACAAGGAAATTCTTAGCATGTATTTGATACAAGTAAATTATAATTATAATCCCTTAAAAATGAAATTCCAGAAACTGACTCTAGAATGTTGTTATAACAAGTGACATATTCTGAAAACCATTTTCTGGTCTTATTTTTTCTCTTACTGGTAATCATTCTACTTGTTAGCCCTTTGTTAATGGCTTCAAGGAGAGATATGACAGAGTGCATGAATAGTTTGGGTCTCCTGTGATGAGTCTTTAGGCTCCATGGAAGTGTCCATACAATAATAACAATATTATTAAATGCTTTTACAAAGTAAAGCAGAATGATGGTCTAGCCATTTTTTTTATCCCGACCAACTCTCACTTTATTATCAAAAGTAAATTATCAAATGGTAAGTAAGTAAATTATTAAATTAAAAGATGGTTATGAGGCAGTGTGATGTAATGTGGAGGTTGAGAGGAAGACATATTTAGTTGGATGTTGTTAGAGGCCTGGAAATGTGGAGGGTGGTGATGAAGAAATGTATAAACTTAGATTAGTGAACAAAGAAAGGGTAATTATTATGGATGGTTTTAATTACAGTGGTATAGATTAGAATGAAAAGATAGCATTTGGGAATAAGGAAAATGAATTTTTCGAGTTCTTGAGAGATAACTATCTCAGGCAGCATGTAAAGGAGGGAATGCGAAGATTGAGAGGTCTAGATCTCATAATTTCATCAGAGGATGTAATTGTGAGAGGAGGGGTTTCACACTTTACTCCAGTTGGTGAAAGTGATCATGAAGTAATCACCTGTGTTGTGGCTAGTCATATGCAGACTCTTGTGAAGAAAGGATATATGTGGCATTATAAGGCTAAGATTAAGACAAGCTTAGGAGACAACCTGGAGTTACAACATGGAATGAGGAGCAGTAAGGAAATAAATGCTGCATGGGAACTGACAGAGAAATACATAACAGTCAATGTGTGAATGTATTCCGAAGACTAAAAAGCTGAATAAGTAGGTGTAAAATGGATGAATGTGGAGCTTAAGCATGAAATCTGGAAAAAGAAAGTACTTTGGAGGAAGTACAAGATGAATAATGGTAATAATCAGTCACATGAAGAATATAAAGAACAAACCAGGAGAGTGACTCAGTTAGTAAGGAAAACAAAAGCAGAGTATTGATATATGCATAATTGTTTGAGTAAGAGCGGCTGTAAACGTTGTATGCTACTGGTATTATTAGTGTGGGGGATTTTTCTTGCCTAAACTAAATTACGAAATCATTATTATTAGACCTAGTAATCTGCAGAGAGAAAATAAATGGTGGCGGCATTGTCATTCCATGATTTTAATTTCGATTTTAGTCGTTTCGTTAAGTGTGAGGTCTGTTATATGTATTCCTTCGATTACATAAATGATTTGTGGATGTTTAGTGCAGATGGAAGAAGGGTGTGTGCGAAGTGTGTGACCTGAACGAGGAACTGATGAATGCAAATATGAAATTGATGACAGAAAGTGTTAGTACCGATTGTGTCGCGAGTGCACGTTTGAAAGAGAAGGATGGTGAGAAAGAGAGGCGAAAAAATGTTAAAAAATCAGGAAAAAAGAAAAAGAGCGATTTGAAAACCATAACGGATGTTAAAAGGGACGAAAGTGAGGCAGAAAGAAACGAAATTGAGAGAACAAATGAAAGTAGAAATGGTGTGATGCAGAAATCACAAGTGAAAAAAATCGAAAGAATAAATGATAGCGAAAAAAGAATGACAGAAAGTTGGTCGCATGTTGGACCGAAAGTAATGAAACAAAGAAAGATGAATGACAGTAAAAGTGAGAAGAATGATAGCGAAAGTTGGACGCATGTTAGTCCGAAAGTACGGAAACAAAGAAAGATAAATGAGAGTGAAAGTGAGAAGAATGATAGTGAAAGTTGGACGTATGTTCGACCAAAAGTATGGAAACAAAGAAGGTTGAATGAGAGGGAAAGTGAGAAGAGGGGGTCGAGAGTTAGAAAGTTAGAAAGATTTAATGATAGAGAGAATGTGTCACGAGATTCAGAAGGTGAATTGGATTGGATGAGGCAAGAAATGAAATGGATGCGGAATGAAATTAAGAGAATTCAGGTCAAAACTATTAAAATAAATCATGATGGCATGAAAGAGTTAACGAAAGATGTGAGTGGCGTTGTATGGCGACTCCATTATTAAAGGTGTGCTAGAGAATAAAATGCACAAGGTATGTTTTCCAGGCGGTAAAATGAGTAAAGTGATTGAGGCATTGGATATGAGGCGGGAGCGAGCAAAAGAGTTAATTGTATTAATTGGTACAAATGATTTGAGAGAGAACAAAGAGCATGTCAAAATGAATGTCAGGAGACTGCTTGGAAAGATAAAAGAGAAGAGTATGACAGGAAGGGTAGTCAGTGTGTTGCCTAAGTATGATTGTGGTGAAATGAGGCGGAGAGCAAGGATTATGAATGATATTCTGGCTGAAATGTGTGAGGAGATGGGAGTACAGTTTGTTAATGTGTGGAATGAGTTTGAGGGATGAAGTGAGCTGTATGGGAGCAATGGACTGCATTTGAGTGGTTATGGTGTGAGTTGCTTGGAGAGACTGATGTTGAAAGTGTTGTACCACCTTCCCCCAGTCCTGAAGATACTTTCAGGCGCAAACTTTGTTTGCTCACACTTGGATAAAGGATTAAACTAATTTTATTATGCTTGGAGAGACTGCTGCTGGAAGGTAGAGAAGTGAATAGAGAGAATGAATCAGATCAAGAGGGGAGTGATGTGGAAGAGCAGGAGAGTAAGACAGGAGAGATTGAAGAAGTGGAAATGAATGGGAAAGTGAGTGGTATGAGTATAGAAAATAAGAGAATGGGTGTGCAAGAGGAGCAGGGAAACGGGGAGGCTCAGGGTGGACAGGGGTACACAGCGTGAGAAAGGTGGATGCTCCAAGAGGCGGTGCGAGCATGTGTAGGCAGGAAAGAAATGGGATGACCATGGATCAAGAGGAAACAGATGGAACTGCAAAGGGTTCTAAAATGAAGAAGCAGAAAGGGAAATGGCCCCAGTCCAGCATGGAGAGATCACATCGAGTGAGTGGTATCAGTGGAAATAGCTGTAGATCCAGAAATGAGCTGTTGTGTTTGTATACCAATGCTAGAAGTATAAGAAACAAGGCAGATGAAATGGTTGCACTAATTGCGTCTGTGCACCCAAAGCTGTCGGAATAAGTGAGACATGGTTAGATGAGGACGACATCTTGACAGGAATAGAGATGGAAAGGTGTGATGTGTTTTGTGAGGATAGAAGGGGTAAAAAGGGAGGGGGAGTGCTATTGATGATACAGAAAGAGTTATGTCCATACAAGGTAGAGATGCAAGTGGGAAATAAGGCCAGTGGTTTTGAGGCAGTATGGTGTGAGATAGAGGTGAACAGAATCAAATACTTGGTGGGAAGTTGTTACAGACCTGGTAATGTGAATGGTGGTGATAGTGAAATGTATAGTCAAATAAGCCAAGCAAATAAGAAAAGGGTGATCGTTATGGGTGATTTTAATTATGGCAATATAAACTGGAATGAAGAGATAGCAACTGGAAGTAAAGAAAATGAGTTTCTTGAGTTTTTGAGGGATAACTACCTCAGACAGTATGTAACAGAGGGCACACGAGGATTAAGGGTCTTGGATTTGGTCATCTCATCAGAGGATGTAATTTTAAATGAGGTGTCAAATGATCCACCAATTGGTGAAAGTGACCATGAGATGATTACCTGGGTGGTTGCCAGCAGTGCAAGGACCCCTGTGAAAAAAGGGTATATGTGGAACTACAAGGGGGGGGGGTGATTATGAAGAGCTCAGGAGACAGCTTGCAGGTGTAGCATGGAATGAAGAGTTAGCTGGAAAAGAAATCAATGCAGGTTGGGGAAATTTCAAAAACTATCTAGCAGGTGCAATGTCTGAATGTATTCCAAGGGTAAGAAGGTTAAATAACGTAGGTGTGAGATGGATGAATAAAGAGATTAAGCATGCGATACAGAGAAAAAGGGCATTGTGGAGGCAGCATAAGAGAAGTGGAAGTAACCAATTTCATGAGGTCTACAAAGACCAGGCAAGCAGGGTGACTTGGTTGGTGAGAGTAGCTAGAGAGAGGCATGAACAGCAGTTAGCTAATGAAGCCAAAAAGAATCGTAGGGAGTTCTTTCGATATGTAGCCAGCAAAAGAAAGAATGATTATGGAAGGATGACATTGATTGGAGGAAATGGTATAAAGACAGCTGTTGCAGAATGTATGGTGGAGATACTTAATGAGCAGTTCATAAAGATCTTTCAATCTTGTGAATGTGACTTCATGGAGAGATTGAGAGCAGTTGATGATGGGGAGGAGAGACTGACTGTAAGTGAGCAAGAGGTGGTGTTTGGGGAGTTGAGTAAACTAGATAAAAATAAGGCTGTGGGACTTGATAATATATCACCGCATATTCTGAAGGAATGTGCCAGAGAGTTGACACCTGCCTTGACATATTTTTTTAATACGAGTCTTGCACTTGGTCAAGTTCCTAAAGAGTGGAAGGAGGGCAAGATTGTGCCACTTCATAAAGGAGGTGATCGAACTCAAGCATTAAACTATAGGCCTATCTCTGTGTCAGGTGTTGTGGTTAAATTGTTGGAGAAGCTTGTGAGAACTAGGATCCAAAGTTGGGTTGACAACAATGGTATAATCTTTGATGGACAGCATGGATTTGCTAAAGGGAGGTCATGTTTTAGTAATCTACTTACTTATTACAATAAAGTGACTGCTTCCTTGAACAGAGGAGAAGGATACACAGTAATATACTTGGATTTTGCAATGGCTTTTGATAGATTACCGCATGATAAGTTGATAGTCAAACTGGAGCAGATGGGGTAGGATATTAGATTGGTGCATTGGATTGGAGACTGGCTATCTGATAGGTATCAACAAGTTGTGTATGGGGGTGCAATATCCAGGAAAAGGAAAGTCACTAGTGGAGTGCCTCAGGGATCTGTTTTAGGGCCATTACTATTTAACTTGTATATTAATGATATTGGTGAAGATTTGGATGGAGATATTCAGTTGTTTGCAGATGATGCAAAGTTGTGACGAACCATAAAGAGTAGCGAAGATGTTGTGGCCTTGCAAGAAGACTTGAATAAATTGAGTGATTGGGCAAGCAAATGGGAATGTGAGTTCAATGTTGCAAAATGTAAGGTTTTAAAATTTGGAAAACAAAGATGGGATGCAGAATTTATGCATGGTGAGAATATATTGTTGGAAGTAGAAGAAATAAGAGATCTGGAGGTGATAGTGGATAAGGATCTAAAATTTAGGGGACACATCGCAAAAATTGTGAAGACAACACAAAGACTTCTGGGAATGATGCGGAGGACACTGATGTGTAGAAGTGGGGAGATTCTTGTTCCATTGTATAAGGCTTTGATTAGGCCACACATGGACTATTGTGCCCAGATTTGGTCACCGGATTTTCAGAAGGATTAAGAGATGTTGGAAAGGGTCCAAAGGCGACTGACTAAGGTAGTTTCTGACCTCTGGAATGTTGAGTATGAGGAAAGATTGAGAAGATGTAATTTGCAGAGTCTAGTGGATAGAAGGAAGAGGGGAGATATGATAGAGACCTACAAGTTGGTAAGGGGTTGTTATAAGATCAATGGTGGAGAAGTTCTACAGAGAATAGTGGGAGATCAGGGGAGAACCAGAGGTCATCCCTGGAAACTGTATAAAGAGGGTGTGAGAGGCAGGTTTTTTCGTGCAGAGTTGTGAATGATTGGAATGCCTTGCCTGAGAGTGTGGTGTCTGCAAGGAGTTTTAGTGTGTTTAAGACACGGTATGATGAGATGTGCGTGTGTGATAAAAGGACCTCCCAGATGAGTCTTTGACTCCATGAAGTCTTGTTTAATAATAATAATAATAATAATAATAATAATAATAATAATAATAATAATAGTATGAGCAGAAAATGAAAAATCAGGCAAAGAAAAACCCTAGAGAATTTTTTAGATATGTGGCAAGTAGAAGGAAGAATGATCATGGTAAGACAAAGTTAACAGATGAAAGTGGTAGAATAGTAACTGCTGCTGAAGACATTGTTTAGGTATTCAGTGATCAATTTATAAGAGTGTTTCATCCTCATCAGGGTGGAATCATGAGGAAATTAAGTGTAGCGGTCATAGGAGGGGATGGCTGGGAGTAAGCAGGAGGTATTTGAGGATAACCTAAATAACCTTGATGTCAATAACGCGTAGAAAGGCTTATGTGTTCGTCGTACATGTTGATTGGATTTTAACGATATAGATGAGAATACAGATTGATAAGAAAATTACTATTTATTGACTTAATTGCTAATATTTCACTGGTATTCTATTCAGCATCTTCAGAGCACAGAAACAAAGTTTTTACAGTAGCAAGACAACCACAATCCAGTATAATAATGGGACTAGTAGCAATTGTAGCATGCAACACAAAGACGAAAGTCCTAATTAGGTGCCATATAAGTTGAGGGGAAAAAAAAAAAAAAGAGAGAGAGAGAGAGAAAGAGAAAGCAGGTATTAATTTGGTCTTGGGATGACTGTCTCCCAAATCTTTGGTAGATTTATACAGCCATACTTGGAATCAACAGAAGCCTTGAAACATACTCCAAACCTCAACAAGTATGGCTGTATAAATCTACCAAAGATTTGGGGGACAGTCATCCTAAGACCAAATTAATACCTGCTCTCTCTCTCTCTCTCTTTTTTTTTTTTTTTTTTTTTTTTTTATCAACTTAGATGGCATCTATTTAGGACTTTAGTCTTTATGTTGCACACTACAATTGCTCATACTAGTCCCACTGTTATACTGGATTGTGGTTTTCTCACTACTGTAACAAATTTTGTTTGTGTGCTCTGAAGATGCTGGACAGAATACCAGCAAAATATTAGCAATTAAATCAATAAATAGTTATTTTCTTATCAATCTGTGTTCTCATCTATACTATTAAAATTCAATCGACTTGATGTCAATAAGGCGATAGGAATTGATGACATATCACCATGCATCTTAAGGGAATGTTCAAGGGAATTGACCGTAGTACTGGCATGCCTGTTTATTAAAACTGTTACAACATCACAGGTTCCAAGGGAGTAGAAGAAGAGTAAAATTGTTCCACTGCATAAAGGTGGTGATAAGGCTGTAGCTTCAAATTATAGACCACTCTGTATATACTGGAGAGATTAGTGAGAAGTAGGATACAGAAATGGGTTGATAACAGCAGTATTCTCTGTGGTTATCAGCATGGGTTCGTTAAGAGGATATCATAACTTACTTATGTACTATAAGAAGGTGACAAATACCTTGGACAGGGAGATGCATACAGTGGTGTACTTTTTGCAAAGGCTTTTGATAGACTGCCATACAACAAGCTCTTAAATAAATTGAAATAGATGGGATTGGATAATAGACTCCTGAGTTGGATCAGTGACTGGCTGCCAAATAGATATCAGAAAGTTGTATATGGGGATGCGGTATCCCAAAAGAGAAAGGTCACTAGTGGTGTGCCACAGGGGTCAATTTTGGGACCATTGGGATGAGTTTAACTAGTGATATGCAGCTTTCTGCAGATGATGCAAAACTGGAGAGAGCAATGCAGAGTCAAGCAAGATGTTATGGCCTTATAAGAGGACTTGAATAGACTGCATGAATGGGTAGGTAAGTGGAACTATCAGTTCAATGTTGCAAAGTGTAAGGTTTTGAGATTTGATAAGCAATGATGGGATGCAAAATATACACTTTGTGGGGAAACTTTAACAGAAGTAGAGGAGATGAGAGATCTAGGAGTGATGGTGGACAAGGACCTGAAATTCTGGGACCATATTGCACAAGTTGTGAAGACATCACATTGAATAATGGCAATGATGCAGAGGACCATGAAATGCAGAAATAGAGAGGTTAAGTTAGGCCTCATATGAATTATTGTGCACAGATTTGGTCACTGGGCTTTCGTGGTTATGTTGGAAAGGGTCCAGAGAAGATTCACAAAGGTAGTTAGTGGTCTCTGGAATGTGGAGTACGAGGACAGATTGAGAGAATGTAAGTTGCAGAGCCTCGTGAATAGGAGGAAGAGGGCAGTATGATTGAGACATATAAGCTAGTCAGGGGTTGTAATTGGGTTGAAATGGAAGAGATTTTTCATAGAATGGGAGAGGGAGGGGTAGAACAAGAGGCCATCACTGGAAACTGTATAAGGAGGGTGTGAGCAGAGGAGTGAGGAGCAGGTTCTTTGCATAGAGAGTGGTTGGTGAGTGGAATGCATTGCCTGAGTGTGTTGTGGGTGTAGACACATTGAATCAGTTTAAAGCATGGTTGGATGAGCATTGTGTGCAATAGTGTGTACCTCCCACAGTGAGTCTTTGACTTGATGGAGGTCAAATATTAATAATAAGAATAATAATTTAGGTAAGACATATCTTTGCTAAAGCTGTGTTGTTCCCAATAAAGTATCATATTCCTTTCCACCCATTCATTCCTGAATTCTGGTCTTCACCAACTTTGCAAATACCTTAAACATCACTCCTTAGACACTGATAAGGCTATAATTTGTTAATCCTGTCTTTGAGCCTCCTTTATGTAAGAATTATTTTGGTCTCTTTCACTTCCTGTGACCTTGCTGGAGCTGAGACTTAAGTTAAATTGTCTGGTCAGAGGCATTACTAATTCTCTTGAACATTCTCATAAAACATGCAATGTATCTATCCAATCCCATTACTGTATTCACATTGAGATTTTATAATATTCTAACAATCTCCAATTTGTCTACCTCTATTCTCATATGATGCTTCTGTAGCACAATTGAAAGAATAATTATGCTAAGTCCTCTTGTAAAGCTACAATATCTGCTCTACTCCTCATAGTTCTTCCTAGCCCTGCATCATCTATGAAAAACCTTCTGCATACAACTGCACATCTCCATTCAAACCTTTCCCAAGTATCTCACTCACTAATGTATTATTTATTACCATGCATTCCATCATTCAAATTTAATTACCAATGTGTCATATGGCAATCTTTGCAAATCTAAATATACTTCAGAATTTGTAGAGGCTGCAAAGATTGGAGGGAGATGGAAGGAACAAGAAGCCATACCTACAAACTATATAAGGAGGGTATGAATAGAGGAGTGAAGAGTAGGTTTGTTTTGCAAGGAAAGTGATTGGTAATTGGAATGTATTATCTGAGAGTGTAGTAAATGTGGAGACTGTGAATGCATTTAAGACAGAGTATGATGAGCTGTGTGTGTGTGTGTGTGTGTGTGTGTGAGAGTAAGACCTCCAATTGTCACACACACACCATGGACCTTCTATTGGTTCCATGAAGGTCTAATGATGATGATGATGATGATGATAATAATAATAATAATAATAATTAAATCTAAATATACATCCTACTTATTTGTCACTCTTTCACATGGAATCTGTAATCTATCTGTAATAATAGATTACATATAATGTATATAATATCTGGAAGAGAGCCAGAGGTGATACTAAGGTTGAAGTACTGTAGAAGTCATATTTCCATATACAAGTAGCCAAAAGGTGTCACACCTTATTACTGAAATACTCTGGATTAGAGATAGATGTTGGAAGCTTTTCCATGTGATTAACTATAAATTAAAGATACCAAGAAATTATATTCTTGATTTAATCCTACTAAGGCAAGTGATGTGAAGTCATTAGCTTCTATATATGAGTTACCCAGTCCTGAAATTACTTCAGCCGCAAACTTAGAATATAATTTCTTGGCATCTGTAATTTAGTATATTTGAAAGTGAGTCATCTGGTTACCCTATTCCTCATATAAAAAAGTTTTTTTTTTTTTTTTAAAGATTTTAAAGCCATCGTTAACAATTATGGCAGCCATTTTATTTTGGTAAATCTGCAAAATTGTAAGCATTTTGGAGATTGTTTAAAAAATAAGTAAATAAATAAATAAATAGTCTGAAAAGCACATAAATTCCACACGTCTGATTTTTTATGTTGTACATTTGTACTGGAATATGTATCCCCAAAATCACCTTGATTGAAGCATTTTTTCTTTGAAAAAATCTCCTCAAACTTTGTAAAAATTAATTTTTTTTTTAATTTAAAAATTACAAACAGCCAACTTTGGATCCCCAAAAAATGATGCGGTAGACAAATAAAAATATGAAGTTTTTATAAAAGATACTCTTGATAGATGGCTAGAAAACAAAATTGTTTCCATTCCATTATTTTCATCCTATCAGCCTAAACAGCCTTTTGAAAATGAAGAAACTGCAATTTTTTATTGAATCTTTCAACAGTTAATACATCCAATGATCAAGGCAATTTTTTAGGATCATAATAACAACAGCAAATGGGAGAGTGAAAAATAAATCAATGAATGGTTAAAAAAAATTAATATTTATGTATAGGCACATAAAATGTCAAACATTGGTGTTATGAAATTACATTGCCTGCAAAGTTAAGTTACTAATATAAAAATAAAAAATAAGCTGTATTGAAATGGAAGAGATTTTACATCCATTCATGTTTTATAGCTGATTATAAAAAAAATTTACTCAAAATTTTCAAAACTTTTAAGTTTATTTCTATATTTCATTATGAAACATGGATTCAAAATATTCTCTTTCAGTATCTTAAATATGGCAAACGGAAGTCATTTCAACTCTATACTTTACCACTATAAAAATTTGTACATTTTCAATATTTTATTCTACTTTTATATTAATGCTGGTGAAAAATAAAAATTCAGCTATCACCTAAAAAAATCTCAGCTAACGCATTTTACTCCCTTATACGGAGTAGGCAAGGGTTTTTAACCCTATCTAGTTTTTGGAAACTGAGTGGGCAATTCAATCTCCACTGGTAGCCAATCAGAAATAGCTGGCCCAAGACTATCTATCACTAATTATAAGAGCCAACCGATGAAGAGAGAGACAGCCAAACAAGTACTGCCACCTGCTTACTTCACACCACTCAGGAGATCCCAAAAATTGTCTTGATAAGTGGATATACTAAATATGTTAGAAAAATGCTACAAAAAATTGCAGTTTTCTTCATTTTCAAAAGACTGCCTAGGCTGAAGGGATGAAAATAACAGAATGAGGTCAATTTTGCTTTATAAGCCTATCAAGAGTATTTCACAAAAAATTGAAATTTTTATTTCGATTTTTTGTGAAATTGTGAATTTTTTGTGAATCTGTCCTTAGGTGAACGGATGAGAGTTGCCAATTTCACATAAGGTTTAAATACGGCAAAGGTTTAAGAGGTACCCTTTGTCATACACATAGCTCGTCATGGAAGAATGATGGCATTCCTGCAGACACCACACTCTCAGTGAATGCATTCCAATCACTAACAACTCTCCATGCCAAAAACCTGCTTCTCACACATCCTTGCTCATATCTTCCTTATACAGCTTCCAGGGATGATTGCTTGTTCTTCCTTCCCTATCATCTACCATTTTATGAAAAACCTCTTCAATGTTAATCCTATAAGAACAAACTTGTACATTTCCTTACCAACTTAAATTTTGAGCAATACATATTCCATTATATGTGTAAATGAAATACACAGAAAATTAGACTGGATATAACCTAGAGTCTAGAGGATAAAGTTCAAAATGGCAGGTAAAGTACATCAGGAACATCTAAAGATGTCTGCCATCTTTTTTTTTTTTTAATCAGTTTGCCAGAAAATGCAAATAAGAAATCAAATAATACACACCTTGAGTGTGTATTATTTGATTAATTACAATTAAAATTACAATAAAACATCAGAAAATGTACAATCTGGAAAGTTGCAATTAATTTTAAAACCCTCTGAAACTGAAAATTCTGTGGGTCTACCAAATAAAAAAAGGACCTGTTGAATTGGATTTAAAAGGTATAGATGCAAACACAGATTGATAAGGAAATAACTATTTATTAACTTAAAAGCTAATATTTTCCTGGTATTATATCCAGCATCTTCAGAGCACACAAACAAAGTTTGTTACAAATGCGAGACAACCACAATCCGGTGTAACAGTGGGGCTAGTATAAGTAATTGCAGCATGCAACACAAGACTAAAGTCCTAATACAGTGCCATCTAAGTTAAAAAAAAAAACAGTAGTCCAAAGTTTTGAAAAAAATATAGTAGTCCAAATAGTAGTCCTTGAAAGTTTTGAAAAATAGTAGTCCAAAGTTTTGAAAAAAAATAAAATAAAAATAAATAAATATTAATTTCGTCTTAGGATGACTGTTTCCCAAATCTTTGGTAGATTTATACAGCCATACTTGTTAAGGTTTGGAGTAAGTTTTAAGGCTTCTGTTGATTCCAAACAACCTCTCTGACTTGTAGAAGCTTCTGTGCAGTACTTTTGTTTTTTTTCCAATTGATCCTGTGTGACAGGATATCCGAAGCATGGTCTGCCAGATACGACTTGCCGTAACGAAAGTACCGGATATATTTTTTTGTGTTCACTGAGGCAGATGTCCACTGTTCTTCCTGTCTGTTCATAGAAGGCTCGATGACAAGAACAGGATACTTCATAGACTCCTGGATGTGATAAAGGAGTGAATCTGTCTTTAGGTGAATGGATGAGAGTTGCCAATTTCACAGAGGGTTTAATTAAATACAGCAAAGGTTTGAGAGTGGCTGTGTTGATAGCTAGCTTTTCTAGATGTTCTATGTAGAAGTTGGCTAGGGGGGAGGATCCCATAGCTGTCCCATCTAATTGTTTAGATGCCCCTTAACCAACTTCTACATAGAACATCTGGAAAAGCTAGCTATCAACACAGCCACTCACAAACCTAATCTCTGGCTACGCTATGTTGATGATGTGTTTGCTATTTGGCCACATGGCCCAGACACATTGAATACATTTTTAGTGCATCTAAATAGCCAGCATCCTAAAATCCACTTTACAATGGAACTGGAAGCCAATGCCTGCCTGCCCTTCCTGGACACACTGATTACACATCTTCCAGAAGGTTCCTTATCATTTTTGGTTTATAGAAAACCCACACATACAGGGAGATATTTACACAAACGATCATACCATCACCCTTCTCAACGATATGGTATCTTAGTCTTAGAAACACTAACCCATAGAGCTAGAGCAATCTGTTCCAATAACATTGCTCTCACTGCTGAACTTTCTCACCTGTGTCACACCTTCCTAACCAATGGCTATAATCCCCATAAGATAGATAAAATACTAAATGCTACCCAGAAATCCCCCCCCCCACTATCTACCACAGAAGACTAGAACAAAACTATCACCATCCCATACATTAAAGGCACATCTGAAAAAATATCTAGGGTGCTTAACAAACACCAACTGCGCACAGTATTTAAACCTTATGTGAAATTGGCAACTCTCATCCGTTCACCTAAGGACAGATTCATTCCTTTATCACGTCTAGGAGTCTATTAGGTGCCCTGTTCTTTTATCGAGCCTACTACGGACAGACAGGAAGAACTGTGGACATCTGCCTCAGTGAACACAAAAAATATATCCAGCACTTTCGCTATGGCAAGTCGAGTCTGGCAGACCATGCTTTGGATACCCCGGCACACAGGATCAATTGGAAAAAAAACAAAAGTACTGCACAGAAGCTTCTACAAGTCAGAGAGGTTGTTCCTGGAATCAACAGAAGCCTTAAAACATACACCAAACCTTAACAAGTATGGCTGTATAAATCTACCAAAGATTTGGGAAACAGTCATCCTAAGACAAAATTAATATTTATTTATTTTTATATTTATTTTTTTCAAAACTTTGGACTACTATTTTTCAGAACTTTCAAGGACGACTATTTGGACTACTATAATTTTTTCAAAACTTTGGACTACTGTTTTTTTTTTTTTTTAACTTAGATGGTGCCATATTAGGACTTTAGTCTTATGTTGCATGCTGCAATTACTTATACTAGCCCCATTGTTATACCAGATTGTGGTTGTCTCGCATTTGTAACAAACTTTGTTTGTGTGCTCTGAAGATGCTGGATATAATACCAGGGAAATATTAGCTTTTAAGTTAATAAATAGTTATTTTCTTATCAATCTGTGTTCGCATCAATACCATTTAAATCCAATTCAACATGTGTGACGAACACATAAGCCTATCCACGCGTTTAAAAAAAGGACCTGAAAAAAAAATTTTTTTTTTCATACATCTAAAGGATAGGGTAATAAAATATGCTTTTGTCAAAATCAAAAATTATGCAGCTTCACACAGTCCATTCCCTGATGATTTCACTTGGTATGACCCAACACATAAGTATATTAAAACATAACCTTCTTTTAACTAGCATATGCTAAATATCATAGAGAATACTGCTTCATCTACCTAATTCTGGATCCTAGCCCTCACCAATCCCTCACACACCTATAACAACTCCAGACCACAAACTGGCCTATAAATCTGTAGTTACAGTCTTATTCGCCATCCCTTTTGTGAGAAATTTTCTTTTTGGGTTTATTAGTGGATCATAGTTCTTTATAAATATATATACAATCGTCGACAAGTTTCGCCAGCTAAAGTCTGTCTGGCTTCTTCAGGAGAAGAAATGGGTACATTAACATTAAATGCTAAAAAGAATGGAGTAACAACAGTTAAATTAATTAAAATTGAAATGATGCGTAACATCAAGAGCATGGAGCATGGAGTCTTAGTCATTGTTTGTTGATTGCGTTTTATAGTTTTTCACAAAGTTGAGTTCTGCTAAGCATAGTGAATTTGTTAAGCTTTTCTAAATGTCTTTTAGTATCATGCCTCGAATTCTGTTGAGACTGTCTCCTGTCTGGAGTACTACTGCAGCTTCTTTAAAGTTTCTACATCTGAAATCTTCTTCAATGTACGGCATGGAGCTGTTGTCCCAATCAATGGAGTGGTTCGAAATCGAGGAATGATGGGCTAATCCTGAGGTATCTGTTCTGTTGTTGACATCCCCCTATATGTTATTTTTTTCAGATTTCTAGGCTTTGTGATGTTTGGCTTATATAATTCCATCTACAGGAACATGGGATGTTATATACACCTGCGTACTTGTAGAAGGCAATGCTGTCCTTAGGAGATCTTAACATGTGTCGTGTAGTTTGAATAGGTTTGAAGGCAACCCTGATGTTGAAAGACCTCGTGATTTTTGCTATTTTTGTTGAAACTGAGACGGCATAAGGTATGACAATGGACGATGTATACTGCATGACTGGAGGTTGTCGCTGTGGATTGTTTCTATTGAGAATCTTTTGGATTATATTTTTTGGGTAACCATTTCTAACTAAAGTTTGAGATATGAATGAGAGTTCATCAAGCAGATCTTTTTCTTCTGTGATGATATTTGTTGCTCTATTTTTAAGCATATGTATAATGCTAAGTTTTTGTGCATGATGGTGAGTAGATTTGAAGTGAAGAAAACATCCAGTGTCTGTAGGTTTCCGGTAGATTGTGAGCTTGATTTATATATTGTACATATAAATTGTATATATTTATAAAGAACTATGGTCCACTAATAAATCCAAAAAGAAAATTTCTCATACTTAGTGTCAAGGGACCAAATATTAACAGTTATATTAACAAATATTAACAATCCCTAATTATATGAAGAGCCAAAGGCTTCAATTCGGTGACATGAACTTATTTAAGTTAAGGGATATTGTATCCCATATTGTTTCTTAGCCGAATAAGAAACTCAAAGAGTTTCATGCCGAATATAGAAACTATATAAAGTCCGGCGATTCCAAGCGTAAGCAAATACCTGGATAGCAGCACCTGATACCTTAGGTAGTGCAAACTGAGGCAACTCATAGAAAGGGTGTAGCAAGCTCCGATCACTATTCTTGATATTTACCCTTAATGTGAACTTAGCTCCTAGGAGCTGTATTACTGTTCTACATTATGAGAGAAGGTCACTACCCAGACCAGTTTCAACCTTTATTGAGGTCTCATCAGTGAGTAGGTAGACCTAGTTAATACCAAGTTTGTAGCAAACAGAACTTACATCTCTTCTATGAGAATAGCCATGGAGGTGTCCTAATAAATTACTAATTATATGAAGAGCCAAAGGCTTCAATTCGACGACATGAAATTATTTAAGTTAAGGGATATTGTATCCCATATTGTTTCTTAGCCGAATAAGAAACTCAAAGAGTTTCTATATTCGGCATGAAACTCTTTGAGTTTCTTATTCGGCTAAGAAACAATATGGGATACAATATTGCTTAACTTAAATATTAACAATCCCTTTTGCGGATTGAAACAATTATATCCTATTGCAAGGCTCTTGTTAAATTATGTCATAACTATAGTTAATCCACTGGAATATTCCCTTAATGCACACTGATATGTTAAGTCCTTTTGCCTTACTAATATCAAGTCTAAACTCCTCATATACTGTATTTCCTATTCACTCACCATTAGCCCCTCTTTCACCATTCCCTACACAAATCAAGCTTTTCACATTGTGAAAATTATGTTGTTAAAATGCCTTGTTGAATTGCTCACTGAATTGCAGTGGTTATCATTCTACAGTTTCATCTACTAACATCATCCTTCCATAAGCATTTCTTCATCTTCTACTACTTGTCACACATCAAAAGAACTCTCTAGGGGGTTTTTTTTGGCCTGAATTAGCCAATGGATGCAAATACTGAACTTCGGATCTTTTTTTAGTTGAGAAATCATGGGAATATAACAAGGAACTGTATTTAAATTTTGTAGATCTGGAAAAGGCATATGACAAGGTACCAAGAGGAAAGCTATTCAAAACGCTCCAGTTAGATGGTGTAAATGGAACACTATATCAAGCAACACATTGATATGAGTTATAAATCACAGTTAAAATCGAAGGAGATACAGGAAGACGGTTTGATGTTAAGTCAGTTGTGAGACAATGGTGTATATTATCTCCACTGTTATTCATCATCTATATGGATCACATTATGAAGGAAAGCGGTATTGAACCTGACATCAAAAATGGAGATGTTAATCTCAGCTCTTTACTTTATGCAGATGATGTTATACTCCTAAATAAATCCTAAATAAATTTAAGTCTGCAGGATTCTCTAACCAAATAACTGCTGCAATAAATTTGGTATGAAAATCAGCATTAAAAAGACAAAGTCGATGAAAATGGGCAGAAACACTGAAAACATCAACTGCATCCTGGAGTAGAACAAGTAAAACATTTTAGCTATCTAGGCACAATTTTTAGTGAAGATGGCAAATTAAATTTGGAAATAGACAGCAGAATTAGCAAAGCTGATATGGTTGGAAGTCAAGTGAATAAATTTATATGAAATAAGAGAGAGATTAGTCAAAACACTAAACTTGTTGTATACAGAACAATGTTCAAACCAAATTTAACTTATGGATTTGAGAGCTGACCGCACGGTTAGCCTAGTGGCTTTGCACTTCGCAACCATATGACTGGGGAAGGAGTGTCCTAGGTTCGATTCTCGTCGGAGACGTGAGGAGCTGAAGGATCTTCCTCAACCATAGCCAAGTTAGCCGGTCTTGGGCGCGGGCAGTAGGGTTTTTTCTGCCAGTTTATCTGGTGTTTTTCATTCCGCAAGCAGGCAAACCGGCCCCGTGAACACACAGGGATACAGCCAAGAATACCTTGAGGCATAGGAGTGACCATTCTATCCTCGTATTTCGGTTACGAAATCCAAGCATGCTTGGAAGAGGTTGTGGGCCTTAAAGTCCTGTTAAAGCCATTGGGATAGATTTGAGAGCTGAGTTAGAAATTAAACTCTTAATCAAAGACTGGAGACAACAGATATGAGAGTTCTGCAAAAAATTAGGAGACTAAACAGATGGCATCAGTTGCAGTATCATATTAAAAATGAGGATATTAGGAAAGAACCTGATGTTAGAATTCAAGAATGTCTTAGCATAGAAATCTCAGGTGGTATGGCCACTTAAACAGAATGGGAGAGGAAAGATTAGCTAAACAATTGTTATTTTCCAGGATTGCAGGCAAAAGACCAGGAAGGCCAAGATGTAGGTGGAATGATGCAGTAAAATGTGCTTTAGAAGATAGAAATATAAGCTCCAATAATATTGGAATGTTAACAGATAACAAGCTAGTCTGGAGGAAAATTGTGGATAAGAAGTTAGTAATGATCTAACTATTCATATAGTACTATCATAGATACTGCACACTCCCTGAAGGTATACGAGGGTGGTCTGAAAAGTTCTCGGCATTGACCATAGATGGCAACACTATCGATGCGATTTTTTTTTTCTAAGTTGGTACATCTGTCATAAGCATCCATGTGAAATTGCAAGTCATTCTATCAAGTAGCTTGTTTTATACAGCTGCCTGAAGCAAAAGTGTTGTCTGTATATCCCTTGAAATGGATAAAATTGAGTATATAAAATTCTTTGTAAAAGAAGGTTTAATAGCAAAAGAAATTCATTCGAAGTTCATAAAAGTTTATGGGCACTCTTCTCCTTCATTTTTGACAATTAAGAAATGGCTGCCGAGGTTAAACATGGCAGTACTAGCCTTGAAGATGATCCACGTGAAGGACATCGAAAAGTGCAACAACACCAGAAATCATTGATCAAGTGTTCCACGTGGTATTGGATGACTGGCGAATCAAAGTGCGTGAAATTGCTGAGACTATAGGCATTTCAAAAGAACATGTAAGATATATTTTGCATGAAGAATTGCAAATGAAAAAGCTTTGCACAAGATGGGTGCCGTGCTTGCTCACAGCAGATCAAAAACACACTAGCATGAAAATCTCTGAACAGTGCTTGGAGCATTTTAACAAGAATGAAACTGATTTTGTGCATGAATTTATGGATGAGACTTGGATTCACCATTATGCCCCAGAATCCAAACAGCAGTCAAAACAGTGGACAGAAGCCGGTTGTTCGGTGCCAAAGAAGACAAAGTCGGTTCCATCAGCAGGAAAGGTCATGGAATGGTGTTTTAAGGTATTTTGTTTATTAATTATCTTGAAAAGGGTAAAACAATAACCGGGGAATATTATTCCGATATTTTAACCAGACTAGATGAAAAAATTCGTGAAAAAAAGATCTGGTTTGCAGAAGAAAAAAATCATCTTTCATCAGGACAATGCACCTCCTCACAAAGGTGTTTTGGCAATGAGAAAATTAAGGGATCTGCACAATGACCTGTTGAAACATCCACCCAATTCCTAAGATTTGGCTCCCTCTGACTTCTATCTCTTCCCAAAACTAAAACTCTTCCTTGCTGGTCAGCGTTTTCTTTGAATCAAGAGTTGATCGCAGCTGTAGAGGGATATTTTGCAGATCTTACTGAGAACCACTTCAGGGACAGGATAATGGTGCTGGAGCATCACTGGAATAAATGTATTAGTCTTAAGGGGGATTATGTTGAAAAATAAAAATAAATTTGAAATTATAGATTTGTTTTTTCATTGTTAGGCCGAGAACTTTTCAGACTACCCTCGTATGTCAGGAATTTGATGATGATGAGATTTTTTTTTTTTTAATGTGACTTCGAACTATGTTTACATCAATGCATGGATGGGCTAAGGATTGTTTGACTTTCTATTTTTTTTATTTTATATATTTTAGTATTTTCATTTATTTCTTATGTAATCCAGAAATCCTGTTCCTGTGATCAAAAACATCCTTGAATTCATTCCGCACATTAACAAACTGCACTAATTTCTCATAAAGTTCTGCTAACATACCATTCCTGATATTACTCACTGTTTCATTTCATCATTGTCATATCTGAACAACACAGTCGCTACCTATCCTCCAAATGTAATGAGTTAATAAATAACAAACTTTATACATGCCATGAACTGATAGAGAGAGAGAAAGAGTGAATGAGTGGTCTTTAGAGGGGCAAATAAGGGATGTCAGCTTAAAGTTAAAGTTTGAAAACAGTTTCAGCACAGCAAGTTTAAATACGAAAGACTTTCTTTAGAATATGTTGCTACTCTTAAAAGCCATAAACTGAAATAAATAGAGCTATGAAAAATTCCTCAAGATATGGGAAACTAATGGGAAATGGGACCACTGTTGTTTGATTTATATATCAATGATAAAATTTAAGGTTTGAAAGAAGATATTCAATTTTTTGTTGATGATGCTAAATTAGGAAGAACAATGTCAAGAAATTCTGATGTGATGATGTTGTTGTTGTTATTGTAAGAGAATTTGAATAGGTTGGTGCTTTGGGCTGAAGAATGGAAATAGCACATCATTGGTGCTACGGGTAAAGTTATGAACTTTGGCCAGTAAAGATGGAATGAGATTATTAATACTAATGTAATTCATATGTATGACAAATTTTCTATACACATAAATTACATAAAGAAAAATAAAATACATATTTAATGTGCATCTCATCACATCAGAGTGAATACACAAAAAAGAATGGGCAGTTACATGAAGTGAGAATGGAATGACAACAGATGTTAAAGAGATGTTTCCATTCTACTGCTCTTCAGCCAGTCAAATGATAAACCTTGGAAACCAGCTTTTCTTTTTTCTTCATGTTAGCTGCCCTCTCTAGTGACTCAATAAAAGTTCTATACTTCTTCCTTAGTAGTTTTGTGGTGAACAGGCACAAATAGCCTATTGGCACCATAAGGCTACAGATAATAAATAAGAAATGAATCTATATTGAAAAGTCGTGAACCTTTAAAAAAAAAAAAAAAAAGATGAAGACTATTGGAAACAGTCATATTCACAAGCATTCTTCATGAGTGTGAAATATAGATAATGGTCAAAGACTGTAAAATGAATGCTGGCATTCAAAGAACGTGCTATCAGGGCTCCAGAAGCATCACTGAAATCTACTTGTCACAAAAAAAAAAAAAAAATTCTACTTACCCCCAATTATAAATTATGGTAGAAGAGCGAGAGACCACCATTTCAATTTCAGCAACAAAGAAAAGATCTCTAATAGCATTTAAAACAGCTAAATTCAAATTATGTGCAATAATTTGTATGATCTGGCATGTCTTTCTTTAATTTTGGCCACCATTTCATTTTTTTTCCCTTTCAGCATGTTACATGCTACTTCAGTTCTACTGCCTGGTAATCAATTACTATTGTCAAAGACAAGAACTTATTCATTTCACTCTCTCATCTATCAAAGTACACTGCAGCTGAATTTCAGAAAGGAATTATGTAAACAAATGCTTCTTCTGATTTTTATTTATGCATCTCATATAATGGACAGGTTTCTCCTTATTTGAAATATCTGAAGAAGCATCTAGAAGAAGACTCATTACTAGAGTCTTTGATTTCCTTAGCTAATTTTTGCTTAATGACATCAGCAGTAACTGATGCAAATTCTTTACGCTAAATGTTATTTCTGATGCTGTTCTACTACTAGGCCTATAAGTTTTTGAAAACAGTAAAAGATTTATGGAATTTAGCTTCATAATAAGCTGAATATAATAATTATTATTCCTGATACCTCCAAGGAATCCGAAGACTCATCGCGGGAGGACACCAACAACTGTCTCAACCACTACACCGAACCTTACAAGGGCACTTCGGTTGTTCAAAAATTTTAGAATATATCTTACTTTGGAAAGTAGCTAGAGGTGTATTTTTTCCCCAAGGCAATTTCTTGGCAAGTCTAAGTCACAGCATTTTTTCTGAAAATTGAAACCTAAATGTCTCCACTTTAAAAGGCCTCTAAAAGCTTGTAGTAATCTAGAGTTTCTGTCAGCTCTCCAGGATGTTTTTATACATTACAGAATGCAACTTCATCTTTGAAACACAACCACCTGAGTTCCTTGAGAAATTCATCTCAAAATCTTGTTGATTTTATTATTATTATTATTATAATAATAATTATTATAGGGAGGCTCAGGGTGGACAGGGATACACAGCGTGAGAAAGGTGGATGCTCCAAGAGGAGGTGAGAGAATGTGTAGGCAGGAAAGTAATGGGATGATCAGGGATCAAAAGGAAACAGATGGAATTGCAAAGGGTTCTAAAATGAAGAAGCAGAAAGGGAAATGGCCCCAGTCCAGCATGGAGAGATCACATCGAGTGAGTGGTATCAGTGGAACTAGCTGTAGATCCAGAAATGAGTTGTTGTGTTTGTATACCAATGCTAGAAGTATAAGAAACAACGCGGATGAAATGGTTGCACTAATTGCGTCTGTGCACCCAGAGATTGTCGGAATAAGTGAGACATGGTTAGATGAGGATGACATCCTGACAGGAATAGCGATGGAAAGGTATGATGTGTTTCGTGAGGATAGAAGGGGTAAAAAGGGAGGGGGAGTGCTATTGATGATAGAGAAAGAGTTATGTCCATACAAGGTAGAGATGCAAGGGGGAAATGGGGCCAGTGGTTTTGAGGCAGTATGGTGTGAGATAGAGGTGAATAGAATCAAATACTTGGTGGGATGTTGTTATAGACCTGGTAATGTGGATGGTGGTGATAGTGAAATGTATAGTCAAATAAGCCAAGCAAATAAGAAAAGGGTGATCATTATGGGTGATTTTAATTATGGCAATATAGACTGGAATGAAGAGATAGCAACTGGAAGTAAAGAAAATGAGTTTCTTGAGTTTTTGAGGGATAACTACCTCAGACAGTATGTAACAGAGGGCACAAGAGGATTAAGGGTCTTGGATTTGGTCATCTCATCGGAGGATGTAATTATCAATGAGGTATCAAATCATCCACCAATTGGTGAAAGTGACCATGAGGTGATTACTTGGGTGGTTGCCAGCAGTGCAAGGACCCCTGTGAAAAAAGGGTATATGTGGAACTACAAGGGGGGTGATTATGAAGAGCTCAGGAGACAGCTTGCAGGTGTAGCATGGAATGAGGAGTTAGCTGGAAAAGAGATCAATGCAGCTTGGGGGATTTTCAAAAAATATTTAGTGGATGCAATGTCTAAATGTATACCACGGGTGAGAAGGTTAAATAAGTTAGGTGTGAGATGGATGAATAAAGAGATTAAGCATGCAATACAGAGAAAAAGGGCATTGTGGAGGCAGCATAAGAGAAGTGGAAGTAACCAATTTCATGAGTTCTACAAAGACCAGGCAAGGAGAGTGACTTGGTTGGTGAGAGTAGCTAAAGAGAGGTATGAACAGCAGTTAGCTAATGAAGCTAAAAAGAATCCTAGGGAGTTCTTTCGATATGTAGCCAGCAAAAGAAAGAATGATTATGGAAGGATGACATTGATTGGAGGAAATGGTATAAAGACAGCTGTTGCAGAATGTGTGGTGGAGATACTTAATGAGCAGTTCATAAAGATCTTTCAATCTTGTGAATGTGACTTCATGGAGAGATTAAGAGCAGTTGATGATGGGGAGGAGAGACTGACTGTAAGTGAGCAAGAGGTGTTTGGGGAGTTGAGTAAACTAGATGTAAATAAGGCTGTGGGACTTGATAATATATCACCACGTATTCTGAAGGAATGTGCCAGAGAGTTGACACCTGCCTTGACATATTTTTTTAATACGAGTCTTGCACTTGGTCAAGTCCCTAAAGAGTGGAAGGAGGGCAAGATTGTGCCACTTCATAAAGGAGGTGATCGAACTCAAGCATCAAACTATAGGCCTATCTGTGTGTCGGGTGTTGTGGTTAAGTTGTTGGAGAAGCTTGTGAGAGCTAGAATCCAGAGTTGGGTTGACAACAATGGTATAATCTTTGATGGACAGCATGGATTTGCTAAAGGGAGGTCGTGTTTTAGTAATCTACTTACTTATTACAATAAAGTGACTGCTTCCTTGGACAGAGGAGAAGGATACACAGTAATATACTTGGATTTCGCAAAAGCTTTTGATAGAGTGCCTCATGATAAGTTGACAGTCAAACTAGAGCAGATGGGGTTGGATATTAGATTAGTGCATTGGATTGGAGACTGGCTATCTGATAGGTATCAACAAGTTGTGTATGGGGGTGCAATATCCAGGAAAAGGAAAGTCACTAGTGGAGTGCCTCAGGGATCTGTTTTAGGGCCATTACTATTTAACTTGTATATTAATGATATTGGCGAAGATTTGGATGCAGATATTCAGTTGTTTGCAGATGATGCAAAGTTGGGAAGAACCATAAAGAGTAGTGAAGATGTTGTGGCCTTGCAAGAAGACTTGAATAAATTGAGTGATTGGGCAAGCAAATGGGGGTGTGAGTTCAATGTTGCAAAATGTAAGGTTTTAAAATTTGGAAAACAAAGATGGGATGCAGAATTTATGCTTGGTAAGAATATATTGTTGGAAGTAGAGGAAATAAGAGATCTGGGAGTGATAGTGGATAAGGATCTAAAATTTAGGGGTCACATCGCCAAAATTGTGAAGACAACACAAAGACTTCTGGGAATGATGAGGAGGACACTGACGTGTAGAAGTAGGGAGATTCTTGTTCCATTGTATAAGGCTTTGATTAGGCCACACATGGACTATTGTGCCCAGATTTGGTCACCTGGTTTTCAGAAGGATGAGGAGATGTTGGAAAGGGTCCAAAGGCGACTGACTAAGGTAGTTTCTGACCTCTGGAATGTCGAGTATGAGGAAAGATTGAAAAGATGTAATTTGCAGAGACTAGTGGAGAGAAGGAAGAGGGGAGATATGATAGAGACCTACAAGTTGGTAAGGGGTTGCTATAGGATCAATGGTGGAGAAGTTCTACAGCGAATAGTGGGAGATCAGGGGAGAACCAGAGGTCATCCCTGGAAACTGTATAAAGAGGGTGTGAGTAGGGGAGTGAGAGGCAGGTTTTTTTCGTGCAGAGTTGTGAATGATTGGAATGCCTTGCCTGAGAGTGTGGTGTCTGCAAGGAGTTTGAATGTGTTTAAGACCCGGTATGATGAGATGTGTGTGAGATAAAAGGACCTCCTAGATGAGTCTTTGACTCCATGAGGTCTTGTTTAATAATAATAATAATAATAATAATAATTATCCTAAGATGCCATGGAGTCAAAGACTCATTTAGGAGGTCCTTTTGTCATACATTTTAGTTGATAATATAAGAGAACTCTTTTTGCCAGTGTTTTTAACATTTGCAGGCCACTCACCTTTGCCTTCAGCTTTGCACTTTACACAACTAAAGTGTAGTTGGCATTTCCTTTCATTTATTGTCCATAACGAACAGTGAATTTATATAAATTATCCACAAAATAATTCAACAGGAAAAACAAATAAATTTACAAAAACAATACATCTAAAATGGTCAACACTGGAAATAGAGCCAGACTAACTTTTCATGGTGTAATGTTAATAACATGATCCAGTTTCCAAATCATCTTTGCAAGATAATTCTGTTTTTTTTTGTTTTTTTTAAATAAACCTCTTAAAAACCTTTTCATCCTGTATGTCCAAGCATATAATTATACTAATTTATGAAGAAATGCGAAAATAAGCTTACATCAATACTACATTACAACTACATATCGACCTAAGGGCAAAAAGGCTGGGAGAATTAGAGTTGACAGTGAAACAAATGAAAATCAGCCTTTATTATTATTATTATTATTTAGGCCTCCAAGGAGTCAGAAGACTCATCGCGGGAGGTCCTTCCTAGGAAACACAAGTCAATAAAGACTCAACATGGGAGGTCCCTCCTAGGAAATACAAAGTCTATCATACCACTCCTTAAACTCATTGACTGTTCTCACTCTCACCACTCCATCAGGCAATGCATTCCATGGTTCAACCACCCTCCATGCAAAGAAATCACTCCTCACCCTCTTTCTCACAGTTTCCTTTCGTAACTTCCAGGGGATGTTCTCATCACTTCTCATCACTCCTTCACGCTGTTCAACCAAGTGAAAGAATTCCCCAGTGTCAGCCCTGTAACCACCTCTCAACAGTTTAAAAGTCTTGATCATATCACCTCTCCTTCTTCTATCCACCAAACTCTGCAGTCCACATTCCCTCAGTCGATCCTTGTAACTGACATTGTACAGTCCTGAAACCATCTTTGTTATCTGCCTCTGCACCCTTTCCACAGTTAATTTATCCCCTTCAAATTCTGGGGACCAAATCTGAGAACAATAGTCTAAGTGCGGTCTGATCAGAGTCTTATACAACGGAATGATAACACTTTTATCTCTGCAGGTCAGCGTCCTTCTCATTATTGCAGCAATCCTTTGTAATACGTCCCTTGAATTTCAGGTTTCTATCAGCTTCCCTACTTCCCCTACTTCCTCCAGTATATCTCCTCCAATAGAGTATGCAGCATCCCATCGATGTGTCCCAAACTTCAAGACCTTACATTTTGCTGCATTAAACTGATACCCCCATTCATTTGCCCATCAGTCTAGCTTATTCAAATCTTCTTGCATGACTACCACATCTGCACTATAAAATAAACTCTGCCAAAACTCGAAATCGAACCAGGGACCCTTAGATCTTCAGTCTAACGCTCTCCTAACTGAGCTATTTCGGTTGTATTATATAATAGCCTTGTTAAATTAATTTTGTTGTTGTTGTTGCCATTGTTCAATAGTATCTCTGATTTATATAAGAATGGCGAATCTTGCAAGTTATACAAAACAAAATGTTGTTTGAGAATACTTTTCTATTTATTTCAAAAAAATCTGCAGATGCAGAGTAGGTTTTAGTTTATAACAGGGCAAGAGATAATCAGTACCAGCTGTTGTCATCATAGATGGAAATTGCTCCACATTTCAGAAACAGCAGTGAGATATCTTTAAGAGTATCTCCATGCAAACTAACTTTTGGCAAGTGCAAACAGTGAAGAAATTAACTTATTAAATTAATTACATAAGATACTATCTCCTGGTGGAAAACAAAAACTTCTTTATTACATTCATTGGATGAAATGAAAATTCCCATCATCAAATAACTTGATAATGAATGATGATGATCATTATCATGCGTATCAAGGATTTAGGCCTAGCATGGCCTGTTCCGGCCTTAGAAGTCATCGTTGAATTGTTTAAGAGGACGTCCTGGTTTTCTTTTTCCTAATGGCTTGTACTTTAAGGCTTGTTTCGGTAATCTTTCTGTTTTCATTCTTTGAACGTGTTCCATCCATTTATGTTTATATTTTTTAATTTTTTCTATTACTGGTTCTTGGTTTAATTCTTTCATAATTTCTTTGTTTCGTTTGTGATCAAATAGGGTATACTTTGCAGTTTTTCTCATAAACTTCATTTCTGCAGTTGTTCATCTTTGTTTGTCTTTTTGTTTTATTATCCAGATTTCGCTTCCATACATTAAGACTGGTAGGGCTAATGTATTGTATACTTTTAGTCTGGTCTGTTTTTGAACTAGGTTTGGTTTAAATATAGAGTTAATTACACCTGTTATTAATAAATATTTTGCAATTTTTACGTTTATATATGATAATGTTTATAATTGATATGTTTATATATGATAATGTTTATAATTGATATGTTTATATATGATAATGTTTATAATTGATATGTTTATATATGATAATGAATGATATGATGTTTAGAACTGAAAATAAATAAAATAAAAAAATAAGGCAATACATTTTGAATGCATTAAAAATGAGGCTGAAAATTCACTTGTCACCTGACTGATAACTCACCATAACAAAGTGACAAGTGGATTTCTGGAGCCCTTTATGTTAAAGAAAATTCTACAAATTGGATGAATGCAGAAGGTAATGAAACAAGGAACTGTACAGGAAAATAAACTGGAAAAAGAATTTGATGCTGAAAATAATTAAAAGGAAACTCATCCCTTTTGGACATATGCAGAATGGATACACAGCAGAAAGATCAAAACCTTGATGTTCGGTAGAATGATAGTGTAAAAAGATGAGGACAATCCAGAAAAGAGAGAGAGAGAGAGAGAGAGTTTGCAAGAGTTGAACCACTTGGCAATGGATAAAAAAGGAATCCAAAAAATATTGAAAACCAGTGGGCAGTGACAATTACAGGCACCAATAAGTGTCATTGTTCAGTTTACCATTTTGAAATCTGCCAACATCATTCTACTAGAAATTGTTTATATTTGTGATATGTGATAAATACCATACCTACTCCTTTCCCTGATCACTATTGCCTGAATGTTATTATTTAGCAATACTAACCTATTTTAGTAAGTTTGTTTTTTTTTAGTTTTCTGAGTTTGTTTTCATGACTGACTTTACACTTGATTATCTGACAAAAACAGCAAGGTTTAAATAGGGTGATGTCCCAGTGGGCATGAGATTTCATCATAGGGTATCATCAATTTTGTTTATGACTTAAGCCAATACATAAACACAGTTTGGTCAATTAAACTATTATCTCATCCTCTCATTCTTTCTTTCTCTCTCTCTCTCTCTCTCTCTCTCTCTCTGTGTGTGTGCGTGTGTGCATGTGTGCATGTTACATTACTTACCCAGGATGAAGATCCAAAAGATCAATGGCTTTTGTTTTATACTGCCCACATTTTTCATATTCAATTAAAATACCTTAAAAGAAAAGTTCAAAATTACCATGTTATTAATAAAAATACTCCATATTATTATTGTATTTCACTATGATTATTATTATCATTAACACTAGACCTCCATGGAATCAAAAGACTCATTACAGGAGGCAAATAATGTTTTACACACACAAAGCCCATCAAGCCATGCTTTAAACACATTCAATGTATCGGCATTTACCACAATGTCAGTCAAACACATTCCACTCACCAACCACTCTCCATGCAAAGAACCTGCTTCTTATGTCCCTGCTTAAAAAGTTGTTCACTTGTTAAACAGATGTTTCCTTGTTTTATCCCCTTTTCTGAATCTACAAAAAATGTTTTCCACATTAACAGAGTAACAACTCTTTATCAACTTAAATATCTCAATCATATCCTCTCTCTCTCTGTCTCTCTTTTCCTTCTATTTACAAGGTTCTGCAAACTGCATTCTCTCAATCTGTCCTCATATTCCACATCCCAAAGACCAGTTATGAGCTTAATCAGTCTTTTCTGGATCCTTTCCAGTATATCCTCATCACCATGAAAACCAGGGGATCAAATCTGTGACAATAATCCATATAAGTCCAGATTATTTATTTATTTATTCAAAATATGGAGTTTCCCCCCCCCCCCTTTCTCTCCCGTCTCTTTGGTAGAGCCTTCCTAATGAGGGATTAGGTATATATATTTTATGACTGCAAATCCATAAATCTGCAGAGAGATGAAAAACTTGAATTTCCAGGTGAAAAAACCCTCTACCTCCATGTGAGACCAACTAACTCACCTTTAGTCAAAAGAGACCATAAAGGTTCCTCACGTCATAGATGGGAATCAAACCCAGGTCTTTCTGACCAAAGGGCTTCGTCTATACCTACTGAGCTACAGAGGCTATACAAGACTTTATACAATGGAAACAGAACCTCTTTATTTCTACAAGTTAAGGTCCTCTGCATCATGAACTTGAGATCCTTGTCCAAAACTACTCCAAGGTCTCTTTTCTCCTCGACTTTCTCCAAAATTTCTCATTGTTGCCTACCAAATTTCAGAACTTTTACACTTTGCAACATTGAACTGACAGTTTCATACTGTTATCCATTCATACAATCTATTCAAGTCCTCCTGTAAGGCCACAACATCTGCTTGATTCCTCATCACTCTCCCTAGTTTGCATCATCTGCAAACAGTTGTATATCATTAATATACAAATTAAATAACAAAGGTCCCAAAACTGACCCCTGCAGCACACCACTAGTGACTTTCCTCTTTCAAGATAGTGCTCACCCAAACATAACATGCTGACAACTATCTGATAGCCATTCACCTATCCAACTCACTAGTCTATGATCCCATCCCATCTGCTTCAGTAGAGCCTCCATAGCTCAGTTGGTGTAGATGAAGCCATTTGGTTGGAAAGACCTGGTAAAGTCTCATCCATGACGTAAGGAACCTTTATCTGGTCTCTTTTGACTAAAGATGGGTTTGCCAGTTTCAAACAAACATAGGGGGTATTTTCACCTGGAAACTCAGGCTTTTTGCCCCCAGAATAGGCAAACCAGCCCCATGAAGACACATGGATCTATAGTCATAAATACTTAACCTCCCCATAATGGGGCTCAATTCGCTCCAATAGGGAGATGGGGGAGAAAAGGGAGGAAACTCCATACAAATAAATACATAAATCTGCTTCAGTTTAGTGCCCAACTTGTGGTGTGGCAATCTATCAAAAGCATTTTAAAAATCTAATTATATCATTACATATGCATCTCCCTTGCCCAATACATTTGTTACCTTGTTATAGTACATAAACAAATTTGTAAAACACAACCTACCTTAAACAGGTTTGGGTTTTACAAACAGATATACAACTCTACAGTTCTACAACTTGTTGAACAGGTAGGCCAATGCTAATGCTAACTCCTTGGAGCATTCCCTTAAGATATGTTGTGATATGTCATGAAGTCCTATTTATTGCCTTATTGATCACATACCTCTTGCTCACCCACCAATAAATCTTCTCTCATTTCATTCCCTACACTTGAGCTTCTGATTTCACAATGACAATGAAACACCTTGATGAAATGCTTGCTGAATACCTTGACTATATCCTTTGCAGTAGTTACCAATCTCCCACTTCCATCCATTACGATCATCTTACCATAATCATTCTTCTTTCTACTTGCCGATATCAAAGAAAAACTCACAAGGGTTTTTCTTAAACTGATTTGCTAATTTCTGTTCATACTGCACTTTTGTTGTCCTTACCAAATGAGTCGTTCTCCTTTCCTACTCTTTATACTCTTCGTGCAACTGATTATTATCATTATTCATCTTGTGCTGCTTCCAAAGTGCCTTCTTCCAGATGTCATGCTTAATCCCCTCATTCATCCATTTTACATTGTCCTTATTGAGCTTTTTGATCTTAACAATACATTCACACATTGATGCGGTTATGTATATCTTTGTTAGTTCTCAAGCAGCATTTATTTCATTCCTGCTCAATTCCTCATTCCATGCTACAGCTTCTGGCTGTCTGCTAAGCTTATCATAACTGCCAGCCTTGTACTTCCACATATATCCCTTCCTCACAGAAGTCTTCATGTGACTAATCACAACCCAAGTGATCACTTCACAGTCACTCTCACCAACTGGAGTGAAGTGGGAGACCCCACTTCACAATTATATCCTCTGATGAAATGATGAGATCTAAAACTCTCAATCTTCGCATGCCCTCCTTTACATACTGCCTGAGACAGTTTTCTCTTAAGAACTCGAAAAATTCATTTTCCTTATTCCCAAATGTTATTTCTTCATTCCAATCTATACCACCATAATTAAAATCACCCATAATAATCATGCTAATCCCTTGTTCACTAACCCAAGTTGCTTATACATTTCTTCATCACCACCCTCCACATTCCCTGGCCTACAGCAACATCCAACTAAATATGTCTTCCTGTCAACCTCCACCTCACACTACACTGCCTCAAAACAACCGTCACTATTTCTCTCTTCCATGTGTACCTTATGTGGACATAATTCCCCTCCTATCATCAGCAATAGTGTACTCCCATTAGGATATCATCTTCATTCAAACATGTTTCACTTATTCCAACAATTTTGGGGCGAATAAACTCAATCAGCAAAATCTCCCTTATTTCTGAAATTCCTGGCATTTGTAAATAAACACAGCAATTCAGTTTTAGGTCTATAACCAGTTCTATCGAAGCCATTTGTTTGTTGTGATTTTCCCACCACACCTGCCCTTGTCCTATCACCTTTATCACAACTTACCACATATATCTGCTCAGTCTCAACTACCCAACTCACATCCCAATCTATTCCATTTCTATACTGATCATCCCCATACATTCTCTACTACTTCCAACATTCACTCTCCCTATGACATGTCTTCCTGTCCCCCCCCTATTTCCCTGTTCTTGCATTCCTGTTCTCTCTACCTCTCACACTATCACTGTTTCCATTGCCAAACACTTCAGTCTCTTCCATACCACTCTCCTGATTTTTCGCTTCACTTCTTACTTCTGATATCTTGCTTGCATCACACACTGCACTTCCACCTAGCAAGTTTCTCCAGTTCACTGACTCCAAAGCCATTCAAATACAATCCATCAGGTCTGTATAATTCCATTCTTCCCTCAAATACATGCCATACATCCACATATTGCACCCCTTTCTCCTCACACAGCTCTGCCAGCATACCATTCATGATTCTGGCTCTCTGTATCAACTCATCATTGTCATACCTCAGCAACACAATGACACCCTTTCCCACTATAAAGTTATCTTTAGCTCTCCTCCACAACCTCCTAATATCTGCTCTTGCATTCTCCTTGTGTTCACTTAAATCATTTGTCCCCACAACCACCACTAATTCTCTTGCTTGTTTCCTTCTCATGTCCAAAAAATGAATTATCTTGCTCATTCTCCCTTCTGGATAGCAGGCATTATGAATTCTTGTACATAATGTCTGTAGTCTGTACATTAGTCTGTACATAATGTCTGTACATAATGTCATTAACCAATCCTCTAACAATGGAATCTCCATACACTGCTATTCTAGAATCATTTGTCACCTCTTTTTCCCTTTTTTTTTTTCTTTCATTCTATTCTTTTGAACTCTTTCATTTATTTCCACTAAACTAATATCACTCTGCACATTCCTCATTGTTTTTCATTTTGAATAACTCTTTCTTCAAATCTTCCATTCTGGCAATTTCACTCTTTGTTACTCCTGTAATCTATCTCGCAACCTCTCGTTCTGCCATACCTAACTTCTGTTTCCTCGTTCATATTTCCTTTCACCACTTGCTGGTTTATGAATACAGAAACTACCAAACCAACCTGACCTTTTCATATGTTCCTTCTACTGCTCGACTTTCTACAGTCAAAATATCCCAATAGTGAGGTTATCCTTTTTGGGGACTTCAATGTCCACAGCTCACATTGGCTCTCCCTCCTCCAGTTTCACCGATCAAGATGGCAGGGGTGCTGAGGCATTTGTCATCAGCAATGACCTGTCTCAGATCATCAATCTTCCAACCTGAGTACCTGACAACCCCCTTTAAACTGCCAATACACCTGACCTCTTCCTAGCAAACTCCCCTTCAAGGTTTACTGTGGTTGTCAGTTCTCCTCTTGGTAACTCGAACCACAACCTCATACAAGTCTCTTTTGCCACAGAACTACCTTCATCCACCAGTTCACAGTCACTACAAAAGCACCAACTGGGAGGATCTCCGTGACTACTATTCTCCCTTCCAATGGTCCAACTACTGCTACTCTTCTGATCCAAACACCAGCTCAGACCGAATAACAGAAATCATCCTCACAGGAATGAAAGCTTTCATCCCTCATTACACTCCAAACTCTCAGCCATCCAAGCCTTGGTTCTCAAAAAAAAGTGTGCCACGGCTGTAAAAGAAAATACCTCTGCTTACCGCGAATGGCTCAAGACTAAAACTTCAGCTGCCCACACTACAGCTTGCAACAGTTGTAAAAGAATCATCACCAATTCCAAGTCAGACTTTGAAAGGGGCCAAATGCTGCAAACTTGCCTCCTGCCCAAATGACAGTCGCTCCTTCTGGTCCCTGGCAAAGGCCATTGGTCGCAACTTCTGCCCAACAAGTTTTCCTCTACTCTCACATCCGGATGGTACTGTAGTTACCTCATCTAAAGACAAAGCCAACTTACTGGCATCACTTTTCTCTTCTAATTCCTGCATTGAAGAATGGGACAAAGTTCCCTTCACTCTATCAAGAACAGCTCCCTTCATGTCGCCCATAGTCTTCTGACAAAAAGAAATCTGAAGAATCCTAAATAACTTGGACACAAACAAGGTATCTGGTCCTGATGGTATCTCACATATTATGCTAAAAAACTGTGCCCCCTAGAACTAACACCTATGCTATATCACCTCTTCAACCTATCCTGTTCAACTGGCATCTACCCTACAACATCAAAACAGGTCCACATCCCAAAGAAAGGTGATAAAAGTCAACCAACAAACTATAGTCCAATTGCTCTCACTTCTGTTCTCTCTAAAGCTATGGAGAAGGTCATCAACGACCAACTCTTGAACCACCTGAGTCACACCAACTAATCAGTGACTAGCAGTATGAATTCTGCCACTCACGATCTACAGCTGATCTTCTTGCTTACACCACTCAACTCTGGACTCAGGCCATGGAGAAATTTGAAGAAACTCATGTGGTTGTCCTCAACATTTCAAAGGCATTTGATCAGGTTTGGTATAGGGGCCTACTTAACAAACTGCCATCCTATGGTCTGCCTTCCTCATTCTGCAACTGAATTGCTGACTTTTCACTGATCGCTCACTGCATGTCATGGTGGACAGTTTACTCTCCTCAGATTTCCCCACCAATGCAGGAGTATCCCCAAGGGTTCTGTTCTTTCATCTACTCTCTTCCTTTTGTATATAAATGACCTGCTCTCTCAGACTTCCAATCCTATCCATAGCTTTGCTGATGACACTACACTCCATTCTTCCTTTTCATTTAACAAACCTTGCAGTATTAGAATCCTCAAGATCCACCATGACCAGCAACTGGAACCTAGATCTCCTAGCTATATCTCAGTGGGGCAAGGACAACCTTGTAAACTTCAATGCCACCAAAATACAGTCCTGTCTAATCTCTCACAAGATAGAGCTAGTGCGTGGGAAATTGTGAAAGAATATGTGTTATCAGCAATGGTAAGTTGTATACCACGAGTGAAGAAGAGGACGCAATTTGGAGTAAAGTGGATGACAAACAATATTAAACAGGAATTGCATGCGAAAAAGAGGCTATGGAAGAGATATAAGGAGACAGGTGAAGAGATGCATGAGGAATATAAGACACAGGCCAGAAGAGTGACTAGTGTGGTAAGGAAAGCGAAACTGGAATATGAGAGGAGATTGGCCCTAAGATCCAAAGAAAATCCTAGGGAATTTTTTAGCTATGTGGCCAGTAGGAGGAGAAATGACTGTGGAAGAATGATATTGTGGGATAAAAATGGGAATAGAGTGACTGATGCAGAGGACATAGTGGAATTGTTCAATGAACACTTTATTGGAGTATTTCATCCTAGAGGAGTCAGTTTTAATGCTAGAGGGATAGGACTGGTTCGAGGTCTGGAGGTACAGGAGGAGAGTGTGTTTCAGATACTGAGTACTCTGGATGTCAGTAAAGCTGTGGGACTGGATGGTATTTCACCACGAGTTTTGAGAAAATGTGCTAGGGAATTGACAGTGCCTTTAACGTGGCTTTTCAATGAAAGTCTGGCTTTGGCAAAGGTGCCCAGGGAATGGAAGGAAGGTAAGATAGTGCCATTGCATAAGGGTGGTAACAGACTGGAAGTGTCTAATTATAGGCCAGTCTGTGTGTCATCAGTAGTTGTTAAGATCTTGGAGAAAGTAGTAAGGGACCGTATACAGCATTGGGCAGATGAGGGTAATGTTATCTGTGAGAATCAACATGGATTTGTGAAAGGACGCTCTTGTTTTAGCAATATGCTAGCCTTTTATAATAAAGTTACAAGAACATTAGATGAGGGAAAGGCATATACTGCAATTTTCTTAGACTTAGCAAAGGCATTTGACAGGGTGCCACATGATAAGCTGATGTTTAAGTTGCAGCACATGGGTCTGGATGTCAGATTGGTCAACTGGATTCAGGATTGGCTGTCTGATAGGTATCAGAGAGTTGTGTATGGTGGAGCAGTTTCCAGGAGGCAGAGAGTTACAAGTGGGGTCCCACAGGGCTCAGTACTAGGACCTATATTGTTTAACCTTTATATCAATGACATAGCCAGTGGATTGCAGGGGGATATTCAGTTGTTTGCAGATGATGCGAAGCTGGGAAGGATTATTAGTAATAGTGCAGATGTGGTAGCACTGCAAGAGGATTTAAATAAGCTAGATAGATGGGCAAATGAATGGGGGATGCCGCTTTAATGCAGCAAAACATAAGGTCTTGAGGTTTGGGAAACATTGATGGGATGCTGCATACTCTATGGGAGGAGTTATACTGGAGGAAGTAGGGGAGACAAGAGATCTGGGGTTGATGATTGATAGAAACCTGAAGTTTAGGGAACATATTGCAAAGGTGGTGAAGGTAACACAGAGGATTGCTGCTATTATGAGAAGGACACTGACCTGCAGAGATAAGAGGGTTATCATTCCATTGTATAAGTCTCTGATCAGACCACACTTGGACTATTGTTCTCAGATTTGGTCCCCAGGATTTGAAGGGGATAAATTAACTGTGGAAAGGATACAAAGACGGATGACAAAGATGGTTTCAGGACTGTACAAGGATAGTTATGAGGATCGGCTGAGAGAATGTGGACTGCAGAGTTTGGGGGATAGACGAAGGAGAGGTGATATGATTGAGACTTTTAAACTGTTGAGAGGTGGTTACAGGGTTGACACTGGGGAGTTCTTTCGCTTGGTTGAACAGCGGGAAGGAGTGATGACAAGAGGCCATCCCTGGAAGTTACGAAAGGAAACTGTGAGCAAGAGGGTAAGGAGTGGTTTCTTTGTGTGGAGGGTGGTTGAGCCGTGGAATGCATTGCCTGATGGAGTGGTGGGAGCGAGAATGGTCAGTGAATTTAAAGAGTGGTATGATAGACTTTGTGTTTCTCAGGGGGGGACCTCCCCTCGATGAGTCTTTTGACTCCTTGGAGGCCTGAATAATAATAAGAAGAAGAAGAAGAAAGAGCTTGAATGCCTCTCCCTTACCAACAGTAATACTATAATATCCAAGCACAATCAGATTTCTCTTCTTGGACTGACCTGCACCTCAAATCTTTCCTGGCAGAACCACATTTCCACTATAGCTTCTGCAACTAGCAAAAAACTTGGTGTACTTTTTTGCAAAAGACACTACTTCACACTCTATACAAAGCCCAAATCTGCCCAGCCATGGAGTATTGCTCCCATATTTGCGGTGGTGCACCAAAATCCTCTCAATGCTCGATTCTGTCCAGAAGAGTGCAATCTGGCTAATTATGATCCGTCTCTCACAGACAATCAGTTTCTGGCTTGTGCCTCTTCTACCGATACTTTCATGGACAGTGCTCTGACTGTCTGACAACTGGCCATTATTATTCCTCCACTCTCCTCCAAAATCATTAAAACAAGAGCCACTGCTAACACCCTTTTTACAATCCATCTTGAAACTCACTGAACCAATTTCACTGCCCCCTTTTTCATTCCATCTACTTCTGTCCTTTGGAACAGTCTCCCTCACTGCCTTCTCTGAGGGTTGTAATCTTTGGAGAAGGCAGAGTTGACAGAAGGAGAGATGGCACTAATCTGCTATAGGTCATGTGACCTTTCGTATGTGGATCAGATATTATTATTATGTGACATCTCTAAGGAATCCAAAGACTCATCTATAAAAAAAAAAAATGCACACACACACACACACACACACAAAGTACATTTAAATTATGCAAAGGCCTTTGATGGACTGCTACATAAAAAGTTGCTAATTGCTAACTGGATTTCAGACCCACTGTCTGACAGATGTCAGTAAGTTGCATATGGGAGAGCAGTATCCCAAAGAAGAAAAGTCACTAGTGGAAAGTTACTAATCACTAGCAAAGGCTTCTTTAGAGGCCATTGCTGTTTCCCAATATCATTGACTTTCATGTCAATGATATTGGGAAATTGGGACAATGCAAAGTTGGGAATAACTATGAGGAGTAGAGAAGATGTTATGGTTTTGCAAGAAGACTCAAATAGAGTGGGTGAACGGGCAAGTGAGTAGGATTACCACTTCAATATAGAAAAGTACAAGGTTTTAAAATTTGGGAAGGAAAGGTGAGATGCAGAGTATACAACTAGTAGGATATCTTAGAGGAGGCAGAGGAAATAACAGGTCTGGAGTGATGGCAAATAAGGACCTAAATTTTAGCAATAACTTTGCATAATGACAGCAACAATGCAAAGGGCTTTGATATGTAAAAGTGAGGACACCATGATTCCAGTGTGAGTTGAACAAAGAAAGACAAGAAAATGCAAGTGTGAATTTGGACAAGGTTGTTGGTGTTGCAAGTAAAGTCTTGGAAGTGAGAAAAGGTGCATGCATGCAGTACATGTGTTAGCAATGCTAGAAATAGTGTACTTAAGTGGAATTCTTCAGAGAACAAAACATAAGATACAACAGTTGGAGAGCCTCGCAAGTGGTAATATGAAAGAAAAGCAAAAGAAGGGGAGAAATGTGAGGGAATAGACAGAGAGAGAGAGAGAGAGAGAGAGAGAGAGAGATGTGAAGGAAGAGAAAGCAGAGTGTGTGAAAGAGGATAAGAGGGAGAATAATGATTGAACTTACATTATGCGTTCAAGATATGACAAGCGCTTGAGGAGCATGATAAAATCATGTTATCTTGAAGCCAAGATTAAAGATGTTAGCAAAGCTGTAAGGATGCATAGAAGAAAAGGGAAAGAGATGATAATTTTAATTTGTATTAATGATCTAACAGGAGACAAGTATGGTATGCAAGAAGATATTAAGAGTTGCTGATAGAATCAAATAAGAAGTGTGAGAAAGTAAAAACTGTGAGTCTATGTCAAGGCATGATAGATGCAAGCTGAAAAGAAAAAGAAGAGCTATGATTGCAAATGACTCAGTCCACAGGTTGCACAGGAAAAGTGGTGTGGATATGTAGAGTGATTTTAATGGATGGAATAACTGGTATAAGGCAGATGGTTCACATTTGAATGAATTTGTAGTGAAGTATCTTGAGAAAGTATTATTCAGTGAGAGTTGGAAAGTGCAAAGTCAAGGAAATTATGGTTTTTTGGGGTGGGATGCTAGTGAGTATGGCTGCATGTATTGTAGAAGTTAGTAAGTGTACGAGCAATCACATAATGCTGAATAGCTCTCTGGGTTTGTAAGGGAAGATGCAAAATGAAGGTGGTATCGCAGTTTATATATGCTAATACCAGAAGTACTCAAAATAAGAGAGAAAAGTTTTGGGCATTGGCTAGTTCAACTTGTCCAAAAGTTACAGGAGTTAGTGAGACTTGATTGATGGAAGATAATACAGACATAGGGGTAAAATTTGAAGGGGTATAGTATTTTCAGAGAAAACAGAATGAGAGGAGGAGAGTTTTGCTAATGATAGCAAAAGAACTAAAACCAAAATAAAAAAAAAACCATCAGAACAATAGGGATGCATACGACAGTTCATTCAAGGCTATGAAGTCTGAAATAGGGTACTAAAGTATGTAAAGGAGAATGCATATAATATATTATTATTATTATTATTATTATTCCTGATACCTCCAAGGAGGCCGAGGACTCATCGCGGGAGGACACCTACAACTGTCTCAACCACTACACCGAACCTCTACTACGAATCATCTCCATCAACACCATCTACTGCCCACCTCCATCATCACAACTAGTATTTTTTGTCTGTAAATTGCGTGTGTTCTGAAGGGCCGATTTGTCTGTATGCGGGATGAAAAACCCGAGTTTCTGGGAGAAAAAACCCTGCTACCTCCATATGAGATTGGCTAACTCACCTTCGATTGAAATCGTCCAGATAACGATTCCTCCCGTCGCGACGAGAATCGAACTTAGGCTTATTCCAATCAAAAGGCGCAATGTACCATCGTTCTTCCAATTGCGCTACGGAGGCACTTTAGCAAAAATATACATTAGCAAAACAGCATAAGTACAGGATGAGTCATTAATATGGGAAACTTCAGCTATAGAGACATAGATGGGCAGGAGGAATGACCAAAGGGAGGGATGGAAATGAAATTTCAAATGATAATTACCTGAGATGTAATGGAGAGGACTCAAAGAATTTAGAGGGGAGAAATGGAAGCAGTGCATGGGGAAATGGTCAAGGAGTATTTGAAGAAAGCAGCAGGAGATTAAATCAGACAGGAATTAGATGCATGAATATCATCATTAAGTATAAAGAAAAACATGATCAGCAAGTTATGAGCAGTGCAAGACAGGGGCATGAAAGGCAACCGGTATAGTAAGGAAAACCTTACCATGCAGATAAGGCTGTAAAAATAATCATAATTTAAAATTGAAAATAGATTTGTATATAGAGGATATTATCATAATATTAATCCTACCGGCTGCGCCATTGTTTAACTATACAATTTTTAATTATTTAATATCATCCTGTCTACAGAGATCATCTCTGTTCAACAATTATTTTTTTAATTCCGAGCGTACCTATATATTTATTTATTGCACAAGGGTTCACTCCGATTGGGGCAATGACCTCCTTTTTTTTTTACTATTTCTTTCAGAATCCAAATAAATCAATGACTCAAGACCAAAATACAAAATAAATACATTTAATATAACAAAAGCAATATATATATACACTTCAAACAAATATTACATAACTAACTACAAATTTAATTGGATCCAAGGCCTTTTTAAAATTAAACTTAAACTTAAGACTAGACTTAACACTTTCATTGCCAAGCTGAAAATTGGAATTTCGTGTGGTAGCCAAATTTTTTTTATTATTTTTATTTAGTTAGCGACGTCAACGCGATAACGCGTGATCGGCCGTTTGGTGAGAACTTGCATCGCGCGATATCGCGTGATTGGCAATGAACATGTTAAACACTTTGCACAATGACAAAATGTTCATTGTCAGTTTCTCTCTCTGTCAAGGCCCTTTTCCGAAGATATATGACGTTATTCTTCATTTTCATAGGATCTTTCTCATCACTCATGTAGCACACATTAATTCTTCCTGACTCAATTCTGTCTTCTTTTTAGTAGTAAATAATAACTAGATCCGGCGTCCTTAATACAGATGAAACTTCCTAATCAGAGTTTTCTCGAACATTACTTTAGAACGTAAATAGCAACTTCTTTTATTCACTAATGTTTATTGACAGTCTTAACTCTTCCACATTAAAAAATTTACAGTTCTACGATTTCCTTCTCGGAATCTACTACAATATTTCCCTTTTATTTATCAATACTTATTCCACATTAAAACTTCATAGTTCCACGATTCCCTTTTCGGAATATACTATTAATTTTCTTCCGACTGTCACATAAAAAACTCAAATTCCTCCAAATCAAAATATCTGCCGGCTTCTGTTCTAATTTCCTTCCGAACGCTCTCCTCGTTTACTCTCCCGTTGCTTCGATATCGAACTCTTTCTGTCAGCTGTCAATCAGACATCAAACTTCTCAGCGAGCATGTGCACTCCGTGAAACTGGCAAGCAAGCACGCAAATTACGTTAGCGACAAAAGAATGTCTTAATAAAACACAAAACTTAATATTTTAAACTACAATAAATTTTGTTTAAAGTAACACAACTATTCAAATCCGGTAAGTATACATAAATTTTTAACTGCTTTACATATCACTTTGACAAAATAATTTCAATAACGGGCACATCGCATGTGCAGACAATGCGTGTTATGAAACTAAAACTAATTAAAAGAAACACACGTATTAACCATAGTGAAAATTATTTAATTGTAAATATTTCATCCAAGTATCTTAAGACATCATCAGTACAGTAGTTTAAACAATAATAGGAATAACATAGTTAGGGCGCATGATTACAATAGAACCTCATTAAACGTGCGTAACGTGTTACAAAAGTTAAAGAAAAAAAAAAAAAAAAACTAATAATAATTATTTTACACAATTTTGTATGACAATTTCCCATACTTTAGGAATAGTAAGAATGTCGTTGCGGTTTAAATTTGGTCTGTGTAGTAGGGCTTCAGAACTTTCTTTATATAAACATTCATGTTTATATCTATGTAAAAGTTTAGACTTTTCCCAATGGATCCTATGGCTTGGATTTTCAATTCCGTGTTGAGAGAGGCCCGATTTCTGCGCTTTAAAAAGACGAATGTGGTCTTGATGTTCCGAGATGCGTTTCTGAACAGACCTACCTGTCTGTCCAAAGTAAGACAATTTGCATGAGCATGGAATCTCATAAACGCCAGGCAACATCAAAGGTGAGAGTTTGTCCTTAGGACAAACATAATCATTACCAGAGCTGATAAAGGAAATATCACTGTGGTTCTTGCCAATTCATATCACCGAAAAATGAATTTACTTCTTCGCGGATTATGATCCTACAAAACGTCAACTCAGAAAATTAAATAAGCTACTTAATGAAACTTCCTCCTTAGATGAAGAAACAATCCAAAAACTTAAGACATACCATGCCAGACCTCCTAGAATTTATGGCATACCTAAGCTACATAAAACTAATGTTCCACTCAGACCCATCGTAGACTGTATCAGCAGTCCAACTTACAAGTTATCAAGATTCTTATCTAACCTTCTCCGTCCTCACATTGGCCACTCAGTCTCTTCAATCAAAAATTCTACAGAGTTTCACTCAAAAATGAAAGACATTCAACTGTCAAAAACTGACTTGTTAATCAGCTTCGAAATTGTCTCCCTCTTCACGAACATTCCCCATAAAGAAACAATAGAATTACTAACTCAAATATTTCTGTCTGATATAGTTGAATTGTTCAAGTTTGTTATTGCATCAGGTTACTTCACCTGGAAAGGTCAATTTTACAAGCAAGAAGAAGTTCTAGAAACAAGTTTGCTAGAAACTAGCAAACTTGTTTCTAGAACACCTTGAGGAATTTTGTATGACAATTTCCCATACTTTAGGAATAGTAAGAACATCGTTGCGGTTTAAATTTGGTCTCTGTAGTAGGGCTTCAGAACTTTCTTTATATAAACGTTCATGTTTATATAAAGATCTATGTAAAAGTTTAGACTTTTCCCAATGGATCGGCTTGGATTTTCAATGCTGTTGAGAGAGGCCCGATTTTTGTGCTTTAAAAAGACGAATGTGGACTTGATGTTCCGAGATGCGTTTCTAAACAGACCTACCTGTCTGTCTAAAGTAAGACAATTTGCAATAGCATGGAATCTCATAAACGCCAGGCAACATCAAAGGTGAGAGTTTGTTCTTAGGAGAAGGTAACAAGTTGTAAATTTGGTTGATAGGTTTGTAAGTAGTGGCAAAATTGTATTTCTTCATAATTTTAGAAAGACGTTTGGAGATGCCTTTGACGTAAGGTATGGGAATCCTTTGGACTTCTTGTCTGGTTTGATGTGTGGGAAAGTGACTGATGATTTTTTGAGTTGTTTTAGAATTATATCCATTTAGGATGGCTGTATTTTTGATTACTTCTAATTCTTGGTTTAGAGATTCTTCAGATGAGCAGAATTTGTGTGCTCTGGAAACTATTGATTTAATAATCCCAGATTTCTGAGATGGATGATGAGCGGAAGAATTGTGAATGTAGCAACCTGAGAATGTAGGTTTGCGAAAGACAGACGTGGCGATGGACCGGTCTTCTTTTTTTTTGAATGTGTAAATCCAGAAAGGAGATACCCTGTGGAGATTCTTTTTCTAGCATAAAGTTGATGCGAGGGCGAAGAAGGTATATTTTGTCTAGAAACAGGTGTAATTCATTTTCGGAATGATCCCAGACTGCAAATACGTCGTCGACATATCTTAACCAAATTTTTGGTCTGGGTTCAAAAGTGAATATTATTATAGTTTTTTTTTTTTTTTTTACTTCTGTAACACGTTACGCACGTTTAATGATATTCTATTGTAATCATGCGCCCTAACTGTATGTTATTCCTATTATTGTTTAAACTACTGTACTCATGATGTCCTAAGATACTTGGATGAAATATTTACAATTAAATAATTTTCACTGTGGTTAATACGTGTGTTTCTTTTAATTATGAACTCACCACAGGTTTCGTTATTTAAAAAAGAAACTAAAACTAATAAACAATACGTAAAAATATTCAGAATTTCAAATTATGATTATTTTTACAAGGCTATACTGATAAGGCCAAAGGAAATCCCAAACGTTCTTTCACCATGTGCTGAATAAAAGTAAGAATAACTATAGAAAGATGACTTGGACAAGTGCTAATGGGAGGAAGGAAACAGTGCAAATAAAATAGTTTAGTTACTGAGTGACCAATTTGAAGGGCATACCATCCAGGTGGAGATATTGCAGGGCAAGATGTGATATTGACTGATGGGAGAACAGAGGCAGATGAATTGCAGGTAGATAATACAGAACCTTAATGCAAATATAGCCATGTGATTAGATGGCATATCAGTGCATGAATTACTAGAATGTATAAGGGAACTGATACTTCCTCTGACCAAGCTGCTTAATTTAAGTTTCAGTTATGGGAAAGTAGTACAAAAGAATGGAAAGAGGGACAAAATAGTTCTGCTGCCTAAAGAAGACTGCAAAACAGAAGTAGCAAATTATAGGCCATTCAGTATCTCAGCAGTTGTATTTAAAATATATGAAAAGTTGAAAGCTGAGTAGAGTCACCACCAAGTTTTCTGTCCTGGAGTGATGAGTTTAGTAGTGATCCTTTAGGATTACTTGGTGAGATTTTGAAAGGCACCCCCAGCACTTTAACAGTGCCTCAATAAAGATCAAGTCTGGATAGCGGCCCTTCCCATACTGCATGGCATTACACACACTGGAAAAGAGCTGTGCTTTGCATTATGAGACATTAAGGCAATTAATGTGAAGTCATTAGCCTCTATATACAAGTAGCCTAGTCATGAAGATACTTCACATGCAAACTTGGTGTATTTATAATAAATTAAAGATGCCAAGAAATTATATTCTCCTTTATCCAAGTGTAAGCAAACAAAGAATGCAACTCGTATATAGAGGCTAATGACTTCACATCACTTGCCTTCCTGGTTTTTCCCTTTCAGTCATTTTCTGACCGTACGTGACTTTGTAGGCATTGCCCACAAAGTATTCTTGACGACGTTTTTACAGGGTAGATCACCATTGCTTTCCCCAACCCCCCAATTTTATCCAGGCTTGGGACTGGTATATGGCTGGGAAGTATTCATGACTGTAATCCATGTGTGTTCACAAGGCCGGTTTGCCTGTTCAGGGGGACGAAAAATCCGAGTTTCTAGGTGAAAAAACCCTACCTCTGTATGAGACTGGTTAACTCACCTTTAGTCGAAAGAGACCAGATAAAGGTTCCTCAAAGCATCTATACTGACTGAGGTACGGAGGCTCCATCATCACTTGCTTTAGTATTCCATAATAGAAAGCACTTCCTTATGGACAGGTATAATGCTATGCATTATGGGAAGGATCTGTTTACACTTGGATAAAGGATAAAACAAGAATATAATTTCTTGAAAAGTTCAGTTTAATTTGCAATCAAGTGAAAAAAAAAACTTTCTACATATACTCATAAGCAATACAAAGTGCAGGCAAGTATGGTGCCAGTATGGTAAGAAAGGCCAAAATCAAAAAGAGCGTGTCCTACAAAATTACACAGGAAAAAATTACACGGCATAAAATTGCACTGCAAAAATTACACGAAGACGAAATTACACAGGGAAGAAATTACACATAGATAAAAATACACTAAGAAAAAAATTAAAAGGAAAAATAGGAAAATATTTACACAAGTAATTTCGAAATTACGAAATTAAGAAATTACACAGGGAAGAAAAAACAAAGAAAAAATTACACATACATAAAAATACGCTAAGAAAAAAATTAAAAGGAAAAAATACACAAGTAAGAAATTACACATAAAATAAAATTTACTAAAAATTGTACAAAATTTATAACCAGCAAGAGGTAAATCACTAGTGCGGATTTGGGCAAGGGGATTAGGGAAGTGGTTGAGAGGATACTCAAAATGATGTAGTGATCAGCTACCCTAATTAGTACTTACCTCAGATTTACAAGGAATAATTTCCTAAGGTAAAACCAATTGACAATTGTTAATCACCATGAACTGCTCAAGAATTTCTAAGAACTGTTTGGGTGAAGGTATATAAGTAAATTTTTGTCTTACATTTTTCAGTTCTAGTTTAGTGACTCGTAATACAACTAGTGTATACCGTGCGAGTTAATAAATTTCGTGATTTTTTAAAATTAATTTTTAATTTACCCATGGCTGATTTTGAGTACGGCGTTAGTAATAAAGGTGGTCAAATTATAATTTACAAAGAATTCGAGTTTGTTCGTCACCGTGAAACTGCTATCGGAACTATTCATTGGCGTCGTGCAAAGTTTAGAACTTTACATTGTCGATCGCTGCTCCATACCAGAGATAACAAGATTATCCGTGAGTCTTCAGAACACTGTCATGTTAATAGGACTTTTGAATCTGAAGCTCATCAACTTGCAAATCAAATGAAAAGAAAAATGTCGAATCCAGGCGCAACGGCTCGTGCAATTATAGCTAACAGTTTAATGACTGTATCAGACGGATTAAAAATGTGCCTACCGAAGAAGCATCTATTTAATCGCCTCCATGACGAGGCGATTAAATAGATCCAAGGCTAAAACAATCGGAAACGTTCCGTCAAATCCAGATAACAAAAATTTTGAAATACCAGAAGTACTCTAAATGGATTATTCATGATTCCGGGGCAGAAGATCCGGAACGTATATTTAAAGTGGTACATTTAAACTGGTTCCAGAAATATATTATCAGTTATACAGTGTCCATGTCCAATATGATTCAGGCGTCGCTTTTCCTTGTCCACTGGCTCTTCTACCAGGGAAAAAGGACGAAATATACGTGAAGATGCAGAACATGTTACTGGAGAAAATTCCTCAAGCTCGACCACGAAAAATTTTGACCCGATTTTGAAACAGCAGCAGTGAATGCTTTCCGTACCGTGTTTGAAAACATCGAAATTGGTGGCTGCTTTTTCCACTTATCACAATCTTTATACGCAAAGTAAATGAATGTAGACTAAAATCTCTATATGAATCCAATCAGTCATTTGCAGTACACATTAAAATGGTACAATCACTTGCACGTTTGCCAGAAGAAGAAGTGTTAGAAACATTTTTAGAAGTTGCTGATCTGTTCTCTAATTTGACAACAAAATACCAATAATATTTTAATCGAATTTAAAGTCAACAGGTAGGTCTTATAAAGTATTACAATATTATCGGAACTCTTATCTGAAAATAAATATAAAATTCATCATAAAAATTTAAAAACTCTACAGTAAAAAACTTCAGTGTGAATATTCAAATTTGTGTAATTTTTTCTTAGTGTATTTTTATCTATATGTAATTTCTTCCTTGTGTAATTTTGGCAGTATAATTTTATCCTGTGTAATTTTAACATGTAACCCAAAAAGAGTGCTATTATTACTATTATTATTATTACCCCAAGACCTCATGGAGTCAAAGACTCATCTGGGAGGTCCTTTTATCACACACACAGCTCATCATACCGTGCCTTGAACACATTCAAACTCCTTGCAGACACCACACTCTCAGGCAAGGCATTCCAATCATTCACAACTCTGCACGAAAAAACCTGCCTCTCACTCCCCTACTCACACCCTCTTTATACAGTTTCCAGGGATGACCTCTGGTTCTCCCCTGATCTCCCACTATTTTCTGTAGAACCTTTCCAGCATTGATCCTATAACAACCCCTTAATAACTTGTAGGCCTCTATCATATCTCCCCTCTTCCTCCTGTCCACCAGACTCTGCAAGTTGCAGAGTCTGGTGGACAGGAGGAAGAGGGGAGATATGTCCACCAGACTCTGCAAGTTGCATCTTCTCAATCTTTCCTCATACATGACATTCCAGAGGTCAGAAACTACCATAGTCAATCGCCTTTGGACCCTTTCCAACATCTCTTCATCCTTCTGAAAACCAGGTAACCAAATCTGAGCACAATAGTCCATGTGTGGCCTAATCAAAGCCTTACCATAGCCTTAAGCCTTTGTATTATCCATATATAGCAAGTAAAACCAAGAATGATTATGGAAGGATAACTTTAATAATCGCTAATAGTAGGAAAGCAACAGAAGCAGAAGAAATAGTTGAGTTTCTAAGTGATCACTTTAAAAAAGCATATGATCCAAATAGAGACTTTGCAGTTGCTGATGTGAAAGAGAGTGATGTCAGAATTGATGTATACAATCTGAAGGTACTCGGTATATTGAAAAATATCAATGTGAACATGGTAAGCAGAACTGGATAGCATTCCAACCTGTAGGCTATGAGAATGTGCAAGAGAATTGGCAATGCCCTTGATGATGTTATTTAATCTAAGTCTAGGTCTGAAAAGTTCTCGGTCTCAACCATAGATGACAAAACTAATGGTACGATTTATTTTTCTAAGTTGGTACATCTGTCATAAGCATCTGTGAAATTGCAAGTCATTCTATCAAGTAGTTTGTTTTATACAGTTGTCTGAAGTAAAAGTGTTTTCTGTATCCCTTGAAATGCATAAAAAAGAGTATTGAGTATTGTATTATAAAATTCTTTGTAAAAGAAGGTTTAATAGCAAAAGAAATTCATTCGAAGTTCATAAAAGTTTATGGGCACTCTTCTTCTTCGTTTTCGACAATTAAGAAATGGGCTGCCAAGATTAAATGTGGCCATACCAGTCTTGAAGATGATCCACATGAATGACATCCAAAAAGTACAACAACTCCAGAAATCATTGATCAAGTGCACGATATGGTATTGGATAACTGGCGGTGTGTGAAATTGCTAAGACTATAGGCATTTCAAAAGAATGTGTAGGATATATTTTGCATGAAAAATTGCAAATGAAAAAGCTTTGCACGCAAGATGGGTGCCATGCTTGCTCATAGCAGATCAAAAACGCACTTGCATGCAAATCTATGAACAGTGCTTGGAGCGTTTTAACAAGAATGAAACTGATTTTGAGCATCGATTTATTACTATGGATGAGACTTGAATTCAGCATTATGCACCAGAATCCAAACAGCAGTCAAAACAGTGGACAGAAGCCGGCTGTTCAGTGCCAAAGAAGACAAAGTCGGTTCCATCAGCAGGAAAGGTCATGGAATGGTGTTTTAAGGTATTTTGTTTATTAATTATCTTGAAAATGGGTAAAACAATAACCGGGGAATATTATTTTGATCTTTTAACCAGATTAGACGAAAAATTTCGTGAGAAAAGACCCAGTTTGCAGAAGAAAAAATTATCTTTCATCAGGACAATGCACCTGCCCACAAAGGTGTTTTGGCAATGGGAAAATTAGGGGATCTGCACCATGAATTGTTAGAACATCCACCCTATTCCCCAGATTTGGCTCCCTCTGATTTCTATCTCTTCCCAAAACTAAAGCTCTTCCTTGCTGGTCAGCATTTTTCTTCGAATCAAGAGGTGATCACAGCTGTAGAGGAGTATTTTGCAGATTTTACTGAGAACCACTACAGGGATGGGATAATGGTAATAGAGCATCGCTGGAATAAATGTATTAGTCTTAAAGGAGATTATGTTGACAAATAAAAATAATTTTGAAATTATAAATTCGTTTTTTCATTGTTAGGCCGAGAACTTTTTCGACCACCCTTGTAAGCTCTGGCAAGGTTCCAAGAGTTGAAAGAAGGATAAGATAGTTCCATTATATAAAGTTGGTTCCAAGACAGAAGCAGCAATTACAGAACCAATTAGCATCTCAGGAATGATAGTTAAAGGTAAAATCCAGGAATAGATGGAGAAGAACTTTGTAAAAGGTAGGTCCTGTGTTAGTAATTTACTCACATTTTACAACAGAGTGACAGCAGAATTAGATAAGGGAAATGGCTATGCCACGATACTGCTGGACTTACAAAGCCATTTGACAGAATACCACATGGAAAACTAGTACATAAGTTAGAGCAATTTGACACAAAAGTGGGAAGGGGAATGGATGACAGACACCAGAGAATGTTGTGTGGTGGAGCAGATGGAATCTAGGAGAATGAGTGTAACTAGTGGAGTGTCTCAAGGCTCTATATTAGGGCTGCTACTGTTTAATTTATACATTAATGATACAGGGAATGACTTTGACATTGAGGGTAAACAATAATGGCTGCCAATTTAAAGTCACAAAATGTAACATTATGTGCATTGGTTGAAGATATTAACTGTATATCAAATTGACTGTTACTGCAGTGGCGCACTCATGATTTAATCTTGGAGGGGGCCCAAGCAGGCTGAGTTGAGTAGACGATTTACGAATACACACTACGCATTGCACACGACCAATGACTGAGCATCTGCAGTGATCGCCAATACATAACAAGTCGTATTGAAATAGAAGACACAACATAAATAAAAAAAAAAATAGAATTTTAATTAGGAAAAGATTTTTGGAAAATTTTCTAGTGTTTATTTCCTTTCTCATTGGGGGGGGGGGGCCTTGGCCCCCTCCCTGGGTGCACCACTGCGTTACTGGATTACAGAAAATTGACAGGCTAGGAATTTGGATTTAATGGTGGACAGAAAGTTGAAGATCAGAGAGCATATTGCAAAAGTTGGAAAAACATGTGAACAATAAATATAAGGAGGTTATTATCATTATTTATAAGGCTATAATTTGGGCTGCATCTTGACTATTGTGCACAGACCTGGTGACCTGGGATTTGGGGGGATGAGGAGGTTGTGATGGAGAGATTCAAAGTTGAGTGATCAAACTGGTGGCAGGTCTGTGAAGTGATCCTGTGAGGACAGATTGAAGATGTGAGGGTTATAAAGTTTACCATACAGGCAGAGGACATGACAGAAACTTAAAAGTTACTAAGGGGGGATTCTATAGGATTAACATAAAAGAAATTTTCCAATACATGTTGAAGACAGAGAGAGAGAGAAAGAAAGAGAGAACTAGGGGGGGGGTTACCCCCAGAAAGTTATATAACAGTGTTTATTATTATTATTATTATTCATGGCCTCCATGGAATCAAAAGACTCATTGTAGGAGGTCCATCTTAAGCGACACAAAATCTAACATATCATTCCTTAAACTCATTCACTGTTCATGTTCTCAGTATCCTATCAGGCAACACATCCCAAAGTCCAACCATCCTCCACTCAAAAAAGCAACTCCTCTCCTTCTTACTCACCACTTGCATTCATAACTTCCTGGGACATCACCACTTCTTCTATCAACTCAACTCTGCAGTCTGCATGTCCTCAGTCTATCCTTATAACTAACATTGTACAGTCCTGATATAAGTTGTTATCTGCCTTTTGCACCCTCTCCAAAGTTAATTTATCCCCTTCAAATTTCAGCAACCAAATCTGAACACAATAATCCAGATGTGGTAGAGAGGAGGAAGAGGGGAGATATGATAGAGACCTACAAGTTGGTAAGGGGTTGTTATAAGATCAATGGAGGAGAAGTTCTACAGAGAATAGTGGGAGATCAGGGGAGAACCAGAGGTCATCCCTGGAAACTGTATAAAGAGGGTGTGAGTAGGGGAGTGAAAGGCAGGTTTCTTTCGTGCAGAGTTGTGAATGATTGGAATGCCTTGCCTGAGAATGTAGTGTCTGCACGGAGTTTGAGTGTGTTTAAGACACGGTATGATGAGATGTGTGTGATAAAACGACCTCCCAGATGAGTCTTCGACTCCATGAGGTCTTGGAGTAATAATAATGTGGTATAATCAGGGTTTTATACAATGGAACCACAACCCTTCTATATCTACTGGTCGTCAGCATCCTTCTTCAGTATAGCAGCAATCCTCAGGGTAACCTTCATCACCTTTGCAATATATCCCCTAAACTTCAAGTTGCTATCAGTCATCACCCCCAAGGTCCTTTGTCTATTCCACTTCCTCTAGTATAGTTCCGACAACAGGGTATACAGCTTCCCATCAACAGATCCCAAATTCAAAACCTTACATTTAGTTGAATTAAACTGACACTCCATTCATTTGCCAATCTGTGCAGCTTTTTCAAATCAATAACTATAGAATAACACATACACCAGAGTAAAAATGAATTTATTATGTAAATATTTCATCTTATGTATTATAAGACATCATCATCAGTACAAACAGCGAACAATAATAAGGAACTAAATAAAAAAACAGTAGAGTGCATGCATTAAATTACAATCCCTCTATGTATACAGTCGTGTGTTCATGGATTAAAACTATTGGGCTGAAAATAATTAAAATTAGTTAAAAATAAAATATAAGTAATTCCAAATTTATTTAATTCAATGGAGGATAAAAATTTCCCAAATCTTTGTTACAGCGAGGCAGTCATTATGACTGAAGTTATGTCAATGAAGAGGGGTTTCATCACTTTCTTTGCATAAATGTTCATATTTATATATGGATCTATACAGCAACTTGGTGTTATCCCTTTGGATTCTGTGGCTAGTGTTTCAATTCACTAGACAGGCCAGATATGTGAGGTGTGATAATCCAGACGTTGTCTTGATGTTTAGAGATGTGTTTATTTACAGATCTTCCTCTTTGTCCATATACCAAGTAGGGTCAATGGTAATTGTCTTGTGGAGAAGGTAGCAGGTTATGAATTTGATTAATGAGTTAATATTTTTTCATAATTTTTGCCACATGTTCAGAGATGCCTTTAATATATGGTATAGGAGTCCTGTGGGCATCTTGTCTGGGTTTCTGTATAGGAGAGTGGTTAATTATTTTTTGGGTTATTCTTGGATTATATCCATTTAGTAAGGCTGTTTCTTTGACAATTTCCGGTTCTTGTTTTAAAGATACTTCAGAAGAACAAATCCTTATTTGCTCTTCATACTAAGGATTTTACGATGTCATATTTTTTAGATGAGGGCTGATATATTGTGGATATAACAACCTAAAAAAGTTGGTTTTCAGTAGACAGACGTGGAAATGGATCCATCCTGTTTACAGTGGATGTATACATCTAGAAAGGAAATGTCATTTAATGATTCTTTATCTAGTGTGAATTTAATACAAAGATGTAGAGTATTGATTTTTTGTAGAAATGAGTGGAGTTCTGGTTCTGTATGACTCCAAACTGCAAAGACGTCATCAACGTACCATAGCCAAATTGTTGGTTTTGGATCATGAGAGAAGATTTTTTTTTCTAAGTGTTCAAGATAAAAGTTAGATAGTTTAGGTGACAAGGGAAGCATACTGCAGTATGCTTCCTTTTGTTTATATATATTTTATCTTTCCATACAAAGTAACCAGATACAATTACAAATTTGAATAAGTCCACTACATCCCATGAAAAGTTTTGGGCTAGAAATTCTATTGTCTCGTTGTGAGGGATATTTGTGAACAAAGAGACAATGATAAAGCTTAACAACATGTCTGTATCTGCCAGTTTAATGTCTTCTATTTTGTAAGAAATTCTATTGAATTTTTTTATCAAAGAAGCTGAGTATACAAGAAAGTCTTATTCAATCCTGCCTCCTGAAGGGCTACCACATCACCACTATTACTAATAACCCCTCCCAGCTTCACATCATTAACAAAAAACTGAATATCCCACTGCAATCCACTGATAATATCACTGATATAAAGGTTAAGCAATACAGCACAACCCTTCTATATCTACTGGTCAGCATCCTTCTTCAGTATTGCCTTTGATGATGTTATTTAATCTAAGTCTAAGCTCTGGCAAGGTTCCAAGAGTTGAAAGAAGGGTAAGATAGTTCCATTATATAAAGGTGGCTACAAGACAGAAGTAGCAATTACAGATCCAATTAGTATCTCAGGAAGGGTAGTTAACCCTTTGACATATAAATTATTTTTAAACTCTAAATTCGTTTGAAATTGATGCGAACTTTGTAACGTCTGCGATACATCAAAATCAATTTTGGTGCAATAAACAAAAAACGTGTCACAGACGTCTTTGTATATTAATGGGTTAAAGTATTGGAAAGGTTAGTTAAAGGTAAAATCCAGGAATGGATGGAGAAGAATACAATACTCTATGGGGAGCAGCATGATTTTGTAAAAGTACTGAACCATGAGGGATCTGTTGGATTCTGAATATATAGAGATTTGAGTAATTAATATTTGCTTCACAATCCATTCAGAATCTGTTGGATTCTGAATATATAGAGATTTGAGTAATTAATATTTGCTTCAGAATCCAACATGATCTTCCATCACATAAGCAAAACTTGTAAATATTATTTAATCTAAATCACTTGTTTATAAATTAATATTCATATAACTACCTTTAAGTTTTATTAAAATTTAATTATCTAATCAAACATATGTATTAATAGTGAAACGACTCTGTATTAAAATATTATTAAGTTTATTTTATTTATTGCTATGTTAATATTATAAGAATTTGTATTCAACATTTTAACTGAGTATTAATTGAAGTGTAAATATTCCTTATTTGTTCCTGTATGTAGAGGTATAACGTTATGCAATGCCTCAGTTTTATTATATTTTGTTTTGGTTGTCATGGAGACGTATGTAAGATAGCTAGCACGAGTTTAGAACAGAGCATGGCAGATTGGTATTGAAAGACTGGAAAGGATTTTAGTAGAAGTAGAGCACGAGAACAATTTCGGCGGGAAGAAGGGATATATAAGTGAAGAACAGAGAAAACGATGGAATTGGAGTGCGAAAACAACGAGTCGGCGAGTCACTCAAGTAACTAATTAAAGTTTACTAGTCGAGGAGCGAGTTGGCTAGTAAGTTGTAGAACAACAAATAAAGCAACAGAAGATAGCAAGGTGACAACTGGATGACTAGCTATACTTTAGTTGGCATTTAAATTCAGGACCGACTTTTCAGGGACACACGGAAACTTGAAGCTTAGCTCGGAGTAACTAAGAGAATAAGTAGAAGCAGCAAGGTTGAATTTAAATGATAGCTGTGTTAAGAGATATAGTGCCTAAAAGATTAATTAAATGCTGGAAGTATAGGCAATTGTGCATAAAAACTTCAAGTTAAAGAATTACTGTGTGTTATCTTAGTTCAAGAGTTATTGGTAGAATATTAAATTGGTCAAGTGATGTCAAAGATAATACAAACCTTTTGATCTGAGCAAGAACGTTTGACTATGTGAATTGTGACCATTAATCATTATAAGATTTGTTTTAATGAGTGTTGTTAATTGTTTTAAGTGTATGCAGTTATAAGAAATGTTCGTATATAAGTAGATGAACAAGGAAGATTACCGGTAAGAATCATCCAACTATTGATATTCCTATTCGGAGATATGTGTGTGTTTCTTCTTAAAATATCCCTACATTAACAGTAACTATTGCGGAGATTAACTGGAGTGTGGATTTAAGAGTGTAAACTTGTGAAGAAGTGTTGCTGCCTTTTTGTAGTATTTGTAACTTAAGTAACTATGAGATATTAATGTAATTGGTTACTAAGGAACTTTATGACATTGAACTTTATCAAATAGTTACTTGTATTTTGTGAAAGCTGTATTTCAGACACAGATTAACCATTGCCTGAAATTATGACTATATTACCAGATGAGCTAAAATGTTTATAATACCTTATTCAGTGATTTAAACTAAAGTGTATAAATTGTAAGCCTAAATTAAATGTTTGTTTTGTTGATCTAAAGTTGTATTTTGCCTGAATCTCTTTTACTGCACCATTCATAAAATATTCGAACCAAAGCGGGCGAATTAAATAAATTAAATAAACTCGGCCTGTATACATAATAATAACACATAAAAAGGAAATAGTTGAGAGTTGGTTTTACTTTAATTCTTTGACTAATTTAGATATAGAGTGGCACAGTCAATAAATACAAATTTTCTCTATATTGGGATTAGAAATCAACTAGCAACTTATTTTTTTGTTTAAGAACATCATTGTGACAAATTGATGGATCCACAGTATAGGTTAAGACGAAATAGGATCCAACAAATCCTACTTGTAACCTTCTGCTTCCTTGATATTGATCCCTCATACACACCTCTGATACCTATCAGACAGCCAATCCCCAATCTAATTCATTATCCTGTAGCCAAATCCACATGCTGTAACTTAAGTATCAACTTATCATGTGGCACCCTGCCTTTGTAAAATAAAAATAAAAATTAAGAAAGGCAATAAAGGCAAGAAGAATGATTGTTATGAGAGATTTTCACTACAGCAAGTATATGCTGGGAAGATGAAAATGCATGTAGTAATAAGGGAATGGAATTTCTAGAATTCTTGAGGGACAAATCTCTTAGGCAACATGTAATAGAAGGAACAAGAGGTTCAAGAATTTTGGATTTGGTCATAGCATCAGAAGAGCTGATAATACTGATAATAACTGAGATGACATCTCTCTCCCCCATTTGGAGAGAGTGACCATGGTTTTGACTTGGAAGATGAATAGACATGCAGGAGTATCAAAAAAATAGGGAACATATGTGGAATTATAAGGCAGGTGATTATAATAGTCTTAGATATCAACTTGGGGCAGTTCCATGGAGGGTGGAATTAGAAGGCCAGGATATCATTAGTGCTTGGGAAATTGTGAAGGAATATTTGTTAGCAGCAATTAGTAAGTTGTATTCTACAAGCGAAGAAGAGGACACAGTTTGGTGTAAAGTGGATGACAAACAATATCAAACAGGAACTACAGGTGAAAAAGAGATTATGGAAGAAATATAAGGAGAAGGGTGGAAAGCAGATGCATGAAGAATATAAGACTCAAGTCAGGAGAATGACTAGTAAGTGAGGAAGGCAAAACTGGAAAATGGGAAGAGATTGGCACTAAGATCCAAAGAAAATCCTAGGAAATTTATTAGCTATGTGGTCAGTAGGAGGAGAAATGACTGTGGAAGAATGACATTCTTCCACAGTCATTCTCCTCAGTACAGAGTGACTGATGCTGAGGATATAGTGGAGTTATTCAATAAACATTTTATTTGAGTATTTCATCCTGGAGAAGTAGGTTTTAATACTAGAGGGATAGGGCAGGTTCGAGGTTTAGAGGAGAGTGTGTTCCAAATACTGAGTACCCTGGATGTCAGTAAAGCTGTGGGACTGGATGGTATTTCACCACGGGTTTTGAGAGAATGTGCTAAAGAACTGACAGCTTCGTTGACCTGGCTTTTCAATGAAAGTCTGGCTACAGGAAAGGTACCCAAGGAATGGAAGGAAGTAAGATAGTGCCATTACATATGGGCGGTAGCAGACTGGAAGTGTCTAATTACAGGACAGTTCATGTGTCATCAGTAGTTGTTAATGTCTTGGAGAAATTAGTGAGGGACCATATACAGCATTGGGCAGATGAGGGTAAGGGTAATGTTATCTGTGAGAAACAACATGGATTTGTTAAGGGGGTGCTCTTGCTTTAGTAATATGATTGCCTTTTATAATAAAGTGACAAGAGCAGTTGATGAGGGAAAGGCATCAAATGCTATAATTTTGTATTTTGCAAAGACATTTGACATGGTGCCACATGATAAGCTGATACTTAAGTTGCAGCATATGGGTTTACATGTCAGGTTAGTCAACTGGATTCAGGATTGGCTTTCTGACAAGTATCAGAGAGTTGTGTATGTGGGGTGGTATCAAGGAGGCAGAAGGTTACAAGTGGGGTCCCGCAGAGCTGAATACTAGGATCTGTATTGTTTAACCTTTATATCAATGACATTGTCAATGGATTGTAGGGGGATATTCAGTTGTTTGCAGATGATTTGAAGCTGGAAAGGGTTATTAGTAATAGTGCAGATGCAGAACAACAGCTATAAATTAAGTTGCAAAACATATTGTTGACATTTGAAGGCATTATGGATGTCAGAGTATTGTTGAGCACACTCATGTGAGTATGATTCCTTGTATGTCAAAGTTGGATAGCTGAAGAGTGACAATCAGATAGGTTATAGCTAAGGTTAGCAATAAGATGGACCAAACTGAGGACAATTTCTGTTGATCCCATAATTCTTCTCTCAAATTCATCACAGCATCATAAGGTTAATACTACTTAATACTTAATATGTCTTAATAATATTTAAGGCAGTGTCTCTGATGAAGTTGTTCAATCTAAGTATTGACACTCACAAAGTTCCAAGGGAGTTGAAAGAGGATAAGATAGTTCCATTACATAAAGGTGGCTCCAAGACAGAAGTAGCAAATTACAGATCAATTAACATCTCAGAAATGGTGGTTAAGGTGGTGGAAAAGTTGGCTAAAAGTAAAATCCAGTAGTGAATGAATAGGAATACAATACTCTATTATGAGCAGCAGGCTCTGTAAAAGGTAAGTCCTGCTTTAGTAATTTACTCATATTTTATAACAGAGAGATAGCAGAATTAGATAATAGAATTGACTACACCATGCTTGATTTTGCAAAGGCATTTGCAGAATACTGCATAGAAAATTATTACATAAGCAGAAGCAAATGGGAATGGATATGAAGCTGGTAGGACAGTGAGTGGCTGACAACCAACAGAGGGTAGTTTATGGTAGTGTGAAATCTAAGAGAAGGAGGGTGACTGGTAGAGTGCCTCAGGGTTCTATACTAGGGCCATTACTCCTTATTTTGTTTATTAATGACATAGAGGAACAACTGATTATTGAACAATTTTTTTTTTGTCCATAAAGGTGATGTAGATATCCTGCAGGATGACTGAAATAAATTGGCATTGTTAGCAAAGTATAATGACTGTCAACTGAATGTTGCAAAATGTAAGATAGTGCACTTTTGGATGAAAATATTACATACTTTGTTTCATACTGATGGTACTGGATTACATGAAATTTATAAGGCTAGGGATCTGGGGATAATGGAAGACAGAGAGTTGAAGTTCAGAAAGCATATTTCAAAAGTTGTCAAAATAGCTCAAAGGATTACTTGGTGAGTAATCTCAAAACATATTAACAAGTAATGATAGGAAGGTTATTCTCCCTCTTTAAAAAGTTATGATTCGACTGCATCTTGACTGCTGTGCACAGATTTGGTTACCTGGTTTTTTTGGGAATCAGGATAAGTGAAATGGATTACCAGAAATAGTTGAGTGCCCTGACAATGCATTTAAGAAGAGGTATGACAAGTAATGGAAGTATAAAGTTTATTGCATGTCCACCCTGGCACCCCCCCCCCAAAGAAAAAGGAAAAAAAAAAACACTAGAAAATTTTCCAAAAATCTTTTTCTAATTAAAATTAATTTTTTATTATTTATATTGTGTCATGTCTTCCATTTTTATACTCACTATGAATTAGCGGCCACATAAGGTGGGAATACCCTATAATTCTCGGGATTCACGGCAGCTGTGAACACAAGGCAGAAGTAGTGCTCGGGCGAACTAAGCACTACTTCATGCCCGAGAAGGGTCAGAGGAGATCATGGTATCATGTATTGGTGATCATTGCAGATGCTCAGTCATAGGTCATAAGCAACGCGTAGTGTGTATTCTCAAATCGTCTACTCAACTCACCCCCCCCCCCAAGAATAAATCCTGAGTGCACCACCGTGTCCACCACAATGTCTTCTGACTCCATGGAGATACTCGTATAATTATAATATATGACACATATTATTTTGTGTTTTCTTAAACTTAAAAATATTTTGATTAGAAAGGGTTTTTTTTTAATAAAAAATATTCTACTTTGTCCAGTCTACACTACTCACCAGAAGACAAAATCAACTTACCATTTTTGAGTGGGCAAGTGTATTTGTCGAACTCTGCATGCAATAATACAGTGATCTCTCAATTACCTGACCTCCAAATAACCAAGCCTTCAAGTAAAAGTAACCCATCCTTATGTTGAGTTAGCATATCACCTGTCTCTCCTGAATTGTACAATGTAATTGCATACTACTGCATCCTCAGTTAAATGACAAAAGCAATAATTCAACATGACTGGATAATTGAAAGATGACTGTTAATTGCTTGAAACTTATTCACTTGTGATGCAATCACTCACAGCTTTTTCTAGCAATGTGTTTCATTCACTTACTGCCCATGCATAAATATATTTCTTACTCTTTTGCTCCTGCTCTTTACCAATGCAACTTCTTTTTCTTTATACATCTTCCACAGATCTCCTCCTCCTCCTCACTCTTTGAAGTATATAATCGTTAACTATCTATGTTACTCCTCTTAATAAGTTATATATGATGTCTTCCTCTTATTCAGTGGTTCCCAATCTTTTTCCATTTGTGTACCCCTTTTAAATCCATTTCTATAAATTGTACTTTGTTTTTAAAATAGCTGTTTTTAAATACTGACATTTATTGTTCCAAAACGATCGTTTTGCATTTTGTTTACTTTACTTGTTTTTCTGCCATTACCGATTATTTTTCGTGTACCCCCGGGGGTACGCGTACCATCGGTTAGGAACCGATGCTCTTATTCATTGAGCCCTATATATCTTTTGGTGGGTGTTAAAACCTGTAAAAATTAACAGGAGGACCAGGAGGTCCTGAAGGTGGCCCAGAGCATGACTGTGCTTGCATATATTTTTATCTTTCTTGGTAGTATTAATATTAGCCGGTATGCTATTCCTGTGGGGAGCTAAAATTTTTTCCAGTGTGGTCATAATTCCCCACCACTCTCCTTAGGCTCTGATCATATTCGATATAATCAGTTTATCATGGTAAACATCCCATACGTGACTCAAATATTACTTACTAGCTGTATTTTTTTCAGCCCTCTTATTAGCGAGAAGCCAAATAACCTCAGCAAAAGCGGGAAGGGAAAAATTAACCATACCTTGAATTATTAATTCAATAATTAAAGTTACAGCAAACGATGCAAGATGTTTATAAATAAATAACAACTCGGATCAGCTATATGTGGATCGAAAATAAGGTAGAAATTTTAATTTCAAGAATAATCTGCTAACCTGGGGGATAATATCTTAAGTATAGTCGTTTTATTTGCATTTCTTATCCTTTTATCACCTCATTATTTTTAAACTTTCCAGCATGAGATTGCAAAAGTAATTTAATTTTTAAAAAAGAAATAAAGTTTTCTTTAACTTTTTTTACTACGCTTTGAAAACTGGATCTTCCTAAACTAACCATTAACTGTGAAACTGCTTAATGGGTTGCTACGGTGACCAAACGGGAATCTGTTCATTGAACGTCATTAAACAAAAATAAAGAAATAGTAAATAAATAGAAATAACAATTTGAGACGTGATTTTTTGAATGTTTGTGAAAAAAAAAAAAAAAACATCAACATGAGTCATCGATGCATACGCTTATTTATTTTTATTATTTTTGTTGTACTTTGTTAAAATTAAAAATAAGTTACTTGCAGTTTGTTGGAAGTTTTTTCGCTTAGTTATACTATAAAACGATACCAAGAAAATATATACTTGGCTTAATCAGTGGCGTAGCTGGGCGGAGGCGGAGGTCCGCCCCGGGTAGCACTTCGAACCTTACCCTATACATAGTTTTCACTTTTTGTAGTATTTTGGTGTGTATTGAGAGGGGCGGTAAAGTCCGCGCGGTTAGCCTAGTGGCTTTGCGTTTCGCAACCATATGCCTGGGGAAGGAGTGTCCCAGGTTCGATTCCCGTCGAAGACGTGAGGAACTTGAGGATCTTCCTCAGGCATAGCCAAGTTAGCCGGTCTTGGGCCCGGGCGGGCAGTAGGGTTTTTACTGCCAGTTTATCTGGCGTTTTTCATCCCGCAAGCAGGCAAACCGGCCCAGTGAACATACGCTTCTACAGCCAAAAAATATACCCCACACACACACTCCTAGCGGCAGACTAGGCGACAAGTCGGTTGGGAGTGGTACTAACAAGAAGTCGCATCTAAGTAACACGCGAACCCTGCATAAGAAGCGGGGATAACGCGTAGTGAAAGAAGATTGAGAGGGGCAGCTAACTCAGGGACCGTCCCAGGCGACAAAAGCTCCAGCAACGCCACTGGGCTTAATCCTTAGTGTAGGCAAACAAAGTTTGAGCCTGAAGTATTTTTCAGGACTGGACAACTCGTATAAAGAAGCTAAGACTTCACATTACTTGCCTTATAAGAGTTTATATATTTCTTTATACGAGTTGCCCAGTCCTGAAAATACTTCAGGCGCAAATTTGTTTGTTTACACTTGGATAAAGGATTAAGACGAGTATATAATTTCTTGGTATCTTTAGTTTATAATATGACCAAATGAAAACACTTCCAATTGATTTCCAAAGTGATTTAATAATAAGGTGTGACACCTTTTGGCAACTCGTATATGGAAATATGACTTCTGCATTACTTCAACTTTAGTATCACCTCTGGGTCTGGCTCCCACTGAAAAGACTCCTAAGGTTAGAAATCGGTTGGAAGCTTGGGTGATGGATAGCAATACTGTAGCCAATGAAGTTTACTTAAGCATGGCTGTTGCTGTTACCCCTCAGATGAAATATGAGCGGTCCTGCTCGGTGGTAGGGTGAGCCTGCCACTGGGTACAGCCAAAGGCTGAGAGTTCTTCTCAGTGACAGGGCGAGCGTGTTACTGAGGGGAACAACACTGAGTTTTTGATCCTTTGGGTCACTCATTGTTGGGTGATCTTGCGAGTTTTTGGAGAGGTAACCCCGCACTTAATACAGGGAAAGCGGTCTGGGTAGTGACCCTTCCTATAATACATAGCACTAAACATGTCTGCAAGGAGATGTGCTTTCCTTAGTATTCTTATGGAATACTAAGGGAAGTGATGCGAAATCTTAGCTTTTTTTATACGAGTTGCCCAGTCCTGAAAATACTTCAGGCGCAAACTTTGTTTGCTTACACTTGGATAAAGGATTAAACCAAGTATATAATTTATTGGTATCTTTAAATTGCTTGCAGTTTATGAGTGATGAGAAATATGGTAGATAAGATGGACTTGTTATAAGAATAATATTTTCGAAGACCTATAACATATCACCTCGTAGTAAATTGTAAAAGCTGAAAGAATTGGGAGTGTCAGATGTATATACATGATTGTTATCTGAATACCAAGAAATGGTATATGAGAGGGCGATAGCAGTAGCGCAGCATCGCATACGACCTATGACTGAGCATCTGCAATGATCACTAATTCATAAGTAGTATAGAAATAGAAGACACGACATAACATAAATAAAAAAATGCATTTTATTAATTAAGAAATGATTTTTGGAAAATTTTCTATTTTTCCCCATTTTTCTTTGGGGAGACAGGGCCCTTTTCGCCTCCCCCTATGGATGTGCCACTGTGCTACAGGGTTCTGTTTTGAATCCCAATGCGTTTTATCTTATTTATTATTATGTGACACCTCCAGGGAGTCCAAAGACTCTTCGAGGGAGAGTGTGCCAACAGCATCGATCGATTGATTCCTTCGAACTACTAACTCCGCTCAAACTTGCTTAACATTTTGCTGCGCCATTAGTAGCACTCTACCAATCGACCAACCTTTGCTGGAATTTATTAAAGATATTTCATATGTATTTACAGCAGGTATTTTATACTTGATAAGAAAATGCAGGATGTTTCAAAAAGAATGACCCGATTCCAAATAATTATATTTACTAATAAAAATGTGGTACAGTTACAAAATAAATTACCAAGTAGGAACTAAGGCCTCAAGTTTTACTCACCACAATTACAAATGCTCAATGTGCCCTTCACCTGCTGCACGGGGTTGCAGAGATATACAATTTTCAAATCGGGACATTCTTTTTGAAACACCCTGTATAATAAAAAATCCGCAAACGCTTTATTTCTGTTTAATCTTTTATCCAAGTGTAACCATACAAAGTTTGTGCACGAAGTATCTTCATGACTAGGCTACTAGCATACAGAGGCTGCTGATTTCACATCAGTTGCCTTAGTGTCCCATAATGCATGGCACACTTCCTTTTGGACGCTGTGTGTTGCATTGTAGGACACTAAGGTAACTAATGCGAAGTCAACAGCCTCTTACAAGTAGTTAGGTGTGAACGTGCTTCACGCGCTAATTTTGTTTACTTCGACTCGGATAAAACATTAAATAACAATATCCACCACTTCGCAACTTTCTTATATAATCTTTCACGATTATGTTAAGGAGGGCAATCACATGCGATGAAAAACATGATCAAGGATTTTTACAGTAATACAAAGAACTGATGAAACATGTGGAATATATTTGCTCAAATTCTGTCGCTTGTTTCCATTGTAATAAGCTAAAAAATGTGAAGAGTTCAAAAATGAGTAATTAAGATGGGATTCTGGAGTTCTGATTATGAGAAGAGGACTACGAAATATCAAAGTGTAAGATTTATTATTTTATTATTATTATTACTTTATTCACATAATTGATACACAGTCAAAACAAGATATCATTTAAGCAACAATTTGATGATACAGAACAATTCAGATTCCTCCCAAGAATCTTAAGAGTAGCGTCGTAAAATATAGACTGTTCCAAGTAATGCCTTTTTATTTTTTATTTATTTATTTATTTATTTTGTAGATTATATGGGGTTACTTCGATGATGTTTAATTGCTGTAAATAGCTGGCCAACTTCTGTAGCCAGATCTCGATATTTAGTAATTTTTTTTCCAGTTCTTTGTTGTTGAAGTTATCACTGGGTACCGCGATATCAATTAACCAAACCTGTCGATGTTCGATAATTGCGATGTCAGGTCTATTGTGTTCCAAATGCCGATCAGTTTTAAATTTCTAAAGTCCAAGATAATTTTTCCTCTTTCGTTTTCCAATACTGTCTCTATTTTATACTGCCACCAGTTATCAGAAGTAGGAACGCCATATTTTTTTGCACACATGTAATGAATTATTTTGTCCACTTGATCGTGGCGGTATTAATAATCAGTTTCAGCTATCTTGCTGCAGGCATTGATTTCATGTTCTACATTCTCATCTTTCTTATTGCATACTCTGCATTTGCTGAGTATGCAATAAGAAAGATGAGAATGATGTTCAAAATTATTGAACATCATTCTCATCTTTATTATTGATGTTCAAAATTTTTGCTTTGATTGCATTAGTTTGTAATGCCTGTTCTTCAGCTGCTAGAATAAATTCTTCTGTTTCTTTTTTAATATATCCATATTGTAGCCATTGCCACATTCAATTTTGTCCTCAGTATCTCGATGAAATTGGCCATGCAAGGGTTTATTTTTCCAGCCCACATATCGGTTATTTTGCTGTTTCTTTTTGTAATCGGATTTTGTTGAAGCATTTGCTCAGAGCTATTGTCGATGTAACTTTTTAAACTAATTTCTTCTTCTTTCACAATCTGTCTCACTTGCAGGAGACCCCATCCACCTATTTTCCTTTGTTGGCTCAACCGGTCAACATCACTTCGTGGATGTAATCCAGTATGCATAGTCATTAATTTCCTAGTTTTGCAGTCCAGTTTGTCCAGGTATTCTTTTGTCCAATCTATTATGGCAGCTGTGCATTGGATCACTGGTATAGCCCAAGAATTTATTGCTCTAATTGTGTTTAATCAATTTAATTTTGTTTTCAGAACATTTCTAACTCTTTTTGTGTATTCTGCTGCTGCCTGTTGTTTAATTTTCGAGTGGAGAATATCACTGGCTTCTAATATTCCAAGGCATTTATAAGATTCGTCAGCTGAAATTACTTTTATATATTTCTTTCGATCAAAATTAAAATTGCTAGTGTGATTAATTTTTGCTCGATTCGATGTCCTGACTGAAAATACGAACTGTGTTCAGTAAAGAATCTATTTGCTGTGCAGATTTTCCATATAACTTCAAGTAATCCATATACAACAGATGGGAAATTTTAATATTATATTTATTATTATATTTTAATATTATAGGAATTTCATATCCAAGTTTTGTTTTCTTTAAAAATCATAGACCAAGGCATCAAAGAAATGCTGAAGAACAATGGTGACAAGGAATCACCTTGGATAATTCCACGTTTAATGCTAATATCTCGGAATCGTTCATTATTGACTATTAAAGTTGTTTTCGGTGATTTCATAGCAACAGTGCCAGGATACAATTTCCAGGTGTATACAAAGTCACATGCGAGTGTGGAAAACCTTACTATGGCCAAACGGAGAAATCTATTCTCCTACGTCTCGAGGAGAACCAGAGCAACTGCCCTGTCAGGCCATGTCCTGTTTTCAATAAACACGAACAACGAAAGCCGCCAGCATGAAGTAAATTGGACAACAACTTCAAACCTACACATTTGCCACAATAATGTAGAACGCCGCATTGTCGAATCAAAAGAAATCACCTTGGACCCTCTTCATATGAACAATAATCTCAGCTATAATTTGCCTGATTCTTTCAGCTCTACTATCAGATATTGGAGATCGCGTGGTTCCACACACACACAAGTGTACAACAATAGAACTTTAACACGGACTATAGCACAAGTTCATAATAACTGTAATTTACAGTGGAATATCATAACTTTATAATTGTATAGCTTTAGAGTGTCTCAATGTTTATTTCAGTGTCTTTTAATATCTTTGTATGTTCTTAACGCCTGATGAAGTCAATCTCGACGAAACGTTGCGTTTTCAAATAAATCTCAATTTGTTATAATTCTCGGGTTTATAGTCAGTTTATATTAAAAATGAACATATCCCAACCCCGAGTTAATAGTAGTGGTCTATATATATATATATATATATATATATATATGGGAATAAATTTTTAACTTGGGTATATTGTATATTAGGATAACCAAGCAATTTTATATGCTTGGTTATTTTAGCTCCTAAATATATATATATATATATATATATATATATATATATATATAAAGCACCGCACACCTGGTACACCCAAGATCAGAATTGAAGAAGCAGTAAGCCAGTTCTTCAATTCTGATGACTCGAGACATGAGACAACAATGTGTTTGTCTCATGAAGGCAAACACGTTGTTGGACGTTTCAAAACAATGAAGAGACAAAAATGTGACATAAAAACGTTTTAAATTTCGGCTTATATATATATATATATATATATATATACACATACATACATACATCTTCAAGGCCCACTCTTCCTAATTGGGTTGTGGGAGCAACAGCTGCAAGAGGATCTTCCAATGGTCACGATCCTCTGCCACCAAGCTCAGGTGTTCTGGTGGGATTCCCAAACGTGTCCACCCAAGGTTTTGGATATAATCTATCCAGCGAGTCCTTGGCCTTCCATATGGCCTCCCACCCTCCGGCTTGGCAAAGAGGGCCTGCTGAGGGAGCCTCTCTTGTGGCATTCTGACCAGGTGCCCGTACCAGCGTAACTGTGATCTCTCAACACGGAGAAGCAGCGGTTGAGTATTGAGGATTTCCCGAATTGCAGAGCTTCTGACTCGGTCGAGTTTTGTCAGCCCCACAACCCCTCGAAGGAACCTCATTTCAGCTGCTTGGATTCGTGTCCGCATTCTTTCGGTCATTACCCAACTCTCATAACCATAGGTGAGGATGGGGACATAGACTGTATTGAAGACAGCCAACTTTGCCTTCTGGCTTAATTCCCGCTTCAATACTACCGAACGGCCAAGCTCCCACAATATTGAGCTTGCTAAGCCAATTAGAGTATCTGGCTCTACGTCCCATTTTCCATCATCCGTGAATATGGACCCAAGGTATTTAAACTTCTCCACCTGTCTCATTGGGACTCCACTTACATTTAGAGTGCACTGGGATGGTTGTCTTGAGACCACAAATGTTTCAGTTTTGGCCACACTGATCTTCATTCCGGCATCTGCACAAATAGCTACAAACCTATCCAGGGTCCGCTGGAGGTCATCTGTGGAAGAGCTAAGCAGAACTAGATCATCTGAAAAAAGCAGACGTCCAATGCCTGGCTGTGCCTATCAATCCAGTCCATAAATATTATGAAAAGGAGGGGTGACAGAACCCTTGGTGGAGGCCAACGGAAACTGTGAAAGGTTCAGACTTTGTGCTGAACCTCATCTCATCTTCCTTATACCCTCTTTTACCTTGCGGTGTCAAGGGTCCATTGATCATCGGACCTCACTCCGTTTACAGGATAAGGTGGTCACCCTTATTCCCCAGTGTATCCTATGGCCTGTAGTGTTGAGTTCTCAAGGCCAGTTTGCCTGCTTTGCGGGATGAAAAACCCCCGAATAAACTGGGGGAAAAAACCCTAGTGTCCACTCCCAAGACTGGCTAACTTGACTATGGCTGAGGAAGATCCTTCAGCTCCTCACGTCACCGACGGGAATCGAACCTAGGACACTCCTTCCCCAGGCATATGGTTGCGAAGCGCATAGCCACTAGGCTAACCGCGCGGACGTGCTGAACCTTTATATATATATATATAAAGGTTCAGGTCATCTTTTTATATATATATATATATATATATATATATATATATATATATAAAAAGATGTTACAACACCAAGGCAACTCATTGTAAAGGTAGTAATGTTGCCCTGGTGTTGTAACATCTTTAGACTTGAACTTTGTTTCAGGCGCAAACTTAATTGTTGTTTGCGTACTTGGGATTAGGAGTTAAAATAACCAAGTTTATAAAATAACTTGGTTATCCTAATATATATATATATATATATATATATATATATAGAATAAATATATCTGTGGCGTCACGTGGCCATTTCGATTGTGTCTGCTGTCATGTAGGTTGTACATGTGCTACAAATTTCACGTCAATTTGATGCACGCCGTATGCATGGGCGTGCATCGATAGAAAATTTTCCAGAGGTGGGAGGGAGGAGCAAAGCTTGGAGACAAATAATTACAGTGGTAACTCGCTAATCCGAACCTCTTTAGTCCGAACCCTCCAGTAATCCGAACTGCGGTTTGAAAAAAAAGTATTATTTATTGCGTATTATTATTTTGTGTGCTATTATTTTTATTTAATAATTAATATTTAACTATTATTATTTATTTTATTATTATTACAGTACAGTATTTTTTTCATACTGTTGATTGTACCGTTATACTGGAGGCCTATTTTGATTTATTGTGTGTTCACGTTTGCTTTTTTATACTGTACAGTACGTACTGTGTTGTCGGCATGAATCTCAAATGCAGTATACACAAAAAAGAGGAAATTCAAAACGTGCATAATTTGGTTAAAAATATAAATTTAGATGTTGAAATTTCACAAAGAGATGTTACGGAATGGGTTACAGGTAGAACCGAAAGTGAATTCGAAATCAAATCAGATGCTGAAATTATAAATATGATACTACAGAATGAATTAGAAGACGATGATGAAGAACTCGAAGAAAGAAAAAAAAATAAAACATGAAGAGGTAGTTGACAGTTTTAATATGTGTATAGAATAAGATACGCCATTCAACAAAATTTTATTGCTAATGCAGCTCCGAGAAGAATTATTCGAAAGAAGTTTAGCTTCCAAGAAGCAAAAGAAAATCAGTGACTTTTTTTTTATAAAGAAATAAACTTTTTTGTGTTATTTTGTAAAACTTTTTTTTTGTGTGTGTTGTGAACAAGAAAGTGATATTTTTTACGCTAATTAAGTTACGCACTAAACTATGCAATTTTATTAAATCAGAATCCTCAACAATTAGGTACATACAAATTAAATTTTTTTACTAAAATAAACTTGAGTACTGTATTATTATTTTTTTTTTTGTTTTACATTACAGTACAGTAGTTTTTTTTTTCTATCAGTTACTTCATTTATTTACAGAATTAAATTCATGTACCATTAGAATCTGATTATTTTTGTCTTAAACGCTAGTTATTGTTGCCTCTTGGAGGAAAATTCGCTAATCCAAACTTTTAGATAATATGAACGTGCACGGGTTTTATTAGTTCGGATTAGCGAGATACCACTATACATCAATAAATTTTTATAATTATTGATTTAATTAAATAATTACATCAATAAACGTCTTTTGGCATTTTTTGATGTAATTATTTATCGATGTAAACTGTAAATACAGTACATTATTTTCATTTTACATCAATTTCAATGTTCTTTAATTTTTGGGGAAGAAATGGTATTCAGAATTAATACAGTTTTAGCACAATTTTACATATTTTATTAAAAATCAACTAATTAATTAATCTCAAAATCCTAAATTCAATTATTATAGTTTAGAAGCAAAAAATCACAAAACTAACAAGTAAAAAAAAATTTAATTACATACACTTACCTTTTAAAAATGTAATTTTTCTGTTTAAATTTGTTTCACTATAAATTTACAATTTACACTTCATTCAGTGACTCACTAGATACAGAGGGCAAACAAACTGGTCTCGCTGTTCACGAATCAGATGAAGATGAACCAAAAACAGAAACACGTATTTTATTGCTGCAATAAAATTTCGGCACTGATATATCTGTTCTATATATATATATAAAGATAAGCCGAAATTTGTTAACCAAAACAGGCTAACTCATAATAAAATTTTAAGACAGACAAAGCTTACATATAAGGTTATAAAACATAAGGTTACATATCTCAATCACTTTTACGATTATAATTTGTGGAATTTTTTACTTTAGCCTGGGGGGGGGGAGTTCCCTGTTTGTCTCCCTCCCTCTGCAGACGCCCATGACCGTATGATTGCATTTTTATCGATCTATGAAAGGGCCATTACTGTTTAACTTGTATATTAATGATATTGGCAAAGGTTTCGATGGAGATATTCAGTTGTTTGCAGATGATGCAAAGTTGAGACGAACCATAAAGATTAGTGAGGATGTTGTGGCTTTACAAGAAGACTTGAATAAATTGAGTGATTGGGCATGGAAATGTAGATGTGAGTTCAATGTTGCAAAATATAAGGTTTCAAAATTTGGAAAACAAAGATGGGATGTAGAATTTATGCTTGGTGACAATATATTGTTGGAGATGGAATAAATAAGAGATCCTGGGGTGATAGTGGATAAGGATCTGAAATTTAGGGGGCCACATAGGCAAAATTGTGAAGACAACACAAAGGCTTCTGGGAATGATGCAGAGGACACTGACGTGTAGAAGTATGGAGATTCTTGTTCTGTTGTATAAGGCTTTCATTAGTCCACACATGGACTATTGTGACCAGATTTGGTCACCTGGTTTTCAGAAGGATGAAGAGATGTTGGAAAGGGTCCAAAAGCGACTGACTAAGGTAGTTTTTGACCTTTGGAATGTCGAGTATGAGGAAAGATTAAGAAGATGTAATTTTCAGAGTCTGGTGGACAGGAGTTAGAGGGGAGATATGATAGAGACCTACAAGTTGGTAAGGGGTTGTTATAGGATCAGTGCTGGAGAAGTTCTACAGAAAATAATGGGAGATCAGGGGAGAACCAGAGGTCATCCCTGGAAACTGTATAAAGAGGGCGTGAGTAGGGGAGTGAGAGGCAGGTTCTTTTCGTGCAGAGTTGTGAATGATTGGAATGCCTTGCCTGAGAGTGGTGTCTGCATGGAGTTTGAGTGTGTTTAAGATATGGTATGATGAGATGTGTGTGCGATAAAAGGACCTCCCAAATGAGTCTTTGACTACATGAAGTCTTGGAGTAATAATAATAATAAACCTGTTCTATGGCTACTCTGCCATGGGCCGAAACAGGCTAACTCATAATAAAATTTTAAGACAGACAAAGCTTACATATAAGGTTATAAGACATAAGGTTACATACCTCAATCACTTTTATGATTATAATTTGTGGAATTTTTTACTCGAGCCTGGGGGGGGGGAGTTCCCTGTTTGCCTCCCTCCCTCTGCAGATGCCCATGACCGTATGATTGCATTTTTTTCGATGTAGGAAAGTTTTGAGAGTTCATAGCGCATCGGTGCTCATATTAATTGGTCCAATGCAATTATTCCAGGTTAACTTTGAATACTTATGCATAGAGTGGGAGAACAGTCTGTTTGTTTTGAGACTTACTAGCAAACAACAATGAAGGAGAATGCTATAGTTGGTTGGTATATTTGAAATACTCAAAGATGAAAATATGAATCATCATTTATAAGACATGATAGAATAGGAAATGAAAAAAAAAGAATAAGTGTGAGTAGAAATACTTTCATTAATGGTGATCGAATTATTAATAATTAACATTTGTGATATATGTGTCCTAGAAGTTGCTGAGTAGAGGAAATAGTATGAACCTATAAAGTTTAGACATGAATAAGTGAATTTATGATGGCATAATTCAAAGAAAAATCTTATGAGGACACAGAGAATGGTAGGAATAAATATCGTTTGATGGAGCAGCAAATCATCTCGTAAAATGTGTTGCCCATGTTATGTGTATTTCAATGGTTTTTGTATATTTCGCTCCGTTTCTAAGAAATTACTTTTGTTTACTGAGATTCAGTATACATAACCCCTGATGATTATCAGAATTATCCGCACTTTTGAGAATCCTACAATGATCTTTTTTTTTTTAGTGTCAGTGGTTCTTCTGTCTTCTCAATCTCACAAATGCTGGTATTTTTGTAGATCAAGAGCTATTTTTTTTCTGTCTGTTGTTTCCGAAGACGAATAAAAATGTCTCTATGCTGTTAAAAAACTTTGCAACCTCAACAGATGCTGTACTGCACAAGCAAAAGAAAAAACAATTAGCATTTTTCTCCTAACATCCACTTTCAAATTTTCAGTTCCAGAAAACATGTGTAACAGCTGTTTGTAATAAAGCCATCGGATATAGTAATCGCTCAACCCATGACAAGTGACAACATTCAATTGGATTCATTGACATAATAAACAATCACAGCCGCTAGGTGCTGGGTGAGCTCAAAATTGTAGTTCACCCAACCCTGCATTCTGAGCGGTTTTAGAATCTTAGAAAGCTAAGAATTTGACCCTTTGCACCTTTTTACATCTTTCAAAAGGGCACACAGGTGTATGCATTTCAAAAGCACACCCGGTCTATTAACGCAAATGTGGCGCAATGTTTACGCTGCGAAAAGTGCCTTCTTCATGAAGCACTAATGCTTTATTACCCTCTTGAAGAGGACAATGAAGCATTAGTACAGTATATTGTGTTCAAGTTTAGGAATCGTGCAAAGTCTGCAAACAATTGGGGGAGTCTTTAACGGGAATAGATGCAAAAATATAATATGGGTGATACTGATATTTCGTAGATGAGTACCGCACACCTGGAATATTCTCCCCTGATATGTGTGTGTATATATATATATATATATATATATAAGGCCGTAGCACTTGCATCCTCTGCACTTCAGAATAACATATCTTGTTAGGGTTAGGTATGAAGAGATGGCAGCACTTGCTTGTCATCCACTTCATCGGTGGCTGCTATAGTTAGTGATACATAGGGGCAAGCTATCTCTGATTCGCTACCGGTGGAGATTGAACTGCCCACTCAGTCTCCAAACGCTAGATACGGTATAAAAGTAAATAGGCAATTGTGATATGTTTTCTTCTTTCCATTACACAGAATTCCCACTCTAATGTAGGAAGTCTATGTAATGGAAACAGATATGAATGCGAGTCTTATTATACTAATAGTGCCAATGAAATGAATTTGTAACATCGTAAAGATATCGCGGTCTGTTTGAAAGCGAACATTTTTCAAGTGGTTATCAGAGCCATTTGGGCAGTACATTAAGGTGACCATTTGTTCTCAGATTTTCGTGAAGGTTTCTGAAACAATACTAGCGTCCCATCCTATTTTTATCACCGATATTTATATTATTTGGGCTTATTATATTCGCTATTATCAGCTATTATTGCAGTTACTTGTGAGCATTCGTTGAGAAATCCTACTATGTTAAAGAAAATACATCTTCTGAAAAATATTCCACCTCTTAAATAAGTGGTTTTAAAGTCATGACGTTTGTAAATTGGTATTATTACAAAAGACATCCAGGGAACTCATTGCAAGATGTTACATTACTCACCCCCCCCCGCCCCCCATTTCAAACTCTTGATTTCATCCAAACCATATGCTCTCACCATCTCTCTAAAGGCAAGTCCAGGTCCGATATATATACGATTTATGTATACTAATGCTCGAAGTATTAGGAATAAGTGTGAAGAATTTTTGTCATTATTTAGTACAACATGGCCAAAAATTACAGGAATTAGCGAAACTTGGTTAACCAAGAATGATATAGTTATTGGGATTTAATGTAAGGGGTACAGTATTTTCAGGCAGGACAGAGATGACAGAATGGGGAGACGGGTTTTATTAGTGATAGACCAAACATTAAAGCCAAAAAAGGTACCTCATTGTGACAGGTATGTAGAGGACAGTTCATTAGAGGCTGTTTGGTGTGAGATAGAGATTAACAAGGCGAAATATGTAATTGGTTGTTGTTATAATCCAAGGGGAATAAGGGAGAATGTAGATAGCATGTGTTGGCAAATTAGCACGATGAGTGAAGGTCAAGTAATTATTATGGGGGATTTTAACTTCGGGGACATAGATTGGAGGAAGGAATAGTCACAAGGAACGAAGGAAATGGAGTTTATACAGCTGTTAAGAGATAATTACCTGAGACAGCATGTGATGGAAGGGACAAGAGATTCTAGAGTGTTTGATCTGGTCATAACATCGGAGAACATATCGATAAGTAATTTAGTTACAATGTCTCCACTTCGGGAAAGCGATCATGTGGTCTTGACCTGGGAGATTGAAAGACGTGCTGAATATTCTATTAAGAATGGGTATATGTGGAATTACAAGGCTGGTGATTATGGCAAGCTGAGAAATCAGCTTTCAGCTGTACTATGGCATGAGAAATTCAAGGGGAGAGATGTTAATGGTGCGTGGGAGATTCTCAAGGAGTATTTGAAGAAAGCTGTATCAGACTGTATTCCCAGAGTCAGAAGGAGAAATCAAGTAGGAGTAAAATGGATGAATAATACTATTAAACAGGAGTTGCAGATAAAGAAAAGGTTGTGGAGGACGTATAAAGAAAAAGGTGATGAGCGTTTCAATGAGCAATATAAGGTACAGGCAAAGAAAGTAATTTGTATGGTAAGGAAAGCCAAAGCTAATTATGAGAGGAAGCTAGCTAATGAATCCAAAAGAAACCCTAAAGAGTTCTTTCGCTATGTGGCTAGTAAAAGGAAGAATATCCATGGAAAGATTACTTTAAAAATTGTTGATGGTAGGGAAATTACTGAAGCTAATCAAATAGTTGAGTTGCTTAGTGATCATTTCGCAAAATTGTACCATCTTCGTAGTGATAGTGCAGTGTCAGATGTGCCATTGACTGATGAGAGTATAGAGATAGATGAAATTGAGGTGCTTAATATATTAAAGAACCTTAATGCTAACACTGCCATTGGGTTAGATGGCATATCGGCCCATGTGTTACGAGAATGTGCAAGAGAATTAGCAACTGTTCTAACCAGAATATTTAATTTAAGCCTCAGTTCTGGTAAAGTGCCAATAGAGTGGAAAGATGGGAAAATAGTTCCATTGCACAAGGGAGACTCTAAGACTGAGGTTGCAAATTATAGACCAATCAATATATCTTTAGTGGTGGTTAAGATTTTGGAGAAATTGGTTAAAATTAGAATTCAGGACTGGGTGGACAGCAATATGGTACTTTATAAGGGGCAACATGGTTTTGTGAAGGGTAGGTCTTGCCTAAGTAATTTGCTTACTTTCTATAATAAAGTAACAGTAGGGTTGGATAAAGGAAATCCTTACTCAGTGATACTGCTTGACTTTGCAAAGGCCTTTGACAGGATTCCACATGGAACTCTGTTACATAAATTAGAGCAAATGGGTTTGGATCCGAAGATGGTGATTTGGATGAAAGGATGGTTGGTGGACAGATATCAAAGAGTGGGTTACAGAGGAGCTGAGTCCAGGAAAAGGCAAGTGACTAGTGGTGTACCTCAGGGCTCAGTTCTTGGTCCTCTATTGTTTAATTTGTACATCAATGATATTGGAAATACCTTGAATGGAAATATCCACTTGTTTGCTGATGATGCAAAATTGGGAAGAGCGATAATCAATTCAAATGATGTGGATATTTTACAGGATGACTTAAATAGGCTGACGGTATGGACTGAGGTAAATGGCTGTCAGTTCAACGTGGCTAAGTGTAAGATATTCGGGAGGATGACACTTCGGGAGGATGACATCGCATGCTGTTTACTATATTAACGGAACTGAACTGCAGGAAGTTGATGAGACAAGAGACTTGGGAGTTATTGTGGACAGAGAACTTAAGTTTAAAGAGCATATTGCAAAGATTGCCAAAACATCACATCAAATTACATGGTTGTTGAGGAACACACTAACAAGCAGGGATAGGGAAGTTATTGTTCCACTCTATAAGGCATTAATAAGGCCGCATTTGGACTCATGTGCACAGATCTGGTCGCCAGGATTTCTTGGTGATGCGGAAGTGGTGGAGAGGATTCAGAGGCGGGTTACAAAGATTGTTGCAGGTCTGTGGGATGTTCCCTATGAGGATAGATTGATGTTCTGTGGACTCCAAAAACTAGCTGATAGACGTAGGAGTGGAGATATGATAGAGATATTTAAATTGTTAAAGGGATTTTACAGGATTGATACTGATGATATTCTTAAGACCAGTGCAGGATGTGAGAGAACGAGGGGCCATCCCTGGAGATTGTGTAAGAGTGTGGTTAACAAGGGTGTTAGGACTAGATTTTTTACTTGGAGGATTGTGAATGGGTGGAATGCTTTACCAGAGGTGGTTGTGAATGCTTCAACTGTGAATGAATTTAAGGAGAGGTATGACAGGTATTGTGTAAATAATGGTTAGTGTGTCAATGTCGGGTCTCCCGCGATGAGTCTTTTGACTCCATGGAGACACTGTTAAAATAATAATAATAATAACAATAATAATATCATCTTTAACACTTTATATATATATATATATATACATACATACACACAGAGGGGGGGTCGGGAAGGTTCTAATAAACACCTAGAACAAAAATGATAATAAAGCAACATATAAACACAAGGAGGAACATATTAATACTATGTTCTTATAGTCTTATATCCTCATATGTTCTTTCTTGTGGTTATCTCAGTTGCTTTAATATCATTTTTGTTCTAGATGTTCATCAGAAGTTTCCTGACTCTCCTAATACATATATTACAGTGACAGAGGAAATTAATCAGAAAACAGTCATAAGTTTTTTATTTTTGATATTTAGTTTTAATTATTTATACTTATAATTTTTTTTCAAATTTAAAGCTCATTGTGCTTGGTCTTTAATATGTCCTAATTTTTCGTGGTTGCCAGCTAGAGCACAGACCAAATCTGTGCACAGTGATCCATATGCAGCCTGATCAAATCCTTGTATAATGGAATCAAAACATCCTTACTTGTATACGTAACTGTTCTCTTTGTCATTCTGATAATCCTCTGTGTTGTCCTCATAATTTTAACAAGATATTCACGAAAATTTGCAACATTAAACTGACATCCCCACACACTCACCATTCAGACAGTCTATTTAGGTCCTCTTGCAAATCTACATCTGCTCTATTTCCTAGAAGCGAGCCCAAAGATTGAGTAATCTGCAAACAACTGCATATCACTGCTAATTGTTTTCCCATGTCATTTACATACAGATTAAACAACAATGTGCCCAAAACAGATCAATGGTGCATGCTAAGTGACTTTCCTCTTCTGTGATATCACTCTCCAGTACACAGAGATGGTTACCGGATTAATAATCTCCTAATGTTCACCCTGGCAGTTACTTGTTCCCATCCAAATCATTCGTCCCTACTATAACCACCAATTCTTTTAATCTCTAATTACTCATGTTCATCGCTTCAATCACCCTGCTCATTCTACCACCTGGAAAACAATTCTTATCCACCTTCTCATTCACCACACTTGTAATAATAGAATCTCCACAGGGAGCCACTCTCATATCATTCGTTACATCTTTCGACTTGCCATTTTACCTCCACTGTTTATCACTTTTCCATGTATCCGTAATTCTTTTCATTTTATTTCGCATGCACTTCATCTTTTGACTCATCTTCATCAACTGTTTATTATTATTATTATTATTAAAAAAATGCTAATGCCTTTTTATTCCCGTGTAGGGAGTGGGAGAGGCCGGTTAGCCATATCTAACTTTCGGAGACTGAGTGGACAGTTCAATCTCCACTGGCAACCAATCAGAGATAGCTGGCCCATGGCTATCACTAATTCAGCAGCACACAGTGAAGAGAGACTGCTCAGTAGGTATTATTATTATTATTATTATTATATCCATAAATGAGGACTTCCTTAACCGCTTTGCAATAAACAACATTCTCTGGAATAGTGTAAAAAAGTCATCCAACAACGTTCACCATCAAACATTGTATAAAAACACAAGAAATCAACTAAGTACTAAAATTAGACGCACAAAAAGACACTGTTACTCTACTTTCATATATTCGCAGAATACAGTTCCAATATGAAAGAAACATGGTGTGCACTTAATGGACCATTAAACCGAAAAAGATAAACCTGTCCACAAGATTTTTTGTCAAAAGCTTCGGTCAGGAGAAGAACCAGATGGAACTTGCAGAAATATTTAACTATGCATTCACAAACAATATGATATAACTAAAAAAAAAAAAAAAAAAAAGATACTTTTCCCATTAGTCCCAGCACAAAACTATTAACCCAAATTAAACAGCAAAGAATCTACTTTCCTCCTGTATCCAAATTGGAACTGAAATATGCCTCTCTAACAATTGTTAGACAGGCAAAAGTGAAAGATAAGTATAGAAATTGCCAAAATCAAATTTACTGGCCTCCTTACACATTTCGAACAAGTAAATCCTCTAATTATGAAACTTGTGAACTTGAAATTCGACACTGGCGCTATTCCCAAACAACTAAAAACGGCAATAGTTATACCAGTTTACAAACAAGGAAAAAGAAATGACGTTCAAAACTACAAAGCTATAGCTAATTTGCCTGTCATTTCTATTCTTGAAAAAGTAATACACACAAGACTACAAAACTATTTATAGAAATATAACATCATCTCATAAAAGCAGTACGGTTTCCAGAAAACGAAAAGCACAACCATGTTATTAGAGGACATTACGAACGAACTAAATAAAGCTCTTGATAAAAACAAATTTGCTATTCTCATACTCGTTGATCATACCAAAGCTTTTGACACACCTGACTTTAGTCGGAATAAGAGGGACATTGCATACCTCAACGCAAGTAACAGAAACAGGCACATATTGCTCATTGTCCCTCAAGGAGCAATATTTTCACCTAGACTGTTCGAAATATACATAAATGCCATTCAAAACTTGGTGAAATATATCAATACGCAGATGACGCAGCACTACTAATAGTCCACACAGACATAAACACTGCACTCTCTCTATAGCCGTACACGATATAAACAAAATAAATGGCTACTACTTCTAGTAGTAGCCATGTAATGTAATCATAAAATGTAATAATAAAAAAAAAACAATAATTAAGCACCCTGTAGCACCAACGACATATAGTCACCCCTATCATTGCATTAACCATGGAACCTGCCTTTGTTCCTAAATCGCATCCGTAATACACGCTAAATACTTGGGTTTATACATTTTCAAAGACCTTAAGAAGACTAAGTAAATGAATTACCTTCGTAACAAACTACCACTGACGCTGCAAAACTATTCCAAGCGAAATTTATGATGCCAACCAACGGTAAAAAAAAAACCTCATATATCATGGAATTCGTGAAACAATAATAAAGTATGGTATAACAGTCTGGCAAACACAGCAAACAGTCACTTGTGAAATTTAGAAAAACTTCACCGTAGAATCGTTTGACCGGTGCTTCGGCGACCCGATAATACACACCAGGAAATATCTGAAACCCTAATGGCAAAACAGAAAATCCTGAGTACAAAGAATCTAAGACACCGCGTACTGTTACTAAGACTCTGTTTCAATAATGCTTACCGTAATAACAGAGAAACGTATCGCATAACCAGACCAAACACAACTCTATGCACATCCAAGCATTATAACAATTTGTATGGAGCCGACGTGAGGGAGCATCTTATACTCATATTACTCAACTTGCCATATAATGTAAAATATCTGAACAGTTACATAACATTAAAAGTTGAATTATGAAAAGTGCATCAGTACACTTAGAACTACAATAGTTCCAAGTTCTAAGTTATGTTTCACAAAAAACATAGTAACCACGGCAACAAACTCTAACCAAAAAAAAAAAAAAAAACACCAAAGGTTTAATTAATCGATAGTCCTACTGGCTTCAGAAAAGCTAACACTAGGTTCGAAGTCAGTGGATTACTTCACCTCATCATCCTTTTACTGCGAATATTTGCATCTACCTCATTTTTATAAATATATAATTTTTTAAAAAATATATTAACATCACATTACTCTATTATACATGTTATCTGTGTCCATATATGTACTCGTACTTGTTTATACATGTGCACATGTACGTTGTAAATAGTACGTATGCATTAACATTAAAAATTTTTATTTGATAAAAAAATTATTATTATTATTTTCTAACTTCTATGCAGGCAAAAGAATGACCATGTTATTTATCAAAAATTGATGCACTCAGTAATTTGTATACTGAGTTTCTGTAGTAACAAAAATGGAATAACAATGTCCATAATTACATATATATGTAAATATGATGTATTTTTTTTATTTTTATTTTTTTTTATTTTTTTTTTTTTCCCGTATACGGGAGTAGGCGAGGCCATTTAGCCCTATCTAACTTTTGGAGACTGAGTGGGCAGTTCAATCTCCACTGGTACCAATCAGAGACAGATGGCCCAAGGCTATCACTAATTAAGCGGTACACAGTGAAGAGAGACGGCTCAAATGTGCCGCCATCTCGTGGTCCCTAACCTTAACACAATATATTTAATGTCTGAAAATAATGTGGGTTCTGCGGTCGATTTTCTTGAGTTTACGGGACGAAAAACCCGAGTTTCCGGGAGGAAAAACCCGCTTGCCCGTGCCAGAGATCGACTAACTCGGGAACCGGTCGAAAAAAGGCTTAGAAAAATTTCCTCTAGTCGGCGACTAGATTTGAACCACCAAACCCTTTCTTCGTGCGGTCAAGCGCTGTAGAGTGCAAACGCCACTTCTACTGAGCTACACAGGCTCAATAAATGATATTGATATGGAAAAAAATATTATTGTACAGGTATCTCCATGGAGTCAAAAGACTCTTTATGGGAGATTCATTTATTCACACACTTGTCGTCATTCACACAATACCTCTCACACTTCTTAAACTCATTCACTCATGAAGCATGCACAACCACCTCTGGCAACCCATTCACCACCCTCTAAGCTAAAACTTTAGTGCTAACACTCCTTGCTGACCACGCTCTTACACAACTTCCATTGGCAAACCCTTATTTTATCCCTTCTGCCCTATACTGAAAATGTCTTCAGTGTCAATCCTATAAAACCCTTTAATAACGTAAATGCTTCAATATTATATCCTCTTTTTCATCTACGAGCTAATTGTTGAAACCTAGAGAATGCAGCTATGTGGTGCATTCCACTGACCTGCTATAATTTTTTCACACACTCTGGATCCTATCTCGTACAGATCTGTGAGCAGTAGTCCAGATGTGGCCTTATTAAAACTCTTTTATAGGTGTCTAGGACATCATCTCCATAAATTATCGCATTCATGGTTTCACTGGAAGAAAATTATTTCTCAGCTGATGACAAAGAATTTACCTACTTCAGGTAATAATCTCTTAGCAACTATAAATTTCCTTTTCTTTCCACTCGCTGACCATGCCTCCTCCAGATCTATGTCTCCATATTTGAAATCCTCCATAATAATTACCCAATATGTATCTATCATTGTAATTTGTCAATATATGTCATCTATATTCTCTCTTATGCCATTTGCTTTATAACAATAACCAGTTATAGAGGACATCAATTCCATTGTCCTCTATCTCACACTAGATGGCCTGAAATGAACTGCGCTCTGTATGCGTGTTGTCCTGATGTGCTTCTTCAGGGTCTGTGTTGCTCAGTGGAAATGCGTTTGTATCCCTTGCACTGGGATTCCCAAAGGAGCACTTAAGTTTGATCTAGTTGCCGATTACTGTAACTGTTTAAGGCCTTTCTTTGACCAGTTCCCGAATTTGTCGATCTTGGCAGGGCCAAGCGAATTTTTTCTCCTGGAAACTCGAGTTTTTCTTCCTGTATACTGAAGAAAATCGTAGAACTCAGTCATTATAGACAATAATATGTTGTGTCAGGTTAGGGCCATGAGATGACGGCATTTGGCAGTCGTCTTATCATCGGATGCAATTTATAATTAGTGATATTCTTTAGCCGCCTATCTCTGATTGGCAGTTAGTTGCGATTGAACTGCTCACTCATTCTCCAAATGTTAAATATGGCTATTACAGCTTTGCCTACTCCCTATAAGGGAATAAAAGGCATTAGCTAATTTTTGCTTTTGCTATTATTAACAACATCGCCATTCTGTTCCTTCTGTCCTCTCTGAAGATACTATATTGTTTACATTCTATTCCTATTACTATATCATCATCTGTCATCCAGATGTCACTAATGCTACAAGTTTTGGCCAAATGAGCTGATCGATATCAAAAAACTTCTTAACCTTATTCCTAATACTCCTGGCTTAGTATAAATAAAGTACAATACCAATCTCTTCCCACAACCTCCTTTACACTTTGTGTTGCTTAGCTCGCTAATGTTAAGGATCTGAAGAGATATATTCAGCATCATGTTATCAATTTCACACTTACTAACCTCTATGCTGGCTGGACTAATGTTCACCTGCATTTCCCCTAAACATTCGAGTTTCTCTGATTATACACTTTCGAATTCTTACTGAACAATCTTTCCTGACCCCAAATCCATTCAAATGCATCTATCTACTTTATATAAATCCTTCCTTTCATTAAACTCACTCCACCCATTAAAAAATTCTACCTTCCTTCCTTCACAATCTGCGCACTGACTCATTCCCGATCATAGCTCAGGTCACCTTTATCATACTGTGACAATAGATTCACAACTTTTACTTTTCGACTCCTCCTTTCAACATGTACTAGCAACTCTGATAATGTTCGCCCAGCGTTTGTAGATCCCTGCTTCGCGTCTTTCCAAGAATAGTCGATTCATGCTGAAGGAAAGAAAGAAATGAAGGACGTCCGAATTGGTCGCCAACATGCGAAATCACGTGCTTTATAGGTAAAATTTTTCAACTGTTATACAAGCAACATAGTTAACTACAATAATCATAAAAGAGGAGTTAATTTTCTGACCGGTAATAATAAACAACTCATCCCACAATACAGACTGATTACCCTATTATCGGAATGGATTCTCCTTTTTCTAACATGCGCAGAAGTGTCGAAGGATCTCTAATCGGTGGGCGAACTATATCTTCTTACATACCACATTTCACAGCTTCTAAATTATTTGTGCCTTTGAAATTAATCAGCTCTTTCCCCTTCACTTTCTGCAACCTTACAACATCACTAACATCCGCAATCTTAGCACCAAGAAAATTTAACTTCTAAGCAAAAAAAAAAAAAAAAAAAAATCTAAAATAAGCCAAAGTAAAGCTATTGTAATTTCATTTGAAATAATTTCAATTTTCTCACAGTATGAATTTATCTATCTTAACACCACTAGGTGACGTTGGGATCTAAAAAATTGGCGGAGTATTGAAGTTAGTGGGTGTGTTCCCGGTATCAGTGCTCTCACGTGTTTTAACTTTTATGTTATGGTTAAAATAAATTATTAGCTGCTGAAGTAAATAGTAAAAATAAATATTCGTAAGTAACTCTTATTATATATGAAGATTTCAATTATTGTTATAATTTTGTTTGTATGATTCAATTATGTTCTGTATTAGTTTTGAAAAAGGAAGGATAAGAGATATTTCTTATTGAAGCAGCGCAAATGTGATCTTTATATCTAATATTGTGTGGCTAAAAATGTGGAATGGTTTCTCTGTCGCTGTTTTCTTTTTCACTATATCGCACTTGCACAATGTGTTCTTTATGAGTCGTTCACTGTTGAGCTACTTCAGAACACGATTTCAAGGTGGAGTACAAACTACTACAGTACAAATATTGTTAACTATTATCTTCAGAGAACTACGTCGGAACTTCGCAGCTGTCTTTGAAAACTGGCCATCCAAAGCCAAATATATTAAAGATCTGAGAAGTCACGCAGAACTAAACAGCGTGCTAGTCAGGATATGTTTATCAGTGTTTGAAGAAGATTTTGTTGATGAATGTGATATATTTTGCACTGTATAAGGATCTGTAACATTCCCTCCAATTTTTGTTTTATAGCTGCGCGGGAATGCTATTGCTCAGAGCAGAAAATTTTTACATGAGCCGATGACTGCGTAGCACATTAACAGTTGTAATATACATAATACGAATATTTCCAATGAATATCGAAAATCTGCATGCTTTTGATTTTATTTATTAATAACGCTATCTTCGTACTAAACTAATCCAACGCAGTTGATAAACCAATCAACATTCTAATTTTTTTTTTCTCTCACTTGGTTAGACTATAATGAATTTAGTTTAATCCTTTATCCAAGTGTAAGCAAACAAACTTTGCGCCTGAAGTATCTTCAGGACTGAGGCAACTAGTGGTAAAGGTGGAGTCTTAGTATTTCCCATAATGCAAAGTACATCTCCTTGCAGACATGTATAATGCTGTGCATTAAGGGAAGGCCACTATCCATACCGGTTTCGACCTTTATTGAATGTTCAAGTGCTGGTCAAACTCCCAAAACTCAGCACTGTTCCCCTTAGTAACAGGCTCCGAGAAGAACTGTCAACGTTGGCTCTACCCCGTGGCAGGCTCACCCCACCACCGAGCAGAGCTGCTCATTTGCTTATATCTCATCTGAGGAATAACAGCAACAGCTGTGCCTCAGTTAACTTCATAGGCTATAGCATTGCCATTCAATCCCCCCCTCCCCCTCTCAGGACCTGTGTGACAGCAACAGCCAAGCCTTCATGGGCTACAGCATTGCCATTCATCACCCAAGCTTCCAACTGGTTTCAACCTTTATTGAGGTCTCGGCAGTGGTAGCCAGACCTGAAGTATCTTCATGACTGAGGCAACTATGGTAAAGGTGGACCAAGCTCTCATCACTACTTCTTAGTATCTCCCATAATACAAAGCACTTAATGCATAGCATTATACATATCTGCAAGGAGGTGTGCTTTGCATTATGGGAGATACTAAGATCCAGAGAGTAATTTAATAAGGTGAGATACCTTTTGACAACTCACATAGGTAAATATGACTTCTCCATGCTTCCACCTTAGTATCACCTTGGAAGCTTGGGTGATGAATGGCGATGCTGTAGCCCATGAAGTTTTAACTGAGGCTCAGCTGTTGCTGTCACACAGGTCCTGGGGAGGGGGGTAATGAATGGCAATGCTGTAGCCCATGAAGTTAACTGAGACACGGCTGTTGCTGTTATCCCTCAGATGGCATATGAGCAAATGAGCGGCTCTGCTCATTGGTGGGGGTGAGCCTGTTACTGAGAGGAAGAACGCTGAGTTTTTGGAGTTTGACCTGTACTTGAACATTCAATAAAGGTCGAAATTGGTTAGAAGCTTGGGTAATGAATGGCTATGCTGTAGCCCATGAAGTTTTAACTGAGGCTCGGCTGTCAGCCATGTCTTGTGGGGGGAGTAATGAATGGCAATGCTATAGCCCATGAAATTAACTGAGGCATGGCTGTTACTGTTACCCCTCAGATGACATATGAGCAAATGAGCAGCTCTGTTTGGTGGTGGGGTGAGCCTGCCAACGCTGAGAGTTCTTTACACTGGCAGTATGAGCCTGTTACTGAGGGGGAACAACGCTGAGTTTTTGGAGTTTGACCTGTACTTGAACATTCAATAAAGGTCGAAACCGATCTGGTTAGTGGCCATTCCCTTAATGCATAGCATTATACATCTCCGCAAGGAGATGTGCTTCACATTATGGGAGATACCAAGACAAGTAGTGATGAGAGCTTGGTCCACCTTTACCACAAGTTGCCTCAGTCCTGAAGATACTTCAGGACAAAGTTTGTTTGCTTACACTTGAATAAAGGATTAAACTAAATTTATTACAATTAGAATGTGTTCTTTCTTTTAAGAACACTTAAAACCATTAGTGTTCTTAAAAGAAATTTTCAATTGTGCAGCAGCAAATCAGTGTGCACAGGAACATCTCAGTCACTGCACTGCCATGCAGCTTTAGAGGTGAACATTGGAGGACTGGTAAAATCCCATATAACAGTTCTGAATTTGGAAAATTGCAGTTGTCTTTGAAAACTGGTCATTTAAAAACCATTCCTAGTTGCATCTGATAATTGTTGGTTAAAAATGGTGAGGCTCTCTGGAAATTACATTTGCTCTCATAGCCCATGGCTATCTGTGCAAATGCATTTCACACCGCTTGGCTGTGTGTTTTTCTCTCAGAAACATGGGTTTTATCATCGCATTTCAAAAACTCAGTAGTGGAACTTGCACTGTTTCAGATAATAAAACAAGTCTTAGGTTTTTATAGCAACAAGATGGCAGCAGTTGTCCTGTTGTAATCTCTCCTGAAAACCTTGGTTCATTGATGGCTCAATTCTAAGTGAAAGGTTGAAGGATGTAGGCTGGCTGGCACCCATCAGCCTTCAAAACGTTTAGTTCAGACTAAAGGATTTCTGCTTGCTTGCTTTGGGGAATAAAATATTAGAGAATAGGAGTAGTAGTAGTTAATGTATATAAGAAAAAGTGAGCAAATGAAATTGGATTCTTTAAATTAATTTATTAAAGAACATTAATGCTCTGATTTTGCTTTTACTTCATTAGGTTGTTCAGTTGAAAATATTAATTTATTTTCATTGGTTTAATAAGCAAACTCAGTTTATACAAGTATTGTAAACTTGTATTACATCAGCACTGTGGGCAGGTAATTAGAAAATCTGTAGTCAAAGCATGAAAGCCATTTCAGTGGTAGCCTCATTGTAGGTCACAGAAATTATTTCCCATTGAAAACCAAAGAACATCCCCACAAAAATTTTATTCATATCAGTGTTAGACAAGGTTTGTATGTGAACCAAAGAAAACGGTCAAGTTTTGACATTTTTGTAGACTTCATTATTATAAAACATGAAATGTTAGAACCTGTGAAATTTATATCGATTCTGATACCATATCAACTTTTTTCTTTATCCGAATCCACCCTGATAGGCCATAAAGCTATAGTACAATAATTGCCAAGAAATTATATTCTTGTGTAATTCTTTACCAAGTGTTAGCAAACAAAGTTTGCACATGTGAAGTATCTTCACAACTGGGCTACTTGTATATAGAGGCTAATGACTTTACATCAGTTGTCATAGTATCCCATAATGCAGGGATTCTCAACCTAGTCGTACCACTGGTGGTACGTGAGCCACTGCCTTACTGGTACATCTAATATCTTGAATTAAATATAGTGGTATGCCACTGGAAAAAGTTGAGAACCCCTGCCATAATGTAAAGTACCCTTCCTTGCAGATGTGAATAATGTTAAGCATTGAGAGGGTCACTACCCAGACCAGTTATAACTTGAATGCAGAACTCATATTTCCGCTTCCCGAGTCTAGCTGCAACTCAATAAAGGTCGAAACCAGTCAGGATAGTGGTCCTCCTTTAATGCTTAACATCATGCATGTCCAAAAGGGAGTTTGCTTTGCAATTATGGGATTCTAAGGCAATTAATGTGAAATCATTATCCTCTGTATACAAGTAACCTGGTTGTGAAGATACTTAATGTGCAAACTTTGTTTATTCATGCTTTGGTAAAAGATTAAGGAATATAAATTCTTAGCAAGTGGAATTTGCATTGTATCTAAATTACACTTGGACAGAAAAAAAGTTTCTTCAATTATCTCAGATCCAGAGTATTTTAATAATAAGGTGGTAACCTTTTTACTACTTCATCATCAAATTCTTGCCATGTACCCTCAAGGGGTGTACAGGATATGATAATAGTACTACATGAAAAAAAACTACATCATTACTAACTTCCTATCTACAATTTTCCTTCAAATCAGTCTGTTACTTGTCAAGACTCCAACATTATCAGATCTTATATTTCTATCGTCTAAGGCACTTTGTACCGTATCAATCCACCTATATCTTGGTCTACCTCTGGGTCGTTTTGCTGCCAACCTGGCAGAGAACACTTGTTTTGCTAATCTTTCCTCGCCCATTCTGTTTAAGTGACCATACCACCTGAGATTAGCTCTGCTAACGCATTCCTGGATGCTGACAACATCAAGTTCTTTCCTAATATCCTTGTTTTTAATATGATATTGCCATTGATGCCATCTGTTCACACCTATAATCTTTCTCAGGACTCTCATATCTGCGGTCTCTAGTCTTTGGTCAAGTGTTTTACTTCTGACCCAGCTCTCAGATCCATAAGTTAAAACTGGTTTGAATACTGTCTTGTATACAGCTAATTTAGTGTTCCGACTAATTTCTCTCTTATTCCATATGAATTTATTCAATTGACTTCCCACTACCAGCTTTGCTGATTCTGTTGTCTATTTCTATATTTAATTTACCATCTTCAGTAAAAATCGTGCCTAAGTAGCTGAAATGTTTTACTTGTTCCACAGGTTCTCCATTCACAACACAGTTGACATTTTCAATTATTCTGCCTATTTTCATTGTCTTTGTCTTTTTATTGCTGACCTTCATACCATATCTTTTACAACAGTTATTCAGTTTAGTCAGAGAATCTTGCAGACTTGTAGTGGATTTATTTAGAAGTATAACATCATCCGCATAAAGCAAAGAGCTGACATTAACATCTCCAATTTTGATATCATGTTTAATACCACTTTCCTTCATAATGTGATTTATATAGATAATGAATAACAGAGGGGATAATGTACATCCTTGTCTCACACCAGATTTAACATTAAACCATGTTCCTGTACTTCCTTCAATTCTAACTGCTGACTTACAACTCAAATAAAGACTAAGTATAGCTCGATATAATGCCCCATTGACACCATATAACTGCAGCGTATTGAATAGCTTCTCTCTTGGCACCTTGTCATATGCCTTTTCCAAATCAACAAAACTTAAATACAGATCTTTGTTATATTCCCATGCTTTCTCGACTATTTATCGTAAAGTGAAAATCTGATCCTGACAGCCTCTGTTTGACCTGAATCCAGCTTGTTCTTCACCAAGCTTTTCTTCCACAATTCTCAACCGTTTCTCAAGTATATTTGCATAGATCTTGCCAGGAACACTCAGTAGAGAAATACCTCTGTAATTCTCACATTCAGTTTTATTTCCCTTTTTATATATGGGTACTATGAGAGCTCTATTCCAATCATCGGGAATTCATCTCTCTGTCCAGGTTTTTCTGGACTATGCAGTGCAGCCACTGTAAGACTCTTATACCACCATACTTCAGCATTTCTGGTCGAATATCATCTACTCCAGCTGCCTTTCCACATTTCAAGCCTTTGATGGCTTTTTCTACTTCAAGTATGGATATGAATTCCTGCCTGCATGCCTGGTCAGTGTTTTTTACCACTGTGCTGTCATCACTGCTTGTTTCATTTAGTAGTTTTTCAAAGTAATTACTCCATACTTCAAGGATATCTTTTTCTCCTTTTTTCATGTCATCTTTATCATCTCTAACTCCTTTTACAGCACTCTTTCCTCCATTTTTAAGCTTCTTCAACAACCTCCAGAATATCTTACCACCTTCTTGATATTTATTTTCTATATTCTTGCCAAAGTCCTCCCATGACTTTGTTTAGCTAGTTTTACACAGTGTTTAGCATTCTTGCATTTGTCTCTATATTCTCTAAGAGCATAAGGTGACTTATTTGACAGGAACTTTTGATATGCTTTCTTCTTTTCCTTCACTGCCTCTTTAACTTCCTGTGTCCACCAGGGAGTTCTCATTTTTTTATCCTTGCAGACAACCTCACCACATGCCTCTCTGGCAGAATCAATCAATGTTTTCTTCAGAGTTTGCCACTGCATCTCCAAGGTTTGGTTGCTGTTCTCGAACTCTTTCATTTTTTCTTCAATAATCTATGTGCATTTTAGTCTACAGTTCATATCTGAGAGCTGCTCAACTTTTATTCACTTTAAAACTTTCTTACATGTTATTCTTTTCAATATGAAATTCAATTTTATCCTGCTCAAGACTAAATAGTGATCACTTCTAATTTCAAATCCTCTGTACACTCTGGTGTCCTGCGCCAGGGAGAAAACATCACTATCAACAATAACATAGTCAATGAGACTTTTCTTGTTCCTTGCCTCTTCTCTCCATGTGAATTCGTGCACATGTTGGAACATGGTGTTAGTAATAACCAGTCCATGTCCTGAGCAGAAATCTAACAGATATTTGCCATTATTATTAGCTTTGCTCTTTTCTCCAAATTTTTCCAAAATATTTTTGTATGTCTCACAATCATTTCCTACTCTGCTATTTAGATCCCCAACAAGGACCAACTTTTCCTTTTTCATTGTGTCAGTTGCTTTTTCTAAAGGCTCAAAAAATTCCTCCACTTGTACCTTAGTAGAACCTTCTGTGGGACCATAGGCACAAATAAGTCTCATTGTCCAGTTCCCCATTCTCATATTTGCCCACATCACTCTACTTGAGACTGACTGCCATTCAAGAAGATTAGCCTCGTATTTTGTGTTGAATACTATGGCTACTCCTTCTTTTCCTTGATTGTCATTGCCTGAATATAACATTTTGTATTTATTGCTCAGAAAGATCTCACCCGTTTTGGTCTTTTTTGTTTCAGTCACCCCTATTATGTCGATCTGGTACTTATCTAATTCCTCAGCTAGCTCCATTTCTTTGCCATTCAGGCTTCTTACATTGATAGTACCGATCTTTAACTCTGGTGATGTTGAGTTGGGGCTTGTTTTCAGATTTGTTCCAGTAGCTGACTTTTCGCTGTTCGCCCTGTTTCCCTGGCGAAAACAACGGGGGCGTTGTTTAACCGGGCGACGCCCCAGCCGGCATGAAATTTTGTCATGTTGTACCATCATTTTTTATTTTGGTTTAACCAATAAGAATACAATTTGGTCGGCTAAATCCCAAATTGCCAGCCCATCCTCGTTCATTCAGTATCCAAGTAGATACCCAACAGGGTGCACCACGAGAAGGTGAGGATTGGACATTACGTCAGAAGCCCTGGTCGGTTCTCCGCATTCCTTTAAAGGCTACGTGGAGGTCTCCTCTCAGTTATACAGCTTTGACCCTTAAGCACCCCCCTTTTTAGTACTTGTATTTGGGAAATATGTGACTTGTGCATTAATTCCGGCTTGGTATCTTCTTGGGACTAGCTACCACTGAGATGACCACAGTAAAGTTCAAAAAGTGTGGGTAATGACCCTTCCTTAATGCTTTGCATTTTGGCATACTAAGGTAATTGATATGAAGTCATCAACCTGATATACAAGTAGCCTAGTGGTGAAGATAGGTCATATGTAAACTTTGTTTGTTCACACTTGTGAACAAACAAAGATTAAATTTCTCACTTGTGAGAAAACAACGATTAAATGAGAATGAGAATTCTTGGCATGTATAATTTGCATTGTAACCAAGTGAAAAAACTTTCCAAAACCTATAGTACATTAGTATTATTACCATGAATGGGCATTACAAGTAGTTGATAATACTTTCTTTTCAGTTATTTTTGTGTTTTACTTATATAAGAGCTTAATGACAGTTTACATAATGAAAGTAGCCTTTGACAGGAAAAAAAAATTAAGCATATTTAGTTTGAAGTCATTCACCAACTTCTATAAGGTATTAATTTAATTGAAAGGGTGCATAAATGTATAGTATAATAATATAGGTGGACTAAGGATTTTTTAAATTTTATTTTTTGCATAATCCAGAAATCCTGCTCTAGAAAACCCTGATCAAATAGGAGACTTTTTTCAACTTTAGGCCTCCTGTGAAAACAATTTTCATGATATTCATAATATTACTTAGAAGTTTTCTACATTAAATTTCTTGTAACATTAATTTCTAAAAGAATAATTTATTTTTCAGGTCATGAAGATACTGGGCATTGAGTTTGCACCACTGAAAATTCCATTTAGTCGTAGGCTTCAAACAGCAGCTGTGCTTTATTACACAAGCAGTTTCCTTTTTGTAGGTATATCAGGAATCATTCTGTGCTGCTATATACTTTTCACAAGGTTTTATTTTTTACCACTCTTATATGCTATGTGGTTTGCATATGATCGTCATCGTTGCAACAAAGGTGGTAGAATGATTTACTGGATACGAAAATGGACAGTTTGGAAATATGTAAGAGATTATTTTCCTGTAAGGCTTGTGAAAACTTCAGAATTAGATCCAAACAAAAATTATGTCTTTGGTTATCATCCTCATGGAATAATGTCAGTAGGAGCTTTCTGCAATTTTGCTACAGAAGCAAACAACTTCAGTGAACTCTTTCCTGGTATAAAGCCACATATTTTGACACTTGAAGGGCAGTTTTGGTTTCCCTTTACCCGTGAGCTTATTCTTGGAATAGGTTTGTATACTATGTAAATTATATTATTGGAGACGTTTTGTACTATTTGCAAGAAACTTGCAAAGAGTTAGTTTTTATGTAGTCTTATGTATTTTTTGGTTATGTCTTCAAAATTTAAATTTTATCTATTTCATTTTCAGTTGATAGAATTGCAAGTGACTATAAACATTCTTGACAAATACAAGATTATGAATAATTTTTCACAAAATATATGTATGTAAAGTGGTGGTGGTTTAGATAAGCAATTGCAGACACTGATGCCAGTCTGTCTGAGAGGTCTTATATACTCATTGTTGCATCACTCCAATCCCAACAACTATAGCCACCAACAATTCAGGAAGACTTAAGCAATTAGAGTGGATGCAGATAAGTGTGAGAATGACCAACAGGTACAGAATCTAGTCTCTCAAACAAAAATATTGATTATCTATTCAATATTTTTTGTGCCCCACGTAATTTAAAAACACCTGCACATTTGTCTTGTAAAAAATTACCTAATTGAATACAATAGAATTTATAAATTTTTCATTTATGTTCCGTACCAAGTTCAGGAGCCTGTGCAACTGCGCAGTGTCTGTGTCCAGCTGCATTTACACTGAGTGATGTGACTTAAATGTATGAGGAGGAAGTACTAGAGCTGTTGCATAAACCAATAAGAATTCAGGTAGGGCTAATAGGATTTCAACATGAATGCTAAGGGGTGTTCAGCAGAATTGGTTTTGATCTGATTGTATAACATAAATCTCAGCATAGGAAAGATTCCACGGGAGTAGAATATATAATTGCATTTCACTAGGATGGTACAAAGACTGATGTATCTATCGACCTATCTCAAGTGGTAGTGAAGATTCTGGAAAAGGTGGTGACAGCTTGAATGTGGAAATGAGTTGATAGAGAATCTATACTTTGTAGTGAGTAGCATGGGTTTACTAAGGAAAGGTCATGTTTTGAATAACTTGCTTATTTTGTTATGGTTGAGTTTAGACAAAGGGATGGCTACACATGATATTATTGGACTTTATTAAGGCTTTTGAAAGGATGCAGCATGGAAGGAAATTGGAAAATATGGGATTAGACTGTAAACCATTAGCTTCAATGAGGATGGCTGACTGTGTGAACTAGAATTAAGATGACGGGGGGGGGGGAGGAAGATGTACCTCGGGAATCAGTTCTTAGTTCATTTTGATTGTGTTTAATGACATTAGGAAGGATTTGACAGGTGACATACAGCTGTTTGCTGATGATGCAAAGATAGACAAGAATTCAGGATCTGGGAAGTTAAAATGGATGCCAGATATTATTAAATGTCAAGTTATGCACTTTGGTGTGATGAGATTTCTAGTGGCATATTATGTTGGTTTCCTAGAATAAATTGATCACATTAGGAAACCTTGAGTTTCGAGAGATAGGAAGCTGGAATTCAAGGGTCATGTAGCAAAGACAGCAAATAAAACCGAGAATAATAACAATGCTGAAGTGACCATTGAACTGTAAGAATAAGGAAGTCATTTTGCCTCTTTATAAGGTCTTGACCTTCACTTCATTTGGACTGGTGATCTAAGTTTTGTATGACTATTTCATTACCTGCAGAAAACAATGCATTTATTATGTAGATTGATGTTTATTCTTGTTTCCTGTAGGTTTCTACCTCCTGATCTCTGTGCATGTGTAAAATAAGGTGGGAAGAAAGGCTACATCCCTCTCATTTCTGCTGCTGTACATTCTTTAATATTTATGAATGCTGTTATTGTATTCATATAATAAATCGAAACTGGTCTGGGTAGGGCCCTTTCCATAATGCATAGCATTATACGTCTGTAAGGATATGTTTGTTCCATTTTGCGATATAATGGCAATTGATGTGAAGTCATTAGCCTCTATATACAAGTAGCCCAGTCATGAAGTGACTTCACACACAAACTTTGTTTGCTTACGCTTGGATAAAGGATGAAACCAAGAATATAATTTCTTGGCATCTTTAATTTATAGTATAACCAAGGAAAAAAAAAAAACTAAAAATATTTGATTATTGCATCAATAAGGTATTTTTTAATACTTTCCATGCACTGCTGAGCAATTGATGCCATGGGACTGAACCTAGTATTCTCAATTGGTCATAATTTCTTGCATTGTAATTCATTACATAACCATTTTTGAGTGGAAAATTCACATATATCGGCACAGTACAGTATGAACACGATCACCAACTGGAGGCAGATCAGCGACCTCTTTAATTGAAATCCCCTCTCACTGTATAATCAGGTCTAACACTCCTTAACCTTAAGTTCCTTCTGTGACTTGTTACTTATGGAGGTTTTCTTGCAACAGTTCAGTGTATTCAGCCTTATTCTTCAAGAGATTTTACCGCTTCTGAGTATTCAGTTAGTCACCCGTGATGATTAGTTTGATACTCATCAGGTTGATGTGGCTGTGAATTTCATCTTCATTAGCATTGATCCACTAAGTCTGTGACAGCACCTCACCATGTATTTGATCTTGTTTGATTCCACCTCACACCTGACGGCTTTAAACTCACTGCTACATGTAAAATTATTCATGTTGCAATTATAACTTGCCACCCTAGCTGACCTCAAATCATTGCATATCATTAGTAATATACCCCTCCTCCCCTATCTTTTTAATCTTTCTAAAAATACTATATCCTTTACACTCAAACAAATTAGCATCTGCCTTTGAGAGCACAGTCTCGCTAATGCCCACAATCTGAGGCCACAATGTATTCACTAAGGCAACAATCTGAACCCCTTTGTTCCCAATACTGTTGGCATTGTGTACAGACATCTTAAATTACCTCTTAGCTTTTTTCATGTGTTCAACTCTGTAGTTCACATCACCCAGTTGGACAACTTGCAGATCTCTATCTAGTGATGTATAGGTGGTTGCTGACTTTGAGTTAATTTTTCCTAGTGCATGCTAGGAAAAATTAACTGTTCCCCCTTTATTGGAGTCCTGAAGTGACATGAAAAAGTTTCACGTTTGGTCTCTAGAGCAGTTTCCAGACTGTAAAAATAAGAAAGAAAAATACAACGTGTATATATATACGTGTATTTATAAACTCTAGTTTGGTCTCTCTCTCTCTCTCTCTCTCTCTCTCTATATATATATATATATATATTAGGGTTACCAAGTAATTTTATAAACTTGGTTATTTTGTGTGTGTATTTAGTAAAATAAAAAAATTCTTAGCCATCTATGGTATGAATGTAGTGTAGGTTTATATAAATCATTTGTGGGCAGAAGCCACAAAAAAAAAATTGTTTAAACAATGATATTTTTTAATTTTAAAGAAATGAACACTTTAGAAAAGTCCAAAGTATGAAAGCATATCATTTAAAATCAAGTGAATTGAGTCGTTTGTTTCCAAGACAGTCTTCTGTTTGCTTTATAAATTTCAGAATAGTATGCATGTCTTATGTATGCAGGCAGGATTCAGAAGAAATTAACAAAAATCAGACCACACAAATAACCTATTTGATCAACCTATAAATATAGATATAAAGAGAGGGGTCCGTCAAGGTGATGTGATCTCCCCAAATCTGTTTACTAGCACTTTAGAATACATTCTGAAAAAAATAGACCTCAACGGAGGAATAGGCATAGATGGAAAAAAACTACAAATCCTTATGTTTGCCGATGATCTAGTACTGATAGCCCACAACCCTCAAGACCTAGAAGAAATGGGTGAAAAAATATACACAAACAGCAGTAAGATGGGCTTAGAAATGAATCTAGAAAAAACAAGATGGATCAAAAACATTACACAAGTGACAGTCACCTATGTATTGATAACATCCCTATAGAACAAGTTAACTCCTACAATTACTTTGGACAAACAATAAAAATGAATAATGATTTATCTGAAGAACTAGCAAAAAGAAAGAGAGCTGCATGGCTATCGCTCAGACTAAAAGAAAACACTTAGTGATCCAAATCTTGACATCTCTGTGAAGGCAAAACTATTTAATAGTGACATTCTTCCATCACTCACATATGGATTAGAAACATGGAGCATGACAAGAAAAGAAGAGACTCAGAATAACTCGGCATGCAATAAAATGCAGGATTTGTAACATCAGCAAAATGGAACATGTTAGAAACACGAAACTAAGAAAGAGATCAGGCATAAAAGATGTAACTGCAGTATATGAAAGCAAGATGAGATGGGCAGGTCACATAGCAGGCAAACAAGGATTTGTAGTTTTTTTTCCATCTATGCCTATTCCTCCATTTAGGTCTATTTTTTTCAGAATGTATTCTAAAGTGCTAGTAAACAGATTTGGGGAGATTGCATAGCCTTGACGGACCCCTCTCTTTATATCTATATTTATAGGTTGATCAAATAGGTTATTTGTGTGGTCTGATTTTTGTTAATTTCTTTTATCATGTGGATGTGTACCCAGGGATAACAAATGGACATATAGAATACTCAACCGGCAACCAAGAATAAAGAGAAAACCACGAAGACCACCTACAAGATGGAAAGATCCACTAGTGAAATCTATGGGTATAACATGGAAGAGAGAGGATCGAGGTTGTTGGAGGCATTTTTGTGACCTGCGCTCATGGAGAAATCCTGAGTGAAATGCAAGTAATCAATGTAATGCATGTCTTATAAAAGGTAGCAACAACTTTTCTAGTATGCACAAAATTTGAATCTTGTGGCTTAAAAATCTCAGTCGCTCTTTGTGTTAAAAGCTTTGTCAAGCCCCTTGAGAGAGGAGTGAAAGAATGAACGGGGGGGGGGTTTCAAAAGTTAAATCTTATTTTTCAGTTCCTTCACATTTTGTCATCTCAAGGAGGTCTTCTTTTCTGAACTCTCCATTGTGTCCTTGAAGGAGATCAGTGAGGCCAATTGTAGAAACCTCAAACTGCAATTGGTTAGTAATATTAATGACCACTTCTGTTTCATTTTGCACCATCTCTACTGTTTCCTGAAATTCTTCAAAATTATCAGTAAACTGAGCACAGTATTCCATAGTTATGTGTGGTTTGAAATGCATTATATATAAGTGTTTAGCATCTATTTTTTGCAATATTTATATTTTTGTTGGTAATTGGGGAAAAAATGGTAAAGCACAAACTCATAAAGTGGGAACTATTTATTTTTTTGCTCTTTATTTATGGCAGAAGAAACAAGAATCTTGGATGAGTACTAAATCTATTGTTTCTGATAGTTCCAATGCCATCTTCTAGTAGCAATGAGTTTTGTTCACCAGATTCTTGTGGTTTCTGTATTTCATCTTGTCCTTGCTTCTTCGTTACAACATGCCATCCATCTTGATCAGAGTCCATCCTTCCACAGGTCTCTTTTATTGATTCTGCAAGTACTCTTGGCCAATCCATTTAATTTGCTTTGTGGAGTCAGAAGTCTCATGGCAGACACTCGCTAACCTTTATACACAATATGTATTGCAACTCTCCTTAACATCTCAAGTAGGACTTCAGGATAGTCTGAATCGTCCTCCTCCTCATGCGTATATTAGGCCTTAGTGGCCCATTATGTTCCCCCAGAACAGGCCGGTTTGCCTGTTCTGGGGGACGAAAAACCTGAGTTTCCCTGAGCTACTAGACCAGCTAATTCACCTTTAGTCGAAAGAGACCAGATAAAGGTTCCTCACATCACTGACAGGAATCAAACCCAGGTCTTTCCAACCAAAGGGCTTCGCAAATATTTATACTGACTGAGCTACGGAGGCTCAGTCTGTGAATGAACTTAAAGATAAAGACTCAGAATGAACAGTAATAATAGATTAGTTGGTATTCTTTCATTTTTAAATTTAAAAAAAAAAAATTCTTTTATCTGCTCCAATGAACATGCACTTGCAAATACACTGCTTAAAACAATTAGTGGATATTTTCTTTTCTATTGGATAATTATAAATTTCTGCAAATAATTATATTTCTTGCTTATGGATAGGGTGTAATTTATGAGATATTGTTTAAATAATCGATATTTATTACAAATTTAACAAATTATACATTTTAGTGTGAAATAATTTTAACGAGAGTATCCAAATATGCTTTTGTTAATTTTTAATAGAGCATATGGCCTCCATTAACAGCATTATATCTTGATTGCATGGACCAGATAAGATGATCAAACAGTTCTTGTGGGATATTTCCCTACTCTTCTGTGAGAGCAATTTTGAGCTCTTGAAGCAATCATTTCGACGAGTCTTAACATGATTTTGTACCCAGTTGCGTGTTCTACACTGTTGTATATTAAGAATATTTTAAAATGTGTTACATTTGTAAATTATTTTTCTTTATAACTTTATAATTTTCAAGTAAACCAAAATATCCCTAATTGTTTTGAGCAGTGTATTTATATATGTAAATATATAAATACACTGCTAGTCATGAAAATATGAAAATATTTTCATGACTACAGACAAATGCGGACATAAATTTATTGCCAGCATACTAATAAATTATATTACACAAAAATGTTATAAATTTTATACAAATTAAATTGCAATACATTTTTGGCAAAAGTTAAAAATTTCTTAAGGACATAGTTAAGGAATTAGTGTACATTGCTTATAGAAAACTATGCAAAGAGACAGTTCAGTATGGAATACATTCACCCCAAACTGTGATGCAACTCTCACAATGTTGCACCATGCTTAGTACCAAGTGATTCAGGAATTCTTGAGGCAAACTGTCCTACTCCTCCTTCAGAGCAAGGATAAGGCCTTGTTTGTTTTCTAGAGAGGAATTTCAAGCAGCAATGCATCTCCCTGTTGCATCCCAAATGCATTCAATGAAGTTGACATCAATTCAGTTAATATTGTTGATCTCCAGAAGTATCTACACTGCTTGTGTATGATGTGGTGTGGTATTGCCATCCATAAAAATGAATTCCTCACCTACAGCACCATGGAACAATTGAACATGATGTTGAAGAACTTCGTTGCAATATCGTTCTCCAGTCATAGTCCCTTTTTCCCAGCACTTGCCTGGTGCATCCATTAAGTATAATGCCCTCCTATACCATGATCCCCAGCACCACCGTATCTCTCCCTTTCAAGAACATTCTTGCGATGCTAAGTAATACCACTTTAACGCTAGATCAAGTGTAATCTAGAATTGGAGGAAAGACTAAAACAAGTCATCTGTACATTTTTATACATAAATATGTTCCAATTTTTATGGATATAATACTACTAAAAAAGTGCCTCTACAGTGAGCTGTGGATAAAGGGATGCAGACTACACAGGTCTTTTGGCATATAGGTCTACTTGTCATGGACATCTTGCTGCAGTTTGTCGAGATATGCATGTACCTGTGCTTGAATGGAGCCAACTTGCAGGCTGACCTGCCATGGTGCATCGATTATGTTTTGCTTTTTAACCAAAAATCTGTCTTCATGCTCTGATGTAGAGCAAAGGCGATCTCTTAGCAAACATCTGGAACCCATTCCATTGGTTTGAAACACTGCCCATAGCCTGCATACCACTCTGTGAGATTCCAAGCTCTTTGGCAATATCGATAATTCTGCAGCCTTTTTCAAACTTTCCATTAATTCTTCCCCGCATGATATCATATAGATGAGGTCTTTGAGACATTACAAGCATCCAAGTTTGCAACTTTATTCCTTCACAAAAAGGACTTCCTTCAAACACAATTCGCTTAGTGCAGCCTTTTGCTTTTTATCTTGTTGAGTGCTACCACATAACCCCTTTGCACGCAATTCAAAAATTTGAATGTGTACCCACTTTCTACTTGAAATCATCAGTTATACAAATTACTACAAGATAGTACCAGTGTACTATCTTGGGAACAGAAATAGTAAACTTTAGTAATTTTAAAATGTATGGTATATGTTGAACTGTACAATGGTTATTCTTGATGAAATAGATAACACATGAGAATGAAAGCAAAACCTGTAAGAAGCTACTTGGCATTGATGTAGATAATGATGTTAGTAGAGGTTTGATATAGTGGTGGAGATCAAGAGTTCTAGAGTAGGTGTCCTCCCTCGATGAGTCTTTTGGACTTTTTGGAAGTGTCATGAAATAATAATAATATATTAAGTGTTGGATGTTTTTTAACAATTAAAAAAAACATATGAGAAAAGTTATGGAAATGAAAGCATCTTCATAGTACAATCGAAAGAATGACTTTTTTTTTTAAGGTGAAGCTAGCCAGTCTTATATTGAGGGTGATAAGATTAATTTTCTCAGAAATTTGGACTCTTCCAACCTCCTTCCCCACTCATTAAAAACAGAAATCAGTTCTCATATTTGACAGACAGAGATAATCCTATTCTATCGTAGTAAAACTTATGTTTATAAAAAAAATTATAGTTTGTATTATCCCATGCCTGATAATGAAAGATACGACGAGAATTTTAATCAGATTACTCTACATTTCATCTGTCCATATATCTATGGTTTCTTAGTTTGGCACATCTGATTTAGTGTATAATAAATTGAAAAAAAAATGAATTGGTTGTGTTAATTTTTTAAAGTAATCTTATTTTTAATAGGTGCATGTGCATCTTCAAAGGAGAGTATTGACTGGATCCTGTCAAAGGAAGGCAATGGAAATGTGTGCATTCTGGTAATCGGTGGAGCTGCAGAAGCATTAGATGCTCATCCTGGAACTGTTTCTTTGACTTTAAACAAGAGAAAAGGCTTCATTAGGCTTGCTATTAAGCATGGGTATGAAGATTACTAAAAAAAAAAAAAAAAAACTTAAATGCAATTTATTTCATTACCATCCCCCCCCCCCCTCCGCATTGCTATTACACAAAAAAGTAACTTACTAACAAGAAAAAAAAAATAGTTACTTGAAAAATTGAAGGGAAAAAAAAAATCCATATCTTGTAGCATATTAGTGAAGAAATGGTTGAACTTACAGGTAAATAGAGATAGGGAAATTATCCCTCCTATAAGGTTTTAATATCATTACATCTGTGTTATGTACATAAAAACAAAGCACTCAACTCTAAATGCCACCAAGGTGTTGGGCAGGATTTAGAGTTGAGTGACCAAAATGGTGACCGATCTATGGAGTTCTCCCTAGATTGGAGGCTTTTGGGATATATAGATACAGAAGAAATTTTCCAGTACAAGATTGGATTATTTGCTGGAGAGAGGTGATGGGCAAAGTTGGATGGCCAGAGGCAGCCATGAGTTTTGTCAGCAAATGAGTTAATATTTATCTTGTTTGTTGTAATGCATTCCCAATGATGAACTTGTGAAATAGTTGAAATATTTTACTTATTTGGCAGTTTTTATAAAACAGGACAAATTTGATATCAAAATAGATAATAGAATGAGGCTGATATAATTAGTTGAATCAGTTCAGTCTTATATACTCAACTAAGAGCATACAAGACGGTGTTTAAACCAAATTTAACTTAAGAAGTGAGTTAGGCATATGAGTTGTTCATAGAATCGAGACCACAATAATAAAATTTGAGGAAAATCAAGAAAGTGAGAAAATGCCTTAATTGGCAAAGCCATGTTAAAAATGAAGATACTGTTGTTTCTCCTATAACATGTTCCTAAAAATTACCGTGTTATAGAATTTTACACAAGAAAAACAGGGCTTATGGAAAAATGGATTTGGGGCAGAACACTCAAAACCTATGCAATCTCATAAATTATACTGCCATCTTTAATTCCTATAAACAGTGCTACAGTAAATACTGTATTTCTTTAGGCCATGTTCTAATTGATTTACAGCACTGTTGTTTCTGCTAATCGACTTTCTTTTATTTTTGCAGCATGATGTTTACTCGTGTGGAATGCTGATATTAAACATTTATTGAGAGAAGTGCATAATCTTGGGAGAACATTGTGATACATACTTGTTATACTTCTTAGACTACATGTGAGTATGTAGTCTAAGAAGTTCAGATGTGTGTATGTTATATATTCTTCTGCAGGTCGCTATATTTAGCTGGGTGACTTTCTTTCACATTCACTTTGTGTTACTCAATAGCACAGAGTTTTTTTATGTTGAGCCCATAAACGAGGGGTTAGTTGATCAGTGTATAGTACATTAGTACCATATATGGGTAGTGGGCTGGAAAGGAGGAATTTGTTTACATTTGGTTTAAAAAATAGTATATTGTATTCCTTGGGAAACACATCAGTGGGAAGACTTTCACAATACAGCAATAGCAGATATGAAGGAGGAAAAGAGACCTGTTCTGTGGGTTTCAAGGTGTGCTGTGAAAGGATGTTGAGAAGCAGCTGCATGTGTTTCAACGGGATTAGTACTAAGTGAGGGAAATTATTGTTGCTATTTCAGATGAACATTTGCCATGGAAATACTTATAGAATACACATATTGCAGAAACCAAATGTCTGCAAAAGTGGGAGGAGTGAGTTGGTAAGAAATGGGTCATTAATTGCTCTCCTCTGTATTGAGTCAAGCATTTTGAGGGAGCTTCTAGGGACCCCCCCACTCCAAATGTGAGAACAGTATTCAATAGCCAGGTGGATTTGTGATATAAGGTTAACAGCTGTTCAGAGGTGAAGTAACATCTTGAGCAAAAGAGATCCTAGTTTTATAGGAGCTGAGGACTCAGTGGTTGTGATGTGTTTATGCAATGAGAGGCTTGATGTCAGGGTACTTCCAAGAAGAGAAATCTCATCTTGTCTGGAAATTTGGGTGTTGTCAAAAATAATACTTTGAGAAAATGGTTCTTTTTTGTGAGAAATAAGACAGAACTGGATTTTACCAACATTGAAATTGACCATCTGAACTCCATTGGGGATGGCTTGGAGATCAGAATTGAGGGCAATGATGGTTGATGTTCTGTAGGTCAAGATGAGCTGTGTAGAGTAAGGTTTATCAATTGAAAGGGAGGATTGCAGTGTGCTGTCATCTGCAAAGCTGTGTATTGGGTTGGAGGTCAACTGAGTAGGTCATTGATATATAGCAGGAAGAGAGTTGGTGAGAGAACACAGCCTTGTGGGACAAATCCTGGCATGAGAGGATAAGGAACCATCCACCATCACAGTGTGCATCAAGGCAGAAAGCTGGCCATCCAACTACAGAAGTTCTGAGACAGACTGAACAATGGAAGTTTGCTTAGTAAGCCTTTGTGCCAGACCCAGTCAAAAGCTTTGGAGATATCAAGTGCAACCACTTGAGATTCACCAAACTTCTCCATGGCATTTGTCCAGATATAGGTATAATATATACCTTGTATATATTATACCTATATTTTATACCTTGTATAAAATCATGTGAGCTAACATAATTTTGCATTTTGGTGATTTTATTCCCTTATTTATCTATCTCATATGAACAAATTTGCACATTACAAATACTCATTATAGGAGAAACAATGGTATTAGAAAGAAAATTTGCATTATGAGCTATTCAGGAATGTGTTAATCTAGGATAATGTGGTCACTTAAATAGAATGAATGGTGATGCAAAAATGGATATAAAAACAACAGGAAAAACACCTAGAAACTGATCAAGATCTAGAAGGGAAAAAAAGGTGTTATCATGTTGGAGATCTAACATAGGTTGCATAGATCAGTCAGGAAAAACGATAGAAAAGTAATAAAAATCATGATTATGTGGTTTATCATAGCATACCGTACATTCTTTGGCTTTACATATCCATAAATTATCAATTCTTGATATTTTCACTGTAGGATTACATAATTAAGTACTTAAAAAAGTACTTTTCCAACAGATTAGGCTGTTATTTTTCAAGCCTTCCTGTATCTCTTATGCAAAGAGACCCTAACTTATGTAAATTCGGACTTTACACAAATTATCTGGTGAAAGGACTGGAAAAAATTTTGAATTATAAAATTTTTACTTAATGTGACTACATTACTTTCATGTGGGCTATCTGCCTTGTTTCCACAAGGCAGATATCCCACACTACCTCGATTTGTTTACTATTTAACACAGATATGCTGTGAATTTGTATTCATACACTTTAATAAGTTTTAGTGTTTTCTGTGCTGTGGTAAAGTATAGTTATGACCGTAAAAAAGAGCAGAATAACATATTATTATGTGACTCCTTCAGGGAGTCCAAAGACTCATCGAGGGAGAGTGTGCCAACAGCATTGAACGATTTAACCCTTGTAACTACTAACCACGCTCAAACTTGCTTAACTTTTTGTGTGAGCCATTAGTAGCAGAGGCTCTACCAATCGACCAACTTTTGCTGGCAAAGAAACCGACCTGAAAATACTTCAGGCACAAACGTGAAACTTGACGTACCTGCTTGTTTGCTTACTTGGGAAAAAGGATTAAAACCAAGTTTATAAAATTTCTTGGTATCTTTATGTATATATATATATATATATATATATATATATACTGTATTATATTATTTTACATTCTTAATAATTTTTATTGAAATTAATTTCTGTGTATCGTCTGAGTGAAACTGACAGAAATAATCTTTTATAACGTTTGTTCTACTGTATACACACACACAGTTTGCAGAACATAACACTTACATAAGGATATATCCTTATATAGCTGATCAAAGACTAAAGAAAACAGTGTTCTGAGCAAAATTATTGGAGCAAATGGGGATTAATGGCGGAATGTTAAATATGAAGATGTTAGAAAGAGTGCCTAAACAGACATTTAACCACGCTACCGGCCAAGATGTCTATAGACGTCAAGGTTATCATGGGTGTGAAGTGCATATTAAAATTATAATACCATTGATATTACACTGAAATATATGATGGATATGAAGCATATGAGGATGCGTATTTGATCCATAATGGCTGGTAAGGTGATTAACATTCAGGTTTGCTAGGTTAACATTATCATTCCACCTAGAATTCAGTTTTCCTTTGGGTATATGATGGTAACTTGTTGAGGAACTCTCGATGCCAGACCTTTTTTTTCTAGACCCTTTCTCGATATCAGGTTTCGAGAAACTCGAAACCTGATATAGAGTTTCTGACCTCTATATCAGAAACCTTGGAGATGTCAAGTACAATGGAACAGTTTTCTCTAAACCTTTCCATGGAATGGGTCCAAAGGTGCATGACACAGGCCAGATCTCTTGTGGATCTAGAGTGGCAAAATCCATACTGGTGGCTATTAATTAAACAGCATTTCTCAAGGTGTTGAAGTTGATTGTTCATACCTGTTTCCATTACTTTAAACAAAACTGATGTGAGAACTGTGGATTGATAGCTTGATCGTAAACATTTATCATCTTTTTTTTTGAAACATTATATATGAGCTTCTGTTCACGCTTCTAACTGGCTCCCCTTTTCAAGCACCACTAACCAAGATGGACAAGATGCTGAAAATTAATGCTGTAAGCAGTGATCTAACATAGATTATGCATCTAACTACTTGTATTCCTGATAACCCTCTTCATTCTCTTTCAATACTCTTGATCATTTTTTTTAACCAATTCTCCTTCCAGATACACTGTAGAGGTCACCTCTCCTCTTGGTAATTCATATCACAGCCTTGTGCAAGTATCCTATCTCATAGAACACCTTCCAACCACCCCTGACCTTGTCCTTTGGCATTACAAAGGTGCCAAGTGGATGACCTAAATTTTTACTCCTCCATTCCTCTGATCAAAACATGTTTTCTGAGCAAATCACACAAATTATTCTTGCTGGCATTAAAAGGCCTTCACTTCCCATTCTACCCATTTCATCTGTTTCCCAAGTCCTGGTTCAGCAGAAAGTATACCAAAGCAGTTAAAGAAATAAATAGCTTACCATAGGTGACTTGCATCAAGAACCTATTCTGAAGTACTCAATAAATGCAAGCATTCATTACCAAATTTAAATCTCATTTTATAAAGCCAACAGCAGAAAACTTATCTCCTGTCCATATGGAAGCTGTGTCTTGTCTCTTAAGGCCATTAGATGCAACTTCTGCTTACGTGCACTTCCACTTCTCATATTCAGATGCCACTATTACAGCACCAAAAGATAATGCTAACCACATCAACATGTTTCCCCCAAATTAAGCTTAAAGACCAAGGCAAATCATCTCCTGCCATACTAGAATCGGAGCACTGTATGCCTGTGATTTTTTTTTTTTTTTTAAAAAAGACAGAAGAATACTAAATAACTTGGAAACTTAAGTTTCCTAGTCCCCCCCCAGTTCTAATCAAACATGTGTTCCAGAGTTAGCATCTGTTCTGTACCATCTCTATAATCTCTTTTACTTTGTACTTATCCCAGTGCTTGAAAGCAATATATTTAGCCTATTCAAAAAAAAAAAAAGGGGGGGGGGGTAGAAACATGCTCTCAAACTGCCAATTATGTGCCATCACCTCAATCCTTTTCAGAATAATGGAAAAAGTCAGCAATAGTCAACTTGTCCTAGAGACCACCAGTTAATCAGCAATCACCAATATGGATTCCTCCATTTAAGTGCACAGCTGACTTCTTAGCCTATATCACTTATCGCTTGACACCTGTCGTGGGAAAGTTCAGAGCAATATGGCTGCACTCAACATTTCCAGAGATTTTGAACGTGCCTGGTATCAAGGTCTGCTAAACAAATTGCCATCCTTTGATCTACCTGTCATACTCTGTAAAACTCTGAGTAGCAAGCTTTTTTTGGTAATTCACTGCATGTCATGGTGGATGGCACCTTCTCTTTGAGATTTGCTACCAATACAAGAGTGCCTTAGGGCTCTGTTTTATCACCAGTCCTCTTTCTCTTGCATATAATGACCTCTCAGTCACTCCTAATCCTATTCACAGCTTTGCTAATGCTAGTACTCTCCATTCATTCTACTCATTTGACAAACCATCCCATGCTTCAAGTTCATGGGATGTCTGATCACTGAACATAAACAATGACCTCACCTAACTCTTATACTTAGTAGTACACAAATCACTAGAGAACCTCAAATTTTGCTGCTTAGACTAACATTTACCTCCATCCTCTCCTGACAGATGCTCAGCATAAAAAAAAAAAAAAAAAAAAAAACTAGGCATTCTCTTCCATTAAAGATGTTGTTTTTCATCTACAGTAATATCTCACCTTATGACAATCTGCTCATACGACACTTCTTTGTCATCTATAGTCAGTTTATACACCATTTATACGATGCTGTATTCACTCACATGACAGTTTTAGCAACATGATGCTCCTGTGAAAATCAACTGATGAGTTGATTTCATGAATTGTTTGTTTACAACAGTGCTTGCTACATCTCTGTTTTGATGTTTCACTACGAATTATAAATGAATTAATAATTCACATGTGAATTAATGTTTAAAATTTTATTTTGTTATTGTTAATTGATAAAATTCAAAGTAAGGGTTCAGTTGCTTCTGCTATATATATATATATATATATATATATATATATATATATATAAAAACACCTCATAAACCTATTACATCACATACTAAAATTAAAATTATCAAATTTAGTGGCATTAGTTTATCAAATACTGAGCTTGGCCACAGTCTTATTGCCAAGATGGGAAAACTTTGTCGTAGATTGATGATCAAGCTGGTTGGCACATTCCCTTAAGCCAGTGTTTCTCAAAGTGTGGTATGCGGACCCCCGGGGGTCCGCGAAAGGTCTTCAGGGGGTCAGTGGCAATTTTTGGCTATGCATCATTAACGCATGGAATAAAATTTAAGTTTGAGATCGTAAAACGTTCCTATTGTATCACTGAATAAGGTACAGAGACATCTGCAGGCTGTGTAATATGTTTCTCAACAAACGGTGCAATTAGAGACAACGGCACTAACTAATGAATTGCATGACCCCTCCCACATAAAATACTGTATAGTAGACAATCAAAATCATATGGTGCACCGGCAACGTATGGTTTTGTTTGAGTGAACATGTTAAAACTAAGAAATATATAGTGAATGTGTTTCAGATATTATATAAGGAATTCGGTTGAAGAGAATTGGCATTTCAACTGAACTGTCGGCTTGCCTTTGTCAATTAGTAGCGCAATCTTTTGTTAATACCGCACCAATCATATGAACGTCTTCATAGCTACTTTATCCCTACTGGCCTACCATTGCTGTCTGTTTCGAGTTCTGCTTTCACTAGCCATTTTGTTGAAGGACTGTTCGTTAAATGCGGTAAAATTTTTTTTAGCTTTCAAATTCTTAAATATGGATCACTGGTTAAAGACTGGATTTTTAAAATGCGCAAAAGAGAGGAACATAGTAGATACAAGTAGCTGTCAGCAACAAGAAAATGTTGATATTGTATCTGGATCAAGTGAAATTGATAAGTGTGTGTCGTCTGACATCTCTAAAGAACCAACTAGGAAGATAATGAGAAAACTTCGTAAGTACTATATAAATTACTTGAAATGTGGATTTTCATGGACAGGAAATGAAGAGGAACCAATTCCATTATGTGTAATTTGTGGTGAAACTTTAAAAAACGAAAGCATGAAACCATGTCATTTAAATCGCATTTTGAATCGAAACATAATGAATGCAAGGACAAACCTGTCGAATTTTTTCAAAATAAACTAAAAAATTTAAAAGAATCTCAAAAAGTGATGTCGATTGTGTCAGGAGTTGAAAACATGAAGGCTTTAGAAGCTTTATATCGTGTGTCGCTATTAATAGCAAAAAGTGGTGCAGCGGAAACAATTGGTGAAACTTTGGTCAAGCCTGCAGCAAAAATAATAGCGGAAATTATCATCAGAGATAATGCAAAAAGATCTTTTGATTGGATTTGCCTTTCAAATAGTACCGTTCATCGAAGAATCACTGAAATGGCTGAAAATATAAAACAAACATTGTTATCCGATATACGTAAGAGTCGTTATTATGCGTTGCAGGTAGATGAATCCACCGACATTACAAATTTTGCAAATCTTCTAGTGTTCGTTAGGTACGAAAAAAATCAAAAAATTCATGACGACCTTTTATATTGCCAACCCTTGCCAGAACATACAACAGGAGAAGAAATATTGAACAGTATAAATACGCATCAAAACAAGCTTGATTGGAAAAGTTGTGTTGGAATAAGCAGACGGAGCGAAATTCATGTTCGGATCTAAAAAAGGGCTTGTTTGAAGGATTCAAGCTGTTGCACCAAATGCAAAGTTGACACACTGCTGCATACACAGGGAGGCTTTGGCTACACTTATGATGTCTATGGACCTAAGAAAAGTTCTTGATGAAGTTATAAAAATCATAAATTATATTAAAGGCCGTCCTCAACTTTCTCTCAACTTTGCAAAGAAACGGGAAGCAACTATACACAACTTCTTTTCCATACCGATGTTCGTTGGCTTTCTCGTGGAAAAGTCCTTACTTGTTTATTTGAACTTCGGAATGAACTAAAAGTTTTTCTTGATGAAAAGTTTGAATTGAAAAAGCATTTACATAATTGGAGATGGCTCAGTCAATTAGCATACCTGGCAGATATATTTACTGTATTAAATAGTCTTAATTTATCTTTACAACGTAAGGAAATTTCTATATTTCATGTCCAAGATAAAGTGAATGCCACGTTGGCAAAAATGAAGTTATGGCAAAAGCGGGTTGGTAATGGAGAATTTGACGCGTTTCCATCGCTTCATGAATTGCTTGCAAGTTCAAATGAATAAATTGATGATGTGAAAATTACTATCATTCAGCATTTAAAAAGCTTACAAATGAATCTAGAAAAGTAATTTCCCTGAATTGGACATTAATATTGAGTGGATAAGATACCCTTTCAATAAAAACAAATTTATGCCAAAGGATCTATCATCAATAGAAGAACAACTTTTAGAACTAGCTTCTGATGGTTTCCTAAAAAATAAATACAGCGAGAATATGTTATCATTTTGCCTACAAATACAGAATGAATTTCTTGAATTAACAGATAAAGCTCTAAGGTTAATTTTTCCATTTCCAAGTTCATATCTGTGCGAAGTTGGATTTTTAGCCCTTGTAGATATTAAGACGAAGAAGAGGAATCGCATTATAGATGTCGAACCGCACCTGAGATTGAAATTAACAACTATGGAGCCAAATTTTGCTGAAATTTTATCTCACCATAAGCAATTTCACTCCTCTCATTGATGATAAATTATTTCAAGTAAGTAAAACTCTATAGTATCTTTATAAAGCTTGTTTTATTAAAAATAAATCATATTTTTTGTTTACATGAACATATAAATTCAAATAAAATAGATATTTAATATTTTAAATTAATTTAAATTAATAATCACTGCCTTAAGCCATGCTATTCAGAATAACGTTTTCATTTGCGAAAATTGTGCTAAATTTTTCGTTGCATATCTGCTTTAAATAAAGCTTTATTGACGTCATTTCACACATATGACTGCTTAAAAATGTTATGCCATTGCATGCATCTATGAATGAAAAAATAAAAAATTCGCTATATAACAAAATTCGTTTTATGACAGTGGTCTGGAACCTAGTATGTTGTATGACCAGGGTACGCTTGTACATACAAATCCCAGCAACCTTAGAATACTGCTCACATGTTTGGAGTGGTGCACTTAAAATCTCCTTAAAAATTCTCATGCTGTTCCAAATAGAGCAGTTGAGTTAAATATCGATGATACTCCTCCTCTCTCTCTCTCTCTCTCTCTCTGACTCAATGTCACGATGTCTGTTCTGCAGGTACTTCCTTGGTTGTTCAACTGAATTGGCAATCATGATTCTTCCATTTTCTGTTGAGCCTGTTAAAACAACAGCAGCAGTTGCCTAGCATCTATTTTCAGTGCAACTGAACCTGCTTCTCATCTTCCTGTTTTATTCCATCTACCACTGTCATCTGAAGCTGCCTTCCTCATGAAGTATTCTCTAACTACAACCTGCAATGAAAGATATCAGTAAACTTCTTTCTCAGTCCTCACCTGCCCCACCCACACACACAGCACTGATATCTATAGTTTCTTCAACCTCTTCTATGGAATCAATAAAAATAAAAACTCTTCCCAAAGCCATGGAATGGCTTTGGGAAGAGTTTTTATTTTTATTTTTGGCTAACTTTTCAAATACAGTTACCATTACTCCCAACTTACTAACTAGTCTATAATTTGCTCTCTCACCCTTGGAGCCACCTTTTATGCATTGGGATTATTTTACCCTCCTTCCCTTGATACTTTGAGACATTACCAGAGCCGAGATTTAAGGTAAACAGCATATGCAATGTGAATTCCTTTGTAATTTCTCATAATATATGAGCTGATATCCCATCTAATCCCATGATATATTTGCATTAAGATTCTGCAATATCTTAAGTGTTTTCAAATCACCTACCTCTGTTTTCACATCAATTCCTGGCACATTTTTCAAAGCAATATCCTCACTCAGATGGTAGACTTTTGCACAATACTCACTCAGTACCTTAACTATTTGTCTGCTTTTGTCACCTTGTCTTCACTCATTAAGGTAATCTTTCTATAGTCATTCTTCCTTTTACTCTCCACCTAGTGAGAAAACTTGGAATTTCCTTTAGCCTGCTCAGCTAATTTCTTTTTATACTCTGATTTTGCATTCCTTATTTAGGCTAGATCGCTTTTTTCCTTATACACCCTCTGTCCAAAAAGAAACTGAACTTTTGAGAAAATAAAACACGGGCCAATTATAATTATTCAAATCATTTATTTCAATCAATATACTCTCCCTCAGCTTCGACACATCGTTTGGCACTGTCAATTAATTCGTTAAATGAGTTTTTTATATAGGTTTTTGGGATACTGTTGAGGGTTGTGGTTACTGCCACTTGAACGTTTTCAATGGTGTCGTATCGCTTTCCTTTCATCAACAAATGAAGTCGTGGGAAGAGAAAGAAGTCACATGGTGCTAAATCAGGTGAATACGCCGAGTGATCCAACACACAAACTTGGTTTTTGCTCTAAAACTGTCTCACAATGTTCGAACGATGAGATGGTGCATTATCATGCAAAAGTGACCAGCTGCCTGCATCACGATATTCTTGCTATCAATTGCTTCAAAACTTCGAGATAAAACTCACCATTAACCGTTTAGCCACGCAGAATGAATTCTTTGTGGATAATGCTCTAGGAATTGTAGAAACAAATCAGCATTGTCTTTACTTTTCACTTCTCCAAGCAACTTTTTTTTGGATGCCCCCTCTTCTGGTAATCTCCACTCAGCACTTTGTTTTGGGCTCATACTCAAAACACCACGTTTCGTCACCAGTATGATCATTTCAAGGAAGTTTGAGTCCTTAGGAGTGATTTTAATGAGGTTCTTGCAGTGTTCAATTCGATACATTTTTTGGTCGTTGGTCAACTTGTGGGGAACAAATCGCGAATTCAATTTACGAAGGCCCAAACTCTAGGTCAACATGTTGTGCACAGTTGATTTTGGAATCCCCAATTCATCTTCAATCAATCTCATGGACGATTTAGGGTTTTCGTTGATGAAATCATGAACTTTTTAGATGTTAACTTCACTCAGTCCAGGTTTTGGATGGCCTGGCTTTTCGTTGTCCTCAAGTGTCTCACGACCACTTTGAAATCGCTTAAACTACTCATAAACTTGAGTACGGGATAAGCATTCATCACCGTATGCTTTTTGAAGCATTTGATGTGTTTCGCTGAAACTTTTACCAAGTTTAACACAAAAGTCAATCATTGCTCTCTGTTTGAAACTCATTTTCCGATCGTTCGTCAAAACGCACTGTCACTCTTGCCACTATAACTCTGCTCCTAATGAAACATAAACAGTTGACAACACTAATGAAGGTTTCTGCTTTCGACAACAAAAAGATACAACAGATGGCGGCATTAGTTTCTTCTATTTTCAAAAAGTTCAGGTTCTTTTTGGACAGGATGTATAACACACTGCAGTTTTTTTTTTTTCTCTCCCTCCTTAATAATGCTACTCATCCATGGAACTCCTACCTAACTTATCCTTGATTTATCCTTACCTTGGGATAGTATACAGTCTGTTGCTTCTTTCGGATATTTCCCCCCTCCCCAATCATCTCCAATTCATGCACGATAACATCCTGTAAAATCTCACGTGATTAACATTGTATCATGTTCACTTTTACAGTTAACTAGAATGGAAGATATGTAATTGTCATTGTTTGTAAAGTACTAAATTTCTTGTATGTAATAACTTCATGAAAAATATCTTGTATTATTCAAACTTGTGTCGCATGATTTGTGACATCAGCTTATCCCAATGTTAATGTGTCTCTAAGATAGGAATCTTGAGAGACACACATTCATACTACATGCTATAAAAGCTCTTGCATCAGAAAGGAGAGCGTCTTGGGGCTTTTGGTCCCTTTCCTGGGATCACAGCCATGTAAGGTCTACTGTCAGTCACCAGAGCATATCGCACGAGGAGATCAGCACGTCAGCACTGAGAGATCGGCTAAGAAAGCAATTGTCGAATGGCTGAGGTGCTACATTGCTCATGAATAGAATTCAGAGAATAAAGAAAGTGGCAGGAAAGAAAGAACAGGCATACAGCCAGAAGAAAAGGAGCATTATTGCATAGATAAAGAAATCAAATAAAGACTGTCCAGAATGAAGTATATGGAATTCAGCTCATCGTAAGTACTTAGGAATATGTAAATACTTCTGGACGGTTCACATAATGTGTCCTCGTTCCATATTCAGTTGTGTTAATGTAAATATTCATGATATATTTGAATAAGTATCTATTATAAGAGTAAGCAAACTGTTGTATGTAGTGAACATAAGTTAATGTAGAAATGAGTCCAAATTTAGTGTGTTTGATAGTTTAATGAGTAAGAATAACTAGTAAGTTGTACTAAATTATATATGTATGTAATGAGATAGAAATGTCAGGAATATAAGAGAACTATGTTCAAGATATATTCAGATGGAATTGTCCTTGATGGGTAATTTCTTTGTATCCATGCTCATATATAGATTAAACATTGTAAATAGATTTCTTGGCTTAATTAAATTAGTTTGTGAAATAACACATTGGGGCTTATTTGTCAATGCACTAATCCCAAAAACTACGAACCTGCATGTATCTGACAAATGAGGGCAAGGTATTTATAATATAATGAGTTTAAGCCAAGACTGAAACAAAATTAATGGTTAGAAGTAAAGGAGAATAATATCTACATTGTCTTTGTTTATAATTTCACGCTCAAGGGATAATTTAACTGGTGCAGTCTATAATCAGATAAATTTGTTAAATTACAGAGCGTGAATGATAGTAAGAAAGCCAAGGCATAAAGTCGAAGTAATACTACAAAAAAAACAACTAATAAAGTAGATATAACAATCCTTCCATTGTAGATTCATATGCCATAATGCTGCTTCAAACTGCTTAAGCATGCTGTAATCACCTTCCCTGTAGTACCACATCTACTTAACTGAAAATTCCACATTTGGGTAACTACCAAGTCAAGGTTACATGATCACTCTCCCCATCTGGTAGCATTGTGACTATCTTGGTTATAGTACTCTCAGACTCTGAGTGCTCTCCATCATAATCTGTTTGAAGTAATTATTCCTTAGCAGGTTAATAAATTCCATTTCCTTCCAACTGTTTCCTCTTTCCAGTCGGTTCCCATATTTTAATTCCTACACCTGTCCTGATTTGCTGATGCATGTTTTTCACATTATCTATTATAAGCACTGCCCTATAGCAGCAACCATTGTGTATTTTTTCCTGTTGGCTTCAATCTCACACGAAATTTCTTCAACCAAACTGCCATCAACATCATTGTACCTCATTTCATGTTTTATGTAATTCAAATAATGCATCATTTAAACATCCTTTCAAAGATTCCCTTGCACTTCTGATATCCATCTCATTCAGACTGATATCAAAAACAGCATTCTCCTGAATCTGTCAATTTCCAGCTCACAAGTTCAGTATATAACCCTGTCCTAATTGGAACAGCCATATACTTTCCAGGTCAGTATAGTATAAGCATGTTCACTAGGTCTAACATTTTGTGGCCTCAGGTTTCTTCTTTTGCAGGCTGCCTGAGAAAATTGTTTTGTAGCAGCTTAATACATTTCTCTTCATTTTTATGACTTTTTTCTGCTATGAAATGCACCTGTCAAATCATCACCAGGGTGATTTGGAAGTGCATTTCATCATCTCCAGCAACTGAAACATGTCTGTATTAATACCCCACCCTGTTGGCCTCCACTTCATACCAGATGGCTTCAAACTCACTGCTACATGGGATATTGTTTTCATAAGTTTTTACCATAGCCAGACTGATATTAATAGTACTTTTTATTTCTTCTGTACTTCCTAAAAATGTTATACCCTTTGTATTTAATTCCAGTTGCTACATCTAATTACTCAGAGAGCTGGATTTTGCTAATTCGAACAATCATATTTCACAACATATTCACGAAGTCAACAAGCTCAATCCTTTGGTCATGATGTTTTCTGGCATTTGTGTATAGACATGACAAGTTATCTCCTGTATACTTCAGTCTGTTTGACTCAGTTGGTCAGCTTTCTTTTCTATCCTCTTGTGCTCACTCTCTCTCAAAAAGTTCAGACCTAAAGCATACAGGTCCACTCTTCACCAGATTCATAACCATGCTCTTTTGACATTGATATCATTATCTTATTTACATATCTTAGCACATGCATGTTCTCACCATTCCCATCTTTACCTTTCAGTCTCATCCCAGTAAATAATTTCACTAAGCTTCTGATGCTAAATTCATTCAAGTACAGGCCATCCCTCTTATGCACGTTTTTTCTGCTATGAACTCACTCCATACATCCTAAAAACACATCCATTTCTTTTTCACACATACTGTACATTACTTGCTATCATAGACCAACTCTCTGTCTCTTTTCTTTCTCTCTTCCAGCAATTCTTTTATATATGCTGTTATACAGACTACCGTCTTTTTTGTCTGTTTCTTGATTGCATATGTCACATCGTTAATTTTTGCTTCTGGGAAGCATGAAGTCATGACTCTGTCAAACACAAATTTGAATGAATCACTGTATTAACTTTCACGCTATCCTGCCTCTTATTGTTCTGCTTAATTTTCCTATCCTGATTTTTAAAAATGTTTCTCGACTTTTTCTAACTCCCTGGCTGATTGTCTAATTTGTTTTGATGGAAATTTCATGTCAAATTATCTTCATTATTAATTTCTATGGCTATTTTGCCTATTTTTCTTAAGGAGTACTCCTTGTATAATGTCATTAGCTTTTTTTACTCAATTCATTTAAGGCATTATTGATATTTTAGAGACAGATATACGAGAAAATATGGAAGGAATAAATTTGGACATATCTTTGTAGGATCTTCGAGGTTGTCTTCTTTTGGAGCAATGTTAGACATATAATAACACATTTATATAACTGCAAAAATATGACTGAAAGGAAGGGGGTGGAGTGGAGATGTAGAGATTGAAAAATGTGGGAGCTAGAAATGCAGACAAACCAAGGTATGGGAATTAAAAACTGAGTTTCCAAGGATGGACTATAAATTCTTTGGGAAAAAGGAGGAAGATAGAATATTTTTAGGGAAAAGAGAAAGATGGAATATAATGAATCAAGATTAGAGGTGTGTGGGAGCAACGGGGTGCGAGCTGTTTCGACTAAGTGTCGTCTTCAGAGCTTGTGGGAAAAGTGGAGGCTATGTCATGTTGGCTTGGTGTTTTTTGCCTTGGGTTTATCTGTGTTTTTTCCATTGGTTGGAATCTTGACCTAATTTTCATGTTGTGGAGCTTCCAACTCGAGATTATATGGGGACAATGAACGTTTATGGAGTTTTTGTCATATTTTATGGCTATCGTTTCCGATATCCTTAGCATAGTTTCGTTTTTCTGTATGTCTTCTACTATTATGGCTTTGTCAATTTGTTTCTATATAAGAGCATGGGCTGCAATTTCTGTTTTCCCAGTGTTTTGTTTTTTGTTACTCTTTTGGTTATTGCATTTCTTATTGATTAAATGTTCTGGGATTGGTATATTGTCATGAAAGTGTTCCTGTAGTCCTGCCCATAAAGATCTGATTGTGGAACCTGTGTAGGTGACATTACAGTTGTATTGGCAAGGAAATTTGTATGTGTGAGATTTAGTAGGTTTTAGGAGTGTTGCCAGTTTCTGGTTTGAGGTGATCAAAATAGGCAAAATAGCCATAAAAATTAATAATAATTTAGAGGAGTAGCATGGAAAATTTTCCAGAAATAATATTTATATTTATTATATTATGATATTTATCTTTATTATAATTTTTCATTATAATTTTTTATAATTGTGATCTTAGAGAATACAGAGAAAAACAAAGTAAAGCACTGTGTAAAACTAGCTAGACAAAAGTCATGGGAAGACTTTTATGAAATAGGAAATAAATATCAGGAAGGAGGCAAAATATTTTGGAGGCTATTGAAAAAGCTTAGAAATGGAGGAAAGCATACTTTTTAAAGTAATCAGAGATGATAAAGATGACATAAAAACTGAAGATAAAGATATTCTAAATGAGTCCGCGTAGTTAGTGGGCTTTGCGTTTTGCAACCATATGACTGGGAAAGGAGTGTTCCAGGTTCAATTCCCGTCAAAGACATGAGGAATTTGAGAATCTTCTTCAGCCATAGCCAAGTTAGCCGGTCTTGAGTGCGGGCAGTAGGGTTTTTTCTGCCAGTTTATCTGGCATTTTTCATCCCACAAGCAGGCAAACTGGCCCCGTGAACATATGCCACTACAGCCAAAATTATTCCTCCCCCCTCCCCCCCCAGCGGTAGGCTAGGCGACAGGTCGGTTGGGAGTGGTACTAACAAGAAGTTGCATCTAAGTAACACTAAGTGGACCCCTGCATAGGAAGCGAGAATAACGCATAGTGAAAGAGGAAGAAAGATATTCTAAATGACTGGAATAATTACTTTGAAAGGTTGCTAAATGAAACAAGTAGTGGCAATATGATAGTAGAAAACACTCAACAAGAAGACTATCAGGAATACATATCAGTACATGAATTAGAAAAAGCCACAAAAAACCTGAAATGTGGAAAGGCAGCTGGAGTGGATGATATTTAACCAGAAATGCTCAAATATGGTATAATGGAGTGCAGCTCTCAAAATACCCATCTATATAAGGGCACTAGGGTTTTTTCTGCCAGTTTATCTGACATTTTTCATCCCACAAGCAGGCAAACTGGCCCCGTGAACATATGCCACTACAGCCAAAATTATTCCCCCCCCCCCCAGCGGCAGGCTAGGCAACAGGTCGGTTGGGAGTGGTACTAACAAGAAGTTAGTACCACTCCTATGTAGTTAGTACTACATAGGATCTAAGTAACACGTGGAAGCGAGAATAACGCATAGTGAAAGAGGAAGAAAGATATTCTAAATGACTGGAATAATTACTTTGAAAGGTTGCTAAATGAAACAAGTAGTGGCAATATGATAGTAGAAAACACTCAACAAGAAGACTATCAGGAATACATATCAGTACATGAATTAGAAAAAGCCACAAAAAACCTGAAATGTGGAAAGGCAGCTGGAGTGGATGATATTTAACCAGAAATGCTCAAATATGGTATAATGGAGTGCAGCTCTCAAAATACCCATCTATATAAGGGCACTAGGGTTTTTTCTGCCAGTTTATCTGACATTTTTCATCCCACAAGCAGGCAAACTGGCCCCGTGAACATATGCCACTACAGCCAAAATTATTCCTCCCCCCCCAGCGGCAGGCTAGGCAACAGGTCGTTTGGGAGTGGTACTAACAAGAAGTTAGTACCACTCCTATGTAGTTAGTACTACATAGGATCTAAGTAACACGTGGACCCCTGCATAGGAAGCGAGAATAACGCATAGTGAAAGAGGAGGAAAAATATTCTAAATGACTGGAATAATTACTTTGAAAGGTTACTAAATGAAACAAGTAGTGGCAATATGATAGTAGAAAACACTCAACAGGAAGACTATCAGGAATACATATCCGTACATGAATTAGGAAAAACCATAAAAAACCTGAAATGTGTAAAGGCAGTGGGAGTGGATGATATTTAACCAGAAATGCTCAAATATGGTATAATGGAGTGCAGCTCTCAAAATACCCATCTATAAAGAGGGAAATAAAAGAATGTGAGAATTAGAGGACTTTCTCTGAATGTTCCTGATAAAATTTATGCAAGGATACTTAAAAAAACAGCCAAGAACAATAGTGGAAAGGAAGCTTTGAGAAAAACAAGCTAGATTAAGGCCAAATAGAGAATGTCAGGATGGAGAAGTCATGACAATTTGTATTTAAGTTTCATGGATCTGAAAAGGCATAAAAGTTTCCAAGTAAAAAAACTATTCAAAATGCAATAGCTATATAGTGTAAATGGGTCATTACTTTGTCTATATTTGAGTTGTAAGTCAGTAGTTAGAATTGAAGGAGGTACAGGAAGATGATTTGATGTTAAATTAGGTGTGCAACAAGGATGTATATTACTGCCCCTGTTATTCATCTGTATGGATTATGTTATGAAGGAAAATGGCATTAAACCTGATATCAAAACTGGAGATGATAATCTCAGCTTTTTACTTTATGCAGATGACATTACACTTTTAAATAAATTCAGTATGAGTGCAGAATTCTCTAGCAAAATTGAATAACTGCCGTGATAAATTTGGTATTAAAATTTTAGTGTAGATGGCAAATTAAATATGGAAATAGGCCACAGAATTAGCAAAGCTGGTAGGAAAAAAAGCATATAAGTTTCCAAGTGAAAAGCTATTCAAAATGAAATAGCTATATAGTGTAAATGGGTCATTACTTTGTCTGTATTTGAGTTGTAAATCAGCAGTTAATAGCAGGTGGTATGGTCACTTATGGAATAAGAGGAATTAGTCAGAACATTAAACTAGCTGTATATAACAATGTTCAAACCAGTTTTAACTTATTGATCTAGAGTTGAATTAGAAATAAAACACTTGATCAGAGGCTGGAGACCACAGATAGCAGCTCATGAGAAAGATTAGGGGAGTGAGTAAATGGCATCATTGGCAGTATCATGTTAAAAATGAGGATATTATGAAAGATCTTGACATTGTTAACATTGAGAAATGTGTTAGCAGAGCTAATCTCAGGTGGTATGGTCACTTAAACAGAATGGGAGAGGATAGATTAACAAAACAAGTGTTCTCTGTCAGGTTGGCAGTAAAAAAAAATCAGAGGAAGACCAAAATATAGGTGAATTGATACAGTAAAAAGTGCTTTAGAGGACGGAAATATAATATGTGATAATATTAGAGTCTTGACAGATAACAGAATAATTTGGAGGAAAGATGTCGACATGAAGTTAATAATGATGTAACTTTTTCATGTAGTACTATCATAATATCCTGTACACTTCCTGAGGTACTTGTCAGAAATTGGATGTTGCATGAAATACAGTAAATATAGTAAACTCCAATAAAAACCACAATAAGATACTAAAAAGGCCATAATTAATGTAAGAAAACTTTCAATAAATAAATAAAAAAAACCCGCAGAGCTTAAAATAAACCATCACTTAAAATAGTCTTAAACCTCAAAAATTGTTGATAGTCTTTATATTAAAGCCATTTTTTAGGAGCACTTCTCTGAGATAATCCATTTTCCATTTTTTTAACACCTTGATGTAAAGTCGCATGTATATGCTGGCCTGGTTGGCCGAGTGGTTAGCGTATCCATTCTCCAGCCAAAAGGCTGAAGGTTCGAATCCCTCTGAGGGCATGGATGTTTGTGATTGTGAAAATACTAGTGACATTGGTTAAGAAAAGGTGGATGGTGGATTGGGTGGTGGAGACAGAGTTGTAGAGTAGGTACCCCTTCCTCGATGAGTCTTTGGACTCCCTGGAGGTGTTACGTAATAATTATAATATATCTGAGTGTTAATTTTTTTTTCCCTGTATACAGAGAAAGGTAGTTTGTTTTATTTGGTGATGGAGATTAGCACATCCAAGAATGTCTCAAATTACATACCAGAAAACATGAACTGTAAAGGCACAGTTACTTTAACGAACAGCAAAAAGATCACTGATAAAATTGATAATATATTAAAATTGTATGATTTGAAAGTTGCCTTCACATCTATGACAAAAGTCTCCATGATGCCTAGGTGATACATCCAGCTTCATTCACTGCTGAAGAGACCAGGCATTTATGAAATTTTTTGCATATGTGGTATCTGTTACATGAGAGATAAAAAAACATACAGAAGAAATGTGCATGAAAGAACACATTAATGATGTAGAAAGAAGAGAGCTCAAATCAGGCCTGACTTTTCATATAGCTAATGAAAAACGTGATTTGGAACACACAAGAATGCTGAATGCAAAAATGTGTAAATTTAAAGAAGCCACCAAAATGAAATAACCTGTAATAATAATAAAAAGTAAAGACTTTATTTAGTCAGCTCTGGTTGGTGTACATAAAAGATCTAAGATACTGAAAACTAGTTTATGCATTAAAATTCATTATGTTACTATATGTTTTGAAATTAAAAATATCTATTTCTGATGAAATACATCATAGTTAAGAGGAAACCAGTAGAATAATACCATTTTATTTTGTAGTTCTCATTGTGATTTACACCAGAAGTAGTAGTAGTATGGTTAAGAATACAAACTACAGAAGATTGACTTCAGTGGTACTTCTGTGATTCTTTTGCTAGCCATTTCTTTTTCATATTGATGCTTATCTTCAATTCTGCTGAGGATTGAGTTGGTTCTGGTAGTTGACTTTTCATTGTTCATAGTTCCCTGACAAAAAGTAGCTGTCCAGCTAGTATGACATTTCATTATGTACTATCATTTTTGTTTGTGGTTAAAGCCAATATAATATACAGAGTATTTTGGGTAAGCTCCATATGCCTGTTCACCATCGTTTGTTCAGCATCCTAGTGAATATCTAATAACAGTGCTCACCACAAGATGTGAGAATTGGATCAAAATCTTTATTCAGTTCTCTGCATTTCTTAGACTATGTAGAGGTTTCCTTCTAGTCTTCTTACTTAGATTCTTAAATGACCTCATTATATTTAAAATTATTAAATCAGAACACAGCAAAAAATTAGCTAAGTGAAGAATTAGTAAAAAATATTTGGTATAAACTATTATTGAGGTTTACCAGAAGGATATAGGAGGAGTTGAAAACTATAAGTATTTAGGTTTTTAAAATTAATCATGATAAAATTCATTTACATTCTTAAATAATACATTAATGTTGTTTTGTTATGACTATAGGGCATCTCTAGTTCCAGTGTTTGGTTTTGGTGAAAATGAACTTTTTGCCCAAGTAAAGAATCCTGATGGTTCCATTATAAGAAAGATTCAAAACCATCTTACAAAATTCTTTGGCTTCTCTCCTCCGCTATTTTATGGTCGCGGAATATTTCAGTATAATCTAGGCTATATGCCCTATCGAAAACCTGTAATTACTGTTGGTAAGTAAAAATTTAAATATATATGATATATTTATGATAATAAATAAATATAAATAAATATATCTCCATTAACCAATCCTTAAATGGATTAATGTGTCATCTGACTTCTATTCTATTATCTGACCCTTCAGTTATCTAACCAGCAAACAGTTGTGGTTGGATAATTGAGGGATTACTGTATAACATCTGCCATTTTATCTTTTTAAACTAGCTATATGCAATGCTTAAATGTTGTATTGGTTCACCAGTCAGGCAAAATATCTCACTCATCAGATGTTTCCCTAGATGTACTCTACCATGGTCACCAAATATATCATAGCCATGTGTTTATTCCTGAATCTGACCAATTTACATGCTTTGTTAATGACATGGCTAATTTTGTCCATGTATAACTACAGCATTGAAGCAAATATGTTAATTACTTAGGCATTAGTGTAAACAAAAAATTCATGTATTATGTTTTCATTTTTTTTTAATGGAAAAAACAATTTCTTCTTTGTCATTATAAGCAAACTCTGAAAACATTCAATATCATAAAAACTAAATGAAATAAAACCTTTGGGTCTATACATATAACTATTAGTGTGTTCCTGAATTCCAACTGGCTTTAAAACTTTGGATGGATGTTGATGTCATATGATTCAGCAATTCAGAAAACATTCAAGAAACATTTAGGTTAGACTCAATATAAATATTTTTGGAAAATAAATACTTCACTCTCAACTTTTCTCCGAGTTTTAATATCCACTTTTAATCATTACTATTCTGCATATTCCATCACTGGATAAGAAATAAGTTAATTACTGCTGTCTGCTATGTATCTATTTAAGGTTAATGTGTCATGATTATTTGATTACCTTGCAGTAAGACATAGAACTCTCTGAAGATAAAATTATGCATATATATTCTATCCTCTCATTGGTCTTATTCCATGACAAAAAATCTGATACTACACGAAAAACTTATTTCCTATCAACAATTTTCTTCCAAATCAATCTGTTACCTGTTAAGACTCCATCTCTTGGTACCTAACCCTAATAGAATATGCTACTGTGTGAAATAGTGTGGGTTCTACGATCGATTTTCTTGAGTTTAAGTGGCGAAAAACTCAAGTTTCTGGGAGGAAAAAAAAAACCACTTGCCTGTGCCAGAGATCGACTAATTTAGGAATTGGGCGAAAAAAAGCTTATTAAAAGTTCCTCTAATCGGCGACTAGAATCGAACTAATGACTTATATTTGTATCTTCTAAGGCACTTTTTACTGTATCAATCCACCTATATCTTGATCTTTCCTCTGGGTCCTTTTCCTGTCCACCTGACAGAGAACAATTGTTTTGCTAATCTTTCTTCTCCCATTCTGTTTAAGTAACCATACCACTTGAGATTAGCTCTGCTAACACATTCCCTAATGTTAACAATGTCAAGATCTTTCATAATATCCTCATTTTTAATATGAACTACCATTGATGCCTGTTCACTCCTCCTAATCTTTCTCAGAATATCTGTGGTCTCTAGTTTTTTATTGGATCTATTTTATTGGACCCAGTTATTGGATCTATAAGTTAAAATTGGTTTGAACATTGTTATATACAGCTATTTAATGTTCTGACTAATTTCTCTCTTATTCCATATAAATATACATTTGACTTCCTACTATACCAGCTTTGTTGATTCTGTTGTCTATTTCCATATTTAATTTACTGTCTTCAGTAAAAATTGTGCATAAGTAGCTGAAATATTTTACTTGTTCTGTAGGTTCTCCAATCACAATGCTATTGATATTTTTAATGTTTCTGCCTATTTTAATTGTCATTGTCTTGTTATCGCTGATTTTCATACCATATCTATTACAACAGTTATTCAATTTAGTCAGGGAATCTTGCAGACTTGTAGCGGATTTATTTAGAAGTATAAACATCATCCACATAAAGCAAAGAACTGAGATTAACATCTTCAATTTTGATATCCGGTTTAATGCCACTTTCCTTCATAATGCGATCCATATAGATAATGAATAACAGAAGGGATAATGTACATCCTTGTCTGACACCAGATTTAACATTAAACCATCTTCCTGTACTTCCTTCATTTCTAACTGCTGACTTACAACTCAAAGACTAATAAGTATTGCTTGATATAATGTCCCGTTGACACCATACAATGTTTTGAATAGCTTTTCTCTTGGCATCTTGTCATATGCCTTTTCCAGATCTACAAAACTTAAATACAGATCTTTGTTTATAATGTACATCCTTGTCTGACACCAGATTTAACATTAAACTATCTTCCTGTACCCCCTTTTTTTTTGTATGAGTACTATGAGAGTTCTATTCCAATCATCTGGAATTCGTCCCTCTGTCCAGGCCTTCTGAACTCGGTAGTGTAGCCACTGCAAGAACAACAAACTATGGAAAATTCCAGTGTAAGTCCCAAGGAACCCTGTGCTGTTTAAACTATTACAAACAGTAAACACTCAAAACCAATGAAATTTGCAGAAAATAAACAAAATTTCAGGAATTAAAAAAAAAAAAAAAAAAAAAAAAAAATGAACAGAACAAAAGAAATAATGGAAACACAAAGGATGATTGACATGAACCAAATGTGTGCAGACTCTACTATTGAAATAAGAAAAATTTAGATTAAAATCTTAAATTCTAAATCATAAATTTAGAAATTTTTTAATTTATAGATATAGAATCTTCTCATCTCATCTTCTTTATACCCCCTTGCGGTGTCGAGGGTCCATTGATCATTGTTCCTCTTGTTTTCTCCACTCACGAACCATTTTTTCTGTTGGTGGTGGACCAAAATGTGTTTCTGCTGCTCTGTTTCCATATTGTTTTGCATAATTTATCACATTTAATTTATAACTCACGTTATATGAAAGTCTTTTGTTTTACACTCATTTTTTCCAATTTTAATATAAAAATTTTAACGACTTATAAAAAATAATTCAAATGAACCGTACAAAAGCGCATATATTTACACACTGACTATTGACGCTCTAAATCGGTGATTCACCCACATGCAGCGAGATAACTTAGGTACCTACCTTCAGTGGCGTACTTACTGATTTTGTTAACATATTGCGTCAGTAATTGAACTTCGCTAACAGCTTCGGTACAGTGTAAAGGTTCGTATTTTAATGTTACCGTCAGACCATAAGAGGCACCCCAATTTTAAGTCGATTTTGCTATGTAAAAAGGTGCGTCTTATGGTCCAAAAAATACGGTAAATCAAATTGTTTTTACAAGAAAAGGTATAAACATACTTTATACCTTTTAAAAAATAATTTAATTTATAAATTTAAAATAATTTATACTCACGTGAAATCTTTTTTATTGGAACAATTTGCTTTGCATGTAATCCGTGTAATGAAGGTATCGAATATGCACTACATCAAATTGCTAACTGCTTGTCACAATCCAAAACCAATCTAAAATTGATTTCATACATCCCACGTATTTATAGTATTATACAGTGAATAAGTCACGACTTATAGAATCTTTCAAACATAAAATGAGATTCTTTAATTTGCAGTTCTAAGAGAGCAGTATCAATTTATGCCAAGTTTACATCGTTAGGTCTCTGTCCAGTTAGGAAGCTTACATTCACAGCATCTGTGTCAGTCACTTTTCCCCTCTTCTCAGGCTCACTAATGCAGACTATTTTTCATTGCTTGCATCTCTTTCCTTTTTGGAATTGGAGGTGGGCAGTTATAAAGTTAACTGACTGCTAAGTTTTTGGATTTTTTTTTTTAATAGTACAGATTGCATATTTGATGCATGTTTATTATAACTGGATTTTCATTTTATTATTTCAGATGCTATCTCCCATTATTGTTTGCATTTGCACTTTTCCATGTTGTTGTTTTGTGTGCTTTATGTATGGTTCTTTCCAGTCCTTTGTGTTATATTATGTAAGGGTATGATTTCTCCACTGTTTCATTGTTTCCTATGATTTCTTTTGTTTTTAATTGCAATTTCCTTTGATTTCTGTTTTTTTCCTTGTGATTTCTTGTTTATTTCTTGAAATATTTCATTTATATTAAATATCAACACTAAATATGAGGTTAATATCTTCAATGGCAGGCAGTATCAAGTAGTGATGTAGGGGAATATCAGAATGGGGAACTGCACAAATCAATGGCAATATATTAAAAATTAGGATATTAAGAAAGAACTTAACATTGTTAGCATCCAGGAATGTGATAGCAGAGCTAATCTCAGGTGGAATTGTCACTTAAACAGAATGAGAGAGGAAAGATTAGCAAAAAAAGTGTTCACTTCCGGGTTAGCAGGAAAAAGACCCAGAGGAAGACCAAGATATAGGTTGATTGATACAGTAAAAAGTGCCTTGGAAGATAGAAATATAAGATCTGATAATGTCTGGGTCTTGACAGGTAACAGGTTGATTTGGAGGAAGATTGTAGATAGGAAGTTAGTAAAAATAATGTAAGTTTTTCATGTAGTGCTATCATATCCTGTACACCCCTTGAGGGTACATATCAGGAATTTAATGATGATTTATGTACAAATTTTCAAACCCTGTTACTAGGTCCAATCTTGCACCAAAAGCTCTTCCATCATATGCTGCTTAATGTACTATAAATGATCTTTCCTGCCTCTTGCATGATTTCTTTTCCTTCCATTGTATATCACCCATAATAATAGCCCTACTTGTATCCGTAAGATTTATCTCTTAGTGCAGTTGTTTTCTTTAGATACCTCTTGGCCTATAGGAGCATCCAAGTATTTTTCCCTATTAACCTCTCCCTCACACAAAACAGCTTAGTCCATTGTTTGCATTATTCATATTATCATTCATTTGTGATCTCTTCTCTGAATGGATTTAATTTCTCTGCAATAATTAGAAATACTTTTTTCTATGCTGTCTGTCTTAAATACATAGTACTGCAACATTCTCTTCCTGTAACGATGTCCTCTTCTGTCAGCAGATCTCACTAATGTCAATCGTTTTTGGTCTTATTTCATTTATTGCTAAAAATTTACCTTGATTCTTGATGTTTCTGTGATCAGTGAATTTGCATGATTACTCTTAAAACATGGCTGATAAAAATAAACAGTCCAAGTTGATTCCTCAATCAAATTTCTTACACCCCACCCCTTGCTTCAGTCATCAGTTTTCTTGTTTGACCAAACTAGTTCTACCATAATTGGAATCATATCGTCCTTTTCATATTATCATTTTCTCTGAGACTGATTGATAAAACAATCACAATCTAAACTTAATGCACAAATTCAACCTCTCATGCAGCCACATGTATGGGATGATTAATCAATAGTCCCAAGCATCAATATAGTGCACAGCACTTCTCCTACACAGTTTGTAAAATTTGAATAATTTGCAATCAGCTGTCTACTTGTCACTTCGTATCTATCTATGTGTATAAAGGGAATAAAATTAATTTAATAAGTACTTATTCATTTTATGCATTGCACCTAAAAATCATGAGTTTTTTTAAAATGCATTTATTAAATCGAGTTTGTGTATCAAAGTGCAAACAAATCAGTCAGTGAGTAGAAGAAAAATCAGTTTTTTTTTTTACTTTATCTTTACATTCCTTTACACCAGCAAATCCTTAGCAGATTTTAATGAATGTTGAAATTTGCTTTTAATGATTTCTTTCTGGATTCTGTTATTTTAGGCTTCATGTGGATTAAAGTGTGCATTTGAAAAAAAAAAAAAAAAACAGTTAATATCATGTGTACGAAGGTGAATTTTTAGACATTATATATTAACGTTGCATTGTAACTTAATATATAATACAATTCCTTTATTTCTTTCTGATAAGACTTGATTTTATATAGTTGGTAAGCCACTGGATACTGTAAAGAATGAGAATCCTACTCAAGACGAGGTTAATCGTGTTCATCAGGAATATATTCGGCGGTTGCAAGAATTATTTGAGGAGAATAAAGAGAAGTATGGATATAACAATTTAATATTACAGATCCCAAAGTAAATTGTTTTAAATTTGATTTAAAACATGTTTTATATATTATACTAGTGAATGGGAACATAACTATAACCTATTTTATATATTTAAATTTGAAGACCGTAGTTAAGTTGAAACATTTAATTTTTTTTTTTTTTTTTTGCTAGGTTAATGTTTATATTCTGATTGTGGTATTTATTTAATCAAGTTAGATACTCCGTCATAGTTTTCACTAATAAGAAAAAGAAACGATGTGTAGCCTTACAGATAAATTAATGTGGTTTGTATCTAAAAATACCCTGAAAAACACATTTTCTTTAAAAAAATTAATACTTAAGGCATTGTAATCATCAGCATAAACCACGTATTGAAATTAAAAGAGGATGGGCTGTAAATTTTTTTGAAATTTATGCAAAAATCTACGTTTCTAACAAAAATGTTATACTATATTTCTGCTGTACTATTCAATTAGATGAGTGTTTATTGAAATTAAAAATATTTTAAACTAATTATTTCTAATATTTTATTTATGAAAACACTTTTTAACTAATTTTTTACTATATTCTTTGGTCTCTTGAAAATTAAGATCATTACCCTGTTATGAACAATGGATTGAAATTAACAGTGGTTGGATCATACTGTAGTTCACAGATTGAAATTATACACACAATTAATTCTAATGACTTGCCATCATTTCCTGATATGTACAGGTTATAGTGGTAGTGCTACATAATGAAGTTTAATTCCATTTCTAAGCTTTTTTTTATTGCATGCAGAACATTTTGCTTCTGTTAGCTTTGCTCTCATTTTCCAAATTTTCTTCTGGGATTCTTTTTCTGTTTTAGGTCTCCAACAAGAACCAACTTTTCTTTTTAATTTGTGAGTTCTCCATTCTAATATTTCGGAAAATTTCTGTACTATTTCCCTCCTGAAACTTTCAATGGGACTGACTGCAAAAATACATTTCATTGTCCAGTTTCCCCATTCTGAAATTTATCTAGAGTATGCTACTTGAAAATTTTATGATGGTGAGATATTTAAATGTATTTTATGTAATAGCTTGAAACATCTACAAAGCAATTCGTCAAAAAGCATTAATAAAGACAAATATATGGATATTTCTGGGCAGGATTCAACTTTTTTATGTAATACCATGTAACTATGTTGAAGGCTTGTATTCTCGGCATAAGCTCTTTCAAAATTATTTTTAATGTTTCAAGCAGCATTTTTTTTTCCTGTTTGTCATAAAATGATTAATTAACACACTAAATATTTATTTATGATAAAAGCAAAAGTTCAGGCATGAACTGTTGTAATATTTCTGAGTTTCTGTCCAGTCTCTGAATAAAAATGTTAGTCTGTAAGACCTTTTTATCAGCTAATTGAACAGTAATAAAGTTCTTTTGAATTCTACAGTTTTGAAACACTAGTGTCAAGCCAGCAAAACCTTTAATCAAAACATGAATAAAAGGTGAATATATAAGTCCTAGGCAGAATTCATATAGTGTAAGCAGTGTGGTACCACAGTACATGCTACTCATAATGAAGGTTTGTACTCCTGTAGGCTGTCCCTTTCACAACTTCTTAAAGCAAATATTCCCTCCACCCCCATACTCTGTATAACTATGGATTTTCATGATCATTTTGTTTAATAATTTTCATTGCTGGGATGAAGTTTTTCTTAATATCTTGTGTTTAATGATTGTATTGCATTGCCTTTGACTTCAGAGTTCTGATCATATTTTTCTGTTCATGCAAGGCCTTGGGTTTTGCATCAGAAAGATTAGCCACTGTACAGTCCTCGATGGCTTACATGTCATTAAATACATGGATGCAAAGTGCCCATTGAAACTGAAATACCATTTTGTTACTATTGAAATAACATGAATGTGATGCATACATTAATTGATATATTTCATCCATATGGCTTTTTGGATGGTTAAGAATGCTGGACTTGTTTATAAGAGGTACTGCAGTCTACATTCCAACTTTCTTTGCATTAGGTAGATTTATAGCATAAATTATCTTTGCTATAATGTTGATCATAGGAATATCTTTGGGAACAGGGGAAAAACCAAATTCCTCTAACAAATGTCTTGAGCAGTTTTGAATATATTCATTCCAGTTTTATAATTATCTCTTCTGTTGGGTTTAAAATTTCTTCTTGCTCATCCTCTTTCTCCAACCTACCCGTATATCTTTACCAAGGATTGATAATGATTATTAAATGTAATCAATTTGTTCTCACTTTACAAATTTATACATATTTTTGACATTGAACTGAGTTGGGGCAAATGATAGTTATTACTAGTTATTAGAATTATATCATAAATTTGGAAACCATTGTTCATAACAGCTGACTGCAGAAGTATATTCACATAGGTTATATAATGTTTATTATATGCATTGCTATAAGTATTTTTATTCTGAATTGGGAATCTTAACACCAAATTAGTCATTCAGTATAAGTTTTTTACTGTTATATTCATAATAAAAGGGATGACATTATTTGAATACAGTTATAAGTTGTATGTGTGACCTCATAATCATGGTTATTTTCAGTCAGCTTCATTAAAGTACTAAATTCCTTTTGGAATTTAAGCATGTACAACTGATTATCTATCAAATGGGATATGAACTTGAAATGTGAATTTTACATTTCAAGTTCATATTTTACAAACGTTATTAAACTGTAGTTTAATGACTTTTGTCATCTTTAAATATTATATGTTCCTTAAGTTGTAAATTTCAGAATTTAATTAACTTCAATTAAACATGTTTAATTGACGTCATTACTGTTACTCCTTCAGGTGTAAGGTTTTTGTATTCTAGTCATGGAAAACTGTTATCCAAAACTGAAATTAGTCAAAACAGTATAGCTGATATTAACTGCATTTGGCAGTTGAGATTCCTTATATATCTTATCTGTATATTACAATGTTTTGTATGGTGAATCCAGGGTTGATAGTATAATTATTATTATCATCTTGGGTATCTCCATGGAGTCATTCACTCACTGTCAGGGCACTCATAGCTAATTCTGTCAATCCATTTCACTCATTCACCGCTCTCCATGCAAAAAATCTAGTCCACACACTCTTACTAATCGCACCGTTATGCAACTTCTACAGGTGACTTCTAGTTCTTTCTGTCTTGTATCGAAAAAATTTCCTTTGCATCAGTCTTATAGAACTTCAACTACTTCAATACTACTACTGAATACTCTTCACCACCTCCTGATCCCCAAGAAGCCTAGGTGACCAAATCTGTGCACACTCAAAATGTGGTCAAAATCATAGCATTATAAAGAGGAATTATAACTGCCCATCTTTACTCGTTAGCATGTTTTTCAGCATCTAAGTAAACTTTTGAGATATTTTATGTACAAACTTTTGTAATATGCTCTCTGAACTTCACCTCTCTGTCCACCCCACATTATCCCCCCCCCCCCCCAAGTTTCTAGCCTCATCAATGTAATTCACAGTATGTAACTTTTTCAACCCAAAGTGACCTTACATTTTGCAACATTAAATTCACAATCATTACCCTTCACCCACAATCCCAATATATTTAAATCATCCTGCAGGATATCTACATCACGTTCATCAGCTACTATCCTCCCCAGTTTTGCATCATCAGTAACCAAATGAATATTCTCCCCCCCCCCTGTTAAGTCTTTCCCAAATCAGAGTAGTGGACCCAGTGCAAAACCTGAGGCACTCCACTAGTTATCTTCCTTCTCCTTGATTCCACTTTACCATATACTATTCTCTGGTGTCTATCAGCCACCTACTATCCATGTTACCAGCTTCATATCCATTCCCATTTGCTAAAACTTCTGTAATAGTTTTCCATGCAGTCAGTATTCTGTCAAGTGCCTTTGCAAAGTCCAGCTCATGGCGTAGCCATTTCCTTTATCCAATTAAAGCAGAGCTTACCTTTTACAAAGCCATGCTGCCTGCCATAGAGTATTGTATTCCTATCCACCCATGACTGGATTTTAACTTTAACCACCACTCCTGAGATATTAATGGAACTATATTATCCTCTTTCCTCTCTCTCTCTCTCTCTTGGAACTTGCAGATCTGAGGCTTAGATTAAACAACTTCATCAGGACTGCCAGTTCTTTTGCATATTTGCATAACACACAGACTGCCATGCCATCCAGTCCCACTGCTCTATTCACATTGATATTTTTCAATATGCTGAGCATCTTTTGTTCATCTACCTCAATTTTGATATCAGTCTCGCAAATCAGAAACTGTAAAATCTCCATGATTCACCTTTACCAAGTGATCACTCATCAACTGAACTATTTCTTTTGCCTCCTTCACTTCCTGCAATTAGCATTGATTAAAGTCATCCTTTCTTAGTCATTTTTTATCTTGCTTGCTATATAACAAAAACCTTTTATTTTGGTTTGCTTAGCTAATTTCCTCTCATAATCTGATTTGGACTTCCTTCCATACCTAGTCACCCTTCTTGCTTGCACTTTGTATTTCTCATGGGTGCTCGGATTGCCTTTCTCTTTATGTTCTCTCTATAATGGTTTTTATCTCTTGCTTTATATCTCTACTCATTCACACAAACAATCCCTGATCATTCTTTCCATGTAGCTTCTCAGGCCTTGGCACTATTCCAAGATGCCTCTTAAGTTTGTCATAATTATCAGCTTTATTGTTCAACACAAACTGTTGAATTCCACATGTTTAACTACTCTCTAGAACAAGACTGCATGGTTATTCTCCCTGATTGGAGGTAGTGTCTACCTTGTTTATTGGGTATATCTTCTCATGATCCAGCACTCTCTCAGCCCCCCCCCCCTCCCTCCATTGCTTGCTATTGCAACTGTATAAATTCCCTCTTCTATCTTGCCATGCCACCTCTGGTCTATCCCTATAGCTGAAGTCCTCCACAATTGTTCCACCTGCACTCATTGTGCTAATCTGCTGACGTATGGCATGCACATTTTCCTGGTCTGTAGTAGCAACCAACAGATAATTTTGTTCTGTTGGCCTCTATCTCACACCAGATAGCCTCAAATGTGAACCATTTTATCTAGATCTAAAATCCTCTTTAACTTGTAATATTACTGGTTGAAGTTCATTAGCAATACTTCACTTCCTGTTGTATTTCCTTTATCCTATCTGATAATACAATACCCTTTACATTCTATCCCTGTAATTATATCATTTTCTGTCAACCAAGTCTCAGTGATGTCTATAATTTTTTGGTCAAGTTGAGCTGACCAATGCCAAAAACTTCTTTCCCTTATTTCTGGCATTCATGTACATGCATTTCGACATCCCCTTGAATCCACAGTTATCATTGCATAATGTGATTACATTATGCAATGGATTTGAAACCTGTGACATTGCATTATCGTTTCTGTACATACTCTCATTTGTCTGAGATGTGGCTGAACCCACACTTTATATTGGACCCTCTCCCCATTACTTCTAGTTTCTCAGATTTTGTACTAACAACACTCTTTCCAAACATTTAACTCCACATCTGCAGAAATAGTAAATGTGAACTATTGTTGGAAATACTGAAGTTTAGATCATTTACAGAATGTTGGAATGATTGAATTTTTTTATTCTAGTCATTTACCCATGTTAAAAATGCTTAAAGCAGTTATAGAAAAGTGTTTTTATATTATAAGTAGACTTAGCTCGCATGTTTTATATCATAAGTATTTGAAAGTATATCGCTTTCAATAATTCATGTTGTTGAAATTCAGTTTTATTTATCTACAAAGTTTATTATACAAAGACTTCTAAAACAATGTCTAATAAGTAAGCCTAATTATATTGACTTTTGTTCATTTTTGTTTTTGTTAAATTCATTACTTATCAAAATCTTAAAGGTTAGAAAAGAAAAAACTACAAAACAAATTATCAGCTGAAATGAACTTATGTATTGTTAATTATCCACTTCTCTTGTTTTGCTAATTGGTTGAATAGATTAAGAATTGTTAATATGACAAATTGCATTTAAGAAGTAATTATTCATTCCTCTTCTTTTATCCAGTTAAAACGAATGACAAGTTCTCTTTTCTATGTTGGTTATATATCCTATAATTATACTCTCTCTAGTTTCTTCTGCATCATGAAAATAATGTATTTGAACTGCTGACTTGCTGACTTGTAGAAAGTAACGGTGCTAATCAACCTCAGGAATATGGTTGTTTTCATATAATATTGAATACTCCAAGTAGTATATAATCATGCACTGTTCAAATAAATGGATTGTGACAGTTACAAAATTATAAAAGATTAAGAAAGAATAGCTGTGATTTAATTATCTAAAATAATTGCATGCCAAAAAAAAAACTTTTTGAATAGCTTTTAAATTTGAACTGCCAGTGTTAGATGTCATTTAGGTATCTGCACCAGTGGACTTTAACTGAGTGTCGGATCATTATGCTGTGAATTTGTGGGATTCAAAATGATTAATGTATCCAGAATGAGAATGCTAATGTCAGTTTGATAAGTGTTTACTCTGCAACATGTTTTTTAATATTAATTTTTATTTATAGATATTCATTAAATTTTCTTTTCTCTAGACACATTTGCAACAAAAAGTCAACAAAAGCTAACTTTTTTTTTTTTATTAATTTAATACTTTTTACATATGTAGGGATTAGGTCTCTTTGTTATTATATAGATAAATTTTCTTTGTCATTCTTATTCAGTTAGCTCACTATCTAGTTATATGAAATTATATATTTGTTATATGAAAATTTATATATATATATGCATAATTTTATCAAAGTTGTTACCATTTATGAAGTTGACTGTTTCTGCTTTAAATTTTTATATAGCTGAAGGACAGTCACAAATGATGTTAGTCTTGTAAAAGATACTTTTTAAATGATTTTAATAAATATATTTTTATTATAATTTGTATTTGAGAATCTTATGTTTTAGAAAGTACTGTTGGATTATGCTTGACTGTGTATTGTAAATACAAACTATATTTTTCTAATTGTTTCTGCTAGGTAGGAAGGAAGAATTTAAAACAAATTTATCAGAGGCTATGTAGCTGCTGAGAAAAGTTTTATTAGCTGCAGATTCCTGTCTAATTTTTATGCTATTGTAGTATGCTGCTTCAGGAGAGTTACAATAAGTAAGGAAGATGACAGAAAATAATACTATGCTCAAGCTAAGTAATCTTTCATCATGGATCCAGTGGAACAAACTTAGTGCCAGCAGAATTCAAGATAGGCACGGCACCATCAGTGTAAGAAGCATTAACAGAAAATAAGTTGAACTGGCAGAAGAAATAAAGTACTTCTTGACATAATTGGTGTCACTGAGATAAAACTAAAAACAGGGAGATCCTGCTAAATAAATATAGGATTCTATAGTCACACAATAGTGATCAGAAAAAGTGTAGGATAACGAAAGCATTGAACATCAAAACATGAAGGCAAGCTTCTTGATTGGTAGGTAATTTCAACTTAAAGTAATGTGGCCAAATTTCAAAATAAGGAAATTGGACAATGTAACTTGGTGCCTACAGTCCCACAGAACACCTAAGGTAGAGGTGAAGAATTTTTCAAGTCATTAATGTAGGCAGCTGGAAATTATGGTCTCTGGAGATATAAACAGCAGGGTAAGAAATGAATCTCAGACTTATAGAAATGTTTTGGAAAAAATTTGGAGAAATGGGCATGGCTGATATTAATGGTTAAGTCTTGCTGGAATTCTGTTCAGGACACAGACTAGTCATCACTAACATCTTTCAACATAAAGATATATCTACAAATTTACATGTTAAAAGAAAAAAAAAGATATTGACTATTATTGTTAGGGATATCTTCACATGGGTTTAGCATACAAGACTATACAGAGAATTTGAATTGAACATCACTTCCAATTAAAAAAAATGAAAAAAAAATAGAATATCATATTGAAAATAAAAATATGTATGACTTTTAAAATCAATTAAGTTAAGCAACTTTTTCAAGTGAATACAGATTCATCGGTACAAATATTCAAGAAAACATGAAAGAGGGAAAACAAGAACAAATTCTTAGAATTTCAGTGGCAAACTTTGATGAAAACATTGATTCAGCTAGGAAACTTGGTATGCTAAATATGTATTTAGTGATAAAGTTGTCTGTGAATATAGAAAAATCAAAACTCCATAGTGGAAGCAAGAAATCCTTGTATTAAAAAGAACATAGAGAAAAATGCAAGAGCTAATCCATGTGTAAAAATAGCCAAACAAAAGTCATGAGAAGTCGTAAGTATATAGAACATATGAGGGAAGGGTCTGGAAAGTTCTGATAAACACCTAAAACAAAAATGATTAAAGCAACTAATATAACCATAAGAAATAACATACTAATAGCTGAGTTATGAACGTAACTTATGGTCCTATATTCTTATATCCTTGTATGTTCTTTCTTGTGGTTATCAGTTGCTTTAATATTGCTTTTGCTCTAGGTATCTATCAGAACTTTCCAGACCCCCCACACACACACACTTTACAGTAAGTGTACTGTAAAGATCAGAAAATAAAGATCGCATGAAAACATGATGCTCAAACAGGAAGTGAATGTGTGAGTAGACAAAGGAAAAGGATGATCTGGTGGGGTGGAGAATTTGGGTTTGGAGAAGGTTCTGGGGCTGGTAATGAGAGAGAGGCATGGAAAAGTCGGTTAATAATTTGTATCAGTGAAACTTGTTAATAAATTCACGAATGAACTATCATGTTTTTATGCAAATATTAGAGAAGTATCAAACAAAGAATGAAATTTTTGGAATAAATGAGACTTAGTTGTTTGAAGATAACATTCTGTCAGGAATAGAGGTGAAGGGATAATGTTTTCATGAAGATAGAAAAGGCAAAAAGGGAGATGTGATGCAGTGCTGTTGAGTGTCCATGCAAGGGGCAGAAATGTTGACGGTGGTGTATGGAGAGGTGAATAGAGTGAAATGTTGGCGGTGGTTTTGAGGTGGTGTATGGTGCAAGAGGTGAATAAAATGAAATGTTGCTAATAGACCTGATAATGTGGACAGTGTTAACCATGAAATATAAGCAAGTAGGAAAAATAGTGATCATTATGGATGCTTTTAATTGTAATAATATAGATTGGGATGATGAGATAACATCTAGAAGTCAAATGAATTTCATGAATTTTTTTTTAGTGTCTACTACCTCAGGCAGTATGTAACAGAGGACACAAAGTTTGAGAGTCTTCAATTGATCATCTCATAAATGAGGTATTGAATCTCCTGCCTGTTAGATGGTGAACAGGAAGTGATTATCTGAATAGTTGTCAGCTGTATGAGTACTGCAAAAAAAGCATATACAGTAATACTCCACATTACATCAGAATGGTAGAAGTACAGTAGGAGCAGCAGTTAGGTAATAAGCAAAAAAAAAAAAGCTCTACATGCTTCTTTTGGTAGCCTACTTTCTTCCATTCATTGTACATGTTCTCTCCAATTCATTTAGTGTCGTTTTATTTTATCATTTATTGCCTGTATTGATAATTTCTGATCTCATCATTTCGTATTCTGTTCGTTGCATCCTTTAACTGCTCTATGGAATTTTATTTCAACTGCTTGTATTCTGTTTTCATTTTATTTTCTCTCTACCAACTTTCTGAATCATATACTATGACTGGTATTTGCATGACTTTACAAAATTTTAATTCTGTTGCCTTTTGTTATTTGTCTTATAGTACCACAGATTGCTTGAAAACTAATTTATCAAATGCAAATACATCAAATGTTATATCACATCCTAAATATTGAAAATGCTTTACTTGTTCTAGAGTTTGGTTTTCAGTTAGCTTTGTTCGTATGGATATTTCTCCCAGAATACCATAATCGTTTTGTTTAGTTCAGAAGTTATCAAGCACTGTACAAAAATTCGTAAATTGTATTCACTAGGTGGTGGTTGTATTGTTATATAGGCTCTGAATTGCATTTAGTTCCTCTCACCCACGAAAGGTTATTTGCAAACGTATATTTTCTATCGTGGGTGGGCTAAGTTATTTTTTTCCTATTTATCAATTTTATATTTTGTATTTTTTAATTTATTTTTTATATAATTCAAAAACCCTCTAGAGTCCAAACATTGAACTTTTTCAAGCCACTTCATGCCTCTAATAAATGGGATGGTGGTCTCACACCAGGCAATGAAATTCATCTTCCACCTAAAGACAATCACAAACATCCATGCCCACAGTGAGATTCTAACGCACAGCCTGTTGGATAGAGAGAGGGTATGCTAACTGCTGCCTTAGTATTATATTCCATAATTTTTGTCTAATTCGTTCAGTCTTTTTCATAATCAGTACATGCCAGGCGAGTCTGTAAATTAAATTTTTTTTTTTTTTTTGGTTTGAATACATCAATGCAATTTCGACCCTTTCTAAACCCAGCCTGTTTCTCTAATCAACTATCAGCAATAGTGGCAAGTCTTGTGTGAATATTTATGTGATGATGATGATTTCCTTTTTCAACAAGATTCCGCTACTTGTCACACTTCCAAGATGGCTGATGGCAGATGGCTCAAAGAAAAGCAAATCAATGTAATTCCTTGGCCGGCAAACACCATATTTATATCTCATTGAGAATTTGTGTGGAATTATGAAGAAACGTCTTCAAGAAGTTGCCCCAAGAGACAAAAATGAACTTTTTTCTAGTCTGCAGGCCATATGGGCGTGTTTTGATTTAAAAAAAAAAATTTTAACTGTTGGTAAATATGCCCAACTGTTATGCAACAAAGTACTTACTAATTATCATGTTTCCCTTTGTAATTTTTTTGCATTATTCTAATGTTTTGAACCACGTCAAAAATTATTCTAATTTTGTGAATGTTTTCCGATAAGTTTCTTTGTCATTTAGATCGGTGGTTCTCAAGCTTATTTGGCTTACGGCCACCTTTTCCAAAAATTATCTCCCCCCCGCGGAAACTACTTTCTAAAACCCGAATACATATAAGAAAATCGGATCAGCAGTTCTCGAGTTTTAAGCCAACAAACAGATCAAGAAATAAATTTGCATTATGTACCTACTTGTGCATCTAGTAGAGATTTTTGAAGTTTGGAAATAAGACACATTTTAACTGAAATTTTAAATCAACAAAAGAAACATAAATTGCACTTAAACATGGACAAGTTGGAGCTGAAGATTTAATAACTATTAAAATCAAGAAAACAAATTGCATATATGTAAAAACCGCACATAAAATAGTAAATAATGATCAGTAATATTTAAAACAATGTGATGGTGAAGGATGAGTGGTGTGCTGTTACCAATTTATTGATAATTGGCTCTATATTTGTCAGCAGCGTTCAAAAAATCGCCGCGATCAGCTATTTGCAGCCGGTTTCTTTTTTTAGTTAAAAGATTTGCGGCCACACTGAATCCATGTTCCACTAAATATGATGGAAATGCGATTAAAAACTTTTTTTACTACAGCCCACAATCGAGGATTAAATATGGGCATCTGCTTTTGCAACCTGCAACCAGAACTGTTGGTACCCGTTTTTGCATTTTAATTTCAATTCCTCATTTGTTGTTACTTCTATCAGGTCTTGTTGTAAAGATTCTTCTGTGTTTGTACTTGAAAACGGGTCCAAAATCCAATCGGGTATTTTCATTTCAAGAATATCTTGAAATCATTGGTTGAAATCGCAATGGAGAGCCTCCAAGTGTTGACGATCCAAGTTGAGACTATTGTCAGCACGTCTTCATCACATTTTTCTACTGTTGATAGATTTGGAAATGCTTAATTTTCCTCGTCCTTAGTTTCGTTAGTACAGGACAAGTTTTGACACAAACGCAGAAATAATAGCTTTTGTTTTTATTAAATTCAGTTCATCTCCTTTGAACTAGATTTGTTTCATTAAATTTGTTAAACAAGTCGGTCAAATATGCTGTCACTTTTGAAATTAATCAAGTTGGCTTGTAAAGAATCATCTGTTTTCTAAAAAGTAGCACTGAGTCAGAGTATAAAATCGATTCAAAAAGCCACTCTACAGCCAACGAACTTCTGTATGGAGAAGCAAGCGATTGGATTCTTCATCAGCATGAATTTTTGTCATGTTCTAGTCGTGAAGGCTTCATAGATTCATTTGAAGAAACTTTTTGGCAAATCAGGCAAATTGGTAATGTTTTGTTTGTAGGCAACAATAAAGCCGTATTTCAAATATTCGATATTATATTACTGGGGTAGCCAACTACGCATCCTTTTGGAGCCAAAATAATTCCGATAAGACTTCGAAGAGCCGCAACCTTCGACCGATGCGATAGTATGGGAGTGACTGCGCTTGGGGAGGTGGGGATGTATTGTCTGCCCTCCACAACACGTTAGTTACCCTTCCGGCGCTCATCTATCGGTATCGTTCAACATATTGTTGCGTGAGTCCACTGGCAGTTTTGTTATCATTGAACTCTTTTAAGTGCTTAGAAATGTCGTATAAAAACGTAAATACAAAGATGACCACAGAAGTTTTAGGCCAGAGTGGGAATAGAAGTTTCTGCGAAACGACAAAGTAAACCGATGTGTGCCATATGAAATAATACTTGAGCAATTCAAAGCCAGCAAACTCGAGCGTCATTATGATACGCATCAGTAATTTTAGTGAAAAATTTCCTTTTGGCTCTGATCTGAGGCGAACTAAACTTGCAACTTTGAAAGAACAACATGGTCAGAGTAAATTGATGTTACCACTAAGGCTGGTTTAATATTGCACAGGCAAAACGTATACACGGAAGGAGAATTTGTCAAAGAATATTGCACAAATACTTTCAGTTTTAGACCCAGATAATAAAGAACTAAAGTGATTTGAACAGATAAGATTGAAAGAAGAATTTCCGTTATCTGTGCTGACATTGTAAATAGCTTACACCATAATATGAAACGCTGCTAGATCTACAGATATTCAGGACAAACAACTAGCTACATTTGTCCGCTTTGTATCTCACGACCTGGACGTCAAGGAAGAACTATTGGACTTAACTATATAACGTTGAAAAATACAGCATGTTGCTTTGACATCAAAGAAGCTCTCGATGTTCACTTACAAAAGCACGAAAAAATCGTCAGCATTGCAACCGATGGTGCTCCAGCTATGAAGGGTAAAATTAAAATGCTCATTGGTCTCCTTGAGAATGATGCTTTGTATTATTCACATTAACTAGATGTTCCCTGTGAATAATACATTGTATTATTCACAGGGAACATCTAGTTGCCAAATGGTTAAATTTGAACATCTAATGGAAATAGTTCTAAGAATTGTCAATTTTATTCGTTCAAGTGCTAAAACACCAACAACTCAAAAGCTTTCTCGATGAGCTGAATTGTGACGAGATTCCTAATGCCGTATCATGGTTTTGCTTAGTAAGGTGCCTCTTAGTTAGCAATTTATTAAACAAGTTTTTTTGTAGTTAAACCTCAAACAGTTTGTTGGAGAGGAGGAGAAATTTTCCCCTCATCTCAAAGACTGGTTGTTAGACATGGCAGTTATCACCGATGTTTTCCAACATCTACAGATATGCGTTTAACTTAAAGGGAAGGAAAAACTAATAACCGATTCGCACAGACTGCTAAGCTTCCAAAGCCAACTGCAACTTTTCTAGAGAGAGACTTGGAAAATAAAACTTTCAATCATTTCGTTTGTCTGAAGAAAATACTGACAAATAAAATCATCTATCATCTGGCCGAAGAACTCAACAGTCGATTTTGCGACCTTGGAGAAATTAAGCCAACATTTTTTTTTTTTTTTTTTGAAAATCCTTTCCTCACGAACGTTGCTTGAGCGCGGTTTTCCTATTTCAAAACCAATTGTGATGGATGTAGCAGCTGCAGAACTGGAGCTTTTGGCACTTCAAGAGGATGAAGGACTGAAGCAAAGTGAATGTTCCGTAATTGAGTTTCGGACCAACGGTATTCATCACTTAAGCAATGTGCCTGTAAACTGATCTCCATTTATGGGTGACCACGTACTCCTGTAAAGCGCTATATTCGACTCTTAAATTTATTAAATCTAAATATAGGTGTTTAAAAGCTTGTAAAAACTGCTTTGACTAATTACACACACAATTTAAGGAGCTTAGTAAGAAAATGGATCTAAGAAAAGCCTCTACTTGTAAATAAGTAACTAAAATTGTTTCAACTTTAAAATTCTTCGAATTGTTCTAAGCGAACTTCATTTAAAGTGTTTCTAATTAAACTTTCTTTATTGCGGTAATTTTTATTAACCCTCTTCTCTTTATTTTGTTCCTCTTTTTGCTTATTTTTTCCTGGTAGAGCAGTGGTTCTTAACCTTTTCGAAGTCACGGAACACTTGATTATAAGAAAAATTTGGGGAACACCAAAAGCATTATGGTCATAAAACTAACAATAAAAATATGCATGGACTTGCCTTTTATAAAAATGGAACCTATTTTAATAGGTTACTTGAGCTTTTCGGCTTGCAGATTTCAGCAATATCTAATATGTGATATAGCTACCCTCATTTCTCTGTCTATATTAGTAAGTCATTCACGCTTTTTAGTTTTTATATTGGTTAATATTGAAAAACCGAGCTGTCGAAAAGCGTAACAAAATTTCCAGTGCCCTTGTGGAGAGAGCTGGGTATTCGGATTGGACAAAAATCCAAAATTCCTCAAGATTTATTTAAGAGAATTTCATTTTTAGAGAACGATCCGTTGACAAAGTAACTAATTGTTCTTCTTGTAATGAAAATTCACAACTCGATGCATGAATATGCCAAATGGATTTTGTATCCAGTCATATATCATTTTGAAAAAAGGCCAATAATTCATTCTTAAGTTCTAAAGTGGGGGAAGAGCACTCTACCCCTGGATAACCATCTTATTTCAGTGTGCAAAAGCAAAGATTCGTACTTGGCTTCCAGAGATATGCAATTTTTAAATTAAAAAAAAAAAAAACATGCTTGTAAAGGTCTTGACTTAATGTAATTTACCATATTTACAACTTGGTCTAGTGCAGGTTTTAATATTGCCGGTAGTGTTCTTGAAAGCTGTCATGTGACATCTTTCACTGGCGGAACACTTGTAACCAGTTCCGGGGAACACCAATTAAGAACCACTGTGGTAGAGCGTGAAGAGCCAAGTGATGCGTGGACGCGAACCGCATGCGGCTCGCGAACCACGTTGTGGCCACCTCTGTTATATATTGTCTACATTTCTCTTGGTTTCAGCCATGATATTATCTGTAAAAAAAAAAAAAAAAAAAAAAAAAACCCTAAATTTACAAAATTTCTAGAATGCAATTTCTCACGTACCTACCGTATTTTTCGGACGATAAGTCGTACCCCAAATTTATGAAACGATTTTTAGAAAAAAAATATTTTATTATATAAAGATATTTACAAATTCTTACGTAATTTTTATTTATTGTTACAATCATTTGTATTAGCAATATTCAGTTCATCTTCACTCTCGGTACTATCACTCGTCTCGTTAATGTCACTGTTCGTATTACTTTCGTCTGAAATATTGTTGTCACTCCTTCAAAAACTGCGTCATCTTCGGTACCATCCATCGCAATACTTATTTCTTAAATGACTTTATAATCGTCTCTTCGTTCACAGTTTCCCATGAATTTTTCACCCGGGTACATACTTCTGAAATTGTTGGCCGTTTCATACGTCCTGTTGCTGTAACATCGTGATTTGGCCTTGCCATCCATTTGTTCCACTCTTCCCGCATAAAATTTTTGAATGGTTTATTAATAGATCCATCCAAGGGTTGTAATTGACTTGCAAGGCCTCCAGGAATGACAGCTAATTCTGTATTCATTTCTTTTAAAAGCTTCTTGGTTGATTCTGTGTTATGCGCTCTGAATTGATCCCACACTAACATCGCAGGCTTTTTAAACAACGCACCTGGACGTTTTGCCCATATCTTTTGTATCCATAATTTCATTCCTGTTTCGTCCATCCAGCCTTTATCTTGAACATGGATAATAATGCCACGGGGAATTTCATCTCTCGGTAACGTTTTTCTCTTGAAAATTAACATGGGAGGGGTAGTTTTGTTCCGTCCGCGCAACAAGCTAAACTACAGTGTAATGAGTTTTTTTCGTGACCTGTTGTTTTGATCACTATTAATTTGATGCCTTTTTTGAATCTACTGTCCGTTTTGAAGGAACATCAAAAGTTAGTCACTTCATTCATGTTCGCTGATATGACAAATGTATGAATTCTATAATTTCATAGATTCTGTAATTTTAGTTTCATAGACAGCCAGCATTTTTTGGACTAGAGTGGTTTTTGTTCGCATGCATAACCCGTGTCTTTTCATAAATCTAAAGCACCAAGACGGTGATCCAGTAAAATCTAAAATTCCATTAGCAGTTGCCCATCGTTTCGCTTCAAAAATTATAATTTTCGTAGAAACAGATATTCCCATGTTTCGATTATTTGTTACCCAATTTTTCATTTGTACTTCTAATTCTGGCCATTTTTCTAGATGCGAACGGAATGTTTTCTTGTGTTTACATAGCAGTTTTAATTGTTCCTCTTGTTTTCTCCACTCACGAACCATTTTTTCTGTTGGTGGTGGACCAAAATGTGTTTCTGCTGCTCTGTTTCCATATTGTTTTGCATAATTTATCACATTTAATTTATAACTCACGTTATATGAAAGTCTTATGTTTTACACTCATTTTTTCTAATTTTAAGATAAAAATTTTAACGACTTATAAAAAAATAATTCAAATGAACCGTACAAAAGCGCATATTTACACACTAATGACTATTGACGCTCTAAATCGGTGATTCACCCACATGCAGCGAGATAACTTAGGTACCTACCTTCAGTGGCGTACTTACTAATTTTGTTAACATATTGCGTCAGTAATTGAACTTCGGTACAGTGTAAAGGTTCGTATTTTAATGTTACCGTCGGACCATAAGAGGCACCCCAATTTTAAGTTGATTTTACTATGTAAAAAGGTGCATCTTATGGTCCGAAAAATACGGTAAATCAAATTGTTTTTACAAGAAAAGGTATGAACATACTTTATACCTTTAAAAAATAATTTAATTTATAAATTTAAAATAATTTATACTCACGTGAAACCTTTTTTATTGGAACAGTTTGCTTTGCATGTAATCCGTGTAATGAAGGTATCGAATATGCACTACATCAAATTGCTAACTGCTTGTCACAATCCAAAACCAATCTAAAATTGATTTCACACATCCCACATATTTATAGTATTATACAGTGAATAAGTCATGACATGTACTTCCTGCTGATGCGTATACTGTACTTGTAAAATCCCGATCACTTGAAAGTGCGCGCTCGCCAACACTTTGCTTCTTAAGACCTGTCGTCGGACTTCAACGCCTATCAGCTGTAACTTGCATTTTGTACGTTTCCTTTGAAAATAAAGCAACCATTACGACCTTTACTTACTTTATATCATCAACATTTTTGATAAATTTTTTTCAGCACCTAATTTTCTTCCTTCATGCTTTCACCTCCCCTTACTTAAATTTCCTTTCCTTTTGCTCATGAGGCCACTACTGCCCCCCCCCCCCCCCCGGATCGTTCCAACGCTCTCAAGGGAGCAGTACTGTGGACTTTGGGAACCACTGATTTAGATTATGCTAATTCATATTTGGTAATTATTTTCTATGCAATCAATTACAATTGCAAATCATTCAACATATTTTCTTTGATTCTAATTTTTTGATTCAGGGTTGTATAAGGTCACTTGATTTTCAAAAGTAGGAAGAGATATTGGATGAGGAACATGGGTGATTAACTAAGGTGGTTTCTGCAATGTTGAGTGTGTAGAAAGTTTGAGAAGATGCTGTTTGCAAGAGTTTATTGGATAGTATAGAATTACAGATATGATAGACATAAGTTGATAAGGAAGACTTATTAGATTAATGTTGACGTTTTTCATAGTATGGTAGGAAATGGGAGAGGACCAAAGCCATCCATCTACTGGAAACTATAAGAAACAGTTTTTTTTTTTTTTTTTGCATGGAGAATAGTGATGATTGGAATGCATTGCACGAGTGCGGTATCTGCAGAGAATGTGAATGTATTTAAGACAGCGGTACTTGGGAAATGACTACGTTTATGAATGTTCCATTCAGAAAAGATTACATACTGAACTACAAAGCAGGAAATTATGAACAACTGAGTTAAGTGGAGTGGTATCGCTTGCTGTATTGGAAGAATATCAACAGTCCATGGGAAGCATTAAAAAAATACTTAAATGATGCAATATTAGAATGTCCTGAGAGTTCAAAGAATAAATAGGATAGGAGTCAAATGGATGTGTAATTTTAAGATTCGTAAGAAAAGGTTGATGTGGAAGGAATACCATGTGCATAAGGATGATGCCCGTTATGAAAATTATAAGCAGCAGGCAAAAGAGTCACAAATGTACAAAAAGCTAAGTCTGAGTATAAAAAGAAACTGGCTCCACAACCTAAAGACAACCCACAAGAATTCTATCGATATGCTGCAAGTAATGAATACGAGAGAATAACTTCTGAATGCAAATAGCGTCAGGGTGATAGATGCAAAAAAATGTTCATCTGAGTGCCCATTTTGCTACAAACTATCAACCTGGCAATGTTGAGTTCACTGAGTTACCTCTTCACTGGATGAAGAATCTCAGTTTGCTGAAGAGGGAGATAGTGCTGTTGCACAAACTGAATAAGAATTCACCACGGATGCTAAAAGTTTAACTGAGCTGGCTATTCCTTTCACATGGCTATATAATTTGATATAGCCATGCACAAGGGTGCAAAGCGATATCCAACTATCGACCAATTAGTATCTCAGGAGTGGTGGGGAAGATTTTGGAAAAAAATTGTTAGGAATCGCATTCAGAAATGGGTTGACAGTGAATCCACTTGGCAATGAATAGCATGGGTTTAATAAGGGAAGGTCATGTTTTCACATTCTGTAACTATTACCATTGAACCAGACAAGGGAAATGGATACACCATGATACTTTTGGATTTTGCTAAGGCTTTTGACAGAATACACTTGGACGACTTGCATAAATTGGAGAATATGGTTTTGGATTATAAAGTATTAGCGTGGATAACAGGATGGCTGAATGAAATCAAAAAATGGTATACAGGGATGTCAGTCTGCAAGATTTAAAGTAATTAGTGGTATACCACCATGATCAGTCCTTGGTCCACTGTTATTCCATCTATACATTAATGATATTGGGAAGGACTTGACAGGCAATATACAGTTATTCGCTGCTGATGCAAAGATAGGGTAATCAGGAATGTTGCTAATATGCAGTACTTGCAGAATGATTTGAAGAGGCTGGAATTGTTGGCATGGGTAAATGGCTATCAGCAAATGTAATTATGGATCAAATACGCATCCTCATACGCTTCGTATCCATCATATATTTCAATGTAATATCACTTTTATTACAATTTTAATATGCACTTCATATCCATGGTAACTTGGACGTATATATATATATATATATTCTTCCTGGCCGGTAGGGTGGTTAAATAAATATCCAATGTCGTATTATACTGTTGGGATTATGTTAGAAGAAACTAATCGGGTTAGGGTTCTTGGATTGTAGCAAAAGATTGCAAATACAATTCAAAAGATAACTGCAATGCTGAAACGAATTTCACATGTAAAGATGAGGATGTCATTTTGTCTTTTTATGTTCGAGTGAGGTCTTATTATTACTACTTAACACCTCCAGGAGTCCAAAGACTCATCAAGAGACGGCACCTACTCCAGAACTCTCCGTTTCCACCAAACTTCAACTACCGCCGACCACCACTGGTATTTTAACAGACAATCACAAACATCCATGCCCACTGCAGGATTCGAACCCGCAGCCTTTTGGCTGGAGAGGGGATATGCTAACCACTCAGCCAACCAGGCCGGCATTAAGACCTTGATATGACCACTTGGACTATTGTGTGCAGATCTGGTTTCCATTGTTATTCTGGTACAGTGGAGAGAGAGAGAGAGAGAGAGTGAGTGTGTGTGTGTGTGTGTGTGTGTGTGCGCGCGCGCGCAAAGCAGAGTATTAAAAATGATATCAGGATTGCAGAATACAGATTGAGAATTTCTAGACTGCAGACACTAGCAAAATGATTGAGACATACAAACGTCTGTATACAGGATTTCAGTTGATGGAATTTTTCATTTTATGGAGGGTGTGGAAAGGACAAGAGGGCATTACTGGACGCTGAGAATGAATGCCGCTAAGAAGGGGTGAGGGCTATATTTTTCTCTCATAGAGTGGTGCATGATTGGAAGGATTGGCATTGGATGTGTGTGTGACAGTGTGAATATAGTCAAGAATAAGTACGATAGCTGGCACGTGTTGTATGTAGCCTACCTCGATGAGTGTCTGACTGCCTGGTGGTCTCTTAATAATAATAAAAAGCTTGACATGTGGAAAGTAGATGATATTCCACCAGAAATGTTTAAATGTGGTGGTATATTTTTACTCTGCTTACGTTGAATAATTCAAAATGTAGAATTCCAGTTGATAGAAGCAGAACTTTCATAACTCCATCTATAAAAGGAAGAAATAGCACTTCTGACCGTTTCAAGTAATAGGAGCTTTCAGGTAATGAACGAAAGTGACATTAGGCCTCACATCAAACTTGGATATGTTAAACTCACTTCTTTATTTGATATCAGATATGAGTTGAAATCATAATGTTAACACCAGTACAAGTCTGAATGATACTCAAACTAAATTGAATAACTGTTGCTATGAAAATCAGCAATAAAAAGTTACTAAAAATATTAGTTGTATCCTGAGTGGAGAGTCTAATAGAATAAAATATTTCATCTATTTTAGGCAGAATTTTTAGTGAAGATAAATTGATAAAAACTATATGAAATAAGGTGGAGTAATCTGAAATCTGGTAAAATTTATACTGTATATATATTTCATTAATAATAAGCAGTTTAGATATTGAATATACACACTAGGTAATGCCAAGTAATAAAACGTTTGTATCCAGAATAGGTTGTGTATTTTTTCTTTCAAGACTAATATTGCTTATAAAAATCATACTGAAAAGACACAGCTCCAGAGATTGAGAGACAAGCCCAACTATGTATATTTACACAACATAATTGAAGTGGAGTGAATAAATGTAAATTGTTTTAGCATTTCAAACGCTAGATAGATATAGTTCGATCTTATATACAACTTATTACTAAAAGGACCAGTACACTTCATATTTGTTTTGTAAATATTTTTCGCTCGCCTTTCCTTTTCACCACTTATTATACGAGCACCTAAATGGAGTCCGAAGATGCATTGCGGGATAGAGAATCTATCATACCTGTCCTTGAACCCATTAACAGGAAAAGCACTCAAAACTGACTGGCACCCCATTCCACTCATTCACAACTCTCCAAGTAAAACATCTAATCCTTACACTCCTAACTACACCGTTATTCAACTTCCAGGGATGACCCCCTTGTTCTGGTCCCTCTACCCAAGTGCTGAAACATTTCCCCTGCATCTATCCTATAAAACCCTTGAAGCAACTTAAAGGTTTCTATATCCTCTCTTTTTCTCATATCAACCAAATTCTGCAATCCACCCACCCTCAATCTATTCTCATAGGGAACATTCCACAGGCCACTCACCTCTGAATCCTCTCCAACGCTTCCTCATCCCAAAGAAATCCAGGGGGCCAGACTTTAGCACAGTAATCCAGATGTGGGCGTATTATTGCTAAGGTTATCCACTTAACCAGTATATCTATCCCCATTTGTTCAAATTTGCCTAACAAAGTTCGATGTGGTATTCTATCAAATGCCTTCGCTAAATCATCGTGTAGCGATTTTCTTTATCCAACTCAGTTGTTACTCTTATAAAAAAAAAGTTAGTTATTACTAATGCGCGATCGACCGTTCACAAAGCCATGTTGACCCACATACAGTATATTTTTATCTACCCATTCTTTAATTCTCTCGGACCAATTTTTCTAGTACTTTTGCCACCATGCTTGAGATACTGATTGGTGTATATATATATATATATACTGTATAATTTGCTACTGCAGTTTTAGAACCTCCCTTGTGCAAGGGAATTACTTTAACCTCTTTCTGCTTCCTTGGAACTCTACCTGAGACTTAGTCTGAGAACTCTACCTGAGACTTAGTCTGAGAACTCTACCTGAGACTTAGTCTGAGAACTCTACCTGAGACTTAGTCTGAGAACTCTACCTGAGACTTAGTCTGAGAACTCTACCTGAGACTTATTCTAATGAAAGGCAGTGCAAGTTTTCTTGCACATTTTCCCAAAACCTGAGCTGATATCCGATCTAATCTCAGCTGTATTTACACTGAGATTCTACAATATCTTAAGAAGTCCTACATATGTTAAAGCGGTCACCTCACTAGGATGGTATACCTTTGCAAAGTAGTCACTCAGTAACTCAACTATTTTTATCCGCTTCTGTCTCCTCGTGACCATCATCACTCATCAAGGTTAATCTTCCATAGTCATTCGCCCTCTTACTTGCCACATAACGAAAGAACTCTTTGGGATTTCTTTTGGCCTGCTTGGCTAGATTCTTCTCATAATCTGATTGTGCCTTTCTTGCCTGACCCTTGTACTCTTCATGAGTTTGTGGGTCACCTTTCTCTTTATATACCCTTCACAGCATTTTTTTCTTCTGCAGTTCGTGCTTAATAATATTACTCATCCATCTAACTCCTACCTCATTAACCCTCCTTACCTTAGGTATACAATTTAATCCTGCTTTCCCTAGATAACCTTTAACTATATCGCATGCACTCCTAGCATCCTTACCCTGCAGTGCTTTATGTCATGGCACAGATTTAAGCTTTTTCCTAAGCTTGTCATAATGTCTTGTAGTTCCACATACAGTATATCCCTACTTGATAGAATATTCCTCATGTTTCCTCTCAAGTCAAAACTGCATGACAACTTTTAGCAATTAGAGGCAATGTGGTCACCTTATTTATGGATATCTCTTCTGATCCTATGTCCAGGTCCAATATCCTCCCACCTCTAGTCCCCTCTTCAGCACAGCAGATGTACAACAGAAAATTTAAATATCTGTTTTCACACTATCATTCGTTCCACTCTGGTTAAGTAATTCATACCCAGTTTTCTTTTAATTCAATAATAAAATTTGCAAAAAAATGTCATTAAGATCCTATCCGATTTCTGACGTGCATATCATGAATGTGAAATTTCACCTTTAAGAACTATGAAACATAGATGACACTGAGGTATTTTTAAAGATGCTCTCTTCTAGGAATTATTCCACTCTCCTTACGTTTGCCTTTCTGGCAAACTGTGATCTCATTTTAAGTTTTATTCACATTTTTAAATAACTTTCTTAAAAGGAATTTCATTCGTTAAATGAAATTCCTTTTAAGAAAGGAATTCGAGAAATCTGTTTGCTTGCTTCTTAAAAATGTCATCTTCCATTTACTCAAAACGGCTTTTTTAACTATTTCTCCGCGAACTTTTCATCCTCCAGAAATATTTTAATTCTGATTAACAAGTGTTCTCACTTACTGACTTTATGAAACTTTTGTTCGAAAATACATCTCGGTGTAAGTGCACTACTCTTTGACTTCCAAATTCAAATGGTCTTAAAAGCTCAAATCTTCGCTTGTGCAAGGCTACAGTTCTTCAGTTGCATAAAAACGTAGCCAGAAATTTTAATATTTTAAATCCTGTCAAGTTTTTAAATTGCGTCAATAAAAATTCTACTTTTTCTCCCATATAAGTAATTACTGTATATGAATCTGAGCCACTAGGGATTGAAGGATTCATCGAGAAAGGCCATATGTCACCTACCCAGCTCTCATACCTTCTCAAACTCATTAACACTAAATGTATTTGCCATTCAGTACAGCAGAAAATTTAAACATCTGTTTCCACTCTTTCCACATCTGTTTTCACACTATTATTCGTTACACTCTGGTTAAGTAATTCATACCCAGTTTTTTGGATAGAAATTACTTAACTCCCCTCTTTCTCCTGTTCTTACCAACATCGCCAGTCTGCATACTCACAATCTGCACTGATAATCTACATTCCATAATTCCGATATAATCTTTGTAACTCTTTGCACCCTTTTCACGGCTTCTTTATCTCCTCTGAACCCAGGAGACCAAATCGGTGCACAGTAGTATGCGGTCGTATCAAGCCTTGTAAAGAGGCAAAATGACATCCATGTCCATGTAAGTTTCCATATCCTTATAAGAATATTGAAACAGTCAATGTTCCTTTCAACATCGCAGTTATCCTCTGGTTGAATTTGCAATTTTTGCTATGCGACTTTGAACCTCAAATTCCTATCCACTGTAACTCCAAAATCCATAGCCTAATCATTTTTTCGTAGAATAATCCCACTCACAAAATATGCCATTAGAAATCTATATGCATCAAAGTGCATAACTTTACAGATACTAACTGAATTGATCGCCTTTATCATTTACCCACATTTCCAACATATATCATTTTGTAAGTGCTAGGTATCAGTAGCATCACTGGTTGCCCTGCCATCCTTGCCTCACCAGCAAACAATTAAAACATCTGCCAGACAATTAATTCATGAACCTCAATGGTCTGATGTTCATGGAGTTGCACCACTGGTCACCTTAATTTGACAGATTCACACCACCATATGGTATGTATCAGTGATGCTACTGATGCTAGGTATCAGTAGCATCACTGGTTGCCCTGCCATCCTTGCCTCACCAGCAAACAATTAAAACATCTGCCAGACAATTAATTCATGAACATCAATGGTCTGATGTTCATGGAGTTGCACCACTGGTCACCTTAATTTGACAGATTCACACCACCATATACCCCTTTCTGATACCATTCCACTCAACCACCCAGTTATCCAAGTAAGTAGTTCATTTTTCCAATCCAGTGTTTTCTAGTTTGTGCAACAGCCTTTCGTGTGATATTCTTCGATATGTCTTGCAAAGTATCGTAGCATATCCATTCCCTTCATCCATCTCAGTCGTGACGTTATAAAATATGAGCAAAAAAAGCTACTGCTGAATCAGTAGCTAGACACATCACTTTTTGTATCATCTTTGTACAGTGGAGTTCCTGTGGTATCTTCCTTGAGCTGAGACTCGGGCTATCAAACATATCAATGGCCTAGCCGCAGTGGTTCCCAAAGTGTGCGCCGCGGCGCCCTGGGGAGCCGCGACTTCCTCGCAGGGGCGCCGCGATTACAAAATTTTCATAATTTTATTTCCATTTCCAATTTAATGTGATAGGCCGCGACATCTATCGGACCTGCAAACCACGAGATGGCTCTCTCGTGGTAATGTTTGAACTGCGACAGGAAATTTATATTTTTCTTAAAGAGGAAGACCTCAACTATACTGAAAATTTTGTGAATGAAGATGTTTTGGTAAAACTAGCATTACTTATGTGATATTTTTGAAAAGATGAATGCTCTGAATCTCTCCGTGCAGGGATGCAACATTCACCTTTTAAAGTCGATTGAGAAAATTTCAGCTTTTATAAAAAAAAACTAAAACTATGGAAAAGAAAAATCAATGAAGACGTAGGCAAAGAATGTTTCCCCTTGTTGCAACAGTTTTTGACCTCTAATGGAGATGATTTCTCTTGAGGTATGAAATCCATTTTTGAAGAACACTTATCAACTGGTTTGAGAAATATTTTCAAAATGATAATATCGATAACTTTGCATGGATTCAAGATCCATTTAATGCCAGTGCTCCATCTGAATTTACTGCTGCAGAAGAAAAGAATCTTATTGAATTGTCTTGCGACAATACGTTGAAAACAAAATTTAGCAGCATGCAATTAACTGAATTTTGGATATCAGTAAAATATGAATATCCCCTTCTGAGTGAAAAAGCTCAGAGAATTTTATTTCCATTTGCGACTTCTTATTTGTGTGAAGCTGGATTTTCGGCGGTCGCTGTGATAAAAAGTAAGTATCGCGTGATAATCAATATGGAGAAGGAAATGGGGATGGCCTGTGTCCAGTTTGATTCCAAGATTTGAGAAAATGTGCGGTGATCAACAGGCTCATCCATCAAACTAATGATAATTAGTTGAATTTGTTCAATTACTTTTTTTTTGTGATCTTAAATACGTGTTTTATTTATTTTTAACTAACCCTTTAATTAAAAAAAATTATTCGCTATTTCGCAAAATGTACTTGTTAGAATTTGACATAGGGCGCCTTGGGGAAAACCTGGATTCAACAAGGGTGCCGAGAATTGAAAACGTTTGGGAACCACTGGCCTAGCCAATTCGACTGCACATTCCTTTATCGCGCGTGATGATATTTCATCTGTCCCAATTGCAGAACTGTTATCCAGGTTATGCAGTAGCTCTTGAAACTCATTCTCAATGCACCTCTATATCATCATCCAGTGTAATTGCATCATTGTGCACACTGTTGAATAGTATTGGACACCTTAATGATGGAACATAGCAAAGCAACCACTAATTATTTGAACAGTCTCATCAGCTTCTGACAGAATTATACACCTGATTTCAGTAAAGTTAGTCCATATTTTCTTTCTTTTGTTTACAGCATAACGATACAATTATTTTTTATTCATTTAGCCTGCATAGTCGATTTCTTTTCGTACTCTGATTTAGCTTTCAGTAACTTTTCTGACCTGCGATTTATATATGCATTTCACTCTTATTCTCACGATATTCCTACCACATCATCTTATGGATCTCTTGCTTAACATGGTTGCATATCCATCTTACTCCCATCCTATTTGTTCTTCGAACTCTAGGACACATTCAAATATTGCCTCATTTAAGCATTTTCAGAGCTTCCATGCATTGCTGATATATTTCTCATTCATTAAATAATGCTTACTATTGGACCGAATATATTATTTTTCTCAGTTTATCATAATTTTCAGCTTTGTGGTTCAGCATGTAACTCGGCCTATTTGGAGCATTTCTTATCATTTGCTACTTCCCAAGTCAGTACGGAATGATCATTGTCTCCAACTGTGCCGAAACTGTCACATTGTTAACTGACACATGCTGGCCATGTGGATCAAGTATAACGCACTTTGACCTCGAGCTGCTGCTTTCACATGCTGCTTGAGAAAATAGTACAATAAATTCTCCAATCCATGAATTTCTTGAAAAGCTTTAACCACTGTAGGAATACCATGTGAGGGAAGCTGTTCCAGAGAATAGAGGCAGATAGAATAGAAGAAGAGAAGTTGGCTTTGTGTCTTTGTAGTGAAATAAAGTATCTTACTCATACCCGATACTAACGTACTATGTGTTGATAAAACTACCTCCCGTGATGGGGGCTCAACTTAAAAAAAATGTTGGGCAGATACTGCATTTGTTTTAATCGACTTAGTGGAAAATGGAGTAATGATTAATGCTAGATGAGTGAAATAGCACTCATGGATATACCTTTAGAAAAGACAAGACTGTGAGATAGTAGTTGAAGTGAATCAATGAAAGAGAAAATCTTTAAATCTCAAAAATATTAAGGTTTTCATGCAGCAGTCTAAGATTGAGGATACTTGAGAGTGTCAGAGAATGTCGATTTTTTTACACTCTGACAAAGTTATGATATTTTGTCTTCTGCTAAGATATATATATATATATATATATATATATATATCAGTCTAAAGAGAGAGAGAGAGAGAGAGATAATCCTGTCCATTATTATAATAATTTTATCATCAGACTTCCATAGAGTCAAGAAACTCATCGCGGGTGGTCCCACTCTCACATACACAGGTCATCATACCTTGACTTAAATGAATTCACAGTCTGCACTCACCAGACTTTTAGGTAATGCATTCAAATCACTCCCTCCACAAAACTCTCTATAAACTTCTAGGGTTGTTCTTTTTTTTTTCCTTCCCTATGTTTCCAGCCATTCTATGAAAAATGTCACCCATATCAATCTTATACGTATTACAAATTTATGTCTCGATCATGTCTCCCTCCTCCTCTACTAGGCTCTGCAATTTGTATTTTCTCATTCCGTTCCCATACTGACCATTCCAGAGACAGGAAACCGGCTTAGTTAATCATCTCTAAACCCTCTCAAGCAACTCATCCTTTTGAAAACCATGCGACCAAATCTGTGCAGGGTAATCCCTATGTTGTCTGATCAAAGCCTTATGAAATGGAATCATTACATTCTTACGTCTGTATGTTATATCAGTTCTCATCATTGCATAACGCGTGGTGCTCTCCTCATAATTTTAGCAAATGTGCCCGAAATTTCAGGTCCTAAAACACAATCTTCCTTTAGCAAACCCATGCTGTCCATTTAAGGAGAACATTGTTATTGTCAACACAGTTCTGAATCTTGGTCTTCTCTAGCCTCTTTAATACCTTTTCCACAATTCCAAACAGATTGGCCTGTAACTCGAAACCTTAGACTTATCACCCCTTTATGAAGTACGATTTTCCCTCTTGCACTCCTTTAGAACTTGTTGATTGAGCTGATTGAGCATTCTAAGACTCATGTTAAAGAAGTTAAAGCTGTCGTTAACTCCTCTAAACATTCCCTCACGACGCGGTGATATACCAAGTCTTATAGCCATACTGTCATTAAGTTTACTCAATCTTCAAATACCTTTTGCTCAATCACCATCAGTAGTTCTTCCCCCCGCCCCCTTTCCACTGCTCTCAATTTCCGCATGATGTTACATTCACAAGAATGGAATATCTTAAAAAAATTGCTCGTTAACACCTCTCTATATCTCCCCTGTGTTTATCGTTCTGCCATTATCACTGACCAATATAATTCCATAATCCCTTCTACTGGCCACGTATCAAAAAACTCCCTAGGATTTCTCATGGCATCATTTGCTAACTGTTGGTCATATTGCACTCTTGCTACCCTTTCCAGACGAGTCAGCGTCTTTTCTTGCTGTTTGTATTCCTCATGTAATTGATTATTGTCACTCATCTTGTGCTGCCTCCACAATGCCTTTTTTCTTTCAGACTGCATGCTTCACCTCTTCAGTCATCCATTTTACACCTAACCTTATTTAATCTTCTTACCTTCGGAATACACTCAGACATTGTGTCTGCCAGATAGTTCCCGCGCAGGAACCAAGCATCATTGATTTCATTCTCATCCAATTTCTCATTCCATGACATAGCTTCAAGCCACCCCCGGAGTTTGTCATTTTCACCTTATACTTCCACATGTAACCTTTTCTCACAGAAGTCCTGATATGATTGGCCACCACCCAAGCGACCACTTCATTCTCACTTTCACCAACTGGAGGTTTGAGACTTCATTTATAATAACATCCTTTGAAGAGATAATCAAATCCAAGACCCTCGATCTTCGTGTAGCCTCAATTATCCTTTGAGATCCTTTTTTTTTGTGAGTAAGAAGGCAGGACTGCGATTTGACAACATTAATGATGAAGAGGTTATCTTTTCCTCACTGAAGTAACATATTTATAGAAATTTTTTAAGCTTTGAATGTTTTTGCATGTTTTTACCATAAAGGGGAGGAATGGAGTGTATTATCAACAAAACTATAGGGTGATTGATGAGTGACAAGTGATTTATAAATCTATTTTGTTAACGTTCCCATTATCCTAGTCTTACTTATTCTATCCATATATAATCGTGTTTACTAAACATTGTGCCTAAGTAAGCACAATGTTTAGTATATACTACAAAAAATATTCTAAATCCAGAGGATAAGATTGTTAAAAGATGGAAACAAAAATGTAGAATATAATATATAACTGGCATAATTTAGTTCAATAATGGAGGATACCTGCATATTTTTTATTAATATTTTTTGTGTGTAAAATTTAAATTTTGATAAATATGATTACAAATGTAAGAGAAAATACATTAAAACATGTGCAAGTTGGTTTTGGAACTATAGTATATCATATATTTATGGATGAATAACACCATTAAGCTTGAGCTGCAAAAAAATAAACAACTATGGAGGGAATTTAAGGAGAAAGGTGACTGGCAGGCACATGAACGGTATAAAGCGCAGGCCAGAAGGGTGACGAGTGTGGTAAGAAAAGCAAAAAAGGATTACGAAAGAACATTGGCCATGCAGGCTAAAGAGAATCCTAAACAGTTTTTTAGATATGTAGCAAGTAAAAGGAAAAATGTACATGGCAGAATGATTTTGAAGAATGCCGATGGTAGGGAGGTAACTGAATCAGTTGAGATAGCTGAGTTACTGAGTGAGCACTTTGCAAGAATATATCATCCAGGTGGTGACATTGCAGAAACGAATAAACCAGTAGATTATACGGGAATTGTGGTGAATGAAGTGGAGGTGAGTAGTCTATTGCATAACCTCAATGTCAATACATCTGTGGGAATGGATGGTATACTAGCTCGTGTAGTACGAGAAGCAGCTAAAGAATTGTCAGTACCCTTGACCATTTTGTTTAATTTGAGTCTCAGGTCTGGGTTAGTCCCGAGCGGGTGGAAGGAAGGGAAAATAGTTCCACTGCATAAAGGTGGTTCCAAGACTGCTGTTGTAAATTACCGACCGATTAGCATATCAGGAATCATTGTCAAGGTCTTAGAAAAATTAGTCAAGAAAAGAATACAGGATTGGATAGATGAAAATGGGATATTGTATGGGGGACAACATGGTTTTGTGAAGGGTAGATCATGCCTCAGTAACTTGCTCACGTTTTATAACACAGTGACGGCTGAACTGGATAGGGGTAATGGATTTACAGTGATACTACTGGACCTTGCCAAGGCCTTTGACAGGATACCACATGGAACCCTAATCAGTAAACTGGAGCAGATGGGGATAGATATAGGGTTGGTAAGATGGATAGGAGGGTGGTTGAAGGAGAGATACCAGAGAGTGGTTTATTCAGGAGTGGAGTCAAAAAGACGTCTTGTGACTAGTGGAGTGCCGCAGGGCTCTGTTCTTGGACCACTGCTTTTCAATTTGTTCATCAATGATATTGGAAAGGATTTGAGAGGAAGTGTTCACTTCTTTGCTGATGATGCAAAGTTGGGTAGAGCAATTGTGAGTGCACAGGATGTCAAAATTTTACAGGATGATTTGGATAGTTTGGAGGACTGGGCTAAGAAAAATGGATGTCAGTTTAATGTGGCAGAGTGTAAGGTTATGCACTTTGGGGTGAAAAGAATAGCAGCAGTATATCGCATAGGTGGAACCGTACTCCAGGAGATTGATGAGGCCAGGGATTTGGGAGTACTGGTGGATAGGGAGTTGAAGTTTAGGGGGCACATTGCAAAAGTAACTAAAACAGCTCACTAAATCACTTGGCTTATGAAAAATACTTTAACATGCAGAGAGAAGCAAGTTGTTCCTCTGTTTCGAGCCTTGATAAGACCCCATCTGGACTTCTGTGCCCAGTTATGGGCACCAGGGTTTCTTCGTGATGGGGAGGAAGTGGAGAGGGTCCTGAGACGCGTGACCAAGATGATAGCAGGTCTGTGGAATGAACCTTATGAGAATAGGTTGAGGATTTGTGGGTTGCAGAAATTGGACGATAGGCGAAGGAGGGGTGATATGATTGAGACATTCAAATTACTGAAGGGTTTTTATAAGATTGATCCAGAAGATATTTTTGAAAATATGACTGGTGGTGGGAGGACTAGGGGCCATGCATGGAAGCTGGGCAAGAGCGTGGTTGACAAGGGTGTTAGAGCTAGGTTTTTTACTTGGAGAGTGGTGAATGAGTGGAATAAGCTTCCAGAGTCTGTTGTGGGTGCTACGACCGTGAATGAGTTCAAGGCAAGATATGATAGATACTGTGTAAATGTTGAATAGTTGTTCCAAACATGATGTTAGAGCCTCCCTCGATGAGTCTGTCGACTCCTTGGAGTTTCCCGGAACAATAATAATAATAATAATAATAATAATAATATATTTATTATCATTGAACAAAATATAAACTTTAGAACACCCTTATATCTGAATATTATAGATTGTGACCATGCTTTGGAATTCATAGGAAGCTATGGAATTCCTGACAAATATGTGAAAATAATAAAATAAATAACGATAAAGAAACTAACTGCTGCGGTATTACATAGAAAATAAAATAAAAAATCAACACCAGAGTGGATTGAGGTAGGACTGCTGTGAGACATGAGACAGAGTTGCATAATGTCTCACAGCAATATATTTAAAATAGTCACTGATTGGATTATGAAAAAAGTTACACATATAAGAAGAGAAATAAAATGGAATAATGTATCATACAGGAAGATTACTATACAAGCAAAATCAGATGCATGAAATAATATAGTTGAAAAAGTTTGACTGAATTTAAATATAACTAAAAATGTTCGTAAGATAAACAAATGCGAGAAAGATATTGAAATTGACCGTTGATACTGAAGATGTAACTAACAAGGATACATAACATAAAGATTGAATAATTTATGGAAATCATCAAAATATTATGATAAAATAAAAATAAAGATCTTTGGTAACAATGTCAAAGCCATATTGCCATCTGGATCAGAGACATTGAAAATAGAAACAAAGAAACTGTAGTAAATATTTCAAAAATATTTGCCTTTAATGTTTATTAGAAATGATGCTTATATAAAGCAAACAAAACAAAAAAGCATTGCTAATGAGACTTAGATGGAACTGAATTGGACATTTATTGAGAATACACTGAGGAGAGATTCCAAAGGATAGCTATGACATAGATCCAAGAAGAAGGAAAAGGGAAATGTCTAAACTAACAAAAAAAGATAGCAATGATGGCTGGCTGGTTGGGAGAGCAACAAAATTAGGCGCAAATTTTCTAAACATTCCAAATAATGAATTATAATAAAATCCACCACTCCATCTACGGAATGATGACCGTCAAATCAGATCTCTGGCAAAGGTAAATGGGGTTTTTTTTATCCCAGTAACTCGGTTGTTTTGTCATTTAAACTCAAAAAAATCTATCGTAGAATCCACATTATTTTTACACAGTAAAACATGGTGTTAGGATGAGGGACCACGAGATAGCGGCACTTGTCAGCCGCCTCTCTTCACCGAATTTTGGGTATAATTAGTGATAATTAGTCTATAATTAGTCTTGGGCTAGCTATCCCTCATTGGCTAGCGGTGGAGATTGAACTCCCCCCCACTCAATTTTCAAACGTTAGATAGAGCTAATTCAGCCTCACCTTCTCCCTATAGGGGAATTAAAATAAAGCAGGTTTTTCCTCCCGGAAACTCGGTTTTTTTATCCTGTAAACTCAAGAAAATCGACCACAGTACCCACATTATTTCAGACAGTAACATATGTTGTTAGGATTAGGTAACAAAAGATGGCAGCACTTGTTTGCCAGCCTCTTCATCGGTGGCGGCTATAATTAGTGATAGACATGGGTTAACTATTTCTGATTGGCTACCGGTGGAGATTGAACTGCCCACTCAGTTTCCAAAAGGTAGATAGGGTATAAAGGCCTTGCCTACTCCATATAAGGAAATAAAAGGCAATAGCTGATTTATTATATATATATATATAATTCATTTTTTACTCGGTGGGAAATATTATTAAAACGTTTTAATGACTGATACCGAGAGATAAAGAGATGACATGATATATTTGAAAAGATACTACTAGTTAACTAGTTTCGTTGAATTGATCAACATCTTCAGATATCACAATCAAAGAAATTAAAAAAATTATAGAGACTTAAAATTGCATTAACAGAACAAGTACAAAAGACAGTTGCGTGTTTGAAAACAAAATGCGAGCTTGAGTTTCAAATAAACGTAGACTACACGCTATTACGAGTGCGCCAATACTAAACAGAGGCAACGTGTGCATCAGAGAGATTGAAACTTAGGCTGTTGTTGATATGGGAAGAATCTAGAGAAATTTCTGTAGATTCGACAATCTTTCTCTCGAGCTCATCATAGCACACATGTATGTTAGAAGTTGAGTCCAGTTCGCAATGTGTTGGCGGCCTTCGTCTGAGTTAACTGAAAAGAAAACGTGACTAGAGAGAGCGCTGGCTCTAGTAGGAGATATCTCTACGGTGTTCTTCCAAACGTAGAGGGATGGATTTAGCAGTCTGGCCATAGTATGGCTTTCCACAATCACATAAAATCTTGTACACTCCTGGAAACTTCAACGAAACTAGTTAACTAGTAGTATCTTTTCAAATATACCATGTTAACTCTTTATCTCTCGGTATCAGTCAGTAAAACCTTTTAATAATATATTGTTGGATCGTCCTTCCTGTTTTTTGATCCGCCATCTTGCTTTAACGTTGTTCTTATTAAGGTTAATTAATTGTATGTTGATTACTAATCCAAATATAGGAAAATTTCTATTATACTGTGCCACCCTATATTCAGATTAGTCTATGCAAAATAGTGTAATCAAAGATTAATTAACTTTAGGAGTCTAATGTTTACATATAGGCCGAATTTTACATTAACATTTTAGGTTCCCGCTAAGTCCGATAATTTTATGAACGGTGCAGTGGAAAAGAATCAGGCTAACAACAAATTGAAATCAATAAAACAAAACATTTAATGCAAGGTTATATAATATATACATAAGCATACTTTGGATACAAGATAATGCAAAAATAACTCAGTTCAACTTCACATAACATTCACTTAACTTTTGGTATTAAACACTGAGCTTCAGAATCTAATTTCTCCTTAATAGGCAAAGATAGTTCTAAAGTTCTTTACCACTGAAATTCACAGCAAATATTTTTACAATAGTATTCTTTATCTATCCCTTAGTCAGAAATCACATAGCTCAGTCAAGAGATAGCTATCACTTTAAGGGGGGGGGGAGACTGTTAATCTTCTAGCTTTGGCTAATTTTAGCATAAACACCACAGTTAATGTTAGGATTTAACAGAAGGAGATAATTCTTATAACTTCACTCTAAAATGCTATAAAGTACAACTGTTCTTACAGGAATAAATCTTTGCACAAATTATTCACTGAGACACACTTAAAACTTTAGTTAATTACACATTTCAAAAGTAATCTTCTTTAAATTAACTTAATCTTTAATTTCAGCACATCACATAGGCAGACACACTTGCAATAGAAAATCTACTTATTCCCCATATACTACTTTACAATAGAATCAGCTTTCTACTAATCTTCCTTGAAAGCTCTGGAATACAACATTAACTTCTGAATTCCATATCAATATTCTGAGTTGTCAATTTACATTTCGATCCTTTGTAATCTGATCACAGCACTTAATTCTTTGTACTACAGCCTCTTATTTAACTTCGTGCTGCCAATAAATTATTTCCTCATCTCTATTGTACTGTTCTCAGTGCCATTACTGTACTGAGTGCTCCAATTGTACCCGGTCCCTAGTTCTAGTGCTGACTCTGCCGACCAACTGCTACTCACTGCTCTTGTTTTTTTAACACATTTACATTTCTGGCTAGATGGGTGAAGCAAAACTTTTCATATTCCCCTTTGTCTTGTAATGAAAGAACTTTGAATGGAGTGTTTGTGAGCTGTATGCTCGCCCATTGAGGGAAGTGAAGTTAGTTGTGTTCAGCTGAACTTAAGATAGACTTTGGTCTTTTATATTTGTTGATTTCTGCTTCATTATATTCCGAGGCTTCCTTGATTAACAGGTTTGGATGGTTACTTGTCTTGGTAAAGAACTTCTCAGCTAGATTTATGAGAAAGAAAGAGATATAAGGGATATTAACTTCTCTATGGATCTGGGTGTTTCTTATAAACCAAGGGTCATCCAGAATCATCCTCAGGCACTTATTCTGTAATCTCTGAAGTTTTAGAATGTTTGAATTTGCGGTGTGGCTCCATGCTGGGTATGCGTAAGTGATAACCGGTCGAATTACCATCTTGTAAATTGTTAATTTTGTTCGCGTGTCCAGTTTACTTTGTCTGTTGATCATAGGGTAGAGCTGTGCTAAGACGTTGGATGTCTTTGAGGTAATGTAACTAATATGTTTGCTGAATAGGAGTTTACTATCAAGAATCACTCCAGGATATTTAACTTCAGTCTGCCATGGAATCTTTACTCCCAATAAATAAATATCCTCCATTGTATGGATTTTTTTTCTAGTAAACAATATAGCTGAGATTTTCTGGGGGTTAACTTGGATCCTCCAGTCTGCCATCCACTTTTCTAAAGTGTGTATGCTAGTTTGTAGTCTTTTAGTTGCCAGTTTTGGGCTCAGTGATCTTGCCATCAGTGCAGTATCATCTGCATATAATGCAGTGAATGTTGTTCTTGGGTTCAGAGGGATGTCTGCTACATAGATTGAAAACAGGAGAGGTGCCAGAAGAGATCCCTGAGGTGCGCCTTCCGAGATCCTGCGTCTGGTAGAAACCGTTTCGCCTACCCTGACCTGCATATATCTGTCTTTCGGGTAAGAATGTATTATTTTTATTAACTTGACTGGAAAGTGAAATTTTATCAGTTTGTAGAGAAGACCTTGATGCCATACTTTGTCAAACGCCTTCTCTGCGTTGATGAAGATGGCAGCTGTATTGAGTTTCCAGTTGAAACCTTTAGTAATGATTTCTACCAGCCGGTGCACTTGTTGAGCTGTACTATGGACCCTATGGAAGCCGAACTGTTCATTAGGCAAAATTCCTAACTTATCTGTTTCTGCTTGGAATCTTGAGAGGATCACTTTCTCTGTCACCTTTCCGAGGCTGGACAATAGGCTTATGGGTCTGTAGCTTTGGGAAGGTGAGCATTTTTTCCTGGCTTCTTCAGTGGTATGATTGTGGCTGTTTTCCATGTAGTAGGGAAATGCTGGAATCTAAAGATGACATTTGTAATGTTGACGAGATGGACTATGGCCCTTTTTGGAAGTAGGTTTACTATTCTGTTAGTTATGCCATCCGGTCCTGGAGCTTTTTTATTGTTTAGATGGGAGATGATATTTATATTTATCATTTCTGCCGGATTTGTAGGAGTGATATGTTCGGAGGTAACAGTGTTCTGTCTTAAGGTTGTCCTAACATGACAATGAATCTTGCACATAAGGTTGATATTTAGATTTGTATAAGATGGGTTGCACTGAGATTCTAGGTTATCTTCTAGTGCTTTTGGCTTTCTGTTCATCTTTGTGAACTGTCTTGGTTTGTATAGGGGAATGAGTTGCTTTTTGGTGCGGATTGCTCTTAAGAATTTCCATACAGTATTGAGTATTGATGTTAGCCAATTTGGTTTCCCATTGATGGTTTCTGTGTTTTTGAAGAGCTTCTCGGACCTGCTTGTTTAGATTGTTCAATACTGTCATATCTTGTGGGGCTCTGGTATTGTGGTATCTCTTCCTGGCTCTATTTTTTTGCTCTGATTAGATCCATGATTTCTTCAGGGATACGGTTGGTTGGGTGGAAGACAGTGGATTGTCTGACTGATTCAATTGCTTTCTGAATTTGTATGGTTAAGTTATTTATTGCTGTGTCAATCTCTTCCTTTTTACTGATATTGGGCACCGGACCAATATGATCGGAAGAACCTTGGCTAACTTATCCCATGGTATGAATGTGTGCAGAGGAGAGAATTGATCTGATGAATCTAGATTAAGCACTATGGGACTGTGGTCAGAAGATAATTCGTTGACTGATTCCAATTTGAATTGGTATCTTAAATTTTTAAAGATGACAATGTCCAGCACATCCGAGCCACCCGAAGGACTGAAGTGGGTGGGCTCAGTAGGGCCGACTACAACAAGATTGAAAATATTATTAATGATTTGCATAGTTAGCTGTATAAAAATCCTAATAATATTTTTGCTTAATTAAATATTTTTGTTTAAATTTGACATTTCAAATTAAATAGTGATTTTTGCGTTCAAAATTAAAAAAAAACAACATTTTAACATACTCGGTTCTTAAGCGCCCTTGGATCAATGGTGATCTGGGCTATAGCCCATTTAGACCAATGAATAAGGAGGTCCTGACCTTGTGTCTGTGCACCTGCCTAGTTACGGTACTGTATATATATATATATTAATATGAGTATTCTTCAGTCATATAAATGAAATAAATCAGCTAACGCCTTTTATTCCCTTTAGCTTTTGGAGACTGAGTACACAGTTCAATCTCCACCGGTAGCCAATCAGAGATAGCTGGCCTATGTCTATCACTAATTAGAGCAGCCCGATGAAGAGGCTGGCAAACAAGTGCTGCCATCTCTTGGTACCTAACCCTAACATGTTACTGTCTGAAATAATGTGTTCGATTTTCTTGAGTTTACGGTACGAAAAACATGAGTTTCCGGGATGAAAAACCCTCTTGCCCGTGCCAGAGATCGACTAACTCGAGAATCGGTCGAGGAAAGGCTTAGAAAAAAATTCCTCCAGTCATGCACATTGTTAATGCTAGTTCGTTTTTAGTTTTTTTTTCCTCCCAGTTACATAACTGATGTTATTTGTAACTTGCTTGTGATTTAAAAAGTGATTCCTTATTATTATTATTCCTGATACCTTCAAGGAGTCCAAGGACTCATTGTACAAGGACACTTTCCTTCACACAATCCTACATGGATTTTTTTTTTTTTTTTTTTTTTTTACCCAAGGTTTCACAGTGAAATTTTTGCAAAACCACATTTTATCTCATGTAGTTATTCAACTTACAAGAAAATATCAATCGTTATTAAAAACAAAATATAATTATACAAAACTTTTTTTAATGAATGTTTATTTTCTCGATCCTAATAATTAGTAATAATATTTTTGGTTTACAGATCAAGTGTTGATCAATTTTATTAACTTAACCAGCTAGTTTCGCCAAACTTTAACTGTTGGAGTCTTCAGGGTACTTACACAGGGCCGACGGAAGCGGGCATGCAGAACATGCGGGCGCCGATACGATGGGGGCGCCACCACCAGGGAACGGTTCATAAGTTAATTTTTAAGAAACAAAATTTTTATCATAAAAACAAAATAATTCTTAGAATGATCAATATTAAAATAAATGAGGCCGAATACACTGAATAAAAATTTTAAAAAATGTATATTGCCGCCTCTTTGATCAGCCGGCTGTTTACAATTTTGCAGCTAGAGCAGGATAAATGCTTGCTTGCAGAATGTTGTGTCTACTGCAGTCTATCTAAAGTGAAACCGTGAACAGTTTTTATGCGCAGAAACGAATTTTCGTACTAAACATTTGTTGCTAGTTAACCAGTCATATGGTACGCATCTCAGTTGGCTACTGACAGTAGCGCAGTGCTGTTATTTATTATTTACTATTAGGACTATTATTTCGTCTCTGTGTCGTGTTGTGTAATAATTTCTTGTGGGTATAAAATAGAAATGGAATCAAAAATTTAAAAAAAAAAAACTTATCCGGTGCACAAAATCATAAGCGTCATGCTGCGAAAGAAGCAGATATTAAGAAACAAACTGGGGCTCTTAATAAATTTGTTAAAATATTAAAATATTCTGATGCAGATTGTAACCAACTCGATACATCAGAAATCAGAGTTGAAGAACCGTGCACGTCATCCAGTTTGCATGAAGATACTATTGCAACTATTGAACAAGATAATTGAACATAATTTAAGTGAAAAATAGTTAAGATTCAGTCAACTTCAACTACAACTAAATCTTGTTGTAGTTGACTAAATCTTAACTATTTTTGACCACGAAACTAACACACTGTTAGTCTCTGTGAATTTAGAAGATCCAGGTGAACGGGGAAATATTGATGAAAAATTACGAGTTGTTTTAATTGAAATGGGGCCTGTTCAAAAGAAAAATATAATATATCCCAGAGATACGTATGGTCGTAAATTTGCCGACACGTATTATAATAGAAAAATGGAAAACGGGAGCTCGTGCCAAGAACATGGCTCATTTATTCGGAAACTTTAAATTCTGTTTTTTGCTTTTGTTGCAAACTTGTCGCACCTACTGAATCAACTGAATCGCCCACTGAGTCTTGTAAAAGGTTATAACGATTGGAGAAATGTAAGTACAACTTTACATAGACATGAGACTAGTTTAACTCACATGAAAAATTTCTTAAAATGCAAGGAACTTGATAAAAATTTAAAAAAAAACAAAACTACTATTGATTTTCAGACTCAAAGCATGTATGAAATGTAAAAGAAACATTGGACGAGTGTTTTAGAACGCTTGATCAAAATTATAAAATTCGTTGTTAGCCGAAATCGGATCATCTGATAAATTATATGAAAGAAATAACGGCAATTTTTTAAAATTAGTCGAACTGTTTGGGAAGTTTGATCCCGTTATGGAAAATCATGTTGAAAGGGCCCTACAACGAAACAATAGAGTACACTGTTTGAGTAAAGACAGTCAAAATGGAATATTGGAAACTTTAAGTAACGCAATCAGGGATACAATTTTATTATGAATTCTAAAATCTAAATATTATTTCATAATTTTAGACTGCACACTTGATGCAAGTAAAACAGAACAAATGACCATTATTATTCGCTTTGTTTCCTGTGACAATGGGATTGTCAAGATCAGGGAAAACGTTTTAGGTTTTGCAGATATATCAGATTCCACAGGACGTGGTTTATATGCAACAATAATGGAACAACTGAAAAAATGGAACATTCCCATTGAAGACATGCGAGGTCAATGGTATGACAATGGGGCAAATATGGGCTCCAAAATTTGCTTTTGAACAAAAATCCTCTAGCTTTTTACATGCCATGTGCTGCTCATACTCTAAATTTAATAATGAACGATGCAGCCAAAGTGAATGCAGATACAATTAGTTTCTTTGCAATTATTCAAGAAATATACAATTCTTTTCATTCTCTTACAAACGTTGGGCAATCCTTTTAAAGTTTGTAAAAAAAAAAAAAAAAATTAACATTGAAACAGCCATCAGAAACGCGATGGGAAAGTAAAATTAATGCAATCCGCCTTCTACGATATCAGTTAGGAGAAATTTATGATGCACTTTTTGAAATTTTAAATAATGAAAATTTTAATAAAGAAACTCAGCATGAAGCACAAACATTATGTGCTAAAATAAAGGACTACAAATTTATTTGCTCTCTTATAACTTGGTATGATTTACATAACAGAATAAACCCTGTGAGTAAAATGCTTCAAGACAAAAATATGAACATTACACTTGCTTTAGAATCTATCGAAAACTTAAAAATATTCTTACAAGAGTATCGATCAGATACAAATTTTAAAGAAGTTCTGAAAACGGCAAAATAACTGAGTGAAGAGGTGGATGTAGAACAAGAATTTAATACTGGTACGGAAGTTCGACGATGAAAGAAGACACGAGACAATTTGACTACGAGCATCATGACCAAACGCCACAATCGCCAGAAGATAAATTTAGAGTGAATGTATTTTAAACACTTCTAGACGTTGCAATGTGCTACGTTAATAGAACGTTTTGAACAACTAAAAGATATGATAATTTCAATTTTTTGTATAGATTACTACAAACCAATAACGAAGATTTACGAAAAATTTGTGACGATTTAGAGATTCTCTTGAAGGACTGCGACAATAAAAACGTAAATGTAATAGAACTATATGACGAGTTATGTGCTTTCCGGGATATTTTTCGGAAGAATAATTTAAATATTCAAAAGCCCTTTCGATATTCTTAATTTTATTGTGTCCAATAATTTATCTTTCCCTAACTTTTCAATTGCTTTAAGAATACTATTAACCTTAACTGTTAGTGTAGCGAGCGGTGAACGTTCCTTTTCCAAGTTGATTAAAACCTACTTAAGAACAAGTATGTCACAAAAAAAGGCTTGTTAGTTTGGCGTTAATAGCTATTGAAAATGATGTATGTGCGGAATTAGACATTAAGACCATTATTTCTAATTTTGTGAATATGAAATCAAAAACCTCAAAATTTTAATAAAAAATTTTCAAGTATATTTATATAATTTAATTTATTTTCTGTTATTCTGTAAAGATATTATTTTTTGAATACTTATTAAATGTTCTAATTATTTCTGAATTCTTTTCTTATTTTCTCATCTATCTTGAGTTTCTTTTAATTTCCTAAAAGATAGTTCCACTTATAAAACTTATTACAAGTTACTAAGAATTTAGTAACTTCTAAAATGCAAGAATGTTTTAAATTTTAGTTCAAATAGAAGGCCTGTGTAGCTCAGTGGAAGTGGCGCTTGCGTCATCTGCGCTTGGCCGCTTGAAGATAGACTTAGGTTCTAGTCTAGTCGCTGACTGGAGGAACTTTTTCTAAGCCTATCTTCGACCTGTTCCCGAGTTAGTCGATCTCTGGCACAGGCAAGCGGGTTTTCTCTGATTGGCTACCGGTGGAGATTGAACTACCCACTTAGTCTCCAAAAGCTAGATAGGGTATAAAGGCCTCGCCTACTCGCTATTAGGGAATAAAAGGCGTTAGTTGATTTTTTGTTTTGATAAATTTTAACTTTAATTAAAATTCATTTTAATTTTGTTAGCAATTCGGCTCGGTGAGAAGGCTATAATCCCTGTATCATTATATTCAACGATTAAAGTGAAGTGGCTTTATCAAAATTTGCTTTAATTTTTGAGAATTTTTTTGAATATACGGGTTTTTAACGATTATCTTGCCTAGTCAACACTCCCGGTTCATTACATTTAGCGAAACAACGTGTGGCTGTTCTGTCAAAATTTATTTAAGAAATTTCATATAATTTAAATTTTTATTATCGTAAAATAACCACACACTCCCGGATCATTACAGGGGCGCTTAGATAAAAATTGCATGCGGGCGTTAAAGACCCTAGCGCCGACTCTGCACTTACATATAGGCTGATCTCACAATTATGTGTAACTATAAAACTGACAAGAATAACTGTAAAAAATTGACTAGAATAATTACAAATAAAATAGTATCGAACGTGCGTGTAACACGTATCGCGTGTACAAGATTAGCTAACTGTTGCTAAGGAACTTTCTGTAGTTTGTATTAAAATTCATTTCTTTTGTTTTTAAAGATTTGATTACGGTTTTCCATATCTCTGGGAGTATTAGGCTTGATTTCTGTTAAGGTTGACAGTAGAACGTGCGACTGTGGCTGCTTCTTTGAAAATTCTTGAATGGTAATCTTCCTCTAAGTAAGGGGAACAACTTTTGTCCCACTCGATGACATGGTTAGTTGTGGAGAAATGAGACGATTGGCCAGAAATGTCCTGTTTGTTGTTTTTGACATAGTCAATGTGCTCTTTTTGCCTGATTTTAAGGCTTCTCGAAGTCTGTCCGATGTAACTAGAGCCACAGGAGCATGGAATATTATAAACTCCAACATATTTATAGAAAGGATTGTCTTTTGGAGATCTTAGTAGTCTGCGAATAGATTCTATTGCTTTAAATGTTACCCTTATTTTGTGTTCTTTGAGGAGGCTGGAGAGCTTGTAGGAGATGCCACTTACAAACGGAATTGCAATAATTTTTATATATTGAATATCTTCTTGTTCTTTATCTGTAACCTTCATTTTAGCTTACTAGTTTGTATTCCCTGAGGATGCCAATAGAAAAAGATTGGCGAAACATGTAGGAGGATAAAATAAAGCTACTTGACAAAGATTATATAAAAAAAGTGTAATAATCTTCTTGTTCTTTTGTGGTGGTTCAGAGAAAAGTACTTTATTGACTGGTCTTCGTGGATAGCCGTTCAAGTACAGATTGTTGGAAATTAATGTTTACTCATCTTGAAGGGTCTCGTTGTCTGTTGTGATGCGAATTGCTCTCTTCTTTAACATGTGTAGAATGCTGAGTTTATGTGAGATGTGGTGAGAGGAGCTGAAATGTAGGTAGCGACCTGTATTGGTCGGTTTTCTGTACACCGATAGATTTATACTGCCATCAATTTGTTTTTTGATTAAGATGTCTAAAAACGGTAGCTGTTTTTCTCTTTCAAGTTCCAGAGTAAACTTAATAGAATGATGGAAGGAGTTGATCTTTTTGAGAAAATCATATAGGTCATCTTTGTCGTTGTTCCACACGACGAAGATATCGTCCACATATCTGAACCAAATTTTAGGTTTGGGAATAATTTGGGATAGGATTTTATTTTTTTAGTCTTCCATAAAGAGGTCAGCACATGAAGGTGAGAGTGGGCTCCCCATCGCCAAGCCTGTTAATTGTTAGTAGATCTTATTTTTCCACGAAAAGTAGTTAGAATTTAGGCAGTGAGCAAACAATGAGGTTATATCTTGTGGGAACAAAGTACTTAAGATGTCAATGACCTCCACTACAGGAACGTTTTTAAAGAGAGAGGTGACATCTAGGCTGGCTAGAAGATCATTATCCGATATATTGATGTTTTTTAGCTTTTCCACAAAATGTTCGAAGTTTTTAATGTAACTCTCTGAGTTGTGGATGTGTTGTTGTAAGAGTTTTGAGAGATGTTTTGACAATACGTAGGTAGGAGAGTTTATTGCATCAACTATTGGGCGTAAAGGAATACCATCTTTGTGCACTTTTGGAACGCAATAAAGTCTCGGAGTTAAAGGATGCATGGATTTTAGTTCTTTAATCAAGTCTATTGGCCAGTTGGATAAATTGCGTAGTAATTCATTGGTATCATGGTGGTTTTTAATGTCGGATCTCTCGTTAAAAGACGGTAAACGGACAAGTCAGATAGTAGATGATTTACTTTGTCCTCATAGTCCTTTGAATTCAGTATTACAGTACTGTTTCCTTTATCTGCTTTAAGTATTATGATGTTCTTGTTGTTTTTTAAATTACGAATCGTTCTTCTATCCAATGAGAAATTTTGTTTTGTGGAACAGGGAGAGGAAAGTATTATACATGATGTTATATAGATTATACATATTATATGTGTTACTCATTCGTGAAAGGTTACATCACACAAGATTTGTGCTTAGTCAAAATGACTCACAATGTTATGAACTGTTCATGGATCTCTCTAGCTCTTTAGATGAGGAAATTTGGTAAGTCTTAGATAGAATGATTAATACCAGTTTCGCCAAAGCTTTCAACAAAAGCAGACATACCCAGATTAAAAAATTCAACTGCCTTTATACCACCCACAATGAGTCTAAACCATCTCTACCGGACAACCAAGTTATTCTTAATTTCTCAAACCTCATCTTAAAGAAACCTGAAATCGCTGTTCTCAGGAAAGGTTTCGCCTATGCAATAGCTCCTCAACAGATTCCTAAGGTGGATTTCATCTGTAGTCTAGAAAAAGAATCTCATTATTACCGCCTCACACAGCAAATGATCTAAGACTAAAAAGTTGTATAATACTTTCCTCTCCCTGTTCCGCAAAACAAAACTTCTCCTCATTGGATAGAAGAACTATTCTTCATTTAAAAAACAACAAGGACATAATAATACTTAAAGCAGATAAAGGAAACAGTACTGTAATACTGAACTCAAAGGACTATGAGGACAAAGTAAACCATTTACTATTTGACTTGTCCATTTACCGTCTTTTAACGAAAGATCCGACATTACAAAACCACCATGATACCGATGAATTACTACGCAATTTATCCAACTGGCCAACAAACTTGATTAAAAAACTAAAATCCATGCATCCTTTAACTCCGAGACTTTATTGCGTTCCAAAAGTGCACAAAGATGGTATTCCTTTACGCCCAATAGTTGATGCAATAAACTCTCCTACCTACGTATTGTCAAAACATCTCTCAAAACTCTTACAACAACACATCCACAACTCAGAGAGTTACATTAAAAACTTCGAACATTTTGTGGAAAAGCTAAAAAACATCAATATATCGGATAATGATCTTCTAGCCAGCCTAGATGTCACCTCTCTCTTTAAAAACGTTCCTGTAGTGGAGGTCATTGACATCTTAAGTACTTTGTTCCCACAAGATATAACCTCATTGTTTGCTCACTGCCTAAATTCTAACTACTTTTCGTGGAAAAATAAGATCTACTAACAATTAACAGGCTTGGCGATGGGGAGCCCACTCTCACCTTCATGTGCTGACCTCTTTATGGAAGACTAAAAAAATAAAATCCTATCCCAAATTATTCCCAAACCTAAAATTTGGTTCAGATATGTGGACGATATCTTCGTCGTGTGGAACAACGACAAAGATGACCTATATGATTTTCTCAAAAAGATCAACTCCTTCCATCATTCTATTAAGTTTACTCTGGAACTTGAAAGAGAAAAACAGCTACCGTTTTTAGACATCTTAATCAAAAAACAAATTGATGGCAGTATAAATCTATCGGTGTACAGAAAACCGACCAATACAGGTCGCTACCTACATTTCAGCTCCTCTCACCACATCTCACATAAACTCAGCATTCTACACATGTTAAAGAAGAGAGCAATTCGCATCACAACAGACAACGAGACCCTTCAAGATGAGTAAACATTAATTTCCAACAATCTGTACTTGAACGGCTATCCACGAAGACCAGTCAATAAAGTACTTTTCTCTGAACCACCACAAAAGAACAAGAAAATATTCAATATATAAAAATTATTGCAATTCCGTTTGTAAGTGGCATCTCCTACAAGCTCGCCAGCCTCCTCAAAGAACACAAAATAAGGGTAACATTTAAAGCAATAGAATCTATTCGCAGACTACTAAGATCTCCAAAAGACAATCCTTTCTATAAATATGTTGGAGTTTATAATATTCCATGCTCCTGTGGCTCTAGTTACATCGGACAGACTTCGAGAAGCCTTAAAATCAGGCAAAAAGAGCACATTGACTATGTCAAAAACAACAGACAGGACATTTCTGGCCAATCGTCTCATTTCTCCACAACTAACCATGTCATCGAGTGGGACAAAAGTTGTTCCCCTTACTTAGAGGAAGATTACCATTCAAGAATTTTCAAAGCAGCAGCCACAGTCGCACGTTCTACTGTCAACCTTAACAGAAATCAATGCCTAATACTCCCAGAGATATGGAAAACCGTAATCAAATCTTTAAAAACAAAAGAAATGAACTTTAATATAAACTACAGAAAGTTCCTTAGCAACAGTTAGCTAATCTTATACACGCGATACGTGTTACACGCACGTTCGATACTATTTTATTTGTATTTATTCTAGTCAGTTTTTTACAGTTATTCTTGTCAGTTTTATAGTTACACATAATTGTGAGATTGTTTCAGCCTATATGCAAGTGTCCTGAAGACGCCAACAGTTAAAGTTTGGCGAAACTAGTTGGTTAAGTTAATAAAATTGATCAACACTTGATCTGTAAACCAAAAATATTATTACTGAAACGTTTTTTATTGTTGTTGTTTTTCATTAAATATACAGTATAATGTCATCGTCCCGGTTTTATATCAATAAAATCTAGCAGGCTGGTTCACTATTCAAATCTTAATGATGAAAACTCTTACCGTTCTGTATATTTTGTCTCACGAACTGAAAATTTGTTATATCTGCATTTCATTTACACGACGGTGCTTTTCGCTTCGTTAAACACGTTTGTGCACAAATACACACACCTACGGTATTTATTCTGCGCAGTTCCTTCGTGCAATTGTTTTTTTATTATTCTGTTCTATTCTATTAGCAGTTTATCTTTACGTGATGAAAGAAAAATAACTGATATAAGAAAAAAGTATTATCAGAAAAATTATCTTGGAAAGATTCCGATATTTTCATGATTTCCACAGTAAAATGAATTTATTGTGATTATTTATCTTGAAATCACGATAAATAACCACATCATGTCGTTTATCTCGGTACTTGTTTATAAGGCAGCGCAGAACAGCCACCGGAAATGATAGTTTTAGAATTATTGCATCAATTTCTCAAGTGCTTTTAATTTCTCTGGAAAGTAGTGGATTATTCAAGAGTCCCTAGTATAGATTATTGCTGAGCATCAAGGAATGAGCAATGAGGTACTGTTATGTATTTGTATGTGTAGACTTATTTACAAAAATGCGTACTGTATATGTAATATTTATTTTACCATCGACGGCATATCTTATTTACGTATCAAGTGAATAGATGAAAGGAAATATACTACGATTGTACATTTATTTAATACATTTATATAAGAAATGTCTTAAACAGTATAGCACTAATTTAAGAAATCACATTGTAAAATATAAAAAAAATATTAAAATTATTATAGTAATACTTCCGGTTTACGATTTAATTTATCTGTCTGGTTTACTAACTGGATGGCGATTCGCTCTTCAGCCAACAGGTCGTGTATCCTTATGCTTATTCTATAGATATTTTCACCAATCACGATCACTGAATCGTTCCACCACTTTTCCATTAGCCTATTAAAAGCACCTACAGTTGCTGTTCGATATCCGGCTGCTTATTTTGCCAAAGCAGCTGTTCATCCAAATCAACTCATTCGAGAGTCTTCTAACTATGACGAACACGACAGGTGGAAACATAAGCGCCCGAAAACAGCTCTGCTTATCGGTTCAGGTGCCTCCATACAGCCCTAAATAGGGTGAGCCAAGTACTCGCTAATCTTTAATGCAAGACTATTTCATAGAGACAAAGGGATTGGAGTCCTTGGGACTGATATCCATCATGCCACATCAGTTATCAGTTCGATATCCATTCATCCAGTTTCAAACTGTCGTACCATCTTGTCTTCTTCCTTTCGACATATCTTTTCCCCATAACTGCATCTTTCTTCTACGTCATTTGTCCCCACATGGTACTAATATGATACAGGTCTTGCAGCCTGTCATTGCTGCGGGGCCATTTTTTTTTTTTTAAGTATAAAATGAAGATGTGTGTGTGTTGCTTTTTATTTCATAAATATCTCTATAATTAATAATTGCTCATTGTGTGTGTAATAAAAACTTGTTTTTATTTTTTATTTATTTTTTAGTTGTTTAACAATGATGATTTATGGTTTTAATAAAGCAAGACAGCTGTCATGGGCGCCATACTAACGGTTATAAAAGTACACAAGCGAAGACAATCACAAACATCCATGCCCACACCATAGCGGGATTCAAACCAGCGGCCTGTTGGTTGAAAAGTGGGAATGCTAACCACTCAACCAACCGTACCGACACTGAGTGGTATAAATGTATGAAAATTCCTACCTTTTTCAGCTATCTTGCAATATGTCTACGTTGATAGTATATACTGATCAAAACTTTATATTCAGACAAACAGGAGAATTGACAATTATGTAACGGGCCACTTGATATTTTAAAGAGGGCGTGAAATTGTCAAATTTTTTTACATTTTTATTAACACTTTTTATGAATATAATTTATTCAAAATTTACAGTCATGGCATTTACTTCAAATTTTTATTTCTGTTATAGTTTAACAAATATAAAAATAGATTTATTACCTATTATTTAGACGGGCACTTCATGGAGTTAAATACTTATTGTGGGAGATCCAAACTATCCATTATCACAACACCTATCAGTCAAGGAAAATTGTAGATCTGTTGGAAATTGTTCATTTGAAGCTGCCTGGTGTGCGATAGAGGCCAATATGACAAAATATATTCTTAGTAACTATTGTAGACCTGCAGATTCAGAAGATGAGGACAACATGTATCAGCAGATTAGCATCAATGCATGCTAAACAATAATCATGAGAGATTTCAACTATTCTGACAGACATTGGAAGGAGAAAATGCACATGACAAAATGAAATGGAATTTACGAGGGTGGTCTGAAAAGTCATACATCTTAAACTTATTTACTGTTGGGGAGTGTCTCAACAGTGAGCAAGTTTTAAAAGTACGGACATCCTTACTAACCACAGGGGGTCGCCATGTATTGAAAAATTTCTTTTATGTCAGTATTATAGAATTTAGTAACTTACAAGTTTCTATTATTTCCCCTCTCTTCTGCCCCTGTTAGCTAAACTCTGGAGCCCACACACTTTTAATCTCTCCTCCTCCTCATGGGGGAGCATTCCTCAGACCTATCACTCGTCTCTGAATCCTCTCCACCTTTCTGATCCCCAAGAAACGCAAGTGATCAAATCTGTGCACAATAGTTAGCATTTAGCCGAGTCATAGCCGAGAGATAACGAGGGATAATAATCTCTCTATCGTTACTTGTCACGGTGCTCTTCGACATCCAAATAATCCTCTGAGCTATTTTGCCAATCCTTGCAATATGTCCTCTGAATTTCAAATCTCTATTCACCATCACGCCGAAATCCCTAGTCTTATCAATTTCCTGTAATCTAGTACTATCAATATGATACAGACTATGTAATCTTTTCATCCCTAAGTGCATAACCTTTCGTTTTATAACATTAAACTGATTATCAATATCCTCTACCCATAATGCTAATTTATTTAAATCATCCTGTAGGATATCTACATAACGTTTATTATTTAAGGGAGACTCCATTAGTTACCCTTATTCGCCTCGATTCCACTCCACCATACACCACCCTCTGATGTCTGTCTACCAGCCACTTTTCTATCCATGCTACCAGCCTCATATCCATTCCCATTTGTTCCAACTTATTTAAGTTTTTCGTGCGACATGCTGTCAAATGCCTTTGCAAAGTTCAGCAGTATCAGAGTGCAGACATTTCCTTTATCCAAATTACTTTATCTAAATTACTGAGGCAGAACCTACTTTTACAAAGCCGTACTGTCCCATATAGGGTATCATATTCTTATCCATCCATTCCTGAATTTTAATTTTAACCAACTTTTCCAGTATATTAACCACCAATCCAGAGATACTCTGTCTTGGAGCCACATTTATATAATGGAACTGTTGAACCTAACCAGAACTAAGAATTAGATTAAACAACTTCTTAGAGACACTGTCAGTTTTCTTGCATATGATCTGATATACAGGGTGTTCGGGATAAATTTGACATATTTATAATTAATTATATTTTTCCGTAAGTTACATGTATTAACACACACTTCTCTTCATTTAAAAGTTTGGACCCTTCTTCATTCATATACAAGATGTCAGAAAGGATGGATAGCTGGAACCCACCTGAATCATGGAAGAGAATAACTTGTATCATGATGATTCGTGCCCGCCATCAAAATAAGGATATTACGACTGCTGCCCAATGCTCCCTGAATACAGTAAAAACAATCAGGCATGAACTAGAGACTTGCAATGGTGACTACGAGGATGTAGCAAGAAGAAAGATCCCTAGCAGACGATCTGATTGCGTTCGTACAGCAGAATTCCTCGCAGATCTGCAGGAACAGGTGTTGAAGAACCCTGGCATTGGAATTCGGGCTTTGTTCGTGGAGTTGCTGACTGTAGTCAAGCCCTGGATAACAAGGGTAGCCAATGGTAGGCCGTATGTATGGCAGCAGGATTCGGCCCCTTGCCACACCTCTGGGAAAAGTCAAAAATGGTTGTCTGAAAATTTCTACGACTTCACCAGTCCAAATGTTTGGCCTCCAAACTCCCCAGACCTTAACCCCATGGATTATTTTGTATGGGGCGCAGTTGAAAAAGACACCAATCGCACTTCCAGTAATACAAAAGCCCAGTTAATGGATAAAATTAAAACAGTTTTTGCGGCCCTTCCCAGGGAGACTGTAGCATCAGCTTGTTCGAGGTTCCGAAGCAGAATTGAAGCTGTGATCGATGCTAATGGTGGTTATTTTGAGTAAATCTTGTTGATAGTATTGTAATTAACTCTGCCTGTAATGTTTTTTTGTCAATTCATTAAATTTAATAGATACAAAGAAGATTTTCTTTTTCCTTACGAAACTGTCAAATTTATCCCGAACACCCTGTACTGTTCAGATTTATTAGCTTTCGTACCACAATTGAAAAAGCAATAGGACATTGACCACTTCGACTGGAAAATACCTGATTTCGATTCTCGTCCTTACGAGAGGAATCTTTATGTGGACTTTTTTGATTGAAAGTGAGTTGGCCTTCTCATTTGGGGGTAGTAGGATTTCTCATCCCGCAAATCGGACCAAAAAAAAAACTATTGTTGTTGTTGTTGAGCGGTAGATGGCGTTGTGTGCTGATGGTAGTTGTGTAGCTGGAGAAATAAGTAGTGGAGATTGTGAGATGTGTATAGCGGACCAGAGTAGAATGCTCTCTTTCAATTCCTTGGAGGTGTTGAGTATTAATAATAACTCAAATTCACAATTATTTATCAACGCTGATTTCTCGAAGAAGGACATTGTAAACATTGCCACATTCTTTACCATTGGTTAGCAGACTATAGCAGATTGACGCCACAAAACACCTGTCTTCTTATGGCTTTACTTGCCTAAATTTGTGAAGGTATATTATGTACTGTAACAATAAAGTGCACAGTTACATCAAAATACATTCAGTCGATTTACTTTTTGAACACACTAAATGATGTGAAGCTTTATTAGTAATATATTTTTTCAAATACTTCTGTTGATTTTCATCTTAACTTTTTAACTTATGTATATATATATTTTTTTTTAACAGAACCAAAGACCTATTCAAGGAAATAATTAAAATTGGGTATCTCTATGTAATATCAGAAAAGGAGATGATGCGGTACGTTCTAATGCAGTTTGTTATGTGTTATTATTTTACAAAAGCCTTGAATATCAATACCTTGAATTTCATTAATTTTTTGCGTAAAGAAGAAATTAATTTTAACACAGGGTGGCGCTGAATTTACTTTACCGAACATACATTGTTCTTGTTTATGCCACTTGTTGTTGTTCTTGAGCGGTAGATAGCGTTGTGTGCTAAATAAAATAGATTAATAAAGAAATGTACTGTAGTTACCTCCGCCATATTAAGATATTTTATTTAGCTGAGGCAGAAAGAAGTGTGAATAGTGCAAGATGACGTGTCATTAATATCTAAGGTTGTGAGATTAAAACCACGAACGGAATGCACGTAACTTTACAGTGAAGTGCTGGCATTCCTAGCACAAATGAATTTTAATTTTAACCTAAATTGACACTATTAGATATTTTTCGTCTAAACAGTTTGTTCGTCCTTTCTCAAGTTATTTCATGACAGAACAAGCATGACCAAGCTAATAATTAGGAGCTGTTCTCTTCCGAACGTGATTTAAAATTAGTAAGAGTGAAAGTTCCACTCGGCAACGATATATAGTTAGCCCAATTGATATTTCATTTATTCTTGCTATGGGAGAAATATATTGGAATTATATTCGCAATAAATAAAAATCTAATGTGAAAGAGGAGTAATATAATAGAGGTCTATGAACTTTTGAATGGGTGTTATAGGATACTGTCTGATGAAATTTTTTGTTATATGGAAGGTGGGAAGAGAACACAGGGGCATCCATGGAAGTTAAATTTATTTGTAGTCAAGAAAGGGGGTAAGAGCTAGGTTTTTCTCCCAGAGAACAGTGAGTGAGGGAAATAGTTTTCCTTTAGGGGTAGTGAGTGTATCTAGTGTGAATGAATTTAAGGGAAGGTATGAGAGCTGCTTTGGATGATTTATAGCCGCCCTTAATGAGTCCTTGACTCCCTGGGGGTCTCTAATAATAATAATAATAATAATAATAATAATAATAATAATAATAATAAAGTGCAAGCATTGAATACTGTCATTATTTACCTTGCAATGGTTCTTTTTGCACAAGGAATATCTTAAAATCTTTAAGAATGTTTAACCATTGGATGTTGTTTATAACTTTTAATTTGCTATTAGGGTATGGGTCACTCTGTTCGCAAGAGAGCTCAATATATTTTCGGATCCAAGTGAATCACGCCCTACTGATATTATAAACCTCAACTTTGCTATTGTGTCAGCGCCATCTGATGGCATATCAACCTTCTTTGGGAAGCAATACTATCCCCTGGATATCACTATAAAGGTAATTTTGCATATGAAATTCTAGTCTGCTTTAAGCAGAATTTGAACAAAATCTAAACACAATTAATGAATGAATGGTTATCATTATAAACTTGCTCTCATGTTTATAAATCAATTAAAATGTTTGCTTAGAATCTTCTCAGTTTCAGCACATCAGTACTGCAGTAGGTTCCTCTGCATATGCAGCATGGTTGATCAAATTTGATAACCTCTGCTTTTCAATCCTTCTAGGTTCTGAGTACGAATTCCACTATGACATGAAATTTGCGTGATTATCTTTAAACAGTGGATGAATTTTATCTCCCAGCATAGCAATGTCCTATTTATTGGTAGACCGAAGTACCAAAAAATGTTTTCTGCGTAAGTTAAACTAAGAAAAGAGTATATGTTTTTTAAATGCACTACAGCTAAAGAGTACAAGATTTCTTGGTATGGATTAGATAAAAAGCATAAAATAAGGAATATTTCCCAAATTACCAAAACACGAATGACCGTTATAACAAAATGACAGTTTGGATCAATGTCCATTGATGGATTTCTACTGCCTAGTTGTTTCTTTCTATTTTTTTTTCCTTTTCTCTCTTTTTAATGTGAATTCCAATCATGAAAGATTTTTTTTTTTTTAAATTTTCTTATCGCACTGAAAACAGTGCTACTTACTATGGTTTTATGTGTAGGACCAGAAGAGGTCTAAGCCGCTGACAATGTCTTGTGCTACCCAACTCCAGCCTGAAAATTCGAGAGTTCATTCTCTGGTAAGTCTTCCGTACTGCCAATGCGCCCTTCAAAGCACGTCAGAGAAAATTCAAATATCAAATATCGTCAGAGAAAATTCAAAGTTTTGTAACTCCATATAACTTTTCTGACACCATACACTTCTAATGATGCAGTTACAGGGGTTAATTTGGTACGATGTAGCGTTCTTCTTGAAGTAAACGTAGCAAGTCTTGGTGTTCAGCATAGTAGACAGCTTTCTCAAGATGGAATGTAGAGAGTAGCCGCCCAGCATGTATCGTGTTCTTATAAGCTTTTGACATGTTAATATACTGATATATATTAGTATATATTAACGTATGTTGTATATAAATATTCATATTTAATAAATGTATACAGTAGGGAAAATGCTGTTTTTTTTTCTTCTTCTTTTTTTCGTCTAAATCTTAATGAAACTTTATTGGTACTCACATAAATTACAATATACGAAATTTACACCGAAGACTGGTGTAAACGTAAAAGGCAATTTTGCTGATAGCTAGTACTGGAAGACATTGTTCATAAATTACAGTAAAGAATACCTGAGGTAATTGTAATGTGTACATTATATTCAAGTGTAAAAGTAATGTGTAAGAAGCTATCAGAGATCATCATCATCCTGCTTTTCAAGGATTTAAGATTAGAGTGGCCTGTTCCGGCTTAGAAATCATCGTTGAATCTCTTCAGAAGACGTCCTGGTTTTCTTTTTCCTAATAGTTTGTAATTTAAAAGTTTGTAATAAGGCTTGTTTTGGCAATCTTTCTGTTTTCATTTTTTCAATGTGTTCCATCTATTTATATTTATATTTTTTAATTTTAATTTTAATTATTTTTTTTTATATTGCTGATTCCTGGTTTAATTCTTTCATAATTCTTCATTTCTTTTGTGATCGAATAGAGCTGTTAGAAATAAATATAAAATTTGACCATCTTATACGGCGAATATAGCACAAAATAATATTTTGGAAAGAGATTATGGGATAGTCTTATACGCCCGGTTACCTTGTACGCTGACATATACGCTACTTTATTTTAAATTTTAAATTATAATATATTATTTTATATTTTTAATATAATTCTATTGAGCCTGTGTAGCTCAGTGGATGTGGCGTTTGCATACCACGGCGCTTGACCGCACGAAGGAAGACTGTTTCGAATCTAGTCATCGACTAGAGGAAATTTTTCTAAGCCTTTTATCGACCGGTTCCCGAGTCGATCTCTGGCACAGGCAAGCGGGTTTTTTCTCCCGCTTGCCTGTGCCAGAAATAATAGAACCTACATTATTTCAGACATTAAATATATTGTGTTAGGGTTGGGGACCAGGAGATGGCGGCACTTGTTGAGCCGTGTCTCTTCACTGCGTGCAGCTTAATTAGTGATAGCCTTGGGCCAGCTATCTCTGATTGGCTGCCAGTGGAGATTAAACTGCCCACTCAGTCTCCAAAAGTTAGAGACTGAGTGGGCAGTTTAATCTCCACTGGCAGTAGGCTAAACGGCCTCGCCTACTCCCTATCCGGGAATAAAAAGGTGTTAGCTGATTTTTTTTAATTCCATTATATAAAGTAGGTCAAAACAGACAGAGGTCAAAAGTTATTGCAGAACGATCAGTAGCTCAAAAATGCTGGAATTATATTTCTTCTTTTCACTGCCTTGAGCCTGTGTAAGAGTTGAGTCCAGTTAGTGAACCCATCAATTTTCTTGTACTTCTCGTAATATATGTGCATATATGTTATTGGTCCGTATAGACGAGAGACTTAATGGAAAATTTTGTGATACTGTTTATTTTATTGCATGAATTTTCTGCAACGAAAATGCATCATAAGGATTTAAGCCTTTAAAAAAAACCTCTTGGCAGGCTTTTTCTTTTTTTGGCTTTGCAAAAAGAAGTTTGTAATCATACTTATGCCGCACACATCATATTTCATATATAAAACTTTGTGACTTGGCTCCTACTTGATGTGTGTGTGTGGGGGGGGGGGGGGGTAAAGACAACTGATAAAAAAAACCAACTCTCACAATAATTCAGCTTTTTTTAAAAAAATTGGCATCGTTTTAGATTTGTTATAATTAATACGTGGTAAATGATGCTTTTCCGCATTTTATAAATGATACTAGTATACAGTATTTCATATTTTAAGAAATTGGACTTGATTTTCTTGTATTTCGTAATATTTCTTTTCTTCTAGGATGTTTCTATGGTGTTTTTCACCAGAACACCTGCAGATCAGAAATTATGGGAAGAAGCATTACGAACATCTTGTGAAGAAAATAGAGCCAAAAACCTGCATGGTAGCGCTAATGAAGATGATCCAATATATGGTATAGTAAAGATTACAAATAATAGAATATCATAAGGAATATCGTGTTAATAATGATCAAAACAGGATTTTCATGCATTTTCAATTATTTCTCTTAGAAGTAGTTTTATGCTTGGTCTATCTAATTCCATTTCACCATTAAGGTAAAAAGGTTATTTTTCTCCCACCCGATCGCAGGATGGCATCAGTACTTAAGACAGATAGCAGATAATCTTGAAGGTTGTGCACTGCAAGGTTGGTCATATGAATTGGAGAAATGGAGAGTGATCAGCAAAACTCCGAATGTTTGTGAGAAAGGTTCATTTATATATATGAGGAAAAGAGTGGATGAAATAGCAGAACTCTTCATGAATAGACAGAAACACCTTCATGATTAGATCAAGCTGAAGAGAGACCACTCTCTATCAGAGCATGCAGCGAAATAATCCAAGAGAAAACTGGCACTCCAATTACAAAAGATTGAAGGTACGCCATAAGATGGCAATTTGCCGAAATCTCCTATGCCAGACCATACAAATGTCTTGGAAATGTCAAGCGCAACAGCAAAACTTTTTCCAAAGCTTTCCATGGCACTTTTTCAAAAGCGGATGACGGTTAGATGTGTTGTGCGTCTCATCATCATCATCATAAAATTCCTGCCATGTACCCTCAAGAAATGTACAGGAAAAGAATGAGCACCAACAGTACTCGGTATTCCCAGGGGGGTCATCCTCCCAAACTCAGCGCTGGTTAACTTCGGTGATCAGACGAGAACCGATACATTCAGCGGGAGATGACTGTTGACGTTGTGCGTCTTGACTGGCGAAATTCGTATCTGTGGTCACCGATTTGCTGAAAAAATTTTCAGGCGTTGAAGAAAGCATTAATATAAGAACAGTAGGTCGCTGATTTGATAATAGACTTTTTTTTTGTTGTTGTTGTTTTGAAACGGCCTTATATGAATATATGGTCTTGCCTCCATGCTGTGGAGTTGATACTGGTTGTATATGATAATGTACAGATGATGAAAAATAGACATTAGTTCCGAAGCACATCTTTCTACTCCAGTTGATGGAATTCCATCAGGACAAGCTGCCTTTTTGGTATTCAGGTTTCTCAGATTATTCTTATTATTTCAGATTATGTTAAATATCGTCATCTTGGGAGGGAGGGAGAGAGAGAGAGAGAGAGACTGTGCAAAGTTAGACTTTGTACAATAATGATTATTTTTCAAATTTTGCAAGCTTCAGTGTAGGCTACATTGCAATGAAGTGGGGGAGGGGAGTTTGTTTCATTTTTTTAAATTTTATTTTGTGTGTGTCCTCATGGTCCCCCCCCCATTCCAGAGATGAAACTTGTATTAGCTATAATATGAATTACCAAGAGGAAAGGTCAGCTCAATAGTGTGCCTGGAAGGAGAACTAGTTAAGAAAAGATCCCGAGTGTTGGATGAGTGGAAAAGATTGTCAGGCATACTGAAGATGAACAATTTGCTTTAAGTTATTGCTTATAGTAGTTGTTCATTTCAATCTCAGTTGTTTATTTCACTGTTAATCAACAAATCTGTTTTCCTTGCCGATTGAAATGAAACTGTAAAAAAATAATAATAATAAAAATATTAAGAAATTGTGACGAACAGTGTCATAGAATATTGAAACTAAGTACTAAAAATGAAATATGCAAACTAACCATGTAATATTACATGGTTACCATGTAATATAACCATGTAACATTCGATTCTGAAAACAGTTTCAAACATAAATTGTTGTAGATAGCACTTGCTTTCAAATTCTAGTCTTCCTTACCTACCTGACTTTCCCATTTCCTATTGTTGTTAATTAAATAATGGATCAGTTAGATGCTGTTGATTTCTTATTGGATTGAAATAGTTTTTCCCTTTCATTTCGGTGAAATTGCAGCCAAATATACCACTAAAATTATTATACGGTATTAAAAGAAAGGATACTAAATATCCATGAAGGTTAATAACCAAGTAACAAAATAATGTTTTGTTTTTTAACTTAATATGTTCTCATATCCTGGAACGATGTATTCATACTGCCCCAAACAACTTAATTGAGGATTATTTTTAATTACAAACAATAAATAGAGTATATACGATAAATTGGACTTTACTGTAGTCTCATAATAGCCATTCTGTTAGTAGGGGCTCGTACTCAGTTTCCAATCATTATTGACACTGCCTGTTTGTTATGCAAGTGGTGAACGCTCATTTTCTGTACTTAAACGCGTTAAAAATATTTACACAATTCGTTAAGTCAGATGAATTTGAGAAATTTGTCAATTATGTTCATAGAAAACGATATTGTTGAATTATTATATTATAAATGTATGATAGATAAGTTATATAGTTATAACTTATAAGGTATATATGATTGATAAATACTTCATTAAGTAAATGTATAAAAATTTATTTGTGAATTATTGAATAGTTTTAAGTCCATGTTTTTTATAATTAAATTTATTTTTATTTATAAATATTTCAGTTAGTGGATTTTGAAAATGGATAAAACGAAATCGGGTTTTCAATATCGCAAACGTAAAGCGGAAAGGAAGAAAGATTGAAAAAACAAGAAGGTGCATTTTTAAAATATCTTTGCTGAGAAGATCGTAATCACATACAAGAAGAAAATCTTCAAGATTATTCGTTGGATAATTCTTCTATAGTTTCGATTAATGAATTGGAGAATTCTACAGATACCAAAAAATTGGATTAAAACATCGAAGGAGAAATCTACAGATCATATGATATTGTTGATTCTGAAACTGGTTGTTCTACAGATCCAATCATAAAAGGATTTGATTTTACAAATTTAAATTATAATGATCCAGCAACTTGGTGTCCTGTAAAATTTTCCAATATCAATCAATCACGTCAACTATTAGTTGAACATGGACCCGAATAGATTCATAATTTTGATTTTCCGAAAGATAACAATAATAGAAGATTTTCAATGACTCATTATTCTCGAAGACTATTTAACGGCGAGACAATGCAGCGTCTGTGGTTATTGTACTCAAAAATCCACGGATTCTGCATTTTGTTTCTGCTGTTTATTATTTGATCAATGGCGGATCAACCTTGCTGATTCTGGATTGAGGGACTGGAAAAATGCTTCTTCTATTTTAGCTGCCCATGAAAAAAGTCAAAGACACGTTGAAAATTACCATAAGTGGAAAGAATTAGAAATTCGAATAAAAGAAAATAAAACCTTTGATGAAGAGAACTTGCTAGTTATTAAAAATGAGGAGAAACATTGGGTGCAAGTATTAGAACGACTCTTTGCTTTAGTTCAGACGTTAGCTATTCAAAATTTGTCATTTCGAGGAACAGATGAGACATTGTTTTCGCATGGAACGGATATTTTTTGAAATTTGTCGAATTTCTAGCCCAAGTTTGATCCAATAATGAATAAACATCTTCGAAGAATAAAAGATAAAGATACATTTGTGTATTATCTTGGAAACGATATTCAAAATGAAATAATAAACATCTTTGCCAATGCGATAAAAAAGAAAATTTTAGAATCTGTTATTGCCGCAAAATATTATTCCATAATTATTGACTGTACGTCCGACATTGGTCACACGGGACAAATGAGCATAGTATTTCGATTCGTAGACACTAGTAATAGCACGGTTTCTATAAAAGAACACTTTTTTGGGATTTATAGAAATAAAAAATACCACTGGAGAATTTTTATCCAATGAAATACTAGGAACTCTAGACAAACTTTCATTACCAATACAAGATTTACGAGGTCAAGGATACGATAACGCCAGTAATATGAAAGGTGATGTAAAAGGTGTGCAGCAACGAATTTCAAATATTAACCCGAGAGCAATGTGTGTACCCTGTAGTTCACATTCATTAAATTTAGTAGTGAATTGTACTGCTAATACTTTAGATGCCACAGCATTTTTTGACGCGGTACATCGTCTATATGTATTTTTTTCTGGTTCGACTCGTTGATGGGAATACCTCAAAAGACACATAAGTAATTTTACGTTCAAACCAGTCTGTGATACACGATGGGAGAGCCGAATTGACTCATTAAAGCCCCTAAGATATAATTTGTCGAAGTTTGCGAAGCACTGCAAGAAATATCTCAAGATGATAGCTTATTGGATTAAGTGGAAATACCTTGAAATTAGATGCAAGTAGTCTTCTTAAAACTTTAAGGAAGTTCAAATTTATCGCATCCTTAGTAATGTGGCATAATATATTTTTTGAAATAAATTTTACAAGTAAAAAACTTCAGAATATAAGCCTTGATATAAATGGTGCCATAAATTGTATTAATGATACAAAGAATTTCTTAATGAAAATCCGAAATGAGGATGAATTTGAAAAGATGTTAACAGGCGCTGAAAATATCGCTGAGGTCTTAGGTGTAACGCCTAATTTTGAACAAGAAACAGTTAGACTTAGGGGAAAAAAAAAAAGAAGAAACAATTTGTGTATGAAGCAGAGGATGAATTCATAACAGATTTTAAACAAAAATTTAAGGTAGATTTTTATTTTTCAATTATTGATACCGCAATTGCATCTGTTGATGAAAAATTCAAGCACATGTCTACAATTAACGAGAAGTTTGGTTTTCTTTTAAATATATATGAATTTCAAAAAATTACTTCAGCAGAACTGCTTAAAAAATGTTTGATATTGAAAAATTATTTAACACATGATAATTCTAGAGATATTGATGGAACAGATTGATGTAGTGAATTACAAATAATAGCAAGGCGAATTCCAGAAAATATTCTGGAATTCGCCTCATTAAATGCCCTGTCATACATATGCAAAAAAAAATTTAGAAAATAATGTTCCAAATGTTTTGCTCTGAGAATTTTTTCGACATTGCCAGTATCGGTAGCAAGTTCAGAAAGGAGTTTCTCGAAATTAAAACTTACACTCGCTCTACGATGGCTCAGGAACGACTTACTGGTTTAGCAATAATATCTATAGAGCATGAAATTGCATTTACAATCAATATAGATGAATTAATTCAAAACTTTGCCAAAGCAAAAGCCCGAAAGATTAATTTTTCATAATTTTTGTATTCAAGATTAATTTTCTTGCTATTACAGATATTAGAAGTAATGATGTATGTATACAAATGTATTGGTTTTGATTAATAAATTTTATATATAAACTTTTATATATAAAGATTCTTAATGATATTATTTTTATAAATATCCGCATGTGTAGGAGTACGTGTGCTTGTGTATGACAAAATATATATACAGCAATCCCTCGATTAGTGCGTCTAATGCGTTCTTTAAAACAGGCGCATTAATCGAAAACGCACTAATCGAATATAATAACCTATGGGAAAAAGTGTAATTCGTTTCTCAATTTTTTTTTTGAACCTTATTTTTTTTAATAAAAGAATAAAGGTATGTCTCAGGGCCTAGTTAAAGGAAAATCGTGAAGCTGGAAGACAATAAAACATATTCAGAATATAAATTTTATTATTCTACTTCTTAACAAAGAATTGAGCTAAATTTTGTACGAAAAATATTATACGCCGCCATTTGTTGTAATCGGCTTGCAGGCAATTTTTATGATCGGCCATAAACAGCGGTATTCTCTTTTCCGATTTTTGAAAGATTTCGATCTGTGAATATTAACGATAATTCATGAATATTTCCATGTTTAAAAATATGCCACTTGGTCACTGACATTTGCTACACGGATGTCATTTCCTTCAGTTTTGACAACAGAGGACGCCGCCGATTGTTATAAACTGCTTGCAGGCAATTTTTATGACCGATCATAAACAGCAGTATTCCCTTTCCCAAATGTTGAAAGGTTTCGATGTGTAAAAATTAACGATACACAAATATTAGGCGGTCTGGGTCTGAGCTTGTCGACATATTCTCGAATATTATTCTCCTCAGAATATTTCCACTATAAAATATTTATTCATAAAAAATGCCTCGAAAACTAAAATGACAAATTCCAGAAACCTCGCGAAACACGGTTTGGGAAACCCTGGTATACATAGTGTACATGGCAGTAGTGTAGTATGCCATTAAAAATAACTTCGTAAAATGTTTTAAATCGGTAACTAAATTATTTCATTCTGGTGAGTGATTTTTTAAAATAGTTAGCCATAAAAATGTATAGATAGAAAATTTTTAAAATCTGTAACATTTATTTTTAAGTATATAGGCGCACTAATCGAATTTGGGTATCGAAAAAAAATGACGCACTAATTACTGCATAGAAACAATGTATAGGGGTGCCTAAATGTTTTTGCCTAGAGACGCCAGATACTCTCGCACCGACCCTGCTTATAAGCTATAGCTTGGATTTAGTTACTGTTGAAAGAGAGCTGATTTGGAATAAAAAATTTACTTCGCGACCCAATGACAGTTGTATCAATGTGTTTGCTACAGCATTTGTATTTTAATTTCCAGATTAAAATTTTAATTTCTTCTTATGTTCAGAAAAATATTAAAGATGACTGTGACCAGATGCTCAAGGTCTGTATTATAAAAGTCGAATAACTAATAACTCATACATTATTTAAATTTTATTTAATAGTAAAGTCAGTTTGTAATTTTTTTCACACCTCATCGATACCAGTCAGTATTCATCGAAACGAGTAGTCATTTTTCGTGAACAACCATATACGAGTAAATATTTGTATATAATAATAATTATTATTATTATTTGACACCTCCAGGGAATCCGAAAACTCATCGAGGGAGAGTGTGCCAACAGGCATCGAACGAATGGACCCTTCCAACTACTAACCGCGCTCAAACTTACTTAACTGAGCCATTAGTAGCAAAGGCTCTACCAATCGACCAAATTCCTCTTGTGATTAAACTGAAAAGTCGGCATCTGTGTATTAAACCTCCAATGTTTATAGTACATCAGCAAGTTCTCTGTTCTTGTTATTGTTACTCGAGCATGCACATTGGTAATTGTAACCAATAGTAAAGGATTTACAAGACATGAATGAGAGGGTGAGTGAGGTATTTAAAAGAATCATTGCGCGAGAAATTAATGACTAACATACCTTGCATACTGAAGTGTTGTCATCTTAAAAGATTACATTTTTTAACAATCATCTGTTTTTCAGAGAGAAAAATTTTGCGTCACTGAACACGAAAATAATTACTGAAAATAGGTACATATCTCAGTGCAACTATTCTGCGTTTTAATGGAAAGAGTAGATCTAGGCCATGTTCATGAATGTGTAAATGTTATTCACCTCAATGATGGCATAAAAACGATTGAAATAACCGATAATTCTTAGTCCTTTGAAGTTCTCCGTTTTAAGTTTTACATTTTCTTTATACAGTAACCCCCCGAGTTACGTAAGTAATGCGTTCCGTAAACCTTTACATAACATGAATTTTACGTAAGTCGAATTTGTAAATTGCTTAAGTGTAACTTCGTAAGAAACTGCAATATTTATTATTATTATATGTATGTATATTATTTATGCAGTATTATTTTATAAATGAAACATCATGCAGTAGTATAAACTATAGTATATGCAGTAGTATAAACTCGGATATAAACTATAAAAGTATGAAAAATGCGAACTTTATCTTTCACTATCATATTCACTGTCGAAATAGATCGATTTATATCCCAAGCCATTGTTGATATAATTTTCTCGTGTTCATACATACGAATTATTTTCAACTTTTTTTCTAAAGTAATTGCAGACCTTTGTTTTTTAGATTTATTACCAGCGCATTCGGTTCTGCGTTTAGAATCCATTTTAAGGGTAAATAAAAAACGAACACTAACGGTGATAAACAGGTGACTAAACTAACCACGTGAGGCATGAACTACTGATGGGTCAGGGAAAGGATGAATTGTTTATGGAGTCCTTATTTCTAATTGGTAGGTTTCAGTTTGAAAGTTACAGCTTTTGCACACTTGCCCTCTGCTGCTCTCGGCGTTTACCGGTAACCTGTCACTGCCTGTTACTATTCGTTACATTTGCTGTGAATGACGAGACTAGTTAACATTATGTCGTTGCATACTGCAATGGATGTCAAAGACGCAAAAGCCGCAAACATATTCATACGCGCTAGTACATTTTCGAGATTTATTACGTAATTGTGAATTTACGTAAGTCGGGGGGGTACTGTATTTCGAAACATTGGTCTTAAATGATTTTCTTCGCATTTTAAAATATTTGACTTATATATATATATATATATATATAATTACATTCCAATCAGATGTAATTAAGTGTCACGGTATTTAATAACAGGAAATGAGAGGTACTTTATAATGTCTATAATTCGTTAATGATTCCTTGTAAAATGAACTAAATAATATTTTAATAAGTACCGGAAAAATAATTCTTTTTAATAATATATTTTTATGTAAACTATGGTTTCTATTAAACTGCACTTCATATTTAATCATACCTTCTGTGCTTTACCAGATCATCAAAAATGTTTCCATAGTATGAAGGATATACCAATAATTAATTTGAAACTCTTAGAAGAAATACTTGAAGAGTTTGAAGATATTTTAAAACGGAAACCTTCATGGTGTTTTATGGTAAGTATAGACAATCATAATATAAAGTCTTTCATATGTAAGCATCAATTGAAGCAGGAGTAAAATATTTAAAAAAAAATTAAATGAGATTAAATTAAACTGTGATTTCTTTCTTCTTCTATCGTCTTCTTGTACTATTACTTGTGCTTTCGTTTTACTTTGTTTCTTTTGTTACACCTTTATTCTACCATATTGTAGCATATAAACATAAGGTAGTTTGTTAGCTTGTAGAAATGGTTCCTTTACCTCTACTGCGTTATATTTCCACTGGGAATTGCAATTTCTAGTATGCCGTCCGGAAAGTCGCAACATTTGTTCATTGATTTCGGTTCCAATGTCGACTAGGACGCAAGGAATATTTGAAAGAGCTGTTCAAATGAAAATGGACGAATCTCTCAGAGGATTAAGCGAGGATCTGAAGTGTGTCTCAGGTCATGGGATTGACGTAGTGGGTAAAAGTCTGAATGCGAAAGAAAATTGTGATATAACGCCAGATAGCATAGAGAGGGAGTTTAAAATGATACAGTTGATGGTGAAAGTAAAAGTACAGAACGAGAGAATGGTTTGACTGATTAAAAAAAAAATGAAGAGGCAGCTGCAATGAGGGACATAGCTCGATTGCGCGGAGTGATACATAGGGCGAAGCGGCAGCTAGAGCGATTACCAAAATGTCTACCGAGTGGATCAGCTAACAAAAAGAAGCAAGTGCATGATAGGATAAATGAGAACATGATCGGCAGTGAAAGAAAAATTAAGGGATGAGTGTTATATGGTGATTCAATAGTAAAAGGTGTAATAGATGAGAGTTTGACAAAATCGTGCTTTCCAGGTGCGAAAATTAATAATTTAAGTGAGGCTATTAGAGCACAGAAGCATAGGGTGAGATAAATGATAGTAGTGGCTGGAACGAATGATTTAAAAGGTGAAACATTTTCTATGAGAGAGGACTTGAAAGAATTACTAGAGATAGCAAAATGAAAGAGAGAGAGAGAGTTAAGATAGTTAGTCTGTTGTCACGGTATGACAGAGTAGAGTTGAGAAGGAGGGCTATAATTGTGAATGACTCTATGCATAGGTTATGCAGGAGGAGTTGTGTCGAGTGAGTTTGACGGGTGAAAGGATTTATACAAGAAGGATGGTTTGAATCTGAATGGATTTGGTCTTCAGAGACTGGAAAAAAATGTTGCTGAATGAAGTGAAAATGGATGTACAGATTCAGGGAAACGAACTTTTAGGGAGGATGGGGATGCTGTTGAGAGAACATGCAGACATCAGTGAGGCAGTTGAGTGTATGAATGTGTATAATATGCCTGAGTTAGGAAGAAGGATAATAAACCAAAATGGGATAGTTAGTATAAGGCGTGAAAATAGGGGGTGGGCTAGGTGACTTCTGCACTTTAACACTAATGCAGGGAGTATTAGTGTAAAAGTTCTTCCTGGCCTCAGGTTATTGGAATTAGTGAAGCATGGCTAACAGAAGATGATATAGTTAGCGGGATAGAATGTGAGGGGTATAGTGTGTTCAGGAAAGACAGAGAGAAAAGAATGGGGGGAGTGTTATTGATGATAGCTGATGAACTGCAACCCAGATTTGGGTCCCTGGGTTTCTTGATGGGGAGGAGGTAGAGAGGATCCAGATGCGAGTGACCAAGATGATAGCTGGTCTATGGAATGAACCGTACGAGAACAGGTTGAATATCTGTGGGTTACAGAAATTGGTTGATTGGCAGAAAAGGGGTGATATAATTGAGACATTCAAATTACTGAAGGGTTTCTACAAGATTAATTCAGAGGAAATATTTCAGAACAGGTCTGGTGATGGGAGAAGTAGGGGGCCATCCATGGAAACTGAGCAAGTGTGTAGTTTCCATGGAAAGTGTGTAGCAAGGGTGTTAGAACTAAGTTTTTTGTTAGAACTGAGCAAGTTTGTTAGGTGTTAGAACTGAGCAAGTGTGTAGTTTCCATGGAAAGTGTGTAGCAAGGGTGTTAGAACTAAGTTTTTTACTTGGACAGCAGTGAATGAGTGGAATAAACTCCCAGGGTTTGTTGTGGGTGCCATGACTGTAAATGAGTTCAAAGCAAAGTATGATAGATACTGTGCGAATGTCGAATAGTTGTTCTTGATATGATGTTTAGGGCCTCCCTCGATGAGTCTAGGGACTCCTTGGAGTTGCCCGTAATAATAATAATAATCGAGACAATCGAGAGCAGTTTAGCTGTATCTAACTTTTAGAGACTGAGTTAGACTTCAATCTCACCAGTAGCCAATATAGATAGCTGGCCTAAGACTATCAATAATTATAAATGGCATTCAGTAAAATGAGGCATGCCATCATCTCGGTCCCCTAACCATAAATCAGTATATATATTATTGTCTGAAATAGCATGTCTTCTATGGCCAATTTTTGTGAGTTTCTGGGACGAAAAATCCGAGTTCTCAGGAAAAAAAATACCCTTTTCCATACATAAGATAGACCAACCTAGGAACCGGTCAAAGAAAGGATAAGAAACAGTTCCTCTAGTCGGCAACTAGATTTGGATCACAATGGCTTTCTTCGGATGGCCTAGTGCTGGAAATGCCACTTCCATGGGGCTACACACACACACACACACACACACACACACACACACACACACCTTAATTTTGTTCCTTTTAATTCCTGTTATTATTTCATCAAAAATTGCATAATTAACTATCACTAAATAATATGATAGTTAAACACAGTTACCACTTCAGAACTAATTTCTGACTGCCAACATTTTACCCCAATTAGTTTATCATTATTCAGGGATCTGATTAAAACAGCTGTTACATTTCATCTTCAAAGCACTCCTGACTGCATTGACCCACTTATATCTTGGTACTTATCCTGCTATTTTTGCTTTAACACTTGCTTTCATTTTTCATTCTATTTAATTGACCATACCATCTTAGATTAGTTCGCATATACATCCTTGATGCTTATGCAGCTCGGTCGGTTTCGGCGATACCGGTTGGTTACAAAGATCTGGGTTCGAATTCGTCTAGGATATTAAGAACCTTTATCAGGGCTTTTCACATGAAGTGAATTACATGATCTCATATGAAGGTGACAAGTTTTTTTTTCCTCCCAGAAACTCGGGTTTTATCCCAAAAATAGGGAAAATATACAGATACAGCAATATACAGGCATAATTAGAGAATACTGGAATAAGGATTAACCACCTTATTTTGCATAGTATGGTATGAGTCATGTGTAAGCATCAAACAGGTTGGAAGGAAAGGAAATCTGAGGTAATCTTATTCCATTCGACCTTTTCAATTATTTCATCGAATCTCTGGCAAGCATCTGGGAATTATGTTGTTTCCATTTCTTGCATATAGAATGGTCCTTCTAGTAGGTTAACACTAGTGATATATTGCCTGTTCTCTCTCTCTCATACTTGAAGCAGTAGCTGGGATTGAGAAAGATTAGGTGGTTTTGATCAGTTTTATTGCCACTGATTAAACCTACATGCTATTCATGTTTCTGAATGCTGACAATACAGTCTGTCTACCCTTATGGCTCGTGTCTGATTCCATAATGCTGGACGGCCTTGAAAAAAGAGATGGTTGTAAATTCGATTCTAGTCACTGACCACTGGAAATTTTCTAGCCCATATTTATCCGCTTCCCGATTTAGGCATTTTTGCTACATAAGTGCTTTTTTCTCTCACAGAAAGTCCTTTTCACCTCTGCAACTCAGAAATAAATAAACTACCTCAATTAATAATATATCAAACAAAAATATACAAATTAATGTTTTGGAATATGAACGGCAGAAGTTGTTTGCCACTCTCACCCCAATGTATTCGATGTCATCAGGAGCCATTAGCTCAGCTGTTAAGGGAATAAAATATATTAGATTTATTGTATAATCAGTAAAAAATAGCAACGTTTTTATGGTAATAGTAATATGTTCAACTATCTCTGTATTTCAATGCATAAGCTAAAATTGAGTTTTGCTACTTTAAAAAAAATTATGTATTCTGAATGTAAAGATGACAGTATTCAGTATACAGAACTTGATCAATCAGAATGTAATATCTGCTACATTGAATCCACTAAAGGCATGTTTAACCTTACCAAAATTGCAATGTTCCTATAACTACAGTATAATATTTACATTCTACAAATTTTATGGAACACTTATGCATTATGAAAGCAGAACGAGCCACAACGATAGACAGGCTGTTATGTTCTTATTGGACTCATAGACATGAATACTAGTTAGCAATTATAAAAATCCACTACTAAAATATTACTCGCTCTATAATCAAAACACACTTCTGAAAGTGAGAATGTCAGACATTATTAATTTCCAAGAAAATGAAACTCAATTACCTTGCTCTGAATCTGTAGCAATAAGAACCAACCAATGTGCAAAAAAATTACAAAAAAAAAAAAAACAATATCTAATCTCTTCCTCATTTTAATTACAAACGATCTCTCGAAACAGTCAAACTTCAATTAATACCTCATTATTTCATGAATCATACGGCGTGCTCATAGTTAGCTTTCTTTGTCTAAAATCTGATGACGAATCCAACAAAAGACACCTTCATTCATATTATTGGCTTTCTATTGCAGTTTAGTTATTTAATTTTAATTCATAACCTTTTTAAAATTCATATATTTTTAATTCATTCTTCTTCTTCTTCTTTATTAGTTTTATTCTTGTTTTATTTCTGCTGTTTGATATACATATATTTCTACTCGTTTATTGGTTCTTTACCTTCGACATTTTTTCCCAAATCTATTTATTCATTATCAAGTTCTCTAATAAAGAGTTTGCTATCTTTACATTCTAAAACATACATAACCATTTATGTCAAATTAATACGCTGTAATAAGTAAAACTTAATTTTTGACCTATACTTTGGAATAAAGGGACTCTATCTTCTTGATCTAATATTAGCATTTCAGAAAATCATAATTATTATTATTTAGAAATACTTCCCAGATAGTATGATTGCTGAAAGAATTGCTTAGAATAATTATTATGTGACACCTCCAGGGAGTCCAAAGACTCATCGAGGGAGATTGTGCCAACAGTATCGAACGATTGCTGTTGGAACCCATTTCAACTACTACTAACCTCGCTCAAACTTGCATAACTTTTGCGTGTGCATTAGTAGCAAAGGTGCTACCAATCGACCAACCTTTGCTGGCTTAGAACAAGTGAACTTTATTATAATTTCCTATCCCACTTCGGGACTGTTGTAACAAATATGTTTTATGCAATTCAGAAAAAATAAAGAATATTCTGCTTCGTGAAAATGATTTGTAACACAGCCTGAAATCAGTGAAGCGAAAATCTTTATTGTATGTTTGTATGTTGAAATAGAATGAAAAGAATATTTATGAAATTTAAAAAATAATGGAATTTCCTTATATTTGATCTGTTAAAAGTTGAACAAAAATATTTCGAATAACTGGAACCACTAGGCTAAATCTGATCGTTTTTGTTCTTGTTGTCAGTGAGGCCATTGAAATTTAAATATTTTTATTTCTTCAGGAGGCTCATTGTTTCCTGATTAACAGTGCCCACAGACTCCATGCAGTGCTCTCTGGTAGGGAACAGAAAGCTGCAACACAAAGGATCCTTCACAGACTACAAAAGGTATTTGTAAAATTATAATTAATTATAGCTTAATTATCAGTGCCAACGCTAAGCGTATATAGAGAAATTATTCTGAGTTTTAAATGGATTTTTTCTTTTAATTTAGCACCTGGTGATAAATTATTAACTTGCTCTCTTCTGCCACTAGGGTTCCGCTCGTTATTATGTTGCACTTTAGTATTTGCATATCATAAAGAAGTTTCTTTAAGCCTTCTATTACGTTTAGCTATTAGAGAATTTAATTGTAAATATCATATCTGATAAACGGAACTATTCCTGTGCCATTTATTTCCTTTCTTCTTAGTTCTTTGTAAATGACATTTATTGAGTATGATCACACGAAAATGATAGGAAAATATGTTTTCACAGTTAGATTATGTCTAGGATATTTTCAAGCATAGTGAAGTTGGATGATCTTAGAAGACGACAAAGTGTTTTGCTTCTTAGAATATTGTCTCCCTCCTTAAAATTCTTAATATTAGAATTTGTTGAATAAAGAGAGGGGGGGGGAGTAGTAGCAACAGTACCACTGTTAACATTCCATATGTCTTCAAGCTGAGACTTATGCTCTGTGTGGCTGTAAATACTGGTTTGTATCAGTGTCAACTGCGAATGTGATAAATGCATCATTGAAGTGAAGCTGTTTTGGGGTAATTTAAAAGAGTATTTTCAAGTCCAAATTATCACGACCTATCGATTGGAATAAGTAATATTTAGATATATACTGTGTAGCAAGTTAAAGAGAAGAGGGGAAAAAATCAAGCAGTTCCCGTCAAATTTATCAAATTCTTATTTTTTTTATGTTTATTTTGTTTTGAGGGAGGTTTGAACTTCTGTATGTAATCTAGCGTTGCCTTATTGAATTAGTTCTCGATTTCATTGACCCTTTCTGGGTAGCATTTGAGAACAGTATTGAAGTTTGCATTTGTTAAGTCGCTCGCCCTACGAAAAATTGTAATGGACCGAACTCCCTTCATAGTTCTATCACGTTCGTATTCTTCCTTTTTATTCGGACCAGAAGTATTGTTCCCTCGGGTTGATCCATTGATTTTATGTATCTGAGGTTCTTGAAATGGACTGACTTTTCATCGGAGTAACTTTCCAAAGACTGGACAGAAATTCGGCTGAGGAACATTTTAACCAATTCTGCTGACTTTTCTACTGCTTAGAATTATTTACATAGTTTCCTCTTGAAGAATGAAGTTTGGCTGATAGTCTGCGAGTGCTTCTGGACTGATCGGTTTCGACAGCTTTAACAAATTCTCAGAACGGATAGGTTGATGTTTGATAGTAAACTGTTGTAAGCAAATATTGTGCTCTTCTTCTTCTTGCTGTTCGCAGCATTCTGGGCTTTCATTCTGAGGATGGCTTAGATTGATTTAACGTAATGCACTCATGTTGCAACTCGTGAAGTTCCCTAATTAGAGAATTTTTTAAGCGAAAAATCACTTCAGCATTTAGCATAAACGATTTATATATTTTTGACTCATGAGAATAAGCTCTTTAAATTGATATACGGAACAGACATAATTACGATGAACAATTAAAATCCTTTAAACTTTCTTAATGTTTGGTCTACACTCTTTATATATTGATAACCACATTTCGACGTAACGTCACTGAGCAACGAAATGCCAAATGATCGGCGGGTGTATATTCATAGATAATAATAATAATAATAATAATAATAATAATAATAATAATAATAATAATAATAATTAAATCAAACTATTCTTCAAGTTTCTGCTAAAACTTTTTTCTTTGATCATAGCATACGAATTTTATTATTGTCTTCGTTGAATCTGATGAATTTTTATTTTACTTTGGTAAAGACAAGTAAGAGTAATAAAAAAATGACGAAAGAAGAATAAGACAGATAAATAAGAGCATTTTCGTGATTATTTCAGATTATTTTTCATACTTTTAAGACTTTATTTCAAGATAGTATAATCCCTTATTTTAACTGGAGATTTTTGTTTTATTTTTAGCTGCAGGTTATGAAACAGTATTTTACACATCCTGTAGCATTTCGTCGAGGTTCATCTGCTCATTATGAAATTCAGAAAATGGATCTAAGAGAACAATTAGAAGATAAAAACGATAAATGTTTTAATGAACATCAGAGGGCGCGCAATTGTTGTAGACAGATACCTAAAGACGACTACGAAAGCAACCATCCGAGTGTGATTGCTGTTAATAATGCCCGACAGAGGATTCTAATCAATGACAAAGGTATGTCAATAGCAGTAATTACATAATATAAGCAAACGTGTGTGTATATTCCATTTTCTTATCTATTTTGCTTTCTATAATAATAATTAAAATTTTTTTTTCTTACTTTATGTCTTGCATACATATAATAATTTCATTATAAAATTATAGAAATTACAAAATTTAAAAATTATATACATATGATAATAGTATATTTTTTAAAGTGAATTTCATACAAATTTTTACGTTTTTTGTATAATGTGTTAATAATAGTTACTATAGATGGTAATTTATAGTTTGCAATTGGATAAGATTAAATTTTTTTAAACAGCATTTATAGTATATATATTTTATTATAAACAGTAAGTTATATATATTTTATAATTTTTGCTTTTAATGTTTTTAACCGCTGTAAGTATAGCACTTCAATGTGATAAATATACAGTATATATATATGGGAGCCTGTGTAGCTCAGTGGATGTGGCGTTTGCACACCATCGCGCTAGGCCGCACGAAGGAAGCTTGGTTTCGAGTCTAGTCGGCGACTAGAGGAAATTTTTCTAAGCCTTTTTTCGACCGGTTCCCGAGTTAGTCGATCTCTGGCACGGGCAAGCAGGTTTTTCCCACATTATTTCAGACATTAAATATATTGTGTTAGGGTTAGAGACCACGAGATGGCGGCACATTTGAGCCGTCTCTCTTCACTGCGTACCGCTTAATTAGTGATAGCCTTGGGTCATCTGTCTCTGATTGGGTACCAGTGGAGATTGAACTGCCCACTCAGTCTCCAAAAGTTAGATAGGGCTAAATGGCCTCGCCTACTCCCGTATATAAGGGAATAAAAAGGCGTTAGCTGATTTTTTATATATATATATATATATATTTCTTTCTGTTGATCTCGGTTGAAATGTAATGTCTCAGCTTGCGTCCTCGAAGCTTTTTAATAAGTTTATCTGAAGATGACACCGGTTATATATATATATATATATATATATATACACACACACATACACACACACACACATATATATATTTTATTGATTTGATTACTCTGTTGGAAGTAGGCTGATTGTAGTTTGGGAGGTCAAATGAATGATCTGAAAGGTCTGATCAAAGTGAAATTGCCGGTATATTCTGGTGTTATTGCATCTATCTTTATGGTTCACATTCATTTTTATTGTGGTCTTCTTTTTGAATTAATTAGGAGACTTTTTATTTTTCACTGTGGCAGGCTTTCTATGTATTCTGAGCTTTCAATTTACATCGACTTTGAAGCTTGTGATTTCCTCAAGAATATCTTGGCATCTCTGATCCACAAACATTGGTAATTTTTTTCTGTTTTTGCTTTTCTTGCTTAGTACAACAGATTCTGGTTGAATGGTGTTAAATATTCGGATAGGAATATTGGTGTTTTTATAATCTTTGTCAAGTAGCTTTATTTTATCCTCCTACATGTTTCGCCAATCCTTTTCTATTGGCATCCTCAGGGAATACAAACTAGTGAGCTAAAATGAAGGTTACAGACTAGGTTATAACTGATAATTCTAATTAATATAAAAAATTGGTAATGTGCGTGTCTCGTTAACGTGATTTATTCGTTATGGTTCATTACGTAATTGTTATGAAAGTTCATTTCTTTGATGTTTAATGATCTGATAAAAGTTTTCCAAATTTGTGGTAAAATTAGACCTTGATTCTTGTTTAGGTTTTCAGTTTTACGGGCGACTGTAGCTGCTTCTTTAAAGGTTCTTGAATGATAGTTATCTTCTATGTATGGCATAAGGCTCTTATCCCACTCAATATGATGGTTAGTAGAGGCAAAGTGGCATGAAAGGCCTGAAATGTCTTGTCTGTTATTTCTGACATATCCTATGTGTTCTTTCTTTCTCGTTTCAAAGCTTCTAGAGGTCTGATCTACGTAACTAATACCACATGAGCAAGGTATATTATATACTCCAGAGTACTTGTAGAATGGGTGAGGATCTTTCGGTGATCTTAAAAATTTCCGAATAGTGTTGATTGGTTTGAATGCCACTCTGATCTTATGCGGTTTTAAAAGGTTAGCTAATTTTTTTGAAAGGTTGCTGCCAAAAGGAATCGTAATTGTACTGATGTATTGGACGTCATGACGTTGTTGATGTGGTATATCAGTAAAGAAAATCTTGTTATAGAGTCTTTTTGGGTAACCATTTAAAGAAAGTTCTCTGGATATTGTGGTTAATTCCGTTAGTAGGTCCTCCTTGTCTGTCGTATACTGTATAGCTCTTTTCTTGAGACTATGGATAATGCTAAGTTTCTGAGCTATGTGATGAGCTGAGTTGAAATGGAGGTAACGTCCAGTATTTGTAGGTTTTCGATATACAGATAGGTTGATACTATTATTGGATTGTTTCTTTATTAAAATGTCAAGGAATGGCAGATTTTTATCTTTCTCCATTTCTAATGTGAATTTGATGGTATTGTGGAAACTATTGATTTGGTTGAGGTAATTCATTAGTTCTTCTTTCGTATGATCCCAAATGATAAAGATGTCATCTACATATCTGTACCAAATTTTCGGTTTTGGAATGATCTGGGTTAAGATTTTTTTCTCTAGATCTTCCATGAATAAGTCAGCACAAGCAGGTGATAGGGGGCTGCCCATAGCTAATCCAGTGAGTTGTTTGTAGATCGTTTTTTGCCAAATAAAATAGTTAGAAGTTAAACAGTGATTGAACAAAGTAGTGAAGTTTTTTGGGAATAAGTTGTCGAAGATGTTGATGACTTCAAACACTGGAATGTTAGTAAACAGAGAAGTAATGTCCAAGCTTGCTAGTATCCTCTTCAAAAATGGGGATGTTTTTTATTTTATCTATAAAATGTTTTGAGTTTTTAATATAAGTATCAGAGACGTGAATGTGTTGTTGTAAAATCTTCGCAAGATATTTTTTAAATAACGAAACCTGTGCGTTCATAATTAGAAGAAACACACGTATAAACCACAGTGAAAATTATTTAATTGTAAATATTTCATCCTTAAGTATCTTAGGACATCATCAGTACAGTATTTAAACAAAATTAAATTTTGTTTTTAATTTTGTTTAAATACTGTACTAATGATGTCCTAAGATACTTAGGATGAAATATTTACAATTAAATAATTTTCACTGTGGTTTATACGTGTGTTTCTTCTAATTACTTCGCAAGATACTTTGACAGTTGGTAAGTGGGAGAATAGATTCCATCAACTATTGGGCGTAATGGTATACCTTCTTTATGAATTTTTGGAAGCCCATACAATCTAGGAGTAAGTGGATGCATAGATTTTAGTTTTTTTATAATTTCTATAGGCCAGTTATTCATTCCACGTAATAATTCGTTGGTGTCATTATGGTTTTTAGTGGTAGGATCTCTACTGAGAACTTCATATACAGACCTGTCAGATAATAGATTTTTAATTTTTTCTTCATAATCTGAAGTATTTAAAATAACTGTATTATTACCTTTGTCGGCTTTGAGTATGATGATGTCTTTATTATTCCTTAATTTGAGAAGCGTTCTTCTTTCCATTTGGTTAGAGTTGGTGTTAGGAGATCTTGACTGAGCTGAAAGCATTATGCTACTTTTTAATCGTAAGTCATTAGCTATTGGAACTGGTAGTAATGAGAAGGCTTTTTCTAAGTTGCAGATGAACTCTATTTTAGGAATGACAGTGGATTTTAAAGCAAAGTTGAATCCTTTTTTGAGGATAGAGATCTCAGGTTTACTTAAAACGTGTTTAGATAGGTTAATTATCACTTGGTTATCTGGTAGAGACGGTTTGCAGTTGCTATGATTATCATACAGTATATTGAATTTATCAATTTGTGTCTTTTTGCTTTGATTAAATGTTTTGGTAAAACTGTTGCTAATCATATTGTCTAATAGTTGCCATGTCTCAGCGTCAAGATTATTAGAGATATCTGTGAATAAATTATAGCACTGTGAGTCTATTTTGCTAAGCATGAATCTCGTATGGCGAATTCTTTCTCTAAGAAGAGCATACGAAGTTCGGTGGTAAATCAAGTTGGCTTGTCTGGTTTTATAATATTGTTTCAAACGAAGAAATTTTGGGATCACGCTATTGTCTCTACATCTTTTTAAAAAAGTCAGATGGTTTAAATACCTAGCCTTTTTGCATTTTAAACCTTCGAGATTGCGTACCTTTTGTTTGGTGAACTCGTTGATTCTGTTCATTGTGTTGAATTTTTTCTTGACAATTATTTATAAGACTATTACACTTTTTTTATAATCTTTGTCAAGTAGCTTTATTTTATCCTCCTACATGTCAATAGTTTCCTCAAATCAATAGTTTCCACAATACCATCAAATTCACATTAGAAATGGAAAAAGATAAAAAACTGCCATTCCTTGACATTTTAATAAAGAAACAATCCAATAATAGTATCGACCTATCTGTATACCGAAAACCTACAAATACTGGACGTTACCTCCATTTCAACTCAGCTCATCACATAGCTCAGAAACTTAGCATTATTCATAGTCTCAAGAAAAGAGCTATACAGTATACGACAGACAAGGAGGACCTACTAACGGAATTAACCAAAATATCCAGAGAACTTTCTTTAAATGGTTACCCAAAAAGACTCTATAACAAGATTTTCTTTACTGATATACCACATCAACAACGTCATGACGTCCAATACATCAGTACAATTACGATTCCTTTTGGCAGCAACCTTTCAAAAAAATTAGCTAACCTTTTAAAACCGCATAAGATCAGAGTGGCATTCAAACCAATCAACACTATTCGGAAATTTTTAAGATCACCGAAAGATCCTCACCCATTCTACAAGTAATCTGGAGTATATAATATACCTTGCTCATGTGGTATTAGTTACGTAGGTCAGATCTCTAGAAGCTTTGAAACGAGAAGAAAGAACACATTGGATATGTCAGAAATAACAGACAAGACATTTCAGGCCTTTCATGCCACTTTGCCTCTACTAACCATCATATTAAGTGGGATAAGAGCCTTATGCCATACATAGAAGATAACTACCATTCAAGAACCTTTAAAGAAGCAGCTACAGTCGCCCGTAAAACTGAAAACCTAAACAAGAATCAAGGTCTAATTTTACCAGAAATTTGGAAAACTTTTATCAGATCATTAAACATCAAAGAAATGAACTTTCATAACAATTACGTAATGAACCATAACGAATAAATCACGTTAACGAGATACGCACATTGTCACGCACAATACGTCCCGCACAATACGCACAATAGGTGGTTCCAAGACTGCTGTAGTAAATTACCGACCGATTAGCATATCAGGAATCATTGTCAAGGTTTTAGAGAAAATAGTCAAGAGGAAAATACAAGATTGGATAGAAGAAAATGGGATACTGTATCGGGGACAGCATGGTTTTGTGAAGGGTAGGTCATGCCTCAGTAACTTGCTCACGTATTATAACACAGTGACGGCTGAACTGGATAAGGGTAATGGGTTTACGGTGATGCTACTGGACCTTGCCAAGGCCTTTGACAGGATTCCACATGGAATTCTAATCAGTAAATTGCAGCATATGGGAATGGACATAGGGTTGGTGAGATGGGTAGGAGGGTGGTTGACGGAGAGATATCAGAGAGTGGTTTACTCGGGAGTAGAGTCCACAAGACGGCCTGTGACTAGTGGTGTGCCACAAGGATCTGTTCTTGGACCACTGCTGTTTAATTTGTTCATAAATGATATAGGAAATGATCTGAGAGGAACAGTTCATTTGTTTGCGGATGATGCGAAGTTGGGTAGGGCAATAGTGAATGCAGATGACGTCAAAATTTTGCAGGATGATTTGGATAGATTGGAGGTCTGGGCTAAGGAGAATGGATGTCAGTTTAATGTGGCAAAATGTAAGGTTATGCATTTTGGGGTGAAAAGATTGGCGGCAGTTTACTGCATTGGTGGAACCGTGCTCCAGGAAATTGATGAGGCACGAGATTTAGGAGTGTTGGTAGATAAGGAATTGAAATTTAGGGGACACATTGCAAAAGTGACCAAAACAGCTCATCAAATCACTTGGTTGCTGAAGAATACGATGACAAGCAGAGACAAGCAGGTTATTGTTCCTCTGTATCGAGCCTTGATAAGACCCCATCTAGACTACTGTGCTCAGATTTGGTCACCTAGGTTTCTTCTTGATGGGGAGGAGGTGGAGAGGATCCAGAGGCGAGTGACCAAGATGATAGCAGGTCTGTGGAATGAACAGGTTGAGGATTTGTGGGTTGCAAAAATTGGTTGATAGGCGGAGGAGGGGAGATATGATTGAGACATTCAAATTACTGAAGGGTTTCTATAAAATTGATTCAGAAGATATTTTTGAGAACAGGGCTGGTTGTGGGAGGACTAGGGGACATCCATGGAAACTGGGCAAAAGTGTGGTTAGTAAAGGTGTTAGAGCTGGGTTCTTTACTTTTAGAGTAGTGAATGAGTGGAATGCGCTCCCTGAGTCTGTGGTGGATGCTGTGACAGTGAATGAGTTTAAGGCGAGGTATGATAGATACTGTATGAATGTCAAATAGTTGTGATGAATATGATTTGGGGCCTCCCTCGATGAGTCCAATGACTCCCTGGAGTTGCCCGTAATAATAGTAATAGTAATAGTAATAATACAAATTTTTTGTATGAATTAGAATTATCAGTTATAACCTAGTCTGTAACCTTCATTTTAGCTTACTAGTTTGTATTCCTTGAGGATGCCAATAGAAAAGGATTAGCGAAACATGTAGGAGGATAAAATAAAGCTACTTGACAAAGATTATAAAAAAAGTGTAATAGTCTTAATAATAATAATAATAATAATAATAATAATAATAATAATAATAATAATAATAATAATAATAATAATAATAACAACAACAACAATAATAATAATACTTTTTTTAACATTTTTATTATTTCTCAGATTAATTAAATGCATTATAGGAACACAATTATGCATAACAAATACTTTCTGGTACATCAATTTTTTTTAAATAATAATAATAACAATAACTGTTTACAACGTATATTATTATAATATTCATAATGATAATTATTACAGATGTTTCTTTGCAATTTTGCACTCTATATACACAATATCAATGGATATAATCACTCTATATTGCATACTTTTGTTACAGTTATTACATACATTACTTACATTTGTTTACATGTGATACGTAAATTACATGCATTTGGTTACATATGATGCATCTTGGATGAGAACTAATTTCTCTGCTTTCATCCTTGAAGCTTATATGTAAGCTTATCTGAGGATGACACCAGTTGGTTATTATTTATTGTTTTTTTTTGCTGTGTTGGGAAGCTACGAAATCTATGATTGAGAAATTCGCGCGCGCGCACACACACGCACGCATGCGCACACACACATACACACACACACACCGTTTCTTTTGCTATTAATTTTGTTTGATAAATATTAATATTTCACCCCCTCTCTTTGTTTGGCGGCATGATGTATGTTGTTGGAAGCCTGGAATTTGGAAAGCAGTCGCTTCGTCATTAGTTATGGATACTTCTGTTAGTATCAATATATCAATAATATCAGTCTAATTCCTCAGATAAGCCTGTAACAATAACCAATCTTTTCGGATGCTTCTGATGTTAATATGCAATATTGAGAGACCTCTCGCTTGTACTGCGTGTTGTTTCCATGCATCAAGCGATTCGAAAGTACAATTACTGATAATTCGAAAGTACAATAATAATAATAATATTAGTAGTAGTAGTAGTAGTAGTATTACGAGAAACTCCAAGGAGTCCTTAGACTCAGCGAGGGAAGCCCGAAACATCATGTCAAGAACTATTCAGCATTTGCACAGTGTCCATGATACTTTGCTTTGAACTCATTTACAGTCATGGCACCCACAACAAACTTTGGCAGCTTATTCCACTCATTCACCACTCTCCAAGTAAAAAACCTAGTTCTAACACCCTTGCTAACTACACTCTTGCTCAGTTTCCATGGATGGCCTCTAGTTCTCCCACAACCACCACCACCACCTGTTCCGAAAAATTTCCTCTGAATTAATCTTATAAAAAAATCCCTCAGTAATTTGAATGTCTCAATCATATCACCACTTTCCCGCCAATCAATCAGTTTCTGTAACCCACAAGTCTTCAACCTGTTCTGTTAAGGTTCGTTCCATTGACCAGCTGCCATCTAGGTCACAAGCCTCTGGATCCTCTCTACCTTCATCCCCATCACCAAGAAATCCTGGCGCCCAGTAGTCAAAATGAAGTCTTATCAAGGCTCGATAAAGAGGAACAATAATCTGCTTGTCTCTGTTCGTCAAAGTATTCTTCAGTAAACTGGTGATCTTATGAGCTGCTTTAGCCGCATTTGCTATGTTCCCCTCCTCCCCTAAAGTTTAATTCCCTATCCACTAACACCCCCAAGTCTGGCTTCTTCAATTTCCTGGCATACAGTTCCACCAATGTGGTTTACTTTACTGCTGATAATCTTTTCACCCCAAAATGCATACCCTTACACCTTGTCACATTAAACTGACATCTATTCTTCTTAGCCCAGTCTGCCAATCTATCCAAATCATCCTGCAAAAATTTGACATCATGTGTATTAACTATTGCTCTACCCAACTTTGCATCATCGGCAAATAACTGAACAATTTCTCTCAGATCCTTTCCTATATCATTAATGAATCTCTACTCCTGAATAATCTGTATTAAACTACTCTCTGATATCTCTCCATCAACTCACCAACACTATACCTATCCCCCCATGTGCTGCAGTTTACTGATTAGAATTCCATGTGGTATCGTGTCAGAGGTCTTTGCAAAGTCCAGCTGTATCACTGTAAACCCATTACCCCTATCGAATCCAGCCCTCACTGTATTAGAAAATGTGAGCAAGTTACTGAGGCATGATCTACCCTTCACAAAACCATGCTGTCCCCTATACACTATCCCATTTCCATCTATCCATTCCTGTATTTTGCTCTTGACCAATTTCTCCAATATTTTGACAACGCCTCCTGATATGCTGATCGGTCGGTAATTTGCAACAGCGGTCTTAGAGCCTCCTTTATGCAATGGAACTATTTCCCCCTCTTTCCATTCCTTTGGGACTGACCCAGAGTTGAGACTTAGTTTCAACAATATGGTCAAGGGCACTGACAATTCTTTTGCCCTTCACGTAAGACTCGAGCTAGTATACCATCCACTCCCACAGCTGTATTCACATTCAGGTTCTGTAATATGCTATGCACCTCTATTTCATTTACCTAAATTCTCGTATAAGTCTTTGGCTCTCTCATTCCTGCAGTATCATCACCTGGATGATATACTCTTGCAAAATGTTCACTTAGTAATTCTACTATTTTGATTGATTCAGTTACCTCCATATCATTGAAATTCCTTAAAATCATTCTGCTACATACATTCTTTCTTTTACTGGCATGAAAACTGTTTGGGATTCTCTTTAGCCTGATTGTTAACAACTTCCTTTCATAATTTGCTTTTGCCTTTCTAACCACACTAGTTACCGTTCTGGTCTGTGCCTTATAGTGTTCATGTATCTGCAGGTCATCTTTCTTCTTAAATTCCCTTCACAATTATCTATTTTTTACAGCTCCAGTTTAATGGTGTTATTCATACATTTAACTCCCAATTAATTTACTCTTCTGACTACCCAGTCAGCCATTACCTCTCCCAAACATTCCTTTATAACTTCCCATGCCCTATCAACATCCAGCCTTTGCAGTTTTACATGCCAAGACATTGATCCAAGCAATCTCCTAAGCTTGGCATACTTTCCAGTCCTGTGATTCCACGCATATCCCGTTTAACCATAAATTCGACATATCAAGACTATATAATCACTCCAAACAATTTATGACAATGTGGTCATATTCGTTATAGACAAATTCTCAGATGCAATTACTAGATGGATTCTATGCTCATTACATTAGTGATACAGCTTTCAAGAACAAAAATGGCTTTCACTGAAGAATATGATGAAGCTTCAAGCCAGATAGCGTCTCTGTTATCCGATATTACTTCGAATTTTCTTATCTTGATATTAAAACACCAAATATCTTTTATTATTACACACTGATTATCATCATTTCCAAGGATGTGCGAATGTTGTTGTTGTTGTTAAGAACAGCCACATATTAGTTGTAACAATTTCAGTCATGTTTTTTTATGTTTTTTTCTGAAATTACTTATTGACGCCATTTTTAATTAAAATATAAGTCTATCCAATTTTATATCCAAGAAAGAGATTTACCTGTTGTATCTGCCAAAGTTAAAAATATTGATACACTTAACAAATGAGATAAAATATAAAAACATACAAAAATATGTATTACTTGTGTATTGTAGAACATGTCAGTAACTGCTATATTTCACTATAAGGGTGAAATCGCTGTAGCTCTCTGGAAATAGATGCTTCCATAATACTAGACTGCCTGAAGGAAGATAGTGGTGAGTTCGATTCTAATCGCCGACAAGAGGAGCCTTTTCTCAGACAGTTCACGAACTAGTCAATCTTTGACACAGGCAGCGTTTTTTTTTTCTCCATGGAACTTGCGTTTTTGATCGCACAAATCAAGAAAGAAAATGCTGAATCGCGGAATTAATATCGAGCTGAGATCTTACTGTATTTCGGAAAATAGTATATAGTGTTTGGGTTAGTGACCACAAGATGATGACAGTTGTCTGTCATTTTTTTTTTCTCCCGTCTACGTCTCTCTTCTTTTATCTACTGAAATCCATGGAGATTGTCTCCTAATCTTCAAAAAATAATTGTTAAGCAGTCTCTCCTGCTCTGTGTGGTAAAGAAAAAGAGTTATTTGATTTATTACTTTTTAAATTGTAAATATACATTAACATCAACTAAGCTACAATAACTCTATCTCCATATTTTGTCTTAATTCAGAAATTCTCGATTTATTTAATTTATATAATCCTGTTACTGTGTCTACCTTATTATAATTATTTATGATCTAAATTTATCTTACATCTTTTTTATGCAATAACAAAGGTGAACAATATCTGTAGTATAGAATCTATCCTGATATTATGGAACTCAAGTAATTTGCTTCCAATCGCATACATATGCCACTTTTATAAAAACAATTCCGCTTTGGAATGAATTTCTCCTATCTCAAAGGACCTTTTGCCCATGTTAATTTGCTGTTCATATGAAGCTTTCTCCATAACAGTCTTTAAGGTTCCTGCTAAACTACTTGAACTGCCAACAAGATCCATGCCAAATGTAGCTCCAGGAGGGCTTATGCCTGCAACATTTCACTCACTTCTGAGATTTTCCCTGTTTACTCTTACATACAGGTGATGTATTTCTGTGACAAATGACAACTCTGGAGTATCAGATTATAAGATGATAAGAGTACACCCTTAATCCTCACCAAATGCTGAGTTCATGGGTATCGATGATTTTAGAGGCAACGAGGAGGGAAAGAGAGAGATTGCACACAACTACCCCATCTTTTCTTTTTTCCCTGAAATGCGCGATTAATATCCTGTTTTTCTGCGAGAAAAACATCGTATTTGGGTGCATAAAAAATCGTATTTGGGTGCGCCAAAGATTAACTCAGTGGCTTTGAAAAAGACTAAGAAATTCCATTATTCAGAGACTAGAATTGGAGTAATTTGTTACCAAAATTTGTTTCAGTCTATATTGGTGTCGTTATTAGCCTTGTGGGAACGTCTATTGTACCGTAATGCTAGATCCTCCAAAGAAATGATCCCACAAGTCCAGTTAATCGCACCAATTTAGATTGAAAAAAAGAACTAAATCAAAATAATAAATTATTCCAATTCTCCTTTAGGATGACTTTTAGATTTCTTTTAGTTTTGTACTAAGAAATAGTATTTATCTTGGTTCTAGTTACTTTATTAGGATTCTACTAAAGTATTATTTTTTTATACTATTTCACATTCTTTTACACTTTTTCAACCGAAAAGCAAATGCATGTCATACTTCTAACAGTCACACAAGCCCTCAATAATAAAAACAGAGGCGACTTTCAAAATTTGCATCTGTTGGCAGAGTGTAAAAGACACTCTGCCAACAGATATGTTTACGAAGTGAAGACTTTTTTTACTCAGCCTGAAGGAGAGACCAATTTCAAAAATATTTCATGTAATTTATTATTATCATCATTATTATTATATGAAATAAATTTAAATATTAAATTAAATAAATCCACTAACGCTTTCGAAGGACAGTGAGTCTCTGCCTTCAGCCAAAGGGATAGATGGTCCAAACTATCAATGAATTTAAACGGCAGCTGCTGACGATTGTTATCAATGTTCATACTTGTCAGTGTAAACAAGTTTCAGATAATGCTGAGCTGTTCTAAAAGTCTTTTAACTGTGTGTGTAGCTTTTAATTTCAATTGGAGAGCCAGTTCTGAATATAAATTGAAGATTTCCAATAATTCCTACGAATGGAACTTAATTTATGGCTGTGGTCTGTTTGATTAAACAAGATTATAGACATTACTATAGCCTATAACATATCTATGCAGAACATTATAGCATACTGTGCAAATTATTAACTGCATATTACTACAAATCTCTTTAGGTTCAATGGCCTTCACTGAAGATTCTGAAACACTTTCAATAATGAAATCACACGAATCTTTTAAACAGGCCAGATGCGATGAAAGGATTCAAACAAAGAATGGCAAGAGAACTGGATCCCAGAATCATTCAAAGAAAGATATCATTTCCATATCTGCAGTTCCACTTCAGACTGAAAGAAAAGAGGTTTTATCAAACTACGGCATTTCAAATCAATCTGAACACACCATCAGCCACACAACTATAGCGATTATTCAGGTGGGTCTAGAATGTAGTCTTCCAATCTTTGTTCTTTATTCAAAATATTTGACCGTATTCTGATTTCTGTAAATATTTTCTCTAATGCGATATTTAATTGGAGATTGTCTAAAAAATGATTGATTTTCTCATATATGCTTAAAAAGAGCTCGATGAATGAAATTAAGGCCGAAGCAACCAAAACTGTGGCATTGTATGAGATGAAAACACCTCATTTTTCAGGAGGGGAACACTCTGCTATATGACAGTGATTAATTCATCTTCAGTTGAAAAAAATCCTTATAAAAGTTCGTCCTGTCCTAGACTAGATTCGAACCAACTTCTTTCCACTAGAAAGACCTACTTTGCAACCGTACCACTTTTAAAAAAATCAGCAATACATTTTTGAGCCCTTTGACAACATGTACAGATGGCGCAGCGGCTCAAATTCTTAACGTTCTAGTAGTTTTAAACCACTCAGAAGGCGAGGCAGGGTGAGCTCTGAGAATATAGTACCTGGAGGCTGTGATTGGTTATTGTGTCAACCAATCCAATTGAACACCGTTATGACTTGCTGTTTTTGTTTTCTGAGTTTCATCTGTTTTGCCTGTGTGAAGTATGGGAAACAATACTGTTTCCCATTGTAAATATGGGCAAAACGTTATAACATTTTCGATAAATTTATAATTTTTTTGCCCATATTTACAATGGGAAACAGTATTGTAGTCGAAGGAGGTAAGCTTCGTCCTCCTCCTCCTCTGTCAAATTTTATAGATTTGAGTAATTCAAATATCCTAACCAAATATAGCATTCTCCTTCATTATTGTTTTCTAATATACAGTATCTTAAAACAAACACATTGTTCCCCACTTTTGCGCAGATTTGGTTACAGTTAATTGATAAAGTTTTCTAAGTTATCCTATAAATTAGACAAATTAAAATGAACACTGATGTGCTGTACACTCTTAAAATTTTATACATCGAATTTTATAGCGCGAATTCCATAAGCTAGTGATTCTTAACACTTTCATTGCCAAGCTGAAAATTGGAATTTCGTGTGGTGGCCAAATTTTTTTAATTTTTTTATTTAGTTAGCGACGTCAACGCGATAACGCGTGATCGGCCGTTTGGTGAGAACTCGCATCGCGTGATTGGCAATGAACGTGTTAACCGGTGGGCCGCGAGCCTCTAGGTGGCTGCGGAAAATTACTTTTCGCTACTGGTAATACTGCAAGTCGTGACATCTGCCTACTGGACGTGTGATAGAAGTGATTCTTTGAGGTTTTAAACAATACTGGTACGAATGCATAGAACTTAACGTTGTTAAGTGCTACTTGAGTGCAATTACTTTTCGAAACTTTCAGTGCTCTAATATTGATTTGTTATTTCTTAAAATTTCCCCGTTATAAAATGAGCAAACAAAGAACATTATTTGATTTCCTAAAACAAATAAATTTACTAAAGTTTTTGCAGTAATATTTAAGTAAAGTTGATTTTTGTTATCTGCTTTTTTTTTTTTTTGTAATCATTATAATCAGTAAGTAAAACCACTTTAAAAAAATAATAAAAAGTTTAATTATTATTATGTTATTACAAACTAGGTCTCCGTAAAAATATTTTAGGATACTTAGAGGGGGGGGGGAACTATTAAAAAGTTAAGAACTACTGGCATAAGCCACGAGAGAACACCCAACCGAAATCGCACGCGACGCTACTCTTAATATACAATGTGTTCGGGATAAATTTGACAGTTTCGTAAGGAAAAAGAAAATCTTCTTTGTATCTATTAAACTTAATGAATTGACAAAAAAACATTACAGGCAGAGTTAATTACAATACTATCAACAAGATTTACTCAAAATAACCACCATTAGCATCGATCACAGCTTCAATTCTGCTTCGGAACCTCGAACAAGCTGATGCTACAGTCTCCCTGGGAAGGGCCGCAAAAACTGTTTTAATTTTATCCATTAACTGGGCTTTTGTATTACTGGAAGTGCGATTGGTGTCTTTTTCAACTGCGCCCCATACAAAATAATCCATGGGGTTAAGGTCTGGGGAGTTTGGAGGCCAAACATTTGGACTGGTGAAGTCGTAGAAATTTTCAGACAACCATTTTTGACTTTTCCCAGAGGTGTGGCAAGGGGCCGAATCCTGCTGCCATACATACGGCCTACCATTGGCTACCCTTGTTATCCAGGGCTTGACTACAGTTAGCAACTCCACGAACAAAGCCCGAATTCCAATGCCAGGGTTCTTCAACACCTGTTCCTGCAGATTTGCGAGGAATTCTGCTGTACGAACGCAATCAGATCGTCTGCTAGGGATCTTTCTTCTTGCTACATCCTCGTAGTCACCATTGCAAGTCTCTAGTTCATGCCTGATTGTTTTTACTGTATTCAGGGAGCATTGGGCAGCAGTCGTAATATCCTTATTTTGATGGCGGGCACGAATCATCATGATACAAGTTATTCTCTTCCATGATTCAGGTGGGTTCCAGCTATCCATCCTTTCTGACATCTTGTATATGAATGAAGAAGGGTCCAAACTTTTAAATGAAGAGAAGTGTGTGTTAATACATGTAACTTACGGAAAAATATAATTAATTATAAATATGTCAAATTTATCCCGAACACCCTGTATATCAGATATAAGCGTTCAGAAATATGTACTATTTCTCGGTAGACGTCCATGACTCAAAGACAAATGGCCACTTAGTGCGGTGTTGGTTTGGGTACTGTTAAAGCGATTTTAAGGAGGTTTACGGAGATAGGTTCCTTTTCTCCTGGCAGAAAAATGAAAACCACTTACTGAAGAGACTTGGCAGCTAGTGGGATAAATGTTTCTGACATGACAGTCCATCAAAGATTGTTGGAAGCAAGGAGGACTGCCAGCAGACCAAAAAGAAGAAACGACTGTACGAAGGCTATGCAGAAAAAGAGTGGACAAAAGTGTACAATGATTGGATTGTTGAGAAATGGAAGGTCTTATTCTCAGATGAGATTCAATTCTTTGTCCAAGGAGAGCGAGTACCCTGTGTTCGCAAATCAGCGACCGAGAGGACTTCTCCTGCCCACCTTCAAGAAGCTGCTAAACACCCAACTAAAAAGATGTTCCGCAATTGTTTTACACGTGATGGTCCAGGATTGCTTGTGCTGTTGACGATATGATGAAAAGTAACCAACACCTAAAAATATTGGAGAAAAGAGTGATCCCACAGATCCAGTAAGACAACATGACACAAAAAGATTTCAAAAAAAAAGACGAATCAAAAAGATTCACTTCAAAAAAAGTGAAAAGGTTCCCCAAAAATCACAACATCCAATTGCTTCACTGGCCAGGTAACTCTCCTGGCATTAACGCAATAAGAAATTTGTTGCAGTAGTGAAAAAAGATACTTGGAAAATTAATTGTGGATACAAAAGATAACTTAATACAATCTATTATAAAAGTATGGTTTCAAAATGGAGAAATAAGAAAAATGTCTTCTACGTTGGTAGAGACCATGCATAAGCGAATTAATGAACATATTAGGAACAGAAGAGCACATATAAATTATTAGGTAAATTTGGAATTTAATTTTTGTACTTAATTTCTTGCGAAATTAAAAGAGGAACCAATTTATATTTTTCCTTAAATTGCATTCTTCTTCCATAGCTTATACAAGCTTTTCCGATTTTGTCGATTTTTTGTTTAACAATTATATGAGTTATGCTTGGACGTTCCTTTTCTCTTCAATTTAAGCTCTTGATGATGCGTTCATGGACACATGAGCATAGAACCTGAAAAAATGACTGACCTGTAAAATTCCGAAGTCTAATATGATCTTCAATATTGGCGACATGTAATGAGTTCCGTGTTTCTTGCCGGTATAAATTGGAGGAATATGATGCTCCCAAGTCAATGGCACTATGTCCACATGAAATGGATGCGAGGAACTGAAGACGTTTGAAAGAGGCCTTGTGATAAGATGCATGTTGCAGTCATATTGTTTACAAATTGGGACATCCCAAGTCAGTAATTAGTGATACCACAATGAGAAAGAAGTAGAATCATTAACTCAAAAATGTCCGCCTGATATAGTTGAATTATTCAAATTTGTTATTGCATCCGGTTACTTCACTTGGAAAGGTAAAATTTACAAGCAAGAAGAAGGAACAACAATTGGGCCTCCTTTATCACCAAACTTAGCAAACCTGTTTCTAGAACACCTGGAAGAAAAGATTTCCACTTTTGAACCCAAACCAAAAATGTCCGCCTGATATAGTTGAATTATTCAAATTTGTTATTGCATCCGGTTACTTCACTTGGAAAGGTAAAATTTACAAGCAAGAAGAAGGAACAACAGTTGGGCCTCCTTTATCACCAAACTTAGCAAACCTGTTTCTAGAACACCTGGAAGAAAAGATTTCCACTTTTGAACCCAAACCAAAAATTTGGTTACGATATATCGACAACGTCTTTGCAGTCTGGGATCATCCCGAACATGAATTACATCTGTTTCTAGACAAAATAAACCTTCTTCACCCTCGCATCAACTTTACGCTAGAAAAAGAATCTCCACAGGGTATCTCCTTTCTGGATTTACACATTCAAAGAAAAGAAGACGGGTCTATCGCCACGTCTGTCTATTACAAGCCTACATTTTCAGGTCGCTACATTCACAATTCTTCCACTCATCATCCATCTCAGAAATTTGGCATCATTAAATAACTAGTTTGCAGAGCACACAAATTCTGCTCCTCTGAATATTATCTTAACCAAGAACTAGAAATAATCAAAAATATAGCCATACTAAATGGATATATTCTTAAAACAGCTCAAAAAATCATCAGTCACCGTCCCACACACCAACCCAGAAAAGAAGTCCATAGGATTCCCATACCTTACGTCAAAGGTCTCTCCGAACGTCTTTCGAAAATTATGAAGAAATACAATTTTGACACTACTCAAACCTATCAACCAAATCTATAGCTTGTTACCTTCTCCTAAGGACAAACTCTCACATCTGATGTTACCTGGCATTTATGAGATCCTATGCTCCTGCAAATTGTCTTACTTTGGTCAGACAGGTAGGTCTGTTCAGAAACGCATCTCGGAACATCAAGACCACATTCGTCTTTTCAAACAGCAGAAATCTGGTCTCTCCCAGCACGGAGTTAAATATTCAAACCGTAGGATCCATGGGAGAGGTCGAAACTTCTACTCAGATCTTTATATAAATATGAACTTTTATATAAAGAAAGTGCTGAAGCCTTACTACACAGACCAAATTTAAACCGCAACGACGTTCTCACTATTCCTAAAGTATGGGAAATTGTCATACAAAATTGTGTAAAATAATTTATATATATATATATATTTTTTTTTTCCCAGTTATATTTAATTTACTTCTATAACACGTTACTGCACGCATATTGAGATTCCATTGTAATCATGCGCCCTAACTGTATGTTATTGCTAGTATTGTTTGAAGTACTGTACTGATGATGTCCCAAGATACTTGGGATGAAATATTTACGAATTGTCATTACCGTGGTTAGTACGTGTGTTTTTTAGTTATGAAATACGGAGATGGCGGTGTGATGGTATGGTCCTGTTTAACCTGGTTTGGCCTCGGACCTTTGTGATGCTACGAATATTGAACTCGAGAGGTATCCGAACATTCTGGACAATGCGATGCTTCCTACTTTGTGGCGTTTTTATGGAAATGACCATTGTCTCTTTCAACAAGACAATGCACCTTGTCATAAGGCTGCATGGTTTGTGGACATGCACATCACCACACTTGACTAGCCTCCACAGACTCCTGAACCCTATTGAAAATCTGTAGGATGAACTAGAGTTTTGGGTAAGCTCAAGGGACGTTCGCTCCACAGCAGTCCAGAACCTCATTACTATGCCTACAGGAAGAATAGTCAAAAATTCCCATTGATCGGTGTTGCACGCTTGTGGAAATTATGCTCCGTAGGATTGCTGCTGTCATCGCAACGAAACTAGGATCTATGTCTTATTACGACGGGTGCCATGACTGTTTGTTCTTCACACTATGGTGTCGGTTGACTTCATTCCGAACAGTGTGTCTGTGTGTGTGTGTGTATATATATATATATGTATATATATATATATATATATATATATATATACATATAGACTTTATTTCGTTAGCGTTTTGCCTTATTATTATTTTTTTTTTCCAGGAATTCGAGAAGATGCTAGAATGGGATGTTAGCGTTCATTTGTAAGCAGAACAAACTGTCATCGGATCTTAAATAAAAACTTTAACTGCTATACATATTTATTGCGAGCGTAAGTTATTTAATATCCATTCATCATCTAAATTCATTCAGTTACAAAGATATTTTGAATATAATACTAACACCTCATGCAGCATAAGATAGATAATCTCTGCAATTATTAAGCTTGCAATGTTAATATTCCACCTTGCAGGACTGAACATTCTGATTTGAGTCAAGTGTTATCTAGATACATACAAGAATATACAAAATATATACATTTTTGTTTCATATATTTAAATTTCATAATTAAAAAATCTTAATTACTGAAGTATAGAATTAACAGGCCTCAACTGACTTTAAAAATGTATTAAATAAAGAACAAATAGCATTACACTAGAAAATTTATTGATACTCCATGGAACGAACTTTACTTTCAGAATGTTTCGATAGCATGGTCTACTTAACAAAAGAAATGTTGTGGGAAACTTCCTCAGTATCACTTTATAAAATGATTAATGATGCCACTTACCTGATACTAGCATCCCAATGATATAAGAGCTTTCACTGAGTATACGATTCTACTCTTTCCTGAATGAAAGGGACTTCAAAACAGTTCTGATAGTTTAATAGAACCCTTGATGAATATACTAGTATTAGTTTGTGGAAATGGATTAAAAATCATCAAACGAGTATCATCAAATGTGTATTCAATTGTCAGATTATTTGTAATCAGATCGTTTGATATTCAGTCATTATCTGAACAGTAATGATCGAATGCCAGTTTTAGAGAAGTGGTTTCTGATAGCATCTTTGAATCTCATTTCAAAGATGTCCCCCAGGAATCACAGTATTTAAGGCGATGACATATTAATCTTCTAGAATCTTGATCTTCTATATTTCAGTTACATTCCTCTGGACTGAATAAATCTCCATTACTATCGGTTTTGTACCAGATTTAATTATGATAAGGAGAATAGCCGTTCGATGTTGACAAAATCTTACATTTGTCATGGAAGGAACAAAGGATTTAGGGTATGACTACGAATACGATTTTTTTTCCCCATTCTTTATTTATAATCACTTGGAGAATTATACAAAATGTTCTCTACAGTAATCACGGACAAGTGTGTGTAGGAAGGGGGGGGAGAATAAGAATAGTGGTTGCATCAGGTTAGAATTACAGAGGAGGCAACTGAAATTATGGAAGCAGTATATTTTGTCTATGGATGGATACTTTGGTAGAATGAAAACCCTGCTAAGGTTGGAAAGTTCTACGGTTCCTTTTATTCTACAAGAGCTAAAAGGTGGTGATCAGGTCACACCTAGAATGCTATTCGTAGATCTAGTTGCCTGGATATTCAGAGGATAAAGAACCCAAAGGTGAGTTACTAAAACTATGTAATGAGTTAGGATGTCATGTATAAAAATTGAAGGAATGTAATTTACAGAAGAGACTGATTTAGTATCACATCAAAAGTGAGGATATTACGAAGAACTCGCCATTGTTAGCATTCAGGAATGTGTTAGTAGAGCTAATCTCAGGTGGTGTGGTCACTTAAACAGAATAGGAGAGGAAATATTAGCAAAACAAGTGTTTTCTGCCAGGTTGGAAGGAAGAAGACCCAGAGGAAGACCAGGATATAGGTGGATTGATACAGTAAAAAGTGCCTTAGAAGATAGAAATATAAGATATGATAATGTTGGAGTCTTGACAGATAACAGATCAATTTTGAGGAAAATTGTTAATAGGAAGTTAATAATGGTGTAACGTTTTCATGTAGTACTAATATAATTTTCCTCTATACCTCCTGAGGATACATATCAGTAACTTGATGATGATGATGTGATTTAGAATATAGGAAATAATATGATAGGAAGTGATAGGTGATATGATTGAGACTTGAGAAAAAAAAATCTACCAAGAAAAAAAGGGAAGTTTTTGCTTGGAGAGTAGTGAAAGTAAGGGGAATGTGTCGCCAGAAAACCAAGGGGGCGGGGGTGAATAAATTCAAGATGACGTATGAGCAGTATTAATGCAGCATCTGTTGTGCATAAACCTGTCACGAAGGTCTTATAACTTCAGAAAAGTCCGCTCCCGATTACGTATCTGGAAGAGATCTGATTAAAACTGTACAAGTGCAATATACGAAATATTTTCATGTAGCTTGCAGTGCATTACTAAAAGGGTTAATTATATGTCACTTGTTTTATTATGTATTTCATCACATCTTAACTGACCGCTTTCCACGAACAATAATAATGTTTCCTTGCTGATTTTCCAACAAAATTTCTTTATATGGGTAAATTCCTGGAGCACTCTTTGGTTGTTACCAATTACTAAAACAATGTCTTCTTCTTCTATATGGCATCAGCATTCTTCGCATAATTGCCATCATCATCATCATCAAATTCCTGCTATGTACCTCTAAGGAGTTTACAGAATATTATGATAGTTACATAATGAGAAGTTACATCATTGCTAACTTCTCATCGACAAGTTTCAATCAAATTATCTTTCAAGACTCTATATTATCAGATCTTATATTTAAGCCTTCTAAGGCTCTTCTTACTGCATCAGTTCACTTAGATATCGGTCATCCTCTGAGGTTTTTCCTGACAAAAAAAAAAAAAAAAAAACACTTGTTTTGCTAACCTCTGCTCTCTCATGCTGCGTACTGTTTAAGTGACCATGCCTTTTAGATTCTGCTGACACATTCCTGAAAGCTAATAATGTCGTTTTTTTTTTAATATCCTAATTTTTATGATACTGATGACTGATGCTATCTGTTCACTTCCCCCTAATCTTTCTCAGAACTCCCATATCTGAGTTCTTAGATCCGGTGTTTTATTTCTAACCTAGCATTCAGATCATCATCGTATGTTACGCTTTCGCGCAGGCTGACACATTTTACCGCGTAGGCATTCAGATCAATATGCTAAAATTGGTTTGAACACTGTCTTGACTAAATTCTCTCTTATTCCATATAAATTTCTTCAGTTTACTTCCTACCATACCAGCTTTACTAATTCTGTTGTCTTTTTTCCAAACTTATCTGCCATCTTCATTAAAGTAACTAAATATCTGACGTGTTTTATTTGTTCTCCATTCAGGATTTCGGCAGGGATATCCATTCGGCCAAAATCGATACTCCTGTTTCTGCATGTTCATACCTGGACAACTAATGCCATGTGTAAATAGATTTATTAAATTTCAGTGTACATTGTGCTTTCAAGATATTTGTCTTTCTGTTGGAACAATGAATGTAGTGAAGTCGATTCCAAAGATAGAAAAAGTCGAATTTTATTACAATGGCCTTCAAGAAGTTAAAGAAGCGATTATGGAAAAGTGGAAATTATACTGAAAACTTCCCGGCAAGTAATTAAGTCAATCAGCACATCTTTAGAGGACTTAGAGAAGAAATGTAAGAAAATTAAGCAAAGTGTAACAGTAGCTAAAGAAAAATCATGGGGTGGTTTCTTAAGAATATAGAAGGTAAATATCATAAAGGTGCGAAAATGCTTTGGAGGCAATTGAGAATGCTTAGAATGAAAATGAAAGAAAAAGTGAAAGGAATAGGACATTTTGGTGGTGACATGAAAACCGATAAGGATATTCTGAATATCGAGGAGTAATCATTTTGAAATGCAGGAAAATACTTTAAATGAGATAACAGATGTAGAAATTATTCAAAAGAAATGCACTCACGAGTACATATCAACACTGAAGTAGAAAGAACAATCAGAATCATGAAAAGTGGGAAAAAATGATGACATACGGTAATAAACTAGACTTTGCGAATATCGGAATAGATAACAAATAAAGTAGAAATGAAATATACGATAATCTACTCCGTTTCTATAATAGAAACGGAATATTAATCAGCATCATTTAGGGGGACCCCGATCATGTGGTAGAGCTCACACGGTACCCATTTTTATCCACAGTACAAAAAGAGAAATGAATGTCAGAATTACAGGAAAATTTCTGTACTGAGTATTTCAAATAAAATTTATGGAAACCCATTTAAGAGTAGACTAATAAAATTGTGGGAAATAATCTCGGAAAGAACAAGCTTGACTCAGGTGAAATGAAGCTTTTCAAAACTAGATATTTTTTTAATTGAGGTTTTGTTGATCATGACAATGTTGACAATATAAGGACCTGAGGTTTGTAGATCCTAGAAAGGTACTTATGAGGAAAAATATGATGACTACCTAACTAGCTGCGTAACCGGGCCTCCTTTGGCTGAGATAGTGGTGTAAATGCCCTCTTGGCACTGACACCACTAAACCGCAGAAAATATCTTGGGGTATTTTGGATCGATAGAATAATGTTCCACAGGTCAGCCACCGAGTGAGGGACTAGCGTCGACCAGCGGATGGTGCGTTCCACATATCCCACAAATGTTTGATGGGATTTATATCAGGAGAACTTGGTAGGCAGGGAAGCACATAGAATGCTCGAATACTCTTTGAACAATGCGAACCTTGTAACACGAGCGCAATCGTGCTGGAAGAATCCAGATCCATTGGGCCACTTTGCTATATATAGCACCAACACCTGGTCTAAAACAATCCGCATAGGATACGGCCACCACTGTCTTGTTTCCGTCCAATCGTGCAGTCAGGCTGGTCATAATGCTTTGGCTCATGCATGAATATGACAGTGTTCTAAGAGAAAAGCTCTTCGAAACATTACAAGCTTGTGGTACATGTGGTATGGCACATAGCGCAATATGCAGCTTGTACAGAATTTTATGTCAGCAGTAGAACAAAATAATGTACAGGAATAAATTCAGTTGAGTCATTAATCACTCACGAAGCAACTAAGCCTATATACCACTGAGTGGTATTGAATCGCTTTGGGGAGTGAAATTTTCGTGAGTGATTCCTCAAAGGGAAAAGAAGAAAAAAAAAAGAAACACCTACAATATTCGTATGAAACCAAATAACCCAACTTCATAAGAATATTGTAGTTTTTTTAAGGGTTATTAACTTCGAGATTCAAACCCAGATTTCTCGGGTCAAAGGCCATCATCAATATTGAGTGAGAAGTAAGTAGGACGATGGTTTCATGTCAAATCTTTTATAAGAAAATCGTGCATGTATGCTATCTGCGTTGTTATTATTCATAACCTATAGATGTGAAATAAAGGTGAGTTAGCCGGTCTCATACGGCGATAAGGTTTTTTCCAATGAACACAGGCATCTACAGACATAGGACGCACCTGGTGGCATAGGGTTAACTACTTTATCTTCGAGGCTTCAAATCGTAATAGGCTACTAAACCTATTATGATTTGAAGTAACAGTATACGTATTGAAGAAATAATATACGTATAAGGAGGATGGATGAGAAATAATATAGGAGATAATATCGTTAACTTCATGAAACAAAGTGGCATTCAACCTGATCAAAATCGAAGTTTAGTTCTGCCGTTTGCTTTATTCAGATGTTATACAGTATGGTGGGGGGAAAAAAGTACCGAATAACTACAATGATATATATTATGGAGTAAACGGTTTATTAATGAAGTAATATCTTTACACGATATGTACATCCAGAACTATCGGTGGAATCTTGGTCGCATAAAGCATTAACGACGGTAGATTACGTGCTCGAAATAGGCACCTTGTATTTCAAGACAGGTTTCATAGCACATGCAATGTTCTCTATCATCATCGAGAACAAGGGCTAGGACATCTGCTGGACATATTGTGTAATTTCCCTTAGTTCATCAGGGTCTGAAAGCCGGTTATGGTTGAATGCCCACTCTTTCAACATCCCAAAGGAAGGCATCAAGTGATGTCAGATCAGAAGAACGTGAAGGGTACTGGAATTATGGATAACTTCATGAACTTCTGTGAACCTCGCTGGAAATGCACTTCGTCCGAGAACCAGACATTATGGAGGAAGGACGTATCTCCATAGACATTAGCCAGAAGTTGTGCACAGTATTCCTGCCGAGAAGGCATCTAGCTCCTTAAGGATTCTCTGTAGTGACTCTCCTCAGTATCCCAAGTTTTACTGCTGTTCGGTGTTGATTGTGCTTCAGAGACTGTAACACACGCACCAGCACACGCCTGCGATTCTCATTTGTGTAAACAGTTCGTGGTCTCCCCGAATGCCCTTTGCATTGCGGCAGAACACTCCCGGTACATCGGAACATCTTAATTAAGGCAATGATGGCACTGTTGCTTGGGGCATGCTTACATAAACAACGAACAAACTGCTCATAAACGTCGTAGGCTTGGACCATTTGCTCTCAACTCTATACGAACACTCACCATTGCTACAGCCATTGGAGCACACAGGAAGGGGGCCCTCTCCCCCCAAAAAAAAGACTAGAAAATTTTCAAAAAATCTTTTCCTAATTAAAATTCATTTTTTTATTGATGTGTCGTGTCTTCAATTTCTATACTACTTATGAATTAGCGACCAAATAAGGTGGGAATACTGTTTGGTTCTCGGGAATCACGGTCGTTGTAAACGTAAGGCGAACGAAGTAGTGCTCTGGCGATACTTTGTTTGCCCGAGCCGGGTCAGAGATCACGTGTATCACGTATTGGCAATCACTGCAGATACTCAGTCATAGGTCGTATGCAATGCGTAGTGTGTATTCTCAAATCATCTACTCAACCCCCCCCCTCCCAATTTAATCATGAGTACTCGTCCCCCCAAGATTAAATCTTGAGTACTCGGTCCCCTCCAAGATTAAATCCTGAGTGCGCCACTGGCTACAGCTAAATGTAATACTACTCTGGCACCACTGGCTACAGCTAAATGTAATGCTACTCTACACGTGCTCTTCTATTAATGTGCATGCAGTCGGACAGCATATCTCATAGCACCTGTACTGAAGGAGGACAAAGTTCAGTAGTATTTTTTTAGAACTACTTGTCACAGATGTCTTGAAAGTTTGTCAAGATATCTGCATGCTTATGCTTGAATGGAGGCCACTTGCAATACATGGTGCGTCGATTACGTTTCGTGTCATCACCAAAAATCTGGCTTCGTGCTCTGTGGTGTAGCGAAGGCGAGCTCTTAGCAAACGTCTGGAACACATTCCACTGCTTTGAAAGGCTGCCCAGAGACTGGATACAGCACTATATGAAATTCCACGCTTTCTGGCCCTTGTTTTCAAGCTTCCGAATAATTCTTCCTTGCACGAAATCATCTAGATCAGGGCTGTCCAACCTTAGGTAATCCGATGGCTGCATCATAATGCGCATCTAGTAATTTGGTGAGCAGCAGCGACACAACCTCGAAAGCTGAAGAAATGAACAACACGAATTGCGCGCATACGTTCCCCGTAAACGTCCGGAGCATGCGCGTTGGAACAAAACAGTGTAAGAACGCTTCTTTGACACATCAATATTTGAAAAACACGTGGGTATACAGGTATGTACAAACATCAAATAAAATTAACAACATCGAGATTGTCGATTAGTGATAGAATTAAAATATCTAATATGCATTCGATTAAAATTTATTTTATTTTTTAGCTCGTGAAAATCAAAACCCACAGGCAGTGCTTTGGACAGCCCTGATCTAGATGATATATATTTGAGACATTACAAGAACATCCTAGTTTGCAACTTTATTCCTCCACAAAAAGAGCTTCTTTCAAAACAATTCGCTTAGTGTAGCTTTTTTTTTTTTTTTATCTTATATCCTGTCAAGTGCTACCAGGTGACTCTGCACTGGATTCGAAAATGTGTACCCACTTTCTACTCGAAATCGTGTTATATAAATTTCCACAAGCTGATTCGTCTGAATTTGCGATTTTAATATTCACAAATAGTGTTTGTCCTTAGGTTTAGCCTCCATAGCACAATTCGAACGAGGGCATGTTGCGCCCTTCGATTGGAAAAGGCCTAAGTTCGATTCTCGTCGTGATGAGAGGAATATTTATATGGATTTTTTCAATTGAAGGTAAGTTAGCCGATCCCATTCTTTTTCCTGATTCTTCTGGCATTAGTATATATGCATTGCAATACCTCCTTGTGCCTGCAGGTACTTTTGTCTCCTTGAGAGTACCTGTGGGCACAAATCTGAAACGAGTGTCTCGATTCACATTTGAACATGAAAAAACTGCATTCAGCGTTCAATAATCATGAAGACGAACTTCAAATTTGGTTTAAGTACACTCTGGAACATGGGGGTTTTTATTTACAGAAGATAAAATATAGTACAAAATCCACCAAGGACCATTTGAGGCTATAAGTGCGTGCTTTAGGATTAATTAAACAGTAATGGGTAGAAGAGACACCAAATTAATGTTCATTTCATGTTTGCATAACTTACAAATGTGGTTCAATATATCAGTTGTTCTAAGAACTGCATTCTGTGAATGACATTTTCTACAGTAGAATGCAGCAGATTTGCTTCACATGCTGCGTTATTCTGTCTTTCAAGGTTGCTAAATCAGGAACATGAACATGTCCTTCGTACACTGTTTCAGATGGCCCACAACCAAAAGTCAAATGGGGTTGAGATCAGGCAAACAAGGTAGCCATGCCATGGGAATGCACGACTAATCATTCTGTGAAGTGGTTGGTAACATTCACTGTACCGACAATCCAGTGTGAGGTGGTGCTCCATCCTGCATGAATATTGTACAGTCAAGGCATCTTTGTTGCTGTAGTTGAGCAACATCTCTTGACACTTAACCAGCAGAGGAGCACAATTACTAGTCCTGTCAGGCGAAGTTCTTCAAAAAATTACGGACTAATAATAAATGATGCAGTGAAACATACCAGTGCCTTTTAGTGAGTGTAAAGAGAGTGACTGAACACACGAGAGTTATTCGTAGCCCAAATGTGGTAACTGTGTGAGTTAACACTACTGTTCAGATAAGAATGTGCCTCATTTCACTGGGTCTGGCTCCCACTGATCAGACCTCAATAAAGGTCGAAACTGGTCTGGGTAGTGACTTTTCCCATAATGCATAGCATTATACATACCCATAAGGATATGTGCTTTGCATTATGGGATACTAAGGCAAATGATGTGAAGTTATACCACCTTTACCACAGTCCTGAAATTACTTCAGGTGCAAACTTTGTTTGCTTACACTTGGATAAAGGATTAAACCAAATATATAATTGACTTCACATCTCCCACGGCCATAGATCATCCATCTCCATTCCAGCTAAAACGTCAGGGCCAACTGCAGTCACATTTCCGCATCACCATGAAGCAAAGCTTGAGTATGAGATGTCCAGTTGCCTTGATATTGCCTGAGCACTGCTGGACCTTTGTGCGTTATTCATCCCGTTTTATATGACGGCAGTTGCAACTTTGTGTTGAGGAGTAGCCCATTTGCATCCTTGTCCTGGCTTCACTGCTAAAGATCTACTATTTTCAAATTGTTAAATCATTTTTCTAAGATTTGTCATTATCATTAAACTGTTTCTCCTATCCTTCAACCACCAGAATTCTTGAAACATGGCATTAGCTTTACCACGATGTTGATAGTAAAGCTTGATTAACAATACATGGTCCAGTAAGATGAGATCCATGGCACTTGAGTCTTATGAATGAAGCGAATCCGTTTCGGTTAAAACAGTGAGATTATGCAATTCTACCATCAAATGTCTTCTGGTGGTAGAATTCCGTACCATTTTATATTCTGTAAATAAAAACCCCATGTTCATTCCAGAGTGTATGTACTTACACCAAGTTTGGTTGAATTTCATTCAATAGATTTTTCACTTCAGAGTGCTGTATGCCTCCTCTTTAATTATGCTCATGCATGTATTCTAAACTTGAAGTCTTTTTTTAACAAGTGTAAGGTTTTTTTGTGCCTATTACATTCTTATGTTTGTAATAACTCTACATTCTACTTTTTAATTTTGGTATATTTTAAGAGAAGTGTTTTAATAAAACTGACAGGTTACATTATATCTCTTAAGTTAACCAAACACTAACCAGTATTACAAGTTATTACAACTGTTTTACATGCCCCTGGTAACATGGAAGACATTGACCTCTTGTGAAGTCTCAAATGCACAAAGATTTCAGCTAGTATCCTTGGCAATGGTTGAATGTGAATACATTTCTTGATAATATCTGACTAATCAATACAAATGCTCCAACTCCAGATGTCAAAGGAGAGGAGCACCGTCATGTTGAACTGATAACTTCTGCAAAATGTCCTATAGCCATCAGCTGTTATCTGGACAGATGATCAATTTAATGTTTCAGCAAAATACTTCACAGGAGAAACTGCTCTATCACTTCATATATGAAGTTGTATAATTTCTATCAATCCATATAGAAAGTGAAATGAATTTGTCAATTCACTGGGGATTTAATATGCAAAGTGCTCTTCAGAACAAGTTACAAAATGTGGCAAATAGATTTCAGATGATAATACATGAAAGCTTTCCTTGCTCCTATCATCCATGGCTCATCCTTTTTTTTTTTTTTTTTTTGCACAGGCAACATAAAACTTGCTAAGAGTTCATATATAATCATTCCTTTCCAAATTTCAATTTATATAATTTTTGGATAATATGGTTTTCAGATTTTGTAGTCACAAGAATGCAAGACTTTTCTTGCATAGCTTCAGAAAGAAACCCATTATCTGTCCAGTACTTAACCGGTTATTGCTATTACTAAATTAACTGAAGTATAATTTTTTGTTTTTAAATTAGACAGGATTGTAAGCTGGAAATATCTATGGTAATAACATTTCAGAGGTCAATGTTATATATATTTCTGGAGGATACCATGCAGATAGTTTTTAGAATACAATGTTTATTTCATTTTTACAATTTACTATTACATAATTAATGCTAATGAAATCTTTGGACACATCACAATTAATCAAAGTGTACAAAATTTTTTCTAATGATTTATCATTAGATGATGCCAGTCAGCAATATATGAAATATGCTCAAGTAATTAATTAGACAGCAATATTAAATACCAATGAATTTTCAAGGTGCTCTTCATTTTTGTTAGATTTACTAGTTATGTCAAATAAGAATGTATCTGAATTTTTTTTAAAAAATATTAATTAGCAAATTAGTACAGAAGCCTGGTAGTTCACAGCAGTTGTAAAAAATGTTAAACAATCAGGCAAAATATATTATGGTAATATTCTCTCTAAACCAAAACAGCAAATTCAATAATTTTAATTAAATTGAATAGTACACCTCATACTGCCAAATTTATGACTAATTCACAAAGCAAAACTTTTACACAAATTCAGTGACCACATATACAATTTGCTTCTGTCATTCAACTGTTTTTCATTATTCTGACACATTTAATACTAAGCAATAAAAGAATAGAAAAATTAATACACTCCAGAGGATGGCTCAAACTGAATAAAGTCAAAAATTAAGCATAGTATAATTTATTAAACTACATGTCAGTGCAGTTAAGAGACAGTTTCTCTTCCCTGAACTGCACTGTGTATATATATATATACACACACTGTATTTATATAACTGCAAAAAACTAAGTGCTTGTTATAACAAGGAATTATGTTATAAAAAGCACTTCAACATGCTGCCATGAATTCAAATTTGAATCCTATGCTGATATATTTTATGGGCAAGTCTTTCGCTTTCTAGTTTTCCTGTGCTAGAGATCAAGCATGCAACTTTCTCAAGCCACTTCAGACCTCCAGTAAGCAAAGTTGGTGGTTCCCAAGCATGGCAAAGAAAATCGTTTACCACTATTACCTACAGACATAAGTATCCCTGATGTGAGAATCAGACCTACAGCCTGTAGGGTGGAAACTGCAAATGATATAGATTCGGGCAACCAAACCAGATATAACAATTAAAATTAGAAAAATAAATCTGAATAAAACTACATGAACAATGCAACAACCTCATTAGTGTGCTATTTGCCTCAGACTTTTTTAAATAAGTGGTCCTCCTTAACTAATATATTTTAAAACACTCTTCTCAATTATAACAATTAAAAATAATATTATCCATTATATGTGATATTTACTACTCTAGTTTGAAAATACTAAATGAAGAGTGAAAGGAAATGGCTGATCACTATTTTGCTTTCTGCAGACTAAAAGAATACATTTGATATCAAGTTTTATGTGATTCCCACCTATGAAAGGTTGTAAACCTATTACTAATAAAGAAAAAAAAGACTTGTTTTTTTTTTCTTTATTTTTTATATATATTTTACATAATCTGGAAACCCTACTCTAAAGACCAAACATGGAACTTTTTTCCAAGCCACTTCAGCCCTTATAAGCAGGATCTCAACACTGGGTGATGAAATTTATCTCCCACCTAAAAATGTTCACAAAAACCCTTGCACGTTGGAGAGCAGAGATGCTTTTCACTTGGCTATCCAGACTGGCAACATTGATCCTATTAGTCAACGTGTATCCTGGATAGTAATAACTCTCTCAATACACTATAATGGGCGACAATATATACTTCCCTGGGTAAATTTGGGCAGTTTTGGTATAGTGGATAACAGTGTTCTCTCAAATTATCCAACTAGGATGGAGAAACTATTTTCTGGCTTGTTAAATGAATGCATAGTTAACAAAGTGCAGTTATAAGAGTCAACTGACATACTAACTGATTCAAGGACTAGTTTAAAAAAAAAGTTGTTTCAGAATTAGATAAATGGTAAATCGCTAATTTTTTATACACTTTAAATGCTTTAAATCAAGCAAGACTTTCCAACAATCTATTTCAACATCAGTGAAGATTCATGGAACACGCAATTCTTTTTATTGTTGTGTAATACAAAAATGAACACAGTACATGGAATATCAAAAAATAATCAATTCTTTCCCCATTCCTTCAGAAGGATTTCAGAAATGTCATCACCATGCTCTGCATCAGGGGCACATTGGAAAAAATAGCCAGGTCTTTAAAAAAAGTACTACCTGTACATAGCTTTTAAGCCTTTCACCAGAAACTTGCTATCCTTATCTGTTCTATCCTCTCTCAGTGCATGGAGTAAAGTACTCTGTTCCTGCAAGTTAGTTTACTTCAGACAGACAGGTAGATGATTCACTATCCAATTATATGAACACAAATCTTACATCTGCAATCAGGACTATAGTCAATCTGGCCTTGCAGACCATGTATTGGATATCATTCACAGGATCTTCTGGAAGAAAACCACCTTGCTCACCATAGTAAATTTAAAAAGGAGTGGTTATTTTTGGAATCTACAGCACTCAGAAATCAACCTAATTTAAACAACTATGGATGCATAAAACTTCCCAAAATTTGGGAAACAATCGTCAGAAGTCCAGGTTTGCATCCTACGCCACCCACCTAGAAATACTCATAGAGGGCACATAACCTAGATAGGACTTTAGAGTCACCCATGTGCTTCATTGAGTATTGTGTTGTCTTTGTGTATGTGTTACAAGTATTATTTGTACTCCCTGAAGACTCAGTGACTTAGATGAAATATTGGAAGCATTAAAATTAGTTTTTAATCCTTTTTTAGTGCTGTCAATACTTCGTTAATAAACCTCCAACATGAGATTCCAGAAGTTTCATGCTCAGTCATTCATGAGATTGTGACAGAAAAGCTGGGGTATAAGAAATTGTGTTCCAGATGGGTCACAAAAATGCTGACTGATGCACATAAACAGCAATGACTGGAATCAGCACAAAAATGTTTGGAGCGTTATGAAAATGAAGGTGAAGTTTTTTTTCTGATATTGAGACTGGTGATGAAACATGGATTTTGTAAACAAACATTGAGTAAAAACAACAATCAATGTAATGCTGCCATTCATCATCTCTGAAAGAAAAAAAAAAAAAATTCAAACAGGCACTGTTGGTCAAAAAAAAAAATCATGGCCATTATCTTCTTGGAACTTGATCTTGCTCGTCAATAATCTTCCGTGAGGAATCACAATTAATGCTGACAATAAACACTCATTAAGAAAAATCACTCATATTGGTACATGGAATGTACAAGGTCTCTTACATGTTGGGAATCATACAAAGAGAAATGATGCATCAAAAAAGTGGACATATTAGGAATTGCAGAAACTCACTAGAACAAAGGACATTTCTCATTCCAAATGGGAAATTGCATTTATTTGGCTGGATCTGATTCGTCAAGTAGAAATGAGGTTGCAATAATAGTCTTACATACAATCTTACATGCAATCCCATTACTAATGGAATAATCTCAATAAGAATCAATTGTAAGCCTATTCCTGTCACTCTCTTTCAGATATATGCACCTGTAAAAATAATCATATTAAAAATTCTGAATATTTTTACGTATTAATTATGCTTGTTAGTTTTGTTTTCATACACGCAGTGTCTGCACTTGTGATGTGCTCGTTATGAAAATGTTATATTAGAAGTAACATGTAAAGAAGTAAAAATATTGAAGTACTTACTAAATTGATTATTTGTGTTACTTATAAGAAAGTTTGTTGTGGTTTAAAAATGTTGAATTTTGTGTTTGTGAAAGACTTTCTTTTAGCACTGATGGATACAGCGAGTCAGCCATTTTATTGCAGTGCGTAGTTTCTGACTTTTGTGAAGCGCGCATGCTCCCGGAGAGAACTTGATGTGTGATTGACAGCTGACAAGGAAAGCGTTGCGTATCCAAGTTACAGTTGTAAACAAGAGAGCGTTCGGAAGTTTTTTAGAACACTGGCCGAGATATATTCAAGTTGGGAGGAACTTGATTTTTTTGTGCGGCAGTCAGAAGGAAATTTCATAATGTATTCCGAACAGGGAATAGTGAAAATAATAGGTTTCAAGCAAGAATAAGTAAAGAATAAAAAGGAAATCTTGAAACTGTAAGTTTTGGCCGGTAAATATTCAAGTTAGAAGGAACTTGATATTTTTTGTGTGTGGCAGTCGGAAGATATTTTATAGTGTATTCCGAAAAGGGAATAGTGGAAATATTAGGTTTCAAGGAGAAATAAGTAATGAATAAAAGGAAATCTTGAAACTGTAAGTTTTTATGGTGAAATAAGTTAAGACTGTCAATTTAGTATTGTGAATGAAAGGAGAACTTGTTGCTTACATTCTAAAGTGAATGTTTTTCTTAGAGAAAATATTGATAAGGAAGTTTTATAAGTATTAAGAATGCCTGAAAGTGAAAGTTTAGAAAATATTTTGATTAAGAAGATTTTTAGGTATTAAAGGTGCCTGATCTGATGAGTATTACTACTAAAAGGAAAACAGGATATAGTCAAGAAGACTTTATGTGTGTTATATTGATTGATGAAAAGGATCCTGAAAATGAAGTACAGAGCCTTGTAACTTCTGGAAAAGAGCCTTAACAGAAAGAGAAAAAGACTATGAACAATTTTTTGTGATTGTAAAAAAAAAGTGTTTGGTCTTAAGAGTAAGTTTATATTTTTAAATAAGGCCTTGGATCCATATAATCTGTAGTTATAGTTATGTGTTATTACTAGAAATGTATATATATTGTTTTAGTTTTATTAAATGTGTTTATTTTATACTTGGTATTGAGTCAATGATTAGTTGGATTCTGAAAGAGTGAGTTAAAGTCATTGCACCAATTGGAGTGAACTCTTTGTGCAAATATAATAACATATAGGGACACTCGGAGTCAAAAATAAAAATAATTGTTAGTAAAAGAAATTTATATAATATTTCATCTCATAAGTATATAGAGAGAATAATAATATACATAAAGAGGGAAGTATATATAAAAATACATATATAAATAACAATGGCACAGCCTACAGGATAATTGATTATGATAACTAACACACCAACACGTGATGCAGATGTAGAAACAATTGAAACTTTCTACAAACAACTTAATGTTAGCATTGAAAACAGTATTCAAAAAAGATATTTTAATTATAAAAGGTGACTTGGAAAATCAGTAAATAGTCACAATCAAAATTAGAGGAGAAATGCTGATGATAGACTTTTGCATAGAGAAAAGACTGGCTATAACCAATACCTTCTATAAACATCACAATCATAGACTGTATACATGGAAATCACCTAGAGAGAGAAAGAACACAGAATCAAATTGACTATATTTTAATCAACCAATATTGGAAATCCATGATAAAAAAAAACCAAAAACACTTCCAGAAACAGATTGTGGCTCAGATAATCAGCTCCTCATTGTGGATCTGAAAATCCATCTAAGAACAAATAAAGTAATGCATCCACTCAGATTTGATGCGGCCAGAATCAACAAGTAATTATATCATCAAAGCATAAAACAGATTTTCAGAAATAAGAAACTCTGCTAATGAAACAACTCCTGAAGAATTGTGGAATAAAACAAAAGAGATAATCTTGGAAACAGCAAAGGAAACTCTAACCAAAAGAAAAGAACAAATAGCCCATGAATATCTAATGGCATATTAAAAAAATTGAAAATAGAGGGGCACTCAAGGCAAAAAGATTATCAACAAGGGTGGACAGACAGAACTACTCAAACAAGTCTAAGCTTATCAAGAAACTCTGCAAAAAAGGCAAAAGAAAACTTTAAGTCAAATGTGTGAAGAAATAGAAGAAATGCTAACAAAAATCAAGCGAAAGACCTCTTTAATAAGATTAAGCTCATAAATAGAAACATCAAACCAAAAACTTTAAACATAGCTGATGCCAATAACCAAATTCTAACAGAAACTCATCATATCCTCAATAGATGGAAAAATTACAGTGCTGATCTAAATAAAGATAATTCTCTCTCTCTCATTTGAAGAAATGAATCGAAAGCATATACATAAAGAACCATACATCTTAAAAGCAAGAGCAGAGTTGGTACTGAAAAAAACTCAAGGATGGAAAAGCTCTAGTTATGATGAAATTGACATTTTATATAAACTTTGCAACAAAATTTGGTAAACTGTTGAATGGCCTGAAGATTGGGCCAGATCTATATTTATGCCACTACACACACACACACACACACACACACACACACACACACACACACACACACACACACACACACACACACAAAAAGGAGCACCAGTGACTGAAACAATGATAGAGCTATTTCCTTAATCTCACACAAAAGTAAAATTTTGCTGTATGTAATTAAGGAAAGAATGAAAATTTTTATTGAACAGGAAGGTTTCAGAACTGGTAAGAACTAGAGACCGAAGTCACTAGTTCCTCTAGAAAATCAAATTTGCAATTTGTTGTAAATTTGAGATATCTAATAGAAAAAATGAGTTCAACATTGGAAAAGGGAGACATTTCAAACATTGAGTGCTGCTATATGCACATTATACATGTGGTTTGTATGTGCTGAAAGATGTAAATGATTTATTGATAGATTAAAGGTTTATGTGCTGTTCAAGTTATAACAGTATTTATGGCTAGACTAAGTAGACTTTTGCAGTTACAGGATTAAAGTACTGGGAACATCCTGGTTAGCCAAGTGGTCAGCATCTTTGCTCTCCAATTTATAGGCTGCAAGTTCAAATCTCATTACAGTATGGATGTTTGGATGATAGAGGAAACGTAAAATGAGGCCTTCCTGTATATTTGTACGTGAAAAAAATAATAATGATCAGGCTAAAGTCACCACCCACGTTAAGGTTGTAAACTTATAGCACATTCAATACCACATGGATTTTCTAGTGAGCAGAGCTATTCAGGTTTTAATGGTTAAATCTCCATATTTGTTTTCAATTTTATTCCCTGTCTGTTGTCTAACTATAAATATATGTACAAATGTCTGTAAACCTATAGCACATATGGCACACAGTGGGAACACTGAGGGTTACATCATCCAGAAATCCAGTTCTAAAAACCAGACAAGGCACTTTTTCACCACTTCATGATTTTAACAAGCAGTGTAGCGGTCATATACTGAGTGAATAAAACTGTGTACCATCTGTAGACTTTGCAAACATCCATGTCATAAGTGGCAATCAAATATTCAGTTTACTCAGTGGAAAGAGAGCAAGTAACTTACCACTCAAACAGTGTACCTACTCTTCAACCACTAAGCTGACCTATTATTCACCGAGACCACAATGTTAGCAAGTTGCATTTTAATGGTTTATTTTTCTTAAGATTCGCTTGAGAGTTAAATTTCTACTTAACTTTGCTTACTTTTCTTTCTGCCTATTCAGTGGACATCAGATGCCACATGGTCACTAAGAGGTTCAGTGATATGCCACACCAATCCTCACGAGATGGTCCTGTTGTATGCTTTTCTGGAGGCCTCAACTCCTTGAAGATCAATCATTCCAGACACACCATCCATCCATCTCACTGATGGTCTGATTATGGAAGGTAAAGTTCCCTTCTTTTTCCAGGAACTTTACCTTCCATAATCAGAACATGCCTATGGTTCACAGCAGAACTTTTTGGTTTTAGTGAGAGTTAACTGTATACCATGTTATTCATATAAAAATGACCTTTGGGTAGATCATTTACTGTTAAAGCATACTTGCATGTGCTGATATTCATTAAAACCAATGATCAGAAGCTTTTAGTTGGCAACTCAAAAAATCCATATGAAACACACAACCACATTTGTTTATTCAGTGTAGAATAAACAACAGAAAATTCAAATACAACACATTGAAGATATGTACTTAATACTTAACAACGGTTTTCTTACCTGAAGTAGCAAGGTCATCTGATTTTCCAGATTCTGGGCACAGATAATCTATATATGCCCAAAATCTGGGAAATTATTAGCGACAGTACCTTGTAATTTTATTATTTATTTTTTTTATTTTAGGAATTTTAGGAATCTAATAGCTCAGTAGTTTGCAATGGCACCCAAGAGATTGCACATAAGACATCCTGTTTATAACACAGTTTCAATATGCTGTATTTGAATTTTTGCATTGTTCATCTTATACTGATATATACACCCAAATATCTATATGTTAACAGTTTAATCTGAATCGCATATCTTCACTGTAGTTGTATGTTTTCGTACTCTCTACATTCTAAAGGTGCAAGTGAACTTACAATTTCAGTAAACTAGCAATAGCAATCTTGTCAATTTTTATTTTTCTGCCTTCGCACTGAAACAGTGCTACATACTATGGCTCACATGTAGGACCAGAAGAGGCTTAGGCCTCCAACAATATCCTGTGTTATCCAATTCCAGACCTGGGGATTCATTACATCATTCTGTGGTAAATCTTTCACTCCAGACCTGGGGATTCATTACATCATTCTGTGGTAAATCCTTCATACCCTGTAAGGCATGCAAAGAAAGCATCTTAAAATCAGCACAAGAGAGAGAGTCCAACACTCAGTAAGTCCATATAACTCTGTTGACACCATATACCTTTAAAAGATACTGTTGCAAAAATAAATTTATCTAATCAAATAGTCATGTGGATAGTGTTTCCAAATATCTACTGCAGCATGGATATTTGTGAATATCTTTGGGTGGTATGATTTTCATCACCAAGTGAAAGACTACCTTATTTATTTGGAGACCAGAAATAGCTTGAATAAAGCCATGTTTGGTTCTAAATAGCATAAATCTTGAATTAACTTACCCTAAGCCTGCCTACGGTGCAAGCATGCCATAGGTATACAACCTTTCGGTGGGATTTTCATTAAAAAATACTGATAAAATGCAAATTTTAAGATTTCTGACTGAGAGCTAATAAAACAACTTAACTTTCCCTTCAGGAATACTTTTATATTCAGATAATTTGTTTTAAACAATACTAACATGTTAAATGAATAAATAAAATAACTCACACCAACTTTTTTAAAAGTAGATAACCTTAAAAAGTTTGAAAAACTAAGAACATTAAGTGAATTTATTAAGAAAACATGACTATTATGACTGTGTAACTTTTAAATCTCAGAATATAATTATAGTTATAAAAGAATAATTAAATTTGGTATCAAATCTTAAAAAAAATATTTAAAATGACACGAGTACTATATATTCCATTACTAATCAGCCTTGGAAATTGTGTGGCAAATAAAATCTAGAAGTGGATGCCAATTTCTAAACTGAATTGACATGCTGGCTATATTTTAAAACAGGCTGAAAATACCATGACAAAACCTAATCTACAAAAACTGCATGTAAAACATATGACAATTCTATCCAAAATTTGAACCACAACACTGACTGGATTCGGAAGACTGTTCGTATAAATCAACTCAGAAATGTTATGCTGTATTTAGGTAAACATAGGTATATATATATATATATTAAGTTAATACAATCCATACTTAAAAAAACTGTTTCAATTTTACATTAATAAAACAGCTTTTCCGATAAATTAAATTTATCAAAATATTTAAAATCTTTTAAATGTATGCTACTTGAAAATCTTAATTCAAAATGTCAGAAAATGAAATTTAGAATATATATATAAAAATGCACTATGAATTCATTAATATTAATGAAAGCAGAATTTTCATTGCAATATTCAATTAATAACAACTACTTGCAGTAACCCTACCATAATAACTTTTATAAAGTATACACAAATGTAATTTTGTAACCATACAAAGGAGTCAAATATGATATAACTGACAAATATATAATACTGTTTTATACCACTATACATACATTTCATGCTTAGTGCATGGTTATATTTTAATACAGAATTTATGAAATTCACAATAAGACTTCCTATTAAATGTCACGATAAAATTTAAATGCAGAAACCAACCAACATAATTACAACTAAAGAAATAAAAACATCAATGGTCCCACATGACCTATATTCTCACTTCAGTTGTGAATTATAAAAATAAAAGGGCTAATTATAATTTTGGTAAAATGTTACCACTTAATACATAATCAGTGGCATATTAAATTAAGTACCAAAATATAAATCTTAATGATTTAGGCATCCTATGTGATTTTTTCCTCTTGGTCTGGTATTTGATAAGTACTTATGAGTCAATCAAAAAAGCATTACACACACAGAAATGATTTTTTTTTTAAAATAATTACATATTTTTTTACATACATAATCTTTCATAAATCATGACTTAATATCTTTGGCAATTCTACCAAACTGCTTAGCTCAATATGCTAAAGAGAATTATAAAAATACTAGACTATTTTCTTTCAATCTGAATGTGAGTTGCTTTTTGGTTTTAGTTCACTATGTCCATTTAGTATTTGGGATTTACATAGAGTGCATATTTGATTTGAATTTTGAGAAGTTAAAGTTACATATATTTCTCCATTCCACTTGACTGTACCAAGTGACTGTAGAGCCCACAGGCTTAGTTTAGTATACACTTTACCTGTGAATAGAATCAAAGCAGCCTGATGAAACATTGCCCATATGCGAAAATTTTGGCCATAAAATGGATCTGACACAGCAGGACAGATCATACTATTAAGATTCACTTGTGTTATCTGTAATTAAAAAAAAAAAAAAATACATATATACATATATATATATATATAAACAAGAATCAAATCAAAGAAATACTGACTTTATAAATATACCTAATACATTACACAGAATACCATTCTGATAGGCATAAATTGTACAATTCATGGCTGTTATTTATCTCCATTATGAGATATAATTCTTTCATTAAGAAAATAAAATTCAGTACATAACTGCACAATAGACACACAAAACCACTGATGCAGTTTCCTGTCTTTACTCTGTAGTTCCATGGATATACAATCAGCATATCCATGGAAAAATTGTAAGGTGGTGTTGAGATATTTAACCAGTCACTGAGTAGTTAGCATAACTTTTAATTGAATTTCTCATACACAAATGTGTATCATCCAGGTGGAGATAATGTAGGGACTGATGTGACAGGTATGAAGATAATATTAAGAAATCTCGATGCAAACAGAGCCATGGGTTAGATGGGATATCATCCCATGAGTTACAGAAAAGTGTATAAGAAATAGAAGTGTCCCTGATCAGGCTAAGTCTCGGCACTAATAGAGGCCCAAGTTGTTGTGGAAAGAGGTCAAGATAATTCCATTAGGATGCTGAAACAGACAAATGTGTATCATCCAGGTGGAGGTAACACAGGGACTGGTGTGACAGGTATCAAGATAATAAATCTCAATGCAAACAGAGCCATGGGTTAGATGAGATATCATCCCATGAGTTACAGAAAAGTGTATAAGAAATAGAAGTGTCCCTGACCAGGCTAAGTCTCGACACTAGTAGAGGCCTAAGGTTGTGGAAAGAGGTCAAGATAGTTCCATTAGAATGCTGAAACAGACAAATTGGTATCTCTGGAATGGTGGTTATTGGAAGGGTTGTTTGAGGAATTCAGGAATGGAAAAATGAGAATATGACATACGATGAGAGACAGCACAGCTTTGTGAAGAAGAGGCCCTTTTCTTAGTAATTTAATGATTGTGGTTTAGTGGTGCAAAGACAGCAAAAGTCATACAGTACCATGCCATTACAGCAGCATGCCATATCTACATATAAATAGCATTTATGAGCAAATGCATTTGTATAAATTTTAGATCTACAAATCCAATCTCCTCGATAGCTATTTGAAGGTAATCTGGTTAATTGATGCTAATCCAATATTAAGTTTTAATGCTGTGATCTCTAACTTTTTCTTAACCTTCACTGCTTGACTTTCTACTTATAGAAATCAGTTATGGTTTCTGGCTGCCTAGATCCTCCGTAGCTCAGTTGGTATAGAAGAAGTCCTTTGGTCGGAAAGACTTGGGTTCAATTCTTGTCCATGACATGAGGAATCTTTATCTGGTCTCTTTTGACTAAAGGTGAGTTAGCTGGTCTCATATGGAGGTAGAGGGTGTTTTCTCCTGAAAACTGGTTTTTTTCATCCCTCAGAATAGGAAAAACCAGCCAGAACACATGCAACTGACAGACAAAAAATACACTATAACCAATAGTTTCACGTTGGTTTCATAAGATGGTGCTATACTATCCAAATGGGACTCATGGCCACTGTATCATCATATGCTAATTAATTAATTCTGGCTGCCTATGTTACAATTGGTCCTGAATGTCATCTATACCAAATTGGTGTTTCTTGCTGTTTGTGCCCAAAAATGTATAGTACTGAACACTCATATCTATAGTTGCTTCATCAAAAAAATCTTTTAACTGTTGGAGAAAATCAATAGCATGCAATTTTTTTTTTTTTTTTTACATAAGGAATTTAATTACTGTATGGTGTTTTATTACATGCGTTTACAAACTTGTGAAAGACTAATCCAATATGAAACATTAATTATACCTATTTTTTTCCTATTGTTCAATTTCATATATTTTTTGCACTTTTATTTATTTTAACATAGTCCAGAAACTCTGCTCTATAAACCAAGCTTTTTCAAGCCACTTCAGGCCACCAAAAAGGAGGCAAGTAATCTCACACTTGGCAATGGAATTATTATTATTATTATCCAGGCCTCCATGGAGTCAAAAGACTCGTCGTGGGAGTCATTTTTAGAAAACACAAAGTTTATCATACCACTCCTTGAACCCATTCCTGCTTTAACCACTATCTCAGGTAATGCATTCCACGGTTCAACCACCCTCCATGCAAAAAGAAATCACTCCTCGCCCTCTTGCTCACAGTCTTCTTTTGTAACTTCCAGGGATGGCCCCTTGTCATCACTCCTTCCTGCTCTTCGACCAAGCGAAAGAACTCATCAATGTCTACCCTGTAACTGCCTCTCAACAGTTTAAAAGTGTCGATCATATCACCTCTCCTTCTATCAACCAAACTCTGCAGTCCACATTCCCTCAGTTGATCCTCATAACTGACATTGTACAGTCCTGAAACCATCTTTGTTATCTGCCTCTGCACCCTTTCCACAGTTAATTTATCCCCTTCAAATTCTGGGGACCAAACCTGAGAACAATAGTCTAAGTGTGGCCTAATTACAATGGAATGATAACTCTTTTATCTCTGCAGGTCAGCGTCCTTCTCAGTATTGCAGCAATCCTCAAGGTTACCTTCACCACCTTTGCAATATGCTCCCTGAATTTCAGTTTTCTATCAATCATCACCCCCAGATCTCATCTCCCCTACTTCCTCCAGTATAGCTCCTCCAATCGAGTATGCATCCTCCACATCGATGGTTCCCAAACTTCAAGACTATACATTTTGCTGCATTAAACCGACATCCCCCATTCATTTGTTCATCTGTGTAGTTTATTCAAATCCTCATGAAGGACCGCCACATCTGCATTAATAACCCTTCGCAGCATCACATCATCTGCAAACAACTGAATATCCCCCTGCAATCCATTGACAATGTCATTGATATAAAGGTTAAACAATATAGGTCCCAGTACTGAGCTCTGTGGGACCCCACTTATAACCTTCTGCCTCCTTGATACTGCCCCACCATATTCAACTTTCTGATACCTATCAGAAAAATCCAGTAGACTAACTTGACATCTAAACCCATGTACTGCAACTTAAATATCAGATTATCATGTGGAACCCTGTAAAACGGCTTTGCAAAATCTAAAAAAATGGCCGTAATATGCCTTTCCCTCATCAACTGTTCTTGTCAGTTTATTATAAAAGGCATTTATATTACTAAAGCAAGAGTGCTCCCTTAACAAATCCATGTTGATTCTCACAAATAACATTACTCTCATCTGCCGAATGCTGTATATAGTTCGTCATAATTTCTCCAAGACCTTAACAACTACTGAGGACACACAAAGTGGCCTATAATTAGATGCTTACAGTCTGCTACCACTCTTGTGCAGTGGCAATATCTTACCTTCCTTTCATTCCTTGGGTACCTTTCCTGTAGCCAGACTTTCATTGAAAAGCCAGGTCAACGAAGCTGTCAGTTCTTTAGCACATTCTCTCAAAACCCATGGTGAAATACCATCCAGTCCCACAGCTTTACTGGTATCCAGAGTACTCCATATTTGGAACACACTGTTACATCCTGAATGAAACATTTATTAAAGAAATTATTCATTCAGGATCTAACAAGTCTAAAATGAAAACAAGGAGAAAACTTGTACTTGGGCAAGAGAGAAAATACACATATATTAACCTTAGAGTAAGGCTGTAAAAACGTTGATTTAGAGATGTGAAATTAATCTTGTTTACCCAAGATCATGAAAGGAATTTTGTACATAAATGTAGTTAAAAAGAGAATATCCTATGTAATGTATGTGAATTAATTGAATGTAAGCAAAAGTCTAAAGGTCACGTATTAGCCGTCCAGTGTTTATGGCCCAAGGCAAAGAGAATTATATGGAAAGCGAAGCTCAATCGTGTTTCTTGGAAGACTCTAAGATGAGTGCCGTACAGAAAAACATAGCGAAAGAGGGTGCCAAAAGAGGTGATATAAAGGGGGTTTGCCCCCTTCTCTCTAGTGGCTTTTTTTGTTCCTGATTCCTGTTTCTTGGACATTGGCTCTCTCTCTCTCACACCGCCTGAGTGATTACGGACCGCCCGTAGAAGTTATGAGTCGGTGGTACCCTTAGTTCCAGAGTCCCGGCCTAGCTATCTCTTCATAACAGAGTAGCGGAGTACGACCAAGGACTGGCAATGCTGATGACTGCAAGCAGCAATGGAACGAGACCAGGGAGGCATATCGCCAAATCGTGCGACCATCATAAGTGACCACGTGGACGAAAGCCAGCAGAAGGATCGAGATGTCTAGACAAAGTTGTGGATGGACCAGATAATCATACTAGGGAATGGTAAAGTACAGAATTTATTTTATGTTTCCAGTTAAAGAAATGAATGGACACTGTATGTAATTTAGAGTGAGGACATTTGATAGTGAACTTTTAAGTGATTACCATATTTGGCAGTGACCTGTCCCAACTGGAGAGAAATGTCTGAGAAATGTATGTGATATGACTATGATTAATATGAGAAATTTACATAACTTACAAATAACTGCATGGATTAATTCTAAACTAGCATTTTGTGTATATTAATGAGTGTTTTGTAGCGTGAGTTAGTGTTTGCATTCAAGGGTGTTTAGCTGTGTTACCTAATTTTATTAGAATGAAATTGAATTGGTGGTAGTAGGATTTTCATAACTATGTGTTTGATGCTTTTATTGTATATGAATTTTAGACCTCAATAAACATGCTTTGTATTTTATACCTGATATTGGCCTGAGATATGAATTCAAATTACCACTCATAAAACTGAACCTAAGCAACCTAAGATATAGATGTATAGTAGGTATTTATAAGCCACGGCTGCAAACGAAGTTAGATATAGACGAATTTAAGTAGATTGTAAATGTGTATAAGTGCTAGAACTTTCACCTCTGTATATTATTCTGAGAAGATCTCCTTGGATAAGAGTCTCATCTATCCTAGGATATTTACTGGCACAGCGTATCAAATAAATTCATCAATATTTGATCAGGAGACAGTCTCAGATAGTAGAATTAGGGGCTTTGTTCCTAACTAAGATAAAGCCTCTAATAATTAAAGAATACACGTGACTCGTCTAAGAAACGGCCCAAATTATGGATTGAGTAGAATATAGAGAGTGATAGATGCAAATTGAATTGAGTGTTAACCTTCCTACCTGCCAATGTGGATGAAATAGTGACACCAAATCACACTTTATCCATGTTATTTAATGGGTTTTAGAGCTTCATATCCAGATTTAGCTCGACATCTATAGACGTTGTGGCCGGTTGGGAGGTTAAAGATAATCGAGAATTAGAAGAGCGTTAATTATAATATAGTAAGGCAAACATAATAGAACTAAAATATAGAAAAGTACGAAGAACAACGACATAACAACACTCTCCTCTTGCACCTCTAAACCTGCTGTTACACCTGATATCTTGAGAATATAGTATTCTCAGTTATCATGGTGTAACATGAAAAATAAATAACATAAATAAAAACCCCTGCATAAAAAGGATAATTTAATTAATAAAATATTCTTGCATCCAGCATAAATTGAGTAAAATGTAAAAGGTCTATTGTTTAGTTAAGATAACAAAAGAAAAGAATGTATTAAGATGTATTATGACTAAACAAGGAATTTGTATTAAATACGTAGCTAACTAAGAATTAATATAGTAATGCGATTAAGAATGAAAGAGTTAAGTGCATAAGTATAAAAGAATGAGTCATGAAATACGCTATGTAAGAAGCTACAGATTAAGCATTAAGTAGAATTCTGAGAAAAGGTTTAAAAGGGGGTTAAGATAGAGGCTAACAAGAAAAATAACGGAATATCGCTTAGGGCCCATACTCGGATAGAAACTTCGTTACGAGTTGCCGATCAAAATGACGTATGGCGGCCAAATGCTACCCAATTGGTAGACAGACAGAAAACAAGTAGGAGGCGGGAAAAAGAAGTAAGAAAGGGCGCCGTTAGGGGAGCAGCTATAAAAGGGTTGGTAACCCCCCCCTCCCCGTGGCTTTTTGGAGAGCAGGCTCTTGTGGTTTTTTTGGAGAAGACGTTTAGATAGTCAAGGAGGCTTGAGGCCTTTTTGCCTTTTGCCAGAGGAGAAGAAACGTTTGGATAGTCGCGGTGGTTTTAGTTTGGTTTTCTAGTGGATTTCACGGTGTTCCTGAGTGGAGAGATATGGCTTATATCCTCATGCCACAACAAGGAATCGAAGGTGAGCGGGAAGGCTATTCCCGTATTCCTATGTAGAAAGCGAAATATACCATAGAGTCATAGGAAGCTGTGAAAATATCGATGTCCTCGTTTCGGATAGTACAGCCGACCGCGCAGATGTTTATATAGCCCTGAATTGCAAGAAGTTATGCAAGCAAGTTCGTTCAGTAGAAGGTAAAGGCCCGTAAGTGAAGCTAAAGAAAGGTATTGTGAATTTTGTCTTATGTTAACTAGAAGTTGTTTGTGATAGGTACCATTGTCATAATACGGAACTGTTAAGGTGATTAGGGAGAAATCATAATAGGACTTTAGAATTTGATAGAGAGTGTTAAAAGTAAGCTAGCTAGTGTTGATAATTTATGAATAATTAATTATCCTAAGAATCTTGAGTGCCTACTATATTGTAAAAGGAAAGTTAATGACATAGTTTGTGTTAATGAAGTAAATGGTTTTATTAATACTGAGTTTGATTAGTGTAAATTGAGTAATCAAGTAGCCTGAGGAATTTGAATGCCAAGTGTGATGTGTAGAGAATCGGAATTGTCATAAGTATGTGCTAGAGTAGTTAATGATTTTGTTAGTGTACTTGAAGTTGAATAATCTAATAATGTGTGGTGATCTAATTTTTCCATGTTAAGTGAATTCATGTTTTGTATGAAATTTTGTGGCAGCATGATCATAGTAACTTTTGTTGAATCATAGCCCAACTACTTGTATTAAGCTAATTTTAGTGTGTAAGTAATTTAGTTGAGTATTTTGATATGTACCATGTTTAGAGAAATAATAAACCTTTTGTTTAATAATAAAAAAAAAAGGGTTGTCTGATATTGCTAATTCAATGCACCGCTTAGAAACATTCGAGCCTAACCACGCGGGGAATTAATGTTAAGAAATGGGAAGTTTAAGGAATTAATGTTGAGTAACAAGGGATAGTGTCACGACTGCAATAGTTACACTTTCAGATGTTTGAGTTCCTTTTCTCTGTTTATGTATAAAATATCTTAAACTAAATATCCCAAAGGGTGCAGTTAAAATACAAATACTAGGGATACTACGGGGAACAATAACTCAGATATTAGTAGAAATTTTGGTGATATCTTGAAAGTAGAAGTTAGAAGAATATAGATGAAGGCAGTTTGTAAGACAAACAAAATTGTAAGATAGGGACATAACACTGCCCTATCCCTCTAGTATTAAAACCTTCTTCTCCAGGATGAAATACTCCAATAAAGTGCTCATTGAACAACTTCACTATGTCCTCTGCATCAGTCAGTCTATTCCCATTTTTATCCCACAATGTCATTCTTCCACAATCATTTCTCCTCCTACTGGCCACATAGTTAAAAAATTCCCTAGAATTTTCTTTGGATCTTAGTGCCAGTCTCTTCTCATATTCCAGTTTTGCCTTCCTCACCACACTAGTCACTCTCCTGGCCTGCGTCATATATTCTTCGTGTATTTGCCCTCCGCTTCTCTCCTTATATCTCTTCCATAATCTCTTTTTCAACTGCAATTCCTGTTTGATATTGTTTGTCATTCACTTTACACCAAATTGTGTCTGCTTCTTCACTCGTGGAATACAGTTTACTATTGCTGCTAACAAATATCATCTGCTAAATTCATCTCCTACTTAAAGACAATCACAAATATCCATGCCTATGGTGGAATTCAAATTTGCAGCCTGTTGGTTGGAGAGCAGATATGCTAAGCGCTCAGCCAACCAAGCTGGCAAATGAAACAAAGAAAGAAGATGAAAAGTTAGTTCAACATGTTTAAAGTTGAATGTGTATGGATATTGACCAGTGGCTGCACATGTTCTTATATGAAAGCAGAGGAATGGTAGTAACTAGTTTGGTAGTAGGATTTTCATAAAAGTATCCATAAAAAAAAAAAGAAAAAAAAAGGGAAAAAAAGGCATAATGCAGAAACAGAGCACCTACAAGAAAGCAAATGAAGAAAGCCTGTGGGAGATGGATTACTTATTAGGCAGACTGCCATCCTCACCGCCACAAACGTGAGAACAATATTCTAAGGTTGATCAGATTTGTGATTTTCAGTGTAAGGAGGTGAGCAAGAGAGAAGTTACTGAATTTTTTTTTAAAGTTTTTTTTGGAGGCTATGGATGCAATATGTTTATACTAGACATGAAAGTTAGACCAAGAAGGGAAAACTGATCCTGAATGGAAATCAGGACATTATCAAAAATATAAGAGAGTTTGAAGCAGGATCTTTCTTTCAGATAAGACAGGATTATGTCTTGATAGCATTAGAATTCACTAGATTAGCTTCATCCCGCTTGAGAATAGCAAGAAGATCAGTGTTTAAAAGACTGGTTATAGAAGGTCATGAAGCTTAAATAATCATTTCAATACTAAAGATTTTCAAATAAAGAAGAGTTCTGCATCAGCAAAACTATTATTTGAATTAGAGACAGTACAAGTAACTGATGTACAGGAGGAAGGCCATGGGTGAGAGTACAGATCCTGGGGTACTTAGGAGATGGTAAAGAAAACTGATGAGAGGAAACCATCCACTATGATATATGCAATGAATGACTAGAGAAGAAACTAGTAATCCAATGCCTCTGAAATAACAGAAACCACAAGGGTTTACCAAATCTTTCTATTTCCTGTGTCTAAAGATGAGCAAGATTAGTAAAGCGGTCTTGCTGTGAAACAAGAATGGCAGAATCCATATTGGCAATCATTTAACTGATGGATCTCCAATCGGTGAAGAGGCTGGCTATTGATGACCATCACATTCAAGAGTACTGAAGTGAGGGAAATGGGATAATAGTTGGATGGTCAACTCTTATCACTCTTTTTACAAACAGGCTGGATAAACACTTGCACCGATGCTAGATGAGGGATATACCATCCGCAGCAGGTGACTTATCAGTATTCAAGACTAATAAGGATGTCCTTCTGGCAAAAGATCAAAGGGGATAGGCTGTGAGCAGTTTGTCGTGTGGTAGAAGGTGATGTGCCTTGTTTGTCTATACAAGGGTAAGAGGTGGAAACAAGGAAAGGCAAAAGTTGGGCATGTCTGACAACCATAATGAGGGACTAGAAAGCTTGAATGCCAGTTCAGCAGGAGGCTAGTTTATTGCACTTAGAATTCACAAAGTATGCTTTGGATTTATTGATGATTTTCTTACATTTGTTTCATGCTGTAGTGTAGGATGAGTGAGAAGCTGTGATTTTTTTTTACTTGAGTTATTGAATATATGCTGTGTTTTTATCATGGAACACAAAGCATTTTTTTTTTAGAGAACCAGGGCTTGGATAGTGGCTGGGAGTTTGCATTGAAGGCCTCATTCCAGTAAGAATTAATTCAGTTATTTGGTCAGGGCAAGTGTCTGAATCAGGAATTTCCTGATTCAGACACTTGGCACTACTGTAGTGAATGGAGTATGAAGGTCAGATTGACTGAAAAGGATCCATTTGTAGAAAAACGATGTGATAACTTTATGAGGTTATAGGCAAAGTTGCTAAGAAGAGAACAAACATATGCAGCATCAGTGCCACATATTTTGAATCAGTATGAAGAGCATGATTTTTGTTTAACTATTTAAATTATATGGTCCCACTGTTTCAAAGTAAATTATATTAGAACTCCACAGTGGTCTGTAAATTAGAATTTATAGTAACTGTTAAACATAATCATGATTTAACTCAATTTATGCATGAATTGGGTCTAATGGAATTATAAAATTCAAAAGGAAGAGGATTCTAGATTTTGCATTCTTTGGCATGCAAAATATTTTCAAACGATCTATAAAACCAAACAATCTATAAAACCAAAATGTACTATAGTAAACTATGCACCATAACCAACTACTGGCTTGTTATAGAAATCCAACTGTTTGTTATAGTATTGTTGTTTGTTTATTATCATTCAAAGAAAACTCCTGGGAATTTGCTCCTAGTGAACTTCTATCAAGTTCTTAGGAAAAAAGTGCATTCTTCATGAAGCACTAATGCTTTATTATCCTCCTGAAGAGGACATGCAAGTTGCCACAAGGTGCTTCGACCTTATTAAGAATCTCTGGATGAGAGAAAAGTTTTTTACCTTGGGTATAATATATGCTAAAGATACCAAGTAATTTTATAACCTTGGTTTTAATCCTTTTTCCAAAGTAAGCAAACAAACAAGTCAAGTTTACACCTGAACATGGTTCAAGACCATTTATGGTGGTGGTGCAACACCAAGGCAACTTAAGTTCTGATCACTTTCCTTAGTATTTCCCATAAATGTAAAACACATCTCCTAGGAGATGTACGATGTTATACATTATATATATATCAAGGACAAATATTCAAGATGTGTTAGGTGTACAGTGCTCATCCACTGAATAGCAATATCACCGATATTATATTTTTATATTAGAGAATTATTTCCTTTAAAGATTCCCCTAATTTGTTTCCAGACTTCAGGTGATTGCTATAAGTAAGCACAACATACTAATGCTTCATGAAGAGGACACTTTTTGATGCTTAAACATTGCATCACATTTACGTGCCCAGGTGTGTGTGTGTTCAAATACATACACTTTTGAGTCCTTTAAAAAGATGTATAGATGGCATGACAGGTCAAACTGTTACCGTTCTAGTAGTTTTAAACCACTCAGAAGGCGAGGGAGGGTGAGCTCAGAGGAGCTCATAGCACCTAGAGGCTATGATTGGTTATTGTGTCTCCAATTGAACGTTGTCATTTGTAATGAGTTGCTGTTTTGTTTTCTGAGTTTCATCTGTTTTTCATGCGTAAAGCGTGAACTAACGTGGTATGCAAGTTTTTATATATAATACAGACAAGTTTTTAATATATAATTTTCGATAAATTTATAACATTTTTGCTCATATTTACAATAGAAAACAGTATTGTAGTCAAAGGAAGTAAGCCTCATCCTCTTCTTCCAAATTTTACAAATTTGAGTAATTCAAATATACCAATCAAATACAGCATTTTTCTTCATTATTGTTTTCTAATATACAGTATCCTTCAGTTAATACAGATTCATACAATTAATTGCATTAGACCAATTAAGATGAGCACTGATGTGCTATACACTCTTAAAACTTTCATACATCGATAAAAATGCAATCATACGGTCAAACTGATGTGAATTTTGTAGTGCAGGTTGCATAAGCTATGACAGCACACCCAACCGGAATGGACAAGTGATGCCACTGATATATATATATATATTACAAACAGTTAATTACTTCCCAAAACTTTGAGATAGCTATATAATCAAAATGCTTGAGATTCAGATGGTGCCAAAGTTTCACAAGTTTCAAGGAACAGATGAAACCAAGATTTTATACTCAAATTTAAATTGATTTGAATGCAGAATCTTGGTTTGTTCCCAAAGAACTGTGTCTAATATCAATGAAGGCTAGACTATCAGATTCCAGGGCAATCCTGATATTCTAACCTCAGTAGAATGTCCAAAATAACAAAGTCAACATGAACAGGGTATTAGATAAACACCAGGCAAAGAGATATGGTATTTTATCCTTGGTGGATGGTAAAAGACAGCTTCCATTATGGATTGAAGGTGGTGCATTCATACTTGTGAAGAACCCATTCTATTTATTCTGATATTCCTTTATCTATTATATGTTCATTAGGCATCCACAGATGCTGTATGGTCACTCCGATGCTTGGTGATGTGCCACACTAAGCCTCGCCATGAAGTCCTGTTGTATGCTTTTCTGGAGGCTTAAACTCTCTGAAGATCAGTCACTCCACACACACACACCATCCATCCATCTCATTGATGGTCTACCCCTTCCTTTTTTTCCAGGAACTTTACCTTCTATTACTGTTCTGAGAAGTGCTTCTTCCATCCTTTCAATGTGTCCAAAATATTTTAGCTTTCTTCTGTCAATACGCTTAAGGAGCCTTAAAGTTCTGTCGATCTTTTCTAACACCCATTCATTTGCATGCCTTTCAGTATATGACTTGCTCAAGAGCCTTCTGTAACACCATCTCAAAAGCAACTATCCTATCCTTTTCTTATCTGATTTCTTTGGGTTCCAAGTCTTGCATCCATAAGTTGCTGTTGGAAAAACAACTGCATCTAAAATCCTCACCTTTGTTCCCAAGGAGATAGATCCATCCTTTTAGATTTTAGACAAGTCTCTGACTGTTGTTTTAGCCATTCCTAATCTTCTTCTGACGTCTTCTGAACAGTAATTATTGACATTAATAATGGATCCCAGGTACTCAAACTTGCCGACTTCCTCAATTCTTTTCTCTGTTAAGGTACACTTGTTTCTCAAGAGCTTCCCTGTTTATATTTCCTTTGAGAATCATAATCTTTGTCCTAGTTCTTCCTTGTCATTACAAAAGGGTACTGTATCATCAGCATACCTCAGATTGCTGATCAATCTACCTCCTATCCTAATTCCTGTCTAGAGCTTATCCAATGCTTCATGCATGATGTCCTCTGCATATATACTAAACAAGTGAGGAGAAAGTAAAAACATCCTTGCCTAACTCCTTTTCCAACCTGAAGCCAATCAGTCAATCCAACACCTGTGGCTTTTGCTCCCTGTACAAGTTGGCTATCAACCTGATAGTGTGTTGAGGAAAACCCATTATTTTCATTATTTCCCACAGTTTCACATGCTGAACACAGTCAAAAGCTTTAGAGTAATCTAAGAAACATTACCAGAGGGAGCCTGAATTCTTTATATTTTTCTATGATCTGTCTAAGGCAAAGGATCTGATCTCTGGTGCCCTTACCTTTCCTAAAACCTGCTTGTTCTTTTGGCATCTCTACCTCAACTTTGGCCTCAATCCTATTTAGCATGATCTTCAATAAAATTTTGCTTACATGAGATATTAAACTAATAGTTCTATAGTTCTTGCAAGCCTTCATATCTTCCTTCTTATGCAGTGGTATGAAAACCGACGTCTTTTGGTCTCTAGGCCATGATCCTGTCTCCCATATCCTCTTAATCAATCTATGAAACAATCTTATCCCTCCATCCCCTGTGGCCTTATTGCTGTTAAGTTGCTTAACTGCTCTTTCAACTTCATGCCTATGTGGAGGAGGTTCCAAATCAAAATTTTCCTCTGATGTAAGGGCTCTTCCACATTTTCTTTACTTTATTTTCTTTAGATCTGGTTGAGGGATAATAACTAACAAATGTTACAACACTGTCCAAATCTTAACTGTTCTGATTACATGCCTATCCCAGTTTTAGGAAGTAATCACAATTGTTCATAATTTTTTTTTTTGTAATAATTAATGATTATGTCTGCATTTCAATTATAAAAAAAACTGACCAAACAAAAATATAGAGCCAATAAATTTTACTATTCTTAACTGTTATTAATTACATAATATAAAAAAGTAACAAATTTCATAAATTATTATGTCTGCCTGTCACTTAATTTGAAAAAGTTTACACAGTAAAGCAGTGGTTCTCAAACTTTTTGAAGTCGGGGTGCATTTAAAATCCTACAAATAATTGTAGGTGCACTATATACAAATTTCTGAGAAATATGTTATAATAATTAAGTCAGATATTACAGAAAAAAAATAATGCGATAAAAAAAATAAAATGAAACATACCTTAAGTTTATTCATTCTTGTGTTTATGAGAAACATGAGCCTGATGTGTCCTTAGTGATTGTTTCAATGTTTGGGCATATATTTGAATAGCAAACTCTAATTTCCTCATCAATACATTGAAGAGTTCCTCTCTTTTTACACTTAATTGTGGTGAGGGTAGAAAATCCTAATTCACATAAATATGATGTTGAAAATTGTAGTAAAATGTTCAAAGCTTTTTCAGATATTGACACATTTATAGAAATCCAAAAGGCTTCAAGAGACAATTCCTTATGTTAAATCATCAATCCACGATCAGTGGATATAGCTGCCAGTTCTTCTTCTGTTAATGTCAAACCAAAATCACTTGAAGTTTCCATAAATGGGTTTCCAATCCAATCGTACTGTTCAGTGTTACGTGATGGAAAATAAGAACTTAATTTTTCTTCTAAACTTGTTAAATGTTCAACTATTATTGGAACTGTTTCATTTATGCAAGTATTACTTACCAATGGAAACATTTCCAAATTACCTTCAACAGTTTTTCTTTTCCAAATCTGTAGTTTTCTCTGAAAAGCTTTCATTTTGTCAGTAGATGTGAGAATATTTTCTTCTTTCCCTTGCATGCTGGTATTCAAAACATTGAGCTGCTAAAATATATCGGCCAAATACTGTAACCTGGCAATCCAAAATTCGCACCGAAGGGAGGGTACAAAAATGTAATTGTTTCATCTCTTCAAAAAATGCAAGAAGTTCTTGTCGTAGCTCGTGTACACGGGTAAGTACTCTCCCCCTTGACAGCCACCTCACCTCAGTGTGTAAAAGCAGCCATCTGTGTTGTGAATCCATATCGATATAAAGCTTTTTGAATAAACGCAATTTGACAGGTCTTGTTTTAATAAAGTTTACCATCTGAACAACTTGATCTAAAACTTCTCTTAATTTTTCTCCCAATGTTTTTGCCATCAAGGCCTCCCTATGAAGAAAGCAATAAGTTACAATAACATTCTCATTTTGTTTTTTTACAAAAGATGTAAGGCCCTTAACACAGCCTACCATGGAAGGGGCTCCATCTGTACAAATGCTTACACACGACTTCCATGTTAACTGCCATTTATCAAGATAGCTATTCAAAATGTTAAAAACGTCCTCACCTTTGTAGACACACTTAATTCTTTGCAAAAAAGAAACTGATTTACTATTTGATCTTCATTAATAAAACGGACGAATGCTAAGAGTTGCGCCTTGTTGGTAATGTCTGTTGACTCATCAACTTGCAATGCAAAATTTGAATGCTGAAGTTTATTACTGCATACATTTTTCTCGATATCAGAAGACATTTCTATAACATGCCTGTGAACTGTATCGTTGGACAGAGGAATCTTGCTTATTTTCATTGCTGCTTCATTTCCTAGCATTGTCATGACCATTTTTTTGCATGCAGGCAAAATAAGTGACTCACCTAAAGTATGATCTTTCATATTTTTTGCTATCAGTTCTGAGACTTGATAAGAAGTGATTTGAGTTTTATCAGAAACAGTCATTATACTTTTAAAAGAATTTGCTGCTTTTGTTTGCTGTTCAGATCTCTTGAAAAAACTTAGATTTATCTTGTAAATTAGAGTGTATAGTTTTAAAATGTTTACTCAATTTACTAGGAAGCAATGATTCATTTGCCATTTTACATCCACATACTAAACATAGCGGCAAAGGATGATCTTCACTTCCGGTCTAAGTGAAACCAAAGCTTAAATAACTTTCATTAAATTGCGAGTAGGTCGCGATTTTGCTTTCTTACTTGCATTTAACTTTTGCTCACTTCCAGAATCTGATTCTTCAATATCACGCTTCTTTTTTGAGAAATTTATCCATTTTATTTGGGTGTATTTATCTGAAAATAAGTAATATGCACATAACATTCACTTCCAACACTTTTAAAATAAGTAATATACACAACAAGAATAAACCATATTCTTGTTCTCTTTGCAAGAAAAACCACTGTTAATTAACATAATAATGATGTGTTGACAAAAAGAGCGGTATATCCGTAATGAAAAGACATAATAGAGTAACTATATTTATTTTTATATCTGGACACATTTCTCTGGAATACCACAGGGTGCACCTGGAAATCTTCTAGGGCGCACCAGTGTGCCCTGGCTCACCCTTTGAGAACCACTGCAGTAAAGTATTAAGAATTTATATATTTATTTTTTATGGAGAAATAGGACTCCTTAGAATTGCTTAACTTAACATCATGCATCTGAAGAATGCAATTCTGACACTGAGTACAGACAAACTACAACTTACGAACATGATGTGTTCATTAAAATGTATTTGTAAGATGAATGTTCATAAGTTGAATTTAACCTTTATAAGAAATACTGTTAATTTTTTGAATGTTTCTGAAATAAATTACCTCAATACAAAGTTCATAAAAATTAATAATTCCAAAATAATATACAGGTAACCCTCATATAATGCGGCACTTATACAACGTGGTCTACAAATTGTAGTAATCCTTGTTCAACGCGGTCTACAATTTCTAGTAATCCTTTTTTTTTCATATATTTTCACTGCGGGGACTTAAAAATCAAATTTTATCTTCGTCAAATTTGTGTCTGCCCGTATCGCGCAAGTAGTTATAAGTATCGAATTTAGTTTTATTGTATCCCTGAATAAGGTACTGTACAGAGGCTTTTGCAGTCTGTGTGATTCTCAACAAATAGTGCAATCAGAGATACCTGGAATAAATATGACGCTAACTAATGAATCACATGTTCCCTCTCACAGAAACTATGCTGTAAAGACTTAAGCAAAACCATATGTTGCACTGAAACAAAGTATCTAACTGAAAACTATTGTCCAATTTTTCAATTATGAAATAGGTGTTTAAAGTTTATTTTTCACTTGGTTAGAGTATAATAAAATTAGTTTAATCCTTTTTCCAAGTGTAAGCAAACAAAGTTTGCGCCTGAAAGTATCTTCAGGACTGGGGTAGGTAGAGATGACCTGCTAATGCTTCTGCCTGGTATCTCCACTTGGGCCTGGCTCCCACTGAAGAGACCTCAATAAAGGTCGAAACTAGTCTGGGTAGTGGCCCTTCCCTTAATGCATAACATTAGACATATCCGCAAGGAGATGTGTTTTGCATTATAGGAGATACTGAGATAGGAGTGTTGGTACTTGCTCCACCTTTGCAACGAGTTTCCCTGGTGTTGTACCACCTTACCCCAGTCCTGAAGATACTTTCAGGTGCAAACTTTGTTTGCTTACACTTGGAAAAAGGATTAAACTAATTTTATTAGAAATAGGTGTTTGTTTTATTGCATTTGAAATTCTCGATGTCATTATGACAGATCATAAAGGCTAACTTAAAATAAAATTCTACCAAGAATTGAAAGTGAGTTCGCCTGCCACCTCAAATGCAAACAAGCAGTCATAAAATTCAACCAAGGGTTGAACCTTTTGTGTGAGTTGAGCTAGTCGGTAATGAGAAGTTCTGTCGGAACGATAAATGACACCCTGTCGTGAATGTGCTAAAACTAATAGTGAAAGTTATTATGACAGTTTCAGATGTTATGGAATTCGATTGAAGAGAATTAGCATTTCAACTCAACACTTGTCGGTTGTCTTTGGGTTGCACGATCTTTTGTTAATACCGCACCAATCATATTCACATCTTTATAACTGCTCTCTTGTGTAAAACAAAATTCAACTTGTACATATTGTAATAATTAAAAAAAAGTTGAATGATTTATAAGCGTATAAAAGGGTATCACGTGTAAATCGTTGATGTGCCAGCAAAATTCTCAGACATGCCACCTCTGGCACGAGTGCCATAGGTTCTAGGGTTTACTGTATAAAGTGTTTATTGTTGAAAATTGTCTTCATTTTCTGCCTGGAAAATGAAGTGTGTTATTCTCAAGCTGAGCAGTTTATTTTCTGGTGAGTTACATACATATGTAATGCCTTTTTTTAATGTAAAAGTTTATTTTTATTGTAATGGCCACTAAAACTGCAATGAAAGAGGAAAAACCAACATTGAAGATGAAATTCATTTCTCTCACAGAAAAAAATTAAAATCTTGGATCGGTTGAAAATTGGAGAAAAACCAGGAGTTGTCGCAAGGACTCTGAATTTAAATGAATCAATAATTCGAGCAATCAAACAAAATGAACATAAAATCTGAGAAAGTGTTATTGCTGGGTCAATGGTAAGTGCAACGCGTTGCTCGTGTACACGATATTCTAATAGAAAAAAATGGAGAAATCTCTAATGATTCGGATAGAAGATTGCAATCAAAAGAAAATTCCTTTGGATGGACACTTTATTAAGCAAAAAGCTCTCAAAGTTTATAAACATTTAAAAGGACTTGATTATGATTCTTCAGAAGAAATCTCTCAGCATGGATTTTGTAATAGTAAGTTGGTTTGAAAACTTTAAAAAGAGGTTTTCTTTGTATAATCTTAAAATCCAGGGAGAATCAACATCATCAGACGTTGAGGCTGCCAGGAAATACTCAGAAGAACTTTTAAAAATCATTGAAGAAGGTGGTTATGGTGCAGACCAGGTGTTCAATGCAGATGAATCTGGGTTATATTGGAAAGAAATGCCAAAACGCACCTATATTTTGAAATATGAAAGATCAGCTCCTGGATTCAAAGTTTCTGAAGGTAGAATCATTCTACTGTTTTGTAGTAATGCGTCAGGTGATTACATGACAAAACCAATGTTTATTAACCGATCCGCAAATCCTAGTGCGATGAAAGGGTTCGACAAGTCCACCCTACCCATTTATTGGCAGGCCAACAAAAAGGCATGGGTTACAGCTAGCATGTTTGAAAATTTTGAATTGTTTTGTACCCGATGTAGAAAGTTACACACTTTCAAAATTCTCCTAATTTTAGATAACACACCAGCCCACCCAACAAATTTAAGAGTCATCCGAATATTAAAATAACTTTTTTGCTGCCTAATACTACTTCACTTATTCAACCACTCAACCAAGGAATAATATCAACATTTAAGTCAAATTATATTTGGCGAACATTTCAATTAATTTTGGAAAAAATAGAATCTAATCCAAACATGACACTGCCTCAAACGTGGAAAGAGTTTTCAATATTGAATTGTGTGAAAATTATTTCTCTGTCCATTAAGGAAATACAACCCTCTACACTGAATGCTTGTTGTAAAAAAATATGGCCTGAAGTCATTGTGGAACAAAATTTCGTACCTCCAGTTGATACCGAGCTACGGTGTATAATAAATGTCACACACATTTTTGGTGGAGTGGGCTTTTGTGATATGGTTGAAAATGAAATAAGTGAATTAATTGATGGAGAAACAGATTTAAATGAGGAGGAACTGGTACAATTAATAGATGCCGTCGAACCAAATGGCAGAGAAAGTTCTGCCGAAGATTCTGATTTTGATGAATCCTTTAAAGAATTCAGTTTAAAGAAATTAGCAGAAGGCTTGGACTTGGCAAGAAAGTTAGGAAGTTATTTTACGGATAATGATCCCTCAATGGAGCACTCGAGAAAATTCATGAGGCAATTGGATATTTGTTTAGCTCCATATTATGAACTTAATAAAAAACTGCAGCATAGTGGTAAGCAAAGTCTTATTACTGACTTCTTGATAACTAAACCAACCGAAGTATGCAATGAGAATTATACAAATGATGCCCACGAGATATCAAGTGGTGATGACCTCCGGCCACTTAAAGAACATCTATGAAATGTTATTTCTGAAGATAGTGATGACGATTAAAATATGCGCTTTATTTTATTGTGTCTAAAACATTTATGCATTATGTGCAATGAAATTTATGTACAATTTGTAATTTTTATAATTTTATACTATGTATTTGTTTCATAGTTTGTTTTCTTAACTTATATGAATTACTTGAATTAAATAAAAAGATTGTGTTCGTTGGATATAATTAAAAAAAAAACGATTTCGGAACCTAACTCTACTTTTTCTATGTGATCTAAGTCTCACATAACGCGATTTATATAATGCAGCATTTCTATGGAACCTAATATCTGCATTATACGAGGATTACCTGTATTCTTATTAATAATTAGATTAATTAAATGCAATTGTCCTTTATTTCCTTCATGGAAAGAAATACAGTGTAGGTAATAACTGTTAGTATGTGACTTATCAATTTCATATTAATTAATACAAAAGTATTATGCATGTTTACAAAGACTTTTAATGTAATACAATTAATATTGTTTTACAATAAAATTTATTGTAAAACAATAACTGCTTTTTAATATTAAAAACTTTCATTGTAAACATACTTCTTCAAGTGTCATCCCCTAGGAGGAGGAGGTTGGCAACCATGTCATGGAACCTTTTTCTTTCTTTTGCTGCTCTGGAAAATTTATAGTAATTCAAGCCAGTCCAGTCCTTAATGTCTTCAAACCACATTCTCCTGGGTCTATCTCTCCCTCTTTTTCCATCCAATTTCCCTTCTAATATTAATTTCTGAATGCCTTCTTGTCTAGTTAGATGTCCAAAATATTTAAGTTTTCTCTCTTTAATTATTTTCATTAATGTTCTTTTCATTTTTGCTTTCTTTAAAACATCTTTGTTTTTCATTTTCTCTGTCCATGGTATTTTCAACATTCTTCTGATGGTCCACATTTTGAAAGCTTCTAATTTTTTCTCTGCTTCTTTATTTAGAGTCCAAGTTTCACTGTTGTAGACAAGGCTTGACCAGATATAGCATTTTATTAATCTTTTTCTTGTGTCTATATTAATGTCTCTGGATGTTAGAACAGTTTTCATATCAGTAAAGGCTTTTCTTGCTATCTCTATTCTTCTTTTTATTTCTTTAAGGGAATTTCCTCTATCTGTAAACATTTGCCTCAAATATATAAAACACTGAACCTGTTCAATTTTCTTTTTGTTAACAGTTATGTTCAGTTTCTTATTTATAGGTTCTTTTGATATAATCATGCACTTTGTTTTCTTTAGTTTAATAATTAGTCCCATGTCTAAGCTTCTGTTGTAAATTTCTGTGATTAAGTTTTGAAGATCATCTTCAGATTCAGCTATAAGAACTGTGTCATCTGCATACCTGAAGTTGTTGAAGTTCCTACCTCCGACTTTTACACCCTTCAGTTCTGAAATATTTTTTAAAATTTGCTCACTATATATATATTGTACAGTAAGGGTGATAAGACACATCCTTGCCTTACTCCTTTTTTGATTTCAAAGTTGCCAGAATATGTATTTTTATATCTTATTGAGGCCATTTGATTGCAGTATATATTTGTAATTATATGTAGATCTTTTCCTTTTAACCCATTATTCTGTAGTATATGTATTAATTTCTTGTGATCTATCGAATCAAATGCTTTGGTGTAATCAAAAAACAAAGATATATGCTTTTCTGGTTGTCAAGGTTTCTTTCACATAATGTTTTCAAATCGGAGATTCCTTCTCTTGTATCTTTGTTTTTTTGAAAAACTGATTGAGTGTCTTCTATTTCTACTAACAAAATGCCTCTTATTTTCTCTAGGATTATTCTCAGTAGTAATTTTGTAACATGGCTTGTTAAACTTATTAGTCTATATTCTGTACATTCAAAAGTTCTTGGAATTTTGGGAATAGTGATAAAGATGGATTTCCTTAGATCATCAGGGATGTATCCTGTATCATAGATGTTATTAAAAATAACCTTTAGGTCATTAAGTGTATTTTCATTTACTTTCTTTAACAATTCAATAGGGATCTGATCAGGGCCTGGTGTTTTATGTGTTTTCATTTGACTTAGGGCGTATTCTATTTCTTCATATGTAATTAGTTCGCCATCCATATTTTGTATATCTGGTGCATCTGTGCGATCAGAGTCAAGCAGTTCTATTCCATATTCTTTCCATCTTTTTATGATATCTTGTGTCTCTAGTAGCATTTTTCCATTTTGATCTTTTATACAAGGATTATGGTTGAAATTTTTCTTTTTATTTGTCAGGGCTTGGATTGATTTATGCATTTTTTTACTATCGTGTTTCTTGTCCAGTTCCTCTATTTCTTTACATTTTTCATTTAGCCACTTGTCTTTAGCCTTCCTGCATTCATTTTTTATAATTTTGCTGAGTATTCTATACTGTTGTGTATTTTTCTTTTTTTCATCTTTCATTCATAAGCTCTAGTATTGTTTCAGTCATCCAGGGTTTTTTCTTATTGTATTTAATTTTTGGGATAACCTCGTTAGCTGTCTTATATATTGCACTTCTAAAATTTGACCACCTGTTTTCAATTTTCTCTTTGTTACAAAGTATATTGTCTTCTGTTTTATATCCTACATGATCTAATTTCTGAGTTAAACACCATTATGTTGTCAGGTATATTCAGAGCTGTGAAGTCAAGTCTTTCAGTATGATTGTTTTTAGAAATGTTTTTTAGCTTAATTTTTAAAGTGGAAAAAACAGGGTTATGGTCTGAACCTATATCAGCACTTGGGTATGTTTTTATGTTGGTTATATTATTTTTGTATCTATTATTTATCATTATGAAATCTATTTGGTTTCTTATAGAGTTATCAGGGTTTGTCCAAGTATACAGTCTGTGTTTTGGATTTTGAAAGAAAGTATTCATTATGCGCAAGTTGTTTTGAATGCAGAATTGTATCAATCTCTCACCTCTTTCATTTCTGTCGCCTAGTCCTAATTTTCCAACAACTGGATTTTCTTCCCCTTCTCCAACCTTTGCATTCAAGTCACCCATCACTATGAGTATTTCATTTGATTTTACATATTCTATAGATTTTTGTAAGTTATTATAAAAATCTTCTATTTCTTCATCATTGTGAGTCATCGCAGGGGCATAAACCTGGATAATTATGATGTTAAAAGGCTTTGCAGCTAATTTAACAAGTATTATTCTTTCGTTTATGTGCCACAGCCCCATTACAGATTTAAAGATGTCTTTCTTAATCATGAAACCCACTCCATATTCATGCTTCTCTCCACCAGAATATACAAATGTAAAGCCATCTTTTTCTAGTTTTCCCCATGTTAGGCCATCTTGTTTCACTGATTCCCATCACATCAACTTTAAGTCTTTTTATTTCCTGTATAAGGTTGTCAAAATTCCCTAGTTTATATAATGTTCTCATGTTCCAAGTTCCAATTTTCAAGACTATGTTTCTTGTTTTCAAACGAGGAATATCAGATGCCAACCTTCCTTTCGGATTCAAGTTGACACCATCATGGAGTGCACTTGCAGCGCTCATTTTAATCACAGTTTCAATGTCTTCTTCCCCGTAACTATTTACAGCTTGGGACGTTGCAGAGGTTCCAACTTCCAAAGCATAGCTTGTAAAATATTCCCGTTTCTCCATGGTCGACTATAGGATAGAAACGTGGTGAGGCCCCGATCTCTTCCACGTCTGCAATAGCCAGCAAAAGCCAGCTAACTTGGCTCACTCTGTCAGCGATTGATCTGTATTCAGAATCTTCCGCCTGCCAGTTGTTTCACATTGCTGTTGATATATGAATTCTTCTGCCAATGATGAAACAGCAGATGTCACTGCAGTCCTAACATCTCCCATGCTGGCCACATAACATCTTGGGAGATGCACTTTATAGCTTTCAGCTCTTTGCTTAGTATCAACTTTGCCATGGCTCATTACGACACCATGTTTCCCCCCTCCACATGGAGGCATGATACTAAGACTTTCAGAGTATGGCCCTCCGGACTTCACCGAAATATTGGCACTGCCATCTATATCAGTTCCATCAGGGTTTTTGACCATGTCGTAGGTTGCCAGCCCACCACGGAAATCCATCCCATCAGTCATGCTTGTAGCATGTTGAGCACAGTTAAGCCTGGGATGGATTTCCGTGGTAGGCTGGCAACCTACAACGCGGTCAAAAACCCTGATGAAACTGATATAGATGACAGTGCCAATATTTTGGTGAAGTCCAAAAGTCAGTCAAGATCCTGGTAGGAGAACACAGTTTTACAATGTTGTGTAAACATACACAACAGTGTAAAAAAAAAAAAAAAAAAAAAAAAAAAAGGAAAAAGAAAAAAAAAAAGAAAGTTATCCATGAAATGCACACTTTATTATGTGGTATATGTTCAGCAACTGAAGATATGGCATAGAGAGGGGAAAAGGCAATACTGGATAAACATTTTCTGTGACATCATAAAATGTCAATAAACTTCAAGCAACATAAAATTCTTGTAAGCATGGGATTCTGCATTTATAAAATGAATTGCAGATGCAATTTATTAGTCTGTGCAATGTTCGTAAATATGAATAGCTTGTATCTTGAAAGTTCATAATTAGAAGTTTGTAAGTAGAAATAGAAGTTTAATAAAGAAGGAAGTATTAACGACAGTTTCTGCCACCTAAGATAATCAGATATTCTCTTAGCAAAACTTGATATTTGGCTGCATTAGATGCAATTTATTACCTAACATCAAATCCCATCAAGTTTAGACAATAGAAAAATTATTGTAATTACAAGACTGAGGGAAAAGTGCTACTTACAATCCCTAAACCTTGCAACAGGATAAAGTGATAAAAAAAGAGAAGTCCACAGCTTAGTAATGCCCAACTATAATCTTTTAATGGTTCAACCGTATATGCACCTAAAATAAAACAAACAATTAGAATAACTCAAAGATACATTTAGCAATAAAATTAAAATTCATTAAATAGCCTGTGTAGCTCAGTGGATGTGGCATTTGCACACCGCAGTGCTTGGCCACACGAAGGAAGACTTGGTTTCGAGTTAGTCGATCTCTGGCATGGGCAAGCGGGTTTTTCCTCCCGGAAACTCAAGAAAATTAACCACAGAACCCACATTATTTCAGACATTAAACATATTGTGTTAGGGACCACGAGATGGCAGCACATTTCAGTCATCTCACTTCACTGTGTGTACCACTTAATTAGTGATAGCCTTGGGCCATCTATCTCTGATTGGGTACCAGTGGAGATTGAACTGCCCACTCAGTCTCCAAAAGTTAGATAGGGCTAAATGGCCTCGCCTACTCCCCATATATGGGAATAAAAAAGGCGTTAGCTGATTTTTTTTTTTTAAATATGGTTTAGTCAGAGAAAAAAAGATGCAAATCAGTAAACTGCAGGAGGTAACAGGTGAGCAACTGTCTCTTACTATAGCAAACTTGCAGAAACCAAAGAAAAAGTGAATATCATTTAAAGTGGCATGTTTGATGGAGCTTAGTGAGGACATTTCAGTATTTTATTGGTTGTCTGCAAACCTATAGTACATTTTGTACCATGGGTGGGCTAAGGATATTTTCTATTTTTATCAATTAAAGATAGATAGATATATATATATATATCATCAAATTCCTGCCATGTACCCTCAAGGGGTGTACAGGATATAATTTTTTAATTTATTGGTTATATAGTCTGGAAAACCTTCTCTAAAGACCAAACATGAAATTTTTTCAACTGACTTCAAGGCCTCCAATAAACAGCATTATGGTCTCACACCTAAAGACAATCACAAACATTCATGCCATGGTGGGATTCAACCCCATAGCCTGTTGGTTGGAGAGTGGGTATGCTAACCACACAGTCAGAGGCAGGCTGACATTTACTGGGTTTTTCTATGTTTGCCACACTAAGCAGCAAAAGGAGAAAGAAAAAAAGCATTGAATTAGGTAAGATTTCACGTAAAAATAATCAAATAGATAAAATCAATTATAAAAAGAAGGATGTTATATGGTTTGGAGATATAATCATAAAACATGATTGATGACCGTGTGATTACATCTAGTTTTCCAGGTGCTAAAATCAAAAATTTAATGTATGTAATTGAAAAGCAGAAAAGAAAAGTAAAAGAGATAGTAGTTTTGGTAAGACCACCATATGATTTGTCTGGTGATAAATTCAGCATGAGAGAGGATATGAAAGGACAGTTGGAAGAAGCAAGAGTGAAAGGTGAGAAAGTGAAAATAGTTAGTACGTCACCTACATATGATAGAAATGAATTAAGAAAGGCTATAATGACAAACAATTCAATGCATAAGCCATGTAGAAAGAATGGTTGTGAGTATTTGAATGTGTACAGTGAGTTTGAGGAAAGAATGTACTTGTATAAGAGAGAGACAGCCTAAACTTGAATGTGTTTGGTATCAGGAGCCTTGAAAAATTATTAATTGGTGTGAGATTTAACAGTCAGAGAAACTACATTATGATGGGAGAAATGATGAAAATCTGTGTGTGAAAGAGCAGTCATCTTATATAACTGTGTTAATGACAGGAACATGCATTATCATAGAAGCAATTATGAGCAAAACATTGGGTTCATCTTGTTCAGACTTACTAAGCAAGCGCAAGGATGTCAACATAAGCCGAACATGAAGCAGCTAAACAAGTATCAGTGCCCTTGACCATGTTGTTTAATCTGAGTCTCAGGTATGGTTTAGTCCCAAAGGTGTGGAAAGAGGGGAAAATAGTTCCACTACATAAAAGAGGATCCAAGACTACTGTTGCAAATTACCGACAGACCAGCATATCTGGAGTCATTGTCAAGGTCTTGGAAAAAGTAGTCAAGGGAAAAATACAGGAATGGATTGATGAAAATGAGATACTGTATGGGGGAACAGCATGGCTTTGTGAAGGGTAGATCATGCCTCAGTAACTTGCTCAAGTTTTATAACACAGTGATACTGCTGGACCTGGCTAAGGCATTTGACAGGATACCACATGGAATTCTAATCTGTAAACTGCGACATATGGGAATGGATATAGAGTTGGTGAGATGGATAGCTGGGTGGTTGATGGAGAGAGATATCAGAAAGTAGTTTATTAAGGAGTAGGGTCCAAAAGATGGCCTGTGACTAGTGGTGTGCTGCAGGGTTCTGTTCTTGGACCACTGCTGTTTAATTTGTTCATTAACGATATAGGGAAGGATCTAAGAGGAACGGTTTATTTGTTTGCTGATGATGCAAAGTTGGGTAGGGCAATAGTGAATGCAGAAGATGTCAAAATCTTGCAGGATGACTTGGATAAATTGAAGTTCTGGGCTAAGGAGAATGGATGTCAATTTAATGTGACAAAATGTAAGGTTATGCATTTTGGGGTGAAAAGATTAGCAGCAGTATACCAGGGACTTGGGAATGTTGGTGGATAGGGAGATGAAGTTTGGGGGGGGGGGGGGGCACATTGCAAATGTCGCTAAATCAGCTCATCAACTCACTTGGTTGGTGAAAAATACTTTGATGAGCAGAGACGAGCAAGTTATTGTACCTCTGTACCAAGCCTTGATAAGACCTCATCTCGACTACTGTGTCCAGATTTGGTCACCTAGGTTTCTTCTTGATGGAGAGGAGGTAGAGAGGATCCAGAGGCGAGTGACCAAGATGATAGCAGGTCTATGGAATGAACCTTATGAGAACAGGTTGAAGATTTGTGGGTTGCAGAAATTGGTTGATAGGTGGAAAAGGGGAGATATGATTGAGACATTCAAATTGCTAAAGGGTTTCTATAGGATTAATTCAGAGAATATTTTTGAGAACAGGACTGTTGGTGGGAGAAATAGGGGACATCTATGGAAGCTGGGCAAGAGTGTGGTTAGCAAGGGTGTTAAGAGCTGGGTTCTTTACTTTTAGAGTGGTAAATGAGTGGAATAAGCTGCCAGAGTCTGTTGTGGGTGCTATGACAGTGAGTGAGTTCAAGGCAAAGTATGATAGATACTGTGAGAATGTCGTATAGTTGTGTGGACATGATGTTTAGAGCCTCCCTGAGCGAGTCTAAGGACTCCCTGGAGTCACCCGTAATAATAATAATAATAATAATGAGCTCTGCAAGTTGTCTAACTGGATCATGCAAACTACTGAAGTGAGCATACAAGTAACTTATGTCTGTACACGAATACCGAGAGTATTAGAAACAAAGGGATACAGTTGCTTGTCTTGGTTAACATGTCTGGGCCTTAGATTGTATGCATTAGTCAGACCTAGCTATAAGAAACAGATATACTAACTGGTATCGAGCGTAAAGAGTGAAGTGCCTATCCTTCCTTAAAATAGGAAGGATAGGCAGGATATGAGAGGGGCAGTGTACTGTTAATGCTATTGGATGATTTGAGTCCAGTTAGGTAGAAAGCTATGACTATAATTACTAGTAACAATTTTCCATGTGGCAGTGAGTCATGCCATCAGGTGTGAGGTGGAGTCTAACAAGATCAAATACATAGTGGTGTGTTGTTACATACCTCGCGAATCGGTTACTAGTGATGATGAAATGCATTATTACCAAATAAACAAGATGGGTACTAAATTGGCAACCATCTTCGGTGACTAATTATCTGAATATTGATTGTGTAGTGGTGAAATCCCATGAGAAGAATGGAACAGAATTTATTGAGCTGTTGTAACACAACTTTCTCATGGAGCACATAACAGAAGGAACTCAAGGTCAGAGAGTGTTAGATCTGATTATAGTATCAAAAGACATTTTAGTTAAAATCGTGACGGTGTTCATGTTGCATTGACTTAGGAAGTGGTTAAGTTTATGAATGCTCCATTCAGAAAAGGTCACATGGTGGACCACAAAGCAGGAAATTATGACCAACTGAGTTCTGAGCGATGGTATTGGTTGTAGGATAGGAAGGATATTGACAGTGCTTGGGAAGCATTTACAAAATACTTACATGATGCAATATCAGAACGTGTCCAAGAGATTCACAAGAAAAATGACGTGGAAGAACATGATCCTTATGCACATGGTGTTCTTCCACGTCATTTTTCCATGTTATAAGATAACACTTATAAATTCAAGGAGCTGTACAAGCTCATCCAGAGCAGGCTTTTACAAACATCCATGTCCACAGATAGATTCAAACCCACAACCTGTTGCTTGGAGAGTAGGTATGCTACCCACGTATCCAGCCAGGCTGGCATTGCAACTGTTATACACTGAAGTGCCATTGAATTAGGGATAGGAGAGGCTATGCAAATTCTGTACTGCAACCAGTGCATTTGTGTGCATGTGTGGCCAAAACTACAGGTATAATTAGCTGTCAGCGTTGGCTTCCCCAAGCATTTGTCGTGAGAAACGTAATGGGAAATGTGAGTGGATTTAGATACATTTGACAGAGGACAGATCGTAGGTGCCCGACAGATGGATCACTCGATCTCCAAAATTGTCAACAAACTCGGATTTTCTCATACAAGTTTCAAGTGTTCTGGGAATATGAAAATTCCAGCAAAAAAAAAAAAAAAAGCACTTAGACAAACTGCAAAGGGCAACCAGCCTTGAATGATCATGGGCTTTGCCACCTGACTTGCATCGTATGGATCAACGGGGACCAGACATTATCTCATATCACTTCCCATCTGAACGAGGATTCCAACTGGAGTCCTCGTTCAGTGCAGGATCATGCGGCGTACACTTCACTGCCTCGGCTTTGGGAGCTGCCATCCTATGAGAGTCTCGCTCCTAACAGCATGATACTGGGATGAACACCTTGCCTGGACGATTGAAAATTAGCGATGTTTAGCCTGGAATGATGAATCATGATTTTAACCTTCACAGCACTGATGGGAAAATGGGGATATGGTGCCAGTCCCAGGAAACCATGGATCTTGCATGTCAGGTTGGAACTATACAAGCTGGTGATGATGCAGTGATGGCATGGGGGTGTCTTCATTTGGACATCTTTGGGACCTTTGGTATGTGTGTACCAATGATTCTCAATGTATCCCAATGGAGATGGCATCTACCAGCAAGACAACTGTTCTTCTCATAGGTCCAGGCAGACTACTGCTTGGTTCCAGAAGCATTCAGTTGATTTGAAATAAATGAAGTAGCCACCTAGAAGCTCCAATTTAAATCTCAATGAAAATCTTCAGGATATTGAAGATTTTCATTGAGATTTAAATGGGTCTGTGTACCATCACTGCCAAACTTCAGTGAATTGCACACAACTCTGGAGGATGCATGGGTCGTCTGAAACGTACTAAGGCAAGTGATGTAAAGTCAGCTTCTTTATACAAGTTGCCCCAGTCCTGAAAATAGTCCAGGTGCAAACTTGTTTTCTTACATTTGGATAAAAGATTAAACCAAGAATATAATTTCTTGGTATCTTTAATTTATAGTATAACCATGTGGTAAAACTTACAACTATCTCTAATCCAGAGTATTTTAATAATAAGGTGCGACACCTTTTGTCTACTCATATACGAAAATATGACTACTACATTACTTCAACCTTGGTATCACTTCTGGGTCTGGCTCCCACTGATGAGACCTCAATAAAGGTCAAAACTAGTCTCGGTAGTGACCCTTCCCATAATGCATAGCATTACGCATGTCTGCAAGGAGATGTGCTTTGCATTATGGGATACTAAGGCAAGTAATGTGAAGTCATTAGCCTCTTTATATGAGTTGCCCCAGTCCTGAAAATAGTTCGGGTGCAAACTTGTTTGCATACACTTGGATAAAGGATTAAACTAAGAATATAATTTCTTGGCATCTTTAATTTATAGTATAACCAAGTGGAAAAACTTACAATACCTGTGAAATATTTTTGCAAGCTTGTGGAGGTCCTTGCCTTGTCATGTGGCAGCCATTATCAGGGCCAGAGGGGTATAACACGTTACTAGGTAACACGATCCCTAATTCAATGGCACTTCAGCGTATATGGGAAAATAGGTCTGAGTTTGGGAGAAAAAAAAAAAAAGGCTCTGCTAGATAAACCCAAAAGAATTCTGTTGTTATGCTGCAAGAAAGAAAGAATAACTATGCTAAATGTAGATGGTGTGTGTGTCAGATGCTGAAGAGATTATTCAACTAACAAGTGCCCATACTGCTAAAAGCTACCAACCTGGTATGTGCAACAGTGACCTCACTACCACTTTGTGAGTACTCACTACCATCAGTCTTTGCATCATCCTTGTGATGCAAAGACTGATGTGTCCAACTATTGATCTACTAGTATCTCTGGAGTAGTGGTGAAGATTTTGGAAAAATTAGTAAATGCTTGTATACAGAAATTGGTTGACAGCAGATCTATACTTTGCAATGAACAGCATATGTTTACTAAGGGAAGGTAATGTTTGAGAAACTTGTTCTATTTTCTAATAATGTTACTGTTGCGTTAAGGCAAATGGATACATCATGACACTTGTAGACTTTGCTAAGCCTTTTGACATGATACAGTATGGAAAACTGCTACATACTGGAAAATGTGGGAATAGATTATATAGTTCAGAGCAGTGGGAATGGGAGAGGAACCACTGATGGTGAGTGAGCAGGAGGTATATGAGGAATTGAGTAAACTTGATGTCAACAAGATCATGGAACTTGATGGAATATCACTGCATGTCTTGAGGGAATGTTCCTGGAAGTTAACACCTTTAAGATACATTTTCAACATGTCTTAGATTAGCTCAGGTCCCAAAGGAATGGAAAGATGGCAAAATTATTCTGCTTCATAAAGGAAGTGATAAGACTAAGGCTTCAAATTATAGGCCAATCTGCTTGTCTGGAATTGTAGTCAAAGTGTTGGAGAAACTAGTGAGGACAAGGATTCAGAACTAGATGGATAGCAGTATAATTAATGGACAGCATGGGTTTGCTAAAGGAAGATGATGTTTTAGCAATCTGCTCACTTATTATTACAAGGTGACAAATACATTGGACAAGGAGGTGCATATACAGTAATATATTTAGATTTTGCAAAGGCTTTTGATAGATTACCACATAACAAACTAGTATTTAAACTGGAACAGATGGAGTACTAGATTAGTGCGTTGGATTGGAGATTGGCTGTCTGACCACAGGTTGTGTATGGGGGTGATATCCCAGAAGAGAAGTCACTAGTGGCATGCCCCAAGGGTCTGTTTTGGGGAAATTGTTGTTTAATTCGTATGTAAATGACATGAAAAGGGCTTAAATGATGATATAAAGTTGTTTGAAGATGATGCAAAATTGGGGAGAGTTATGAGAAGTAGAGCAGATGCAGATTTGCAAGAGGACCTAAATAGGCTGTCTGAATGGGCAAGAGTGTTTAGAGGTGAAGGATTTGGAAGTTGTGATGGATAGACTTGAAATTTCGTGGACATATTGCTAAAATTGTGAAGACAACACAGTGGATTATGGGAATGATGTAGAGAACACCAACGTATAGAAGGTTTTGATTAGTCGTGAGGCTTTCAAAAGGATAATGAGATGTTGGAGAGGGTCCAGAGACGATTGACTAACTTGGTATCTGGTCTCTGGAATGGGATTAAGTTAAGTTTGGATTAAGTTGGTAAGGGATAATTACTGTTGGATGAGATTTTTCAGAGAATATCTGGAGAGAAGGGCAGAACAAGAGGCCATCCCTGGAAGCTGCATAAGGTGGGTGTGAGCTAGGGGATGAGGAGTAGATTTTTTCCATGTAGAGTGGTGGGTGAGTGGAATGCATTGCTTGAGTGTGGGATGAGTTAAGTTATTACAAATACAAGATTATTACAGACAAAATTAACATTTCTTTAAGTGTAATTTCCTTAGAAAAACATGTAAAAATGAACATGAAAACTTACTTATGAGAGATTTTTACTTGTTCCCTCCCCTAATTTTTATCACAACTTTCATATCTGCCATCTAGTTTTGGATTAATTGTTTTATTTCTAAACTAACTCTAAGATTCATAAGTTGAAATTAGTTTAAATGGTGAACTGTATACTGGTAGTTCAGTGTTTTAACTAATTTCTCTCTTATTCTGTATAAATTTATTGAAATTGTTCCTCATCATACCAACACTACTTACTCTGTTGTCTAATTCAATATTTAATTTGCTTCTTCCCTGCTGTGCCAAAATTGCTTGATACACTTAAAAACATTAACTGCATTCTCTACAAAGAATGAATTAATGTTTTCATTGTTCCTGCTTATTTACACAGTTTGTATTTTTATTTTTATTTTTTATTACTGATTTTCAATGCTGAATTTGTTATAGTGGTTATTCAATTTAGTTTAAGAATCCTGTAAACTGGATTTATTTATGAATATAAGTCTGCATAAACAGCATTTTTCTTGGCAGATATGCCTTTTTCACATCTATCTACAAAACTTAAATACAGATCTATGTTATATTGTCATTTGGGAACTATTAAAATGATAATCTGATCCTAACAACCCTTATTTGGCCTAAATCTAGATTATTTCTTACCTAATTTTTCTTTTGCAATTTTTCTTTGTCTCTCAATTATGCTTACAAACATATTACCTGAAATACTCACTTGGGAAATTTCTATGTAATTACACTGCAAATATTGTAAAGACTGCATCATACTGCTGCTATGAAAAGCAGTAAGGTGCTACTGTATAAGTCATAATAAGACCAGACATGGACTACTGTGCTCAAATTTGGTCACCTAGTTTTCACTGTTGTGTGCAGGAGAAGGTCTAGAGATGAATGATCAAGATTGTATAAGGATTGTGGAATGTTGGTTATTGCAGTGAGGGTGAAGAAATAGAGTGCAGAGTTTGATGGATTCGAAAACAAACAGGTCATACGGCATTTAAGTTAGTGAGGAGATTTTACCAGATTAATATAGAAGGGAGTGTAAAAAGTGGAGAGAGTGAGAGATGAAGAACAAGAGACCATCTCTGGAAACTGTGTAAAGGTGTGGTGAAGAAGAGTATGAGAAGTAGATTTTTTTTACATATGGTAGCAGGTGAGTGAAAAGCATTACCAGAATACGTTATGAAAGCAGGGAGCATAAATGACTTAAAGGCCCAATAAGATGGACATTTTACAAGTTAAGTGAGCCTCTCATGATAGGTCTGCTGACTATTATTATAGCCACAGTAGTAGCTATAATAATAGTAATTCTCACATTTAAATTTATCTGTAATACTATAAGAGCCCTACTCCAATCATCTAAATCTGACTAGTCCTGAATTATGTAGTGCAGTGTAACAGTAGCCAAAGTAAAACTTCTACACCTCCACATTTGAGTATTTCTGGTTGAATATGATCCATTTTAGCTACCATTCAATATTTCAGGTTTCTGCTTTTCTACCACAATTATTGATATATAATTCTGATTGCATTCTTAAATATTTTCTACCACTACTCTGTCACTGCTTATATGATTTAATAATCCATTAAAATAATTACTTCAGACATTCTGAATATACTGATCTTCAGATTTTAAGTCATTGTTATCACTGATTTCATGTACAGTTCTCTTCCCTCTCAAACAGAAGTCTTCTTATGACTTTTTTTTTTTTTTTGTTATTGTTACTGCTTTTATACATAGCTTTCCTACATTTTCTGCATTCTCAGAAGGCAGCTGCTGACTTAAATAACTTTTAGTATGATTTCTTTTCCAGAACTACATCTTTAACTCCTTTTTCTACATCTTTACATACAACTTTACCTCATACTTCTCTGAATGAATCAATTACTACTTTCTTCAGATTATGTGGCTGGGCATCTGAAGTTCGGTTTGGTTTTCAAACTCAGTTTTTTCTTCAATAATATTTGTATATCTGAACCCACAGCTCGTCCCTGAACCTTCAATAGGGAGCAGCTTTCCTTTTATTTCAGTTGCATTCTCTAATCACAAAAATTCTCTCATTTCTTCACTATTAGGATCTTCTGGGAGACATGTTCCACCATTCAACTTGAAACTGCATGACATAGGAAAAGTTTATCTAAAATTTAATATTTGAATGCTATAGCTACTTTTTCCTCTCCCTGTTCACTGTTGCCCGAATATAACATCTTATGTTTATTTAGCAAAATCTCAATTGTTTTTAGTCTTTTTTCGTATTGGTAATGCCAATTGTGTCAACATGGTACTTCTTTAATTCTTGTGTTTTGAATTACATCAATTCACTGATAATACCTTTAGCTACTCCAACAGAACAAGATATTCTGTAAAATTATAAAGAATTCCGCAACATTTCACAGTTATGGCAGCTTAAAGGTATAAACATCTACCTAAAATGTTACACTGTTCTGCCATGGGCAGGAGAAATAACATTACTACTATTGAAAAGTCTCAGAGACCAAGAGGACAACACCATTCCAAAGAAAATTCTCTATAGCAAAATATCCACTATAAAAGATCTGAGTCTGCTATGGTTTCTTAACTGTATATATACAGTCAGCTTTCACTATAGTTCATATTATTTGATTATAGTTTATATTCATTCAAACCTCATTTCTCACTAGAACTAGCTAATGAATTTTCCAACTCATCGTGCACATTTCTCTAACTCCTAGGAGTTGGCTATAGTGGATGTTGACCGTATAAAGTTGACATGATGTAAATAAACCTTAGTGGTGTAATTATAATGTGCTGTAATTATGATAAGATTTAAAAACAATTTATTCTAGGTGGGAGGAGGGAATTGCACATTTCTTCATACATTAATAAATTTAGTTTAATCTTTTATCCAAGTGTAGGCAAACAAAGTTTGCACCTGAAAACATCTTCAGGACTGAGGCAAGGTGGTACATCTGTTGGCAACTCGCAGCAAAGGTGGACCAAGCTTTCATCACGCCTTGTCTTAGTATCTCCCATAATGCAAAGCACATGTCCTTGCAGACATGTATAATGCTATGCATTAAGGGAAGGGCCACTACCCAGACTGGTTTCGACCTTTATTGAGGTCTCGTCAGTGGGAGGCAGACCATTGAATATCATGCTACTACATGCATAGTGGGATTCCATTGTAAGCATGCGCCCTAACTGTATCTTATTCCTAGTATTGTTTGAAATTACTGACGATGTCATAAGATACTTAGGACAAAATATTTACTTATTAAATAATTTAAGTACTGTGGTCACATGTGTGTATGTTTAAGTTATGCCACTAATGCAATCTGTTCATGTCCCTAATCTTTCTCAGAACTCTCATATCTATGGTCTCTAGTCTTTGGTCAAGTGTTTTATTTCTAGCACAGCTCTCAGTTCCATAAGTTAAAACTGGTTTGAACAATGTCTTGCATATAGCTAATTTAGTGTTTTCACTAATTTTTCTCTTATTCCATATAAATTTATTCAGTTTTCCTACCATACCAGCTTTGTTGATTCTGTCGTCTATTTCCATATTTAATTTATTGTCATCATCATCATCATCAAATTCCTGCCATGTACCCTCAAGGGGTGTACAGGATATGACAGTACTACATGAAAAAATTACATCATTACTAACTTCCTATCTACAATTTTCCTCCAAGTCAGTCTGTTACTTGTCAAGACTCCAACATTATCAGATCTTATATTTCTATCGTCTAAGGCACTTTGTAGCGTATCAATCCACCTATATCTTGGTCTTCCTCTGGGTCGTTTTCCTGCCAACCTGGCATAGAACACTTGTTTTGCTAATCTTTCCTCTCCCATTCTATTTAAGTGACCATACCACCTGAGATTAGCTCTGCTAACACATTCCTGGATACTGACAATGTCGAGTTCTTTCCTAATATCCTCATTTTTAATATGATATTGCCATTGATGCCATCTGTTCACGCCTCTGATCTTTCTCAGGACTCTCATATCTGCGGTCTCTAGTCTTTGGTCAAGTGTTTTACTTCTGACCCAGCTCTCAGATCCATAAGTTAAAACTGGTTTGAACACTGTCTTGTATACAGCTAATTTAGTGTTCCGACTAATTTCTTTCTTATTCCATATGAATTTATTCAATTGACTTCCCACGATACCAGCTTTGCTGATTCTGTTGTCTATTTCTATATTTAGTTTACCATCTTCAGTAAAAATTGTGCCTAAGTAGCTGAACTGTTTAACTTGTTCCACAGGTTCTCCATTCACAACACAGTTGACATTTTCAATGATTCTGCCTATTTTCATTGTCTTTGTCTTTTTATTGCTGACCTTCATACCATATCTATTACAACAGCTATTCAATTTAGTCAGAGAATCTTGCAGACTTGTAGCGGATTTATTTAGAAGTATAACATCATCCGCATAAAGCAAAGAGCTGACATTAACATCTCCAATTTTGATATCAGGTTTAATACCACATTCCTTCATAATGTGATCCATATAGATAATGAATAACAGAGGGGATAATGTACATCCTTGTCTCACACCAGATTTAACATTAAACCAGCTTCCTGTACTTCCTTCAATTCTAACTGCTGACTCACAACTCGGGGTGCTTAAGGGTCAAAGCTGTATAACTGAGAGGAGACCTCCACATAGCCTTTAAAGGAATGCGGAGAACCGACCAGGGCTTCTGACCTAATGTCCAATCCTCACCTTCTCGTGGTGCACCCTGTTGGGTATCTACTTTGATACTGAACGAACAAGGATGGGCTGGCAATTTGGGATTTAGCCGACCAAATTGTATTCGTATTCTGCATGCTGTTATTACTAACACCATGTTCCAACATAAAAATGTTGGAACATGGTGTTAGTAATAACAGCATGCAGTTTTATTTCCCTTTTTATATATGGGTACTATGAGAGCTCTACTCCAATCATCGGGAATTCGTCCCTCTGTCCAGGCTTTCTGAACTATGCAGTGCAGCCACTGTAAGACTCTTATACCACCATACTTCAGCATTTCTGGTCGAATATCATCTGCTCCTGCTGCCTTTCCACATTTCAAGCCTTTGATGGCTTTTTCTACTTCAAGTATGGATATGTATTCCTGACTGCATGCCTGGTCAGTGTTTTTTATCACTGTGCTGTCATCACTGCTTGTTTCATTTAGCAGTTTTTCAAAGTAATTACTCCATACTTCAAGGATATCTTTTTCTCCTGTTTTCATTTCACCTTTATCATCTCTAATTCCTTTTACAGCACTCTTTCCTCCATTCCTAAGCTTCTTCAACAACCTCCAGAATATTTTGCCACCTTCTTGATATTTATTTTCTATATTCTTGCCAAAGTCCTCCCATGACTTTTGTTTAGCTAGTTTTACACACTGTTTAGCTTTCTTACATTTGTCTCTGTATTCTGTAAGAGTAAAAGCTGACTTATTTGCCAGGAACTTTTGATATGCTTTCTTCTTTTCCTTCACTGCCTCTTTAACTTCCTGTGTCCACCAGGGAGTTCTGATTTTTTTATCCTTGCACACAACCTCACCGCATGCCTCTCTGGCAGAATCAATCAATGTTTCCTTCAGAGTTTGCCACTGAATCTCCAAGGTTTGATTCCTGTTCTCAAACTCTTTCATTTTCTTTTCAATAATATTTCTGTATTTTAGTCTACAGTTCACATCTGAGAGCTGCTCAACTTTTATTCGCTTTAAAACTTTCTTACATTACATTAATTTATTGTCTTCAGTAAAAATTGTGCCTAAGTAGCTGAAATGCTTTACTTGTTCTATAGGTTCTCCATTTACAATGCAGTTGGTATTTTCAATGTTTTTGCTGATTTTCTTCGTCTTTGGATTGTTATTACTCATTTTCATACCAAATTTATTACAACAGTTAATCGATTTAGTCAGGGAATCTTGTAGACTTCTAGTGGATTCATTTAGAAGTAAAACATTGTCCACATAAAGCAAAGAGCTGAGATTAATATCTCCAATTTTGATATGGTTTAATACTACTTTCCTTCATATGTGATCCATATAGATAATGAATAACAGAGGGGATAATGTACGCCCTTGTCTGACACCACATTTAACATTAAACCATCTTCCTGTACTTCCTTCAATTCTAACTGCTGACTTACCACTCAAATAAAGACTATGTATTGCATGATATAATGCCCTACTGACACCATATAACTGTAGTGTTTTGAATAGCTTTTCTCTTGGCACCTTGTCACATGCCTTTTGCAAGTCTACAAAACTTAAATACAGATCTTTGTCATATTCCCATGATTTCTCAGCTATTTGTCGTAACGTGAAAATCTGATCCTGCCAGCTTCTATTTGGCCTGAATCCAGCTTGTTCTTCACGAATCTTCTCTTCCACAAGAATTCTCAACTATTTCTCAAGCATACTTGCATAAATCTTACCAGGAACACTCAGTAGGGAAATGACTCTGTATCAGTTTTGTTGAGTTTTATTTCCCTTTTTTGTATATGAGTACAATGAGAGCTCTACTTGAATCATCTATTCATCCTTCTGTCAAAGCCTTCTGAACTATGCAGTGAAGCCACTGCAAGACTTTTATACCTCCTACTTGAGCATTTCTGTTCGAAAATCTTCTACTCCTGCTACCTTTCCACATCAGGATTTCCTATCAGGCTTTTGATAGCTTTTTCTACTTCAAGTGTGGATATGTTATTGAAGATTGCATGCCTGTCGAGTGTTTTTTTACCACTGTGCTGTCACCGATTGTTTCATTTAGCTGAGAATGATAAGGAGCCATCTGGAAGATGTGTGATTAGTGTATTCAGGAAGGGTAGACAGTCATTAGCTTCCAGTTCCATTGTAATCCACACATAAAGGGAGATATTTATACAATCACACAATCACCAATCTCAATAATATGGTATCCTAAAAACACTAACCCACAGAGCTAGAGCAATTTGTACCAATGACGTTGCTCTCACTGCTGAACTCGCACACTTTCATCACACCATCTTGACCAATGGTTGTAATCCCCATACGATAGACAAAATACAAAATGCTCCCCAGAAATCTCTTCCACAATCTACTGCAGAAGAGTACAAGAAAATTGTTACCATCCCATACATTAAAAGCACATCTGAAAAGATATTTAAAGTGCTTAACAAACATCAACTATGCACCGTATTTAAACTGTATGTAAAATTGGCAACTCTCATGTGTTCACCCAAGGTCAGAATCTCTCCTTTATCACATCCAGGAGTCAATGAAGTGCCCTGTTCATGTGATCAAGCTTACTACAGACAGGCAAGAACTGTGGACATCCACATCATTTAACATAAAAATACATCAGACACTATCACTGTGGCAAGTCAGGTCTAGCAAACCATGTTTTAGATACCCCTAAACATAGGATTGATTGAAAAAAAGTGCTGCACAGAAGCTTTTATAAGTCAGAAAGGTTGTTCCCGGAACAACCTTTCTGACTTATAATACACAAGTATTATACACAATTTACTTTTATACACAAGTATGGTGTATAAAATTGCCAAAGATTTGGGTGACAGTCATCAGTCATCTTAAGTTAATGCCTGCTTTTTCTTAGTGTATCCCCCCCCCCCCAACATAAATGGCACCTAATTAGGACCTCAGTCTTTGTGTTGTACATTACAATTGTTCAAGCTAATCCTATTGTTATACCAGATTGTGGTTAACTTGAGTTCTGTGACAAACTGGTTTTTGTGCTCTGAAGATGATGGATAGAATACCAGCGAAATATCAGCAATAAGTTAATAAATAGTTATTTTCTTATCAGTCTGTGTTCTCATCTATACTGTTAAAATTAATCACCATGTACGATGAACACATAAACCTTCCCACATGGATTCTCTCCATGTGAATTTATGCACATTTTTATGTAGGAACTGCGTTATAGCCAGTCCATGTCCTAAACAGAAATCCAACAGGTATTTGCCATTATTACTGTATTTACTTGAATATAATGCAGACTTTTTTTTTTTTCCCTCCAAATGAAAGTTAAAAAATGGTGGTGGGAGATATATGCGGAGATTTTCGAAAAGTTTTTGAGGAAAAAACTAAATTGACGTTTATAATTAAATCCTCAGCATTCAATGTAATTTATAACTGCTCACATTATTCATAAAATGAATGCACTTAAATTTTAATTATCGTTATTTAAGTGATTGGACACTCATCTTCATCAAGCGATATATTTAAATCTTTAGCAATAATGCTTCTATAAATTAACACATTTTTAATCCATAGCATTAAGAGATGGTTTTTAAAAAACTCTTGGCAATTATTTCTGGTAAAATCATGTCCTCCTAAGCTCCCAAAAGTTGCACAGCAGTTCCAATGATGATCTCTTAATCTTCCTTGCCAGAGTCATGTCATAGATGCTGGCTGCCATATACTCCATGTAGAATTTTTGTACATAGTCCTTGAATACTTTTGTTGACTGATATGTCCAAGGACTGTAGACAAGGGGTAAGATCACTAGGAATAATGGGCACATCAGTATTCACATCCGAAAGTTGTTTTATTATTTCAGGTCCTAAGTGTTCGTGGAACCTATCCTACATGAGGGATAGTTTCTCATAGGCATATGATTAGTGTGGTATTAACAAAAGATCGTGCGACTCAATGACAAAGGCAAGCCCATGATTATTGAGTTGAAATGCCGATTTCTTCAACCAGATTCCAAAATATTTGAAACTGCCATAACAATCAAACTTTTTTCATGTGTGAAGTATATGCAAAACTTTTTAATTTCTTTATTCATAAAGTAAAATCAGGGATGCAAGATATACGCGAGGGCGAGTTATATTTGAGTAAATATGGTATTAGTTTTGCTCTTTCCTCCACATTTTCCCAAAATATTTCTGTATGTCTGAAAATCATTTGCTACTCTGCTATTTAGATCCCCAACAAGGACCAACTTTTCTTTTTTCATTGTGTCAGCTGCTTTCTCTTAGCACAAAAAATTTAACCACTTCTACCATAATAGAATCTTCTGTGGAATCATAGGTAAAATAAATTTAGTTTAATCCTTTATCCAAGTGTAAGCAAACAAACTTTGCACCTGAAGTATCTTCTGGACTGAGGCAACTAATGGTAAAGGTGGACCAAGCTCTCATCATCACTCCTTGTCTTAATATCTCCCATAATGCAAAGCACATTTCCTTGCAGACATGTATAATGCTATGCGTTAAGGCAGTGTTTCTCAAAGTGTGGTACGTGTATCCCCGGGGGTACGTGGCAATTTTTGGTTATATTTCTAAACAAACAATGCAATTAGAGACAACTGGGATAAAAAAAGGCACTAATTAATGAATCACATCTCCCCTCCAACAGAAACTGCTTTTTAGACTCAAGCAAAACCACATGCTGCCGGTGCAACACATGGTTTTGCTTGATACCACCCCATCATGAACATGTTAAAACTAAGAAATATATAGTGAATGTGTTTCAGATATTATGGAATTCAGTTGAAGAGAATAAGCATTTCAACTCAACCATTGCAATGCTAATTTGTCTTTGGTTCACGCAATCTTTTGTTAATACAGCACCAATCATATGCACTTCTTAATAGCTGCTCAACGTATCTCAAGTCTTGTAAATTACTGATTTACAAGACTTGAGGTGATTTTTTCTTGAAATAATGGGAAAGAAGATGAAGCTATTTGGGTAGATGATTTTGACGATGTACACAAGGAACTGTTCTCGATACCTAAAGTAGCGATAGTGAGTAGGAGCTTCTTGGTAAGTCACACCATTTTCAGGTTTTTCTGAAAACTTTAGTTTCCCAAAATCCCCGCATATATCTCGCACCACGATATTTTAGCTTTAATTTTGGAAAAAAGAGTTGGAGTTATATTCGACTAAATATGGTAATTTATTTAGCTTTCAAATTCTTGTGTATGATCATTGATTAAAGATTGGATTTATAAAACCCACAAAAGAGAGCAATATAGCAAATACAAGCAGGTGTAAGCAATAGGAAAACGATATTGCATCTGGATCAAATGAAATTGATAAGGGTGTGTCGTCTGACATCTCTAGAGAACCAACTAGGAAGAAGATGAAAATCTTCGTAAGTATGACACGAATTACTTGCAATGTGGATTTTCATGGACGTGAAACAAAGAGGAACCTATTCCAAATAAATCATATTTTTTGTTTACATGAACATATAAATTCAAATAAAATAGACATTTACAATGAAATATGCTTTATTTATTTATTATTTGATAAGGGGGCACTTAGTAATAATGAAAATTTAAGAAAGGGTACGCAGATATCTAAAATTTGAGAAACACTGCATTAAGGGAACGGTCACTACCCAGACCGATTTTGACCTTTATTGAGGTCTCGTCAGTGGGAGCCAGGCCCAGAGGTGGTGATACCAAGGTGAAAGCAATGGAGAAGTCATATTTACCTATACGAGTTGCAAAAAGATTCTCTTCAGACCTGAAGATACTTCAGGCACAAACTTTGTTTGCGTACACTTGGATAAAGGATTAAACTAAATTTATTATAGTCTAACCAAGTGGGGAAAAACTTCCAACATCTTTCTCTAAATCCAGAGTAATTTAATAATAAGGTGAGACACCTTTTGGGAACTCATGTAGGTAAATATGACTTCTGCATTGCTTCAACCTTGGTATCACCTCTGGGTCTGGCACCCACTGATGAGACCTCAATAAAGGTCGAAACCAGTCTGGATAGTGGCCCTTCCCTTAATGCATAGCATTATACATGTCTGCAAGGAGATGTGCTTTGCATTATGGGAGATACTAAGACAAGGAGTGATGAAAGCTTGGTCCACCTTTACCAGAGTTGCCTCAGTCCTGAAGATACTTCAGGTGCAAACTTTGTTTCCTTACACTTGGATAAAGGATTGAACTAAATTTATTATAGTCTAACCAAGTGGGGAAAAACTTTCAACATCTTTCTCTAGAACCACAGATACAAATAAGTCTCACTGTCCAGTTCCCCATTCTGTTATTTGCCCACGTCACTCTACTTGACATTGCCTACCAGAGAAGATAAGGCTCATGCAGGCGGTCTCCAGGTTACAGACGACCCGACTTATGAAATTCCGTACTTACAAATGGGATCCCAAGTATCCCTATAAGAATAATTAATAATTAAATTAATATTTTGGGAACTTCTTTCTTCTGTACATGTAAACAAACCCGCATGATGTAAGCAGTTCGTTGGCTAAGCATCTTTACGCTAGAGACTAGCACACAGGTAATATTATTATCGTATATGCACTGTACATCAGGGATCCGAGTTACGTACAAATCCGACTCAAAGATGTTCTCAGGAACATATATCTCTTTCGTAATCCGGAGAGTGCCTGTATTTAGTGTTGAATACTATAGCTACTCATTCTTTTCCCTGATTGTTATTGCCTGAATACAACATTTTGTATTTATTACTTAGAAAGATTGAATGATATAATCACGTAATCACAAGAAAGATATTTATTTAACCAAATATTTCGGTCTGGAAATAGCAGACCATCGTCGGTGGTATTACAAGAAGGAAATATTACAAGAAGGAAATATCCAGACCGAAATATTTGGTTAAATAAATATCTTTCTTGTGATTACGTGATTATATCATTCAGTCTTATGTCGCAAGTATCCTTAAAACAACAAATACTTAGAAAGATCTCAGTAGTTTGTCTTTTTTGTTTCAGTCATCCCTGTTATATTGATCTGGTACTTATTCAATTCCTAAGCCAGCTTCATTTCTTTGCCATTCAAGCTTCTTATGTTCATAGTACATTTCTTGAAATCTGGTGATGTTGAGCTCTTTTTGTTCTATAGGATCTCCTAAGAGACTAAAACTATGAAAATAGTTTTGGTCTCTTTATAGCTGATTTTCATGTGAAATTTGTTATGGCTGTTATTCAATTTAGTTAGAGAATCCTGGAGACTTTGCACTATGAATCTTGTTTGAAAAGTTTGGTAAAAAAATAAGTTAAACACATTTTTTTTGGAAAAAATCTCCTTTATTTCTCAACATAGTCTCCATCGAGGCCTACACATTTGGTCCAGTAAGTTTCCAATTTTTTCATCCCATCTAAAAAGTAGGATTTGTCAAATTGTGCAAAATAGTCATTGACAGCCCTGATGACATCCTTGTTCAAAGAAAAATTTTTTCCCACTGAGACAAATTTTTAAGTTTGGAAACAAGAAGAAGTCGCACGGGGGTCAAGTCCGGAGAATATGGTGGATGTGGATCCAATTCGAACTTCAATTCATGCAATTTTTCCACTGCAACGGCTGATGTGTGGAAGGGTGCATTGTCTGATGAAAGAGCACTTTTTTTGTGCACCAATCTGGCCCGTTTTTTCTTCAGTTCTTTTTTAAAACGTTCTGTTGTGGCAGAAAATGTGATGCGTCATCCCCTTTTTCCGACCCAACATGGAGTTAGCTCAGAAGGAGTGGATAAGGACATACTTGTGCCTCCAAACAGAAAATGTGCTCATTAATGACCCAAGAGCATGTGTATATCCAGATTAGTAAATTCTAAGCAATGTTAAAGTATCCCATAAACAAAATCGAGAAGGTTACTAAATCTATTAAAGTAGAAAATCATGTATAAATTCTAAACAGATGTGTACAAGCTAATAATAGTTTTAGGCCATGTCGAAGATAGTTCATGGCCACGGTATCCAATCGGCAGCAGCCGGTATGACGACACCACCAAGTGAGGGTGCTGTTTTGGTGTATATAGGTTTCGGCGGGGATTTGAATCGCTCTTTTTTTCTTCTCGTTTTGTCAGTATCTGGTTTCCTGTGCGGAAGGCTGTATAGCTGTGAAAAGCTTGCCGCCATGCGTAGCAAGAATCTCCTCCTCTTGCTATGTGTGCTACGTGGATCAAAGCTGCAACTATAGTGTGTCCAGATTCCTAAGAAGAAAGGGCCACTGATGAGTTAACGTCAGTGTATAATTCAGTGTAAGAGTGTTTCGTTTCGTGTGGAACAAAAGAAAGCATAGTGAAGCCGCCATTAAAGAAAGTACAGTAAAGAGATCCGAATATCCAGATAAAGCAAGAACGGCAAGCAGAAATCTTTTCATATTAATATCGGAGTAACCGTGGAGGTAAGGAGAACTGATGTTTAAGAACACAGCCCATTTCCGTGAAGTCTTACAAGAACTGTCTGCAGTTTGGACATTTTGTCTATATCTAAGGTAAAGGCATTTTAGGCTTGAGCCAAGTAGGAGACCGAGGCTACGAACTGTTTGTGTCTAAAGAATAGTAATGTTAAAACCTAATTGAATGTTAACTAAAATTTTGGGGGAGGATTAAGTCTAAAATATAACAAGGAGCACTGCCTCAAGAAATCTATGTCAGAGTTACTGAACTGACTTGTATATATCTAACAGATAAGCTTAGGCGTTGATGGTTATTCATGATTTATTTTTCATGGTATTAACAACACCACAAACACTTTTATCAACAAAGATGTTTTATTAACGCTAATATTTCGCTAATTTTCAACTCAGCATCATCAGAGCACAACACACATGTAAACGCGACAGTGAGTGAGTGAAACAATATAATTGTAAAAGACAAAAGATCTAAAGTAAAAGAAAAGTGTAAAAGACAAAAGAATAGTGAAGCTGTCATTAAAGAAAGTACAGTAAAGAGATCCGAATATCCAGATAAAGCAAGAACGGTAAGCAGAAATCTTTTCATATTAATATCGGAGTAACCGTGGAGGTAAGGAGAACTGATGTTTAAGAACACAGCCCATTTCCGTGAAGTGTTACAAGAATTGTCTGCAGTTTGGACATTTTGTCTATATCTAAGGAAAAGGCATTTTAAGCTTGAGCCAAGTAGGAGACCGAGGCTACGAACTGTTTGTGTCTAAAGAATAATAATATTATACTGTTAAAACCTAATTCAATGTTAACTAAAATTTTGGGGGAGGATTAAGTCTAAAATATAACAAGGAGCACTGCCTCAAGAAATCTATGTCAGAGTTACTGAACTGACTTGTATATATATGTAATTAGCATGTGTGATAGTAGATTGGTTATTTAGTATATGTTGTCAGAGTCTGAGGATAGTTATATATATATATATATATATATATATATATATATATATATATATATATATATATATAAGTGAAGGAATTTGTGTCAGTATAGAGAATTACAGTGTAAAAATTTTGGATGTGTTAAATTAAGAAAATTGAGGGAACCCAGACTCTTTTAATTTAAGGATTAACTAACTTGTATCATTATGTTTTGTGCTAAAATAAACGTATTTCTTAATCCAATGAGTTTGTCATGCTTTCTGTGGATTGAATTAACGCTTGGAAAATTACGAACTGTGCATAAAAGGGGAATCCACTAATAATATAAGAAACGGGACCACAACTGCATACTTCATGATCCCTGCATTTTCTTTTGTTATCATTAAATTTTAGTACTTTACTTATTATCAGTTATTTCGTTTGCCAACAAATTTATATTATTTAATGACTGCGCCAGCCAGCAACTAAATAATCTTGGTTAGTGTATCAGAATTTAGTTGCCGGCTGGCACAGTCATTAAATAATATAAATTGGATGGCAAACGAAATAACTGATAATAAGTAAAGTACTAAAATTTAATAACAAAAGATAAAGTTTAAGATAGGACAAATAAGAGATAAGACGCCAATAAGACCAAAGTCACCAAGATATAACAGTTCCAACGATGATGCATAATAGACTCCTGTCATTGTCTTACCTTTTTCCAAATAGTCTATCATGATAATTCCTTGGGAATTGCAAAAAACAGTGGCCATCACCTTCCCAGCTGACAAAATGGACTTTGCTTTATTTTTTGGTGATCTTTCACTGGGCATTTTCTACTGTTTTGACTGCTGCTTGGACTGAGCTGTGTAGTGGTGGATCCAAGTTTCGTCTGCAGTCGCAAATCGACACAAAAAATCCTGCGAATTGCTATTAAATCGTCAAACACTGCATTGAAATGTCTTTTTGCATTCATTTTTGATCAAAGTCAACAATTGCGGCACCCATCATGCACACAGCTTTTTCATGTGCAGGATATTATACACCAGTTCAGTTGAGATGCCAACAATCTCAGCAATCTCACGAACTTTCATTCAGCGGTCTTTATTAATGATACCATGGATTTTGTCAATCATTTCCTTCATAGTGATCTCGGTTGGACGTCTAGAGTGTCTTTATCTTCGATGGACTTACAACCACATTTAAACTCATTTATCCAAAAATAAAGTCTTTAATGCTGGTGCAGAGTCCCCATGAACTGCATCTAACTCGGCTTTGATCTGGGTAATCCACTTTTTTCAGATTAATATGTTTTATCACTGCACAAAACTCATTTTTCTCCATTTTTATGAAAAATACAAACATGGTCATTTTACATATTTGCCGAACAAGAACTATGCATTGCACATGGCTAAAATTTTGCCAGAGATCATGAAAAAGATGATACATGCCGACAATAGTATGAATGAACGAACTGTGTCGCTGTCTATTGGAAATTTACCAAACTTTTCAAACAACCCTTGTAGATGTGATCAGGAGTACAACATCATTTGCATAAAGCAAAGAACTAGGTTTGACATGTCCAATTCTAATTTCAGTCCTAATATCACTTTCTTTCCTAATGTGATCCATATAAATGATGAATAAGAGTAGAGATAATGTGCATCCTTGTCTTAACCCTGATTATACATCAAATCATCTTCCTGTATTTCCTTCAATTCTAACTGCTGACTTATTTATTCATATGGAGTTTTCTTCCCTTTTTCTCCCCAGTCCCTCCTATTGGGGTGAATTGAGCCCCCCCCTCATGGGGGGGGTAAGTATTTTTATGGCTGTAGATCTGTGTGTGTTCACGGAGCTAGTTTGCCTGCTTACAGGATGAAAAAACGAAGATAAACTGGTGGAAAAAAACCTACTTTCTGTGCCCAAGACTGGCTAACTTGGCTATGGCTGAGGAAAATCCTCAAATTCCTCACATTTTCAACGGGAATCGAACCTGGGACACTCCTTCCCCAGTCATATGGTTACGAAGCACACAGCCACTAGGCTAACCGCGCGGATACTGCTGACTGACAACTTAAATATAGACTATGTATTGCTCTGTATATTGTTCCATTTACTCCATATAATAGTAGTGTTTTGAAAAGATTTTCTCTGGGCATCTTCTTGTATGCCTTTTCCAGATCTACAAAACTTAAGTACAGCTCCTTGTCATATTCCTATGATTTTTCAGCTATCTTAAAGTGAAAATCTGATCCTGACAATCTTTGTTTGGCCTGCCCAGCTTGTTCTTCCACAAGCTTCTCCTCCACAATCTTTCTCAATCTCTTTTCAAGTATGCTTGCATAAATCTTACCTGGAACACAGCACAGAAATTCCTCTAATTCTCACATTCAGCTTTATTTCCTTTTTTATAGATGGGAACTATGATAGCTCTACTCCAATCATCTGGAATTCAACATTCTGACCAGGCCCTCCGAATTATGAAGTGTAGCCACTGCAAAACTTTTATACCTCCACACTTAAGCATTTCTGGTCGAATATCATCTACTCCAGCTGCCTTTCCACATGTCAAGTTTTTGAAGGCTTTTTCTACCTCAAGTATTGATATGTACTCCTCTGCATTCTTCTTGAAAGTGTTCTAGTATGGTTCTGTCACTGCTTGCTTTGTTTAACAGTCTTTCAAAATAATTACTCTAGACATCTAGAATACCTTTATCTCAGTTTTCATGTCACCTTTATTATTTTGCCATCTTCCTGATATTTATTTTCTGTATTCTTAAACTCTTCCCATAACTACTTTTACACATACATCTCTTACAGTTTTTTCTATCTATATTCTTTTAGGGCATCTGCCAACTTGTGTTCACCATGGGGGGGGTTCCTATTTTTCTATCTTTGCAGACAACTTCACTACATACCTCCCTAACTGAATCAATCAATCAATGTCTTCTCAGAGTTTGCCACTGACACTAAGATTTGAGTCTTGTCTTGAATCTGTTTCATTTTTTCTTCAATAATATTCGTATGGTCAAGTCTACAGTTTACTTGTAAAAGCTGCTCCCTATACTTCTTTTTAAAACTTTTTTTACAAACTCTTTTTTAAATGTGATATTCATTTTTATTCTGCTTTACTAAATAATGGCCACTTCCAAATTCAAATCCTCTTTATACTCTTGTATCCTGAACCAGCCTGAAGACATCACTATCAACAATGCCATAGCCAATGAGGCTTTTCTTATTTCTTGTGTCTTCTCTCCACGTGAACATCTTTATGTTGGAATATTGTGTTAATCCATGAACTGAGCAGAAGTCCAGCATATACTTACCTTTTAAATTTCTAATTTGGTATATTAATTCATATAGCATAATATTATTTAATGAATAGCTGAGTTATTCTTCCACACAGATTTTTTTTTTTAAAACATGGAGTTGATGATGATGTATTACCACTCATAATAAGAGTCTCCATAGCTCAGTCAGTATAG